>NC_090437.1:372671219-373304219 GCF_031143425.1 Pleurodeles waltl | reverse complement strand
CCTGTACTAAAGTCTCAGGCCATCAAATACTTCATCTGAAAGAGAAAACCTACAGTGCTGGAAAAACCAACATAACACCTGCAAAATTTGATGCAACGCCTGCAGAATCAACACAGTGCTTGTCTGGCGGCTGGAAAATATGCTTTATGACTGCTGGATCGACATAGCACCTGTTGCCTCTTCACAATCCATTTTGGATTTTTCATGTATCGTCCTTGGGCGTCAAAATATCCCTGCTTTGCAATGTGATAACGAGGCTGGGCGCCTGAAATTCGACGCATCACCTTCCAGCATGGAAAGAAACAACGCATCACCTTTGCCATGCCAGAAAAAAACGATACATCGCTTTACTTGCTGGCTCATATCCTCCTCTGTGGCCCTCTGCATCAGTATTTTTGATGGATCCCAGGTACTGTGTGTTAAAAGGATACAACTACTGAGTTTTAAGTGTTGAGATTCATCTAAACGTTTAAAAAGTGATATCTTGACTTGTGCACATTGAATCTTTGTCTTTTTTGGCCTTATTTCATTCAGATAAATATTACTTATTTTCATAATCTGGTGTGGAGTACACTGTGTTACTGTATGAGATATTGCACACATACTTTACACATTTTAGGCCTGACTGCTCTGTGCCAAGCTATCCGAGAGTCAGCACAGGATAATTTAGATTGTATTGCAACTTACCCTGACTAGGATTGGGGTCCCTACTTGGACAAGGTGCATAACTTTGCCAATTAGAGACCTAATTTATAACAACCTGTTACTGCAAGGTAATCTCCATGAAGACCTAAGCCCTAGATAATATTGGGATGTTTTTTGCAAATGTCTGGGTGGCTTGTAAAAATGACCCAAAAACAAAGTCACAATCTTAGCACTAGCTATTGTCTCCAGGATGTAGGACCCAAATAAATTTCTCATGCTGTGTGGATGCCTACAATTGATGACAATACAGTCCCCAGTTATGTTTTTCCTAGAAGGGCTTATCCAACTGATCCTCTGTATCATTAGGATTTCTTAACTTCTTGCTGGGTTGACATTTCTGTGCCCACTTAGCCAATGGGTCACTTTAATCAGCATCACCACCCACGTCTTCTCCTGACTGCTTTCCAGAGGCGGCATGCCCACCAATATCAAAACATAGGGAATAGCCTCTGGACTAGACTTTTTGCCCATGCAGCTACTTTCAGCATGATTATAGGCCGTAAGGTTTCATTGCTTACTTGGGGTAGAGTATGACCAATGCCAGTGCCCTCCACACTGTGCGTAGCTGATGGCAAGTTCTTATTGCCATTCTCATTCTTGATAAACAGTGTGGGCAGTAAACTCACAGCTACTGGGCAAGAGACCTCTGTACTGACTGAAGGCCCCCCACTAGGTGCACTAGAAACATGTATCAGGCTAGTAATGGTGCGCTCCAATCCTACAGCTATAGAGGAGTTGAATGAGGCTGTTATTATGTTTTCAATTGCCTCCAGTCGATCCATTAATGGTTTTAATTTAAATTCGAAAGCGACTGAAACCCCACTACAAATCTCCTCAATATTGACATTAAATATTGAGGGTTGAGGGTGCTCAAGACCTTCTTGGTTGTCAGATGGATAGGCTGAACTTTCCTCTCTAACACTTGAGTGTCCTGTCTTTTCCATTGGTTGCAGGCTCATGGGGTAAAGGAGCAGTAAGACCTCATGGGCACTGGGACAACACCAGGTAAGTGTCACATTGATGAAAGGACCTGGCAGGGTCGAGAGTCGTGATGAAGTACTATGTCTTCTCCTCTCTCAGTGGTATTGTTACACTTGTGAAAATCAATACTGCACCCCCTTCCAAAAGATAACCTGCGCTCAGTTAGGACAATTCCATTTGCCACCACCCAGATCAACCGCTCCAACATGGTATCAATGCTTGTGGGATTATGTACAACTTTATGTAATGAGCCGATGCATCCTGTTAGCTTCCGTTTGCCCATTTTATACTGGGGTATAAATAAAGAGGAGACTTACCAAATTTTCTGTGATTCAATCAAACAGTTCAGAGGGGTGGCCCAGCCCAGCCTTGGCCGGCAGCAGACCTGCACAGATGGGCCCACTCTGGGCCTGGTCTTTGCCTGGGCACATCGAAGGTGTGGCCACAAACCCTCCTGTCCCAGCCAGAAGCACTTTCAGGATCAAAGAACTATGGTTGTCGTAGTTTACAGGACTGCAGGGTCACAGGCCAATGCTTAGGTATCCTGCTCTGCAGGAGGCTTGCAGGCACTGTGAGCGAGTCAAAGATGTGGCCTCACCCCCTCCTGTCCCAGCCATAAACATCTCTGGAGGCAAAGAACAGTGGTTGTCGTAGTCCACAGGGCCACAGGGGCCCAAACCAACACTTAGGTATCCCGTGCTGAAGGACGCTTGCAGGCACTATAAGAATGTAGAAGATGTGGCCCGCCCCCTCCTGTTCCAGCCAGAAGCACCTCCAGGTGCACAGGACAATGATTGTCAGCGTCCATAGGACCACAAGGGCACAGGCCAACACGTATGTATCCACCCACACAGTTATATGGAGCGCTATCCCCTTAAAAAATCACTTAGCAACTTTTGTAAATTCTTTTATGTTGAAAACTACTGAGCAGGTTTACACCAAACTGACAGAAGCACACTTTGTAAGCAAAGTTTGACTTTCATGCAAAAATTAGTGCAATCCAGTTCAGTGATATTGGCTCTAAGTGCAAGCAATATTTCCTATGGGATGTAAAATAGTAAAATACATCTTTTTTTTAACACAGGCTAAACTTTTTTTCCTCTGCACATATCTGCATGATGATTGTCATGCTGGGCTTTACTAAGTATGCCAAATGACTGCAAATCAATTCAAAAGGTCAAAATTTACAGGCAAATAAAAAAGGCCATTATAAATGAAGCACTGCAACAGCTGTAATTATTGCAAGTTCTGACATATCAATTCACTTGACTATCAAAGCAGGGGGAAAATGTGGGTGGTGTTGGGTTGGAAAAGTCCTCTGCATGGTAAAAGACATGTATCCCCGTCCTGAGTGCCCAACTGTACTTTTGTCTGTATCCCCAAGATTGATTTTTGTTGTCATAGGCAAACATGGATCATGAACGTCTGCCATGACATAGGCTTGTCTCATGGATTGCAGTCTTGGTGAACTGAAAAGGGTGCCCAAAGTGCTGCTCTCATGCTACCCTCAAAGAGTTAAGTAGCACATGTGCAGTAGTGACAGCATACCATGTAGTGATATGTGGGATTGAACAACTCCTTTTTACACTTAGTGGCTTGAGTGAGGCCTACAGGCACACTCACCATTACTAAAGTTCCACTGCTGTGTGCTTAATACATCCTTAGCCTACATCAGGTGGCTGTAGAGTCCTACGTAGTGCAGGAGTAGCAACTCTGCGCTGGATGTATGTGTGCCAGGGAAGGGTAGAGTACAGAGATAGAGCAGTGCTGTGCATTGCATTTATGGTTAGTTCATGTACGCCTGCAAGGAATATAGAGATGTAGTGTTGTGCTATGGGTGTGCAAAAGCCTGTGTTTAGTGTATTTATGCTTATGAGAAGTGCAAAACAGAAATGGTGTAGTATTGTGCAGTACGCACATGGGGGCATATTTAAGAGCCCGTTCTGCTGCCTTAGTGCCACTTTAGTGTCTTTTTTTATGCAAATGCGGCGCTAAGGTGGCATTTTTCCCACGCCATATTTAAAAAGTGGCACAATGCATGCATTGCACCACTTTGTAACCCGTTGCGCCACATTATGACTGCCTCAAGCATAATGTATGCAAGAGGGGTGTTCTGGCGCTATGAGGCCCGCAAAAATGGCACAGTGAAATTTAACAGATTTCACTGCGCCATTTTTGGCATCATTTTTAACACTTGCTTATAGCAGGCGTTAAAATGACGCACCCATAGAAACCCATGGGCCTCCTTGCACTTTGCAACACTAGAGTCAACATTTTTGATGCTAGTCTATCAAAGTGTCAACATTTTTTACTATAATGTGCTAACGATCACCATGGTGCATCATATTATAAATACAGCATAACCATGGTGTTGTTAGGTGCTGGTGGGGGGGGGCACGGAAAAGTGGTGCATTTAAGTAATTATGTGACAAGAGTTCCAGGACTTGTGAACGCCTTAGGGCTGTCCAAATGCTAGGAGTGGCCGCCGTGGTGTGGGTGATTGAATTGGAGCAGTGTGTGTGAAGTCTAGAGGTATCATGGCAAGACCATATGCCAGTTTGCGCTGCAGGTTCTAGGTTTCTAGAGAACTTTGAGTAATTGTCTGGGCAAGAGTGAGGCTGAGACCAAGATCTGCCCCTACTCAGTCCCGCGAGGACCTTGGAAGATGATGAGGAAGACATTACACCCTTGCTGGGCTCTGGTCAGGAGCAGGAAGACCAATTACCCTCCCCAGTTTGGGGAAGACTGACGTACCACATCTGCATAGTCTAGGAGCATCTTCAATCATTGGGGCAAGCCGTTAGTGCCACTTGGAAGATAGCTTAGACCAGGTGCTTCTGCATATTCCACAAGCAGCCTGACTTCCTTCTCCAGGATTAGAGCTTTTGAGGGCCCATGGTCAGGGCCCCTGTTGACACACTGAATGCTTCTGTGCTGCAGGAGGAGGCAAAACTTGAATCAGGCCTATAGACCTCAGAGGACTCTCTGTGGAAGGTGCCACAGAAACATGGACACTTTTGACTATTTCCTAGGAGTCAAAGGGGAACACTTGAGGACAGCCTACTAGTGAGCATGTCCCAGATGTGGAACCAATGAAGGTAGAAAAACATCAACAAAATCATAAGAAAGATAGTGGGATAGGTATTTGCCTCACAAACACTAGAGCCCTGACCACAAGGGGATTGTGTTGTTGCTTATGAATGTCATTATTCCTTTGCACGTGTAGGGTTGGAAATGAAATAATTCTGTTTCATATAAAAGCAAGCATTTCACTGGACATTGATTTCTTGACAGTACTGCGTGTACTCTGAGTTATGAATCATGCTAACTAATCTGCATTTACACTACTACCCCAAAGGGAGCCTTTGACTGTTTGTCCACAGCTACTACTAAGATTCAAGTGCAGAACAGACACTTGGCCTAGTTGCTCAAGATCCATGGTAGGTCACGCCCCAGGACATCAGGATTAAACAGCCTCATCCACTATGGTTGGGCCCAGTAGCCCCTGTGTTACCTGTGTCCCTAATTAGGAGGTTCTGTTTAAAAAAGTTGGATTTTCCTATTTTAGTTTTCATTAGAAGATTTCTCACTGAAGGCCATGTGCACTTGGGGATGGTAGCCGGTGTTTGGTTGACTGTAGGGCATAACTAAAGATCAGGTCCTGTGGCCAACCACTGTGCTTACAGCCAATGGTCATGTACAACATGATTTCAAATGAAAGCTAATTATTTTTTTTAAACTGATGTTTACTGAAAAACAGGTAAAATAAGTTATGGTTCGGACTCATACATGCATAAACACTTACATTTTCCAGTTGTGGGGCTTGATTTAGAGTTTGCCAGACAGCTGACCAAACCATTGTTCTACCCAACTTATTTAGAGATGGGTATACCTTCAGTATCCCGTCTGTGGGGACAGACAAGAGCTCCAGCCATAGAGACATGGTGAACAGGGATGGATCTCTGTTGTAGCGGGAAAAACCCATATATATATGTGTGACACAGGGATGTCCCAAGAAACATGAAATGATGTGGGGGAGCTGACAATTTTGTGATGGGGTGTAAGACTGTTGAATATGTGTCTTCAGAGGGCCCATTAATTCTTGGTTGTTATATTGTTTCCAATATGCGGGCAGTCCATTACCACCCACACTTGATGGGGTGTAAGACTGTTGAATATGTGTCTTCAGAGGGCCCACTAATTCTTGTTTGTTCTATTGTTTCTGATATGTGGGCAGTCTATTACCACCCTGTGTGGGTGTTTACTGGAAAATGAATGGTGTGACCAGCAAATTGATGACTTTATTTTGTGTTTATTATAACGCTTAATATAAAAATAAGTTAAAAAAATGTAAAGAAAAGAAAATCAGATGGCCCCATCTATATTTGTCCAGTTTCCCAACTGAGTAGAGCAATTGGAGGCAGTACACTATTTGAGTGCATAAGGTATTAGCATATGAGTATGCACATACAAGGGTCTAACAAGACACTAATAAGATAATGATGTTCTATGTCTTCACTCTACCGCAGTCAAGTAGAAATTATCTTTTTACCCACAGGAGAGTGGATAGTGACTTTTACTTCTGGGTCCTCAAGCCTGTCAAGCCCACCTATTTACCTGTTTTTCTGTTATTGTTCATCAGTTTTAGAGTCTTTTGATTCAGTTTATGTTTCCACCTCCCGTGTTGTGCTGCCTTCCTCTTATCCTTAGTCTTGGATAGAGAGCATATGATTTCTTCAATGCCAGCTGTGTGGTTACTCAATTCCTCCATTGCGTGATGACAATGTAGAAACAGCCTTTTGAGTGTATTTCTGAAGGATGATAGTTGGAGTGCTGATCTCGTGGCCTGCTCCCCATGGAGCTCTTGCTTTGCTGGTTCAACATTGCGTGTTTTGTGACACAGCTTCTCTGTCTGATGCTAGCTCTTGACTCATACACCAAAAATTGTAAAGAAGTCAAGTTCCAGTTCACATTTTCTCTAGAGAAAGTTTCAATACTTTGCATAGCCTTATATAGCAAATCTCAAGTCAAAACGGAGATCAAGAATCTCCAGGGGATTACTTTTGACTCCTCTAATCTAGGATATATAAGTGGCTAAGGGAGCTGCTTCAGTGCTTTTCTAAATTGTTTGCTAGTTCCTTCCTCTGAATGAGCCCTGCTTCTCTTCCTGATCCTGCTTGTCCTGCCTTCTGCCTGGAATCGAGTGTTTTTTCACTGCAAGGATTATTTCTTCTGGAGATTGGTTATTACCAGCTTTCTTAACAGCCGTGAGTCTGAGTAGATTGACTTTAGCCACAACCTTAACTAGGTGCTAATTGAAGATGCAATCTGACATCAACTAAAAGGCCAGCTCTAAAAAGAATTAACAGTGCCACATCTCAATGGTAGAGATTGTAACACTGAGAGAGGTGTATGTGTAGGTATGGATAACTGTGTTTATGTTTTCTCTCAGGAAGTTCTAAAATCTTGCCAAAACAAAAGGAGTAGGTTATACAGAGATACTGCTAAGACATATCATTTGACAGTTGTATGTAATGTTCAGTGGTCCATTGACAAGTTGTTTAAGTTGTCAATTTGTCTAGTAGAGTGCAGATTACTTTGACCCCAGAAGTGAAGATTGAGTGTGTGGAGTTCTTGTCTCAGTTTTCTCTGTAATCCCATTCACATTCCTTTTCCTGTATGACTGTTTATCATGTTCTAGTAAATGTAGTCATAAGTAGGGACAGTAATAAATGGACTAAATCATTGATTCTATTCGATCCTGCACAGAAGGAGGCCTATTCACAAAGGGAAATGTACATGCAGGTAAATCTACTTGTGTTAATTTACTACTTTTGACTATTCATAATTTCCTCAAAATGGGGGTGGTGTCAAATTTTCAAGTGCGAAGTTACTACTAATATCTTTTCACGTGTAGACAGAGCTTTCCGCCACTAAGACTGAGATGTCTTTATGGCAAAGTACGGAGAAAATATAATTTATTAAATCTGAAAAAATAAAACAAATATTTTTATTTTAAATATTAATGCAAATTAACATTACATATTTATTTTGAATGTACAACTAATTCTTTTTTAGTACTGTTAATTTAATTTTGAATTAAATATTTAAATAATTTCAATATATTGAAATACATTAAAATATGTTTTAAAGGTTCTTAAAAAATACTCACTAAAAGCATTTGAATTCATCTATTATGTATAAAAAAATACAAAGAAAAATCACAAAGAAGGATGCATAGAATTAAATTACCATAATGTAATTACTTTTTATAAATAAAGATATGTTTTCTTTCATATTACTACAGATTATTAAAAGTATTGTATTACTTTTTTTGGATTTTTTTTGCTTATATATTTAACATTAAAATTAGCTCCATGTGTAGTTTAGAACAGTCAACATACATTATTTACTTTAAAATTATTTCCCAGAGAGGTATTTTTAGGCCCCCACCTCCATCATGTTCTTGGAGAGTTGCAGTACTAATGGCTGGCCTAGTGTGATGCAGGGCATACTCCACCTCTTAGTTGGGGTATTTTGCTACTGTTCTGACTCCTTTTTGGCTGGGGTAACTTAGAAGTGCAGTTTGTGAATACCATCCTTCCCCATTTCTTCAAATTCAGCAATTCTTGAAAGCATCCCCTGCCATGTCAGTATATCCTCCTCAAGGTGTTCATCTCGCCTAACCTGCCGTAGGCGTATTTCTTCTGCCAATGCCCATTCCTTGATGTCATTATACCACCTCTGTATGCTGGGCCTCGTTACGCACTCATCCAAGTAATCGCCTTCCTCCCCCTGGCCAACGGCACGATTTTCATTTCATTTGTTTACCTTTTTTTCTCTTAACATCACCCAGAAGGCACTGCACGGGGGTTCTCTCAATTCTCACCGTGCCCACTGCTCCTAAAGTTTGGACCACTGCCTCCCAGAAGGTTTGTACTTTGTGACAGTCCCAAGCTAAGTGTAGGAAGGTTGCTGGTCGCTCATTGCAGCGTTGGCAACTGTCATCTCTGCTAGGATCAATTCTATGGAGGAAGGCAGGAGTGACATACGTGCGATGTATATAGTTAAAATGTATCAGTTTAAATCTAGCGTTACAGGTCCCCTGATGGAGCAAAGCACATATTGTCTTCAACTGTACCTCCTCCAACGGTGCATTCAGGTCGCATGCCACTCGAGCCCGCAAAACAGGCTTTGGCATATCTGCAAAAATGGCTTGATATATGTGTGATATAAGATGTCTGCCCCCCCCGTTTTCCTGGAGTACCCGAAGCAGTACCGATGAAGGCAGGGCCTCCGGGTGACTGGGTCATATCTCTCCGGCTACATTAAGGATACTGACATATGTTAAGAACTGTTCCTGATTCAACCCGAAAGTATCCTGTGCCACCTCAAAAGGTATAAAGGTCTCACTGGGGTAGAGGTCCGCAAGAGTTAAGCAGCCAGCCTCCTGCCAGGGTCAAGCCTCCACCATAGTGGCCAAGTGTTGGAACGCTGGAAGATCCCAGAACTCAAAGTCCTGTGCAAAGGGTGCGCAATGCACAACTGCTTTCACCGCCCACCTCCAGAGCTTTGCCGTGTGTTGTATTAGGTATGGAAGTGATTGTTCACCTCTACCCCCTGTGTGTAGCAGCTGTGTCAGTGTTTCGCGCTGGGTGTCATCCCTGAGTAGGGTTTTTTCCCAATTATCACCCTCCGTGAACCAGAGTGCAGCGTATCGTAATTGGGAGGCTAAATAATAGTACTCCAAATTGGGTAATGTCTTCGAGGGGGAGCTGAAGAGTCTCCCGTTTGACCCTGCAGTGGTCCCCTGCCCATATGAGAGACACCAGCAATGAGTGCAGACGCCTGAAGACCGAGCAAGAGAGTGTATCAAACAAAGTTTGTAAGGTGTACAAGCATTGAGGCAAAAATACCATCTTTGCAACTTATCCCATTCTTGATAATGGGAGGGTGTTCCAAAAGCGTACGGAGCTTTCCAAGCCTGAGAGCACCCTCTCAATGTTGAGTTGATTATGCTGCTGTGCTGTGTGGGCCATCATAATCCTGAGATATTGAAAATGGTCAGTTTCCCAGCGTAGGAGCATGATCAGCAGTGCACCCAGTGGGATCCGCTTTAAATTCCCCAGGGGGAATATCAGAGATTTGTTTTCATTAAATCATAGATTGTTATTATTGTTAATGATAATAACAATCATATTAATACTAATAATGATAATAGTAATAATAACAACAACATTTAGCCTCAAGGCCTCCCCCACGGTACCTGACTATTTTCTTATTTATTTTATTCAATGCCCTTTACAGGATATCTGGGACTGCGTGGGGAGCCTCAGAAGCATCCTTCATGGTCTCATTGCTCCAGCAAGCAAGGAGCTGATTTAAGTAGCAGCTCCCTAGTGGATAAAGCAACGTCTCATCTCTGTTCCCTGTATGCAATCCACAGGCAGGAAACAGAGATGAAAATTCCGCTTTCTATCAGTGGGACCTATTTAACAGGTCCCACTGTCAGAAAGTGGACTTTGTTTGCTGTGACTTGGCTGCAACTGTCAAAGCTGCAGCCAAGCCACAGCAAACAGCTATGTCCCAGGGGTGGGTAGCCCGGGCACAGTAGGAGCTGGCCCTGGGGGGTGTGGTCCCCAGGGCCATCAGTGGTTCCTCGAGGGGGACCATGCAGCCCCACTCCTCACAACAAGAGCCCCAGGGAGGTGGTGATCCCCAAGGATGCGGGGGCCGTATGGCTGCCCACACACAATATAAAGATAGCCCCAGGCATGCTGTAGTCCCCAGGGCTGCAGGAGTGGCCAGGTGCCCCTGTGTATTAATTGTTAAAAGTCCTGAGGAGGTGGTGGTCCCCAGGGCTGTGTGGGGGAGGGCAGATGCCCCCTTGCATATTCATTGTTAAAATCCCCAGGGAGGTGGTGGTCCCAGGGTCTGTGCGGGGCCACTAGGTCCCCCCATTATTGTTGATCATTGCTCCGGGGAGATGGCAGTTCCTAGGGCTGTAAGGGAGGCCGATGGGCCTCTCCCACATAATTTAAATTGCCCCAGGAAGGTGGTGGTCCCTGAGGGCTGTAGTGGGGCTGCTCACGCCCCCCGCATTGGGTTGGTCATCGCCCCAGGGAGGTGGAAAATAAACATTGCACCCAGGGCTTGGCCCACCTGGGGGCTTGGAAAAGATGAAGCGCGGGAGCCTATGCTTCATTTTTAAAATTGTTTTGCCACATCTGTGGATCCACCATGAATTGTGGAATTGTTTTAAAAAAAATGCTTTTTAACCCGGGGTTTGGCCCCTTTGGGAACCCCAGCTCCAAAGCTAAGGGGTCAGGGTGCTTGTACCCTGGCCTCTTCTGTATTATATATTCTTTTTTTCTGGGACTCGTCTTCAGCCAAGTTCCAAGATGGCTACCAACACTTCAACAGCTTCCTTGTTGAAGTGTTGACAGCCAATCAGATCTCAGCAAGAGCTACCTTTTTGCAAAATTTGGTGTAACTCTGTCCAATGTTTTTGGCGCTATGGCTGTTCAAAATCCCTATGGGAAAATGAATGGGGAAAAAGTGTTTTGGGACCCTTCATTTTCTGAGACCCCCTGGACAGAACAGCCCAAAACTACTTTCTAGACAACAGCTAATGTGAATATATATATATATATATATATATATATATATATATATATATACACATATATATATGTATATACATGTATATATATATATATATATATATATATATATATGTCACCTACTGCTGATCATCAGTAGGTAGTTATATTTAGGACCATGTTTTAATAGAAAAAGTGTTTTTTTGACTAGCCTATGTATTTGGCACAATTCGATGAATCTTTACAAAATTTTCTAAAAAAAAAAGTGGCCCAGCGATTCTTGTTCCACACAGGAAGTTTAGGGGTGATCGATCAAGCGGGGGCCAAGAAAAAGGGGGCTCAAAAAACTTTGTGTTTCCCATCTTAATTCCCATAGGACCTTTCATTCTACAGCCGAACTACTGGAGGGAATTACACCAAATTAGACAGAAAGCTAGCTGCCGGTATGCAGATTGTGCTTTTTGTTATTTGGTGTAAATTTGTTTGGTAGTTTAGGAGACATCTAAGAGCAAATACATTTCTATATCTCTGGCCACCAATATTTAGCAACATTCATGAATTTTCATGTATACGCACGCGTAAAGAGGTTTTGGAATTGGCTGACCACAACCTGATTAGAAGGTTGCGACAGCCGTTTTATTTTATGGAACACGGTCCCCGAGGGTGAAAATTCAAACTGAAACTGGCATAAGGGCTCAGGGTGAAGGTACCTTGACCTCAGGGGTGTGATATAGGTGTGTTTCAGGGACAAATTATAGGTTTAATATAAGTTTGTGTCACATCACACAGTATTCATGAAAATGTATTAAATTACGTGAATTATTCACAAACTATTCTCGATTATTGAAATATTTGAACCAAAAAACACAGACTCATTCATACACTAGTTCATTCTCTCATACATGCACTCAGCCTCAGGCGCCCACTCACTCAGACACTCATGCACCCACTCACACACACACACACTCATAGATTCACACACCCACTTTAGACCCACTCAGACACTCACCCACCCACTCACACAACCAGTAACAGAGACAGGCTTTGTGGCCAACCTGCACACGTCAAAGGTCATGCGTAGCGTGAGGTTGGGTGATTATAAGTGCTTGGCTGCAAGGCCAGGTCTTGCGACTAATGCCCCCCACGCACGGCCTTCGGCCGTGTGCGGCAGGGCAGGGCAGGAATAACATATAGTAATTAAAATGACTTTTCGTTAAAAAACATTTAAATTCAATGAAAAAAAAACAAAGGTTACAAGGACATTATAGTTAGGTTCTGAATTTACTCATACAAAACCATAGAAATTCAGCAGTTATAGTAAGAGTTCTTTCAAGTAGCTATAACTTGCACCCTAAGATAACTATAACTCGCGCCTTCACCATGCATATCTAATTACTCCACATATTATGTCATTAATGAGATATTGTATCGCTTCTTTAATATCACTGAAAAGTTTGCAATAACATTATTGATAAGAAAACTGTGCATTACAAGGGCGCAAGCAATAGTTACCTTAGGGGGCGAGGTATAGTTACTTGAAAGAACTCTGCTTAATTTCTATGGTTTTGTACGAGTAAGTTCGTAACAGAACTATAACGCCCCTGTAACCGATGTTATGGAATGGAAAAGCCATTGACAGAAATGAATGACTCAATGTTGGCACTGGTAAGAGTAGTGTCAACATTTACTCCTATTTCTATGTCAATGGCTATGCCGTTTTTTTGTTCTGAATATCTGGTCATTCTACCAGGTACCCACTGCATGCCCCCATCCCCCAATTTCTTCAGAAGCTGGAATTTTTTTTTATTTTCCAAACACCATTCGTTCCTTTAACCCCTTCGCTGCCAGGCCTTTTCCCCCTCAGGTGCCAAGCCTTTTTTTGGCTATTTGGGGCTTTTCAGGCTTAGGCCCTCATAACTTTTTGTTCACATAAGCTACCCACGCCAAATTTCCGTCCTTTTTTTCCAACATCCTAAGGATTCTAGAGGTACCCAGACTTTGTGGGTTCCCCAGAAGGAGGCCAAGAAATTAGCCAAAATACAGTGAACATTTAGTTTTTTCAAAAAATGGGGAAAAGGGGCTGCAGAAGAAGGCTTGTGTTTTTTTCCCTGAAAATGGCATGAACAAAGGGTTTGCGGTGCTAAAATCACCAGCTTCCTAGCTTTCAGGAACAGGCAGACTTGAATCAGAAAACCCAATTTTTCAACACAATTTTGGCATTTTACTGGGACATACCCGATTTTTACGATTTTTTGTGCTTTCAGCCTCCTTCCAGTCAGTGACTGCAATGGGCATGAAACCAATGCTGGATCCCAAAATCTGCAACATTTCTGAAAAGTAGACAAAATTCTGAATTCAGCAAGGGGTAATTTGTGTAGATCCTACAGGGGTTTCCTACAGAAAATAACAACTGACAAAACAAAATATTGAAATTGAGGTGAAAAAATCTGCAATTTTTCTCTACGTTTCACTCTGTTACTTTTTCCTGCAATGTCAGATTTTTGAAAGCAATATACCGTTACGTCTGCTGGACTCTTCTGGTTGCGGGGATATATAGGGCTTGTAGGTTGATCAAGAACCCTAGGTACTCAGCGCCAATAAATGAGCTGCACCCTGCAGTGCATTTTCATTCTATACTGGGTATACAGCAATTCATTTGCTGAAATATAAAGAGTGAAAAATAGCTATCAAGAAAACCTTTGTACTTTCAAAAAGGACAAAAGATAAGGTGCTGAGGAGCAGTGGTTATTTGCACATCTCTGAATTCCGGTGTGACCATACTAGCATGTGAATTACAGGGCATTTCTCAAATAGATGTCTTTTTTACACACTCTCTTATATTTGGAAGGAACAAATGGACAGAAAGACAAGGGGCAATAACACTTGTTTTGCTAATCTATGATCCCCCAAGTCTCCCGTTAAAAATGATACTTCACTTGTGTGGGTAGGCCTAGCGCCCGCGACAGCAAACACCCCAAAACGCAACGTGGACACATCACATTTTTTTAAAGAAAACAGAGGTGTTTTTTGCAAAGTGCCTACCTGTAGATTTTGGCCTCTAGCTCATCCGGCACATAGGGAAACCTACCAAACCTGTGCATTTTTGAAAACTAGAGACCTAGGGGAATCCAAGATGTGGTGACTTGTGGGGCTCTGACCAGGTTCTGTTACCCAGAATCCTTTGCAAACCTCAAAATGTGGCTAAAAAAACACATTTTCCTCATATTTTGGTGACAGAAAGTTCTGGAATCAGAGAGGAGTCACAAATTTCCCTCCACCCAGCGTTCCCCCAAGTCTCCCGATAAAAATGATACCTCACTTGTGTGGGTAGGCCTAGCGCCCGCGACAGGAAATGCCCCAAAACGCAACGTGGACACATCACATTTTTTTTAAAGAAAACAGAGGTGTTTTTTGCAAAGTGCCTACCTGTAGATTTTGGCCTCTAGCTCAGCCGGCACATAGGGAAACCTACCAAACCTGTGCATTTTTGAAAACTAGAGACCTAGGGGAATCCAAGATGGGGTGACTTGTGGGGCTCTGACTAGGTTCTGTTACCCAGAATCCTTTGCAAACCTCAAGATTTGCCTAAAAAAACACGTTTTCCTCACATTTTGGTGACAGAAAGTTCTGGAATCTGAGAGGAGCCACAAATTTTCCTCCACCCAGCGTTCCCCTAAGTCTCCCGATAAAAATGATACCTCACTTGTGTGGGTAGGCCTAGCGCCTGTGACAGGAAATGCCCCAAAACACAACGTGGACACATCACATTTTTTTAAAGAAAACAGAGGTGTTTTTTGCAAAGTGCCTACCTGTAGATTTTGGCCTCTAGCTCAGCCGGCACCTAGGGAAACCTACCAAACCTGTGCATTTTTTAAAACTAGAGACCTAGGGGAATCCAAGATGGGGTGACTTGTGGGGCTCTGACCAGGTTCTGTTACCCAGAATCTTTTGCAAACCTCAAAATTTGGCTAAAAAAACACGTTTTCCTCACATTTCGGTGACAGAAAGTTCTGGAATCTGAGAGGAGCCACAAATTTCCTTCCACCCAGCGTTCCCCCAAGTCTTCCGATAAAAATGATACCTCACTTGTGTGGGTAGGCTTAGCGCTCGCGACAGGAAATGGCCCAAAACACAACGTGAACACCGCATTTTTTCATAGAAAACAGTGCCTACCTGTGGATTTTGGCCACTAGCTCAGCCGACACCTGGGGAAACCTAGCAAACCAGCGAATTTTTGAAAACTAGAAACCCAGGGGAATCCAAGATGGGGTGACTCGTGGGGCTCTGACCAGGTTCTGTTACCCAGAATCTTTTGCAAACCTCATAATTTGGCTAAAAAACACGTTTTCCTCACATTTCGGTGACAGAAAGATCTAGAATATGAGAGGAGCCACAAATTTCCTTCCACCCAGCGTTCCCCCACGTCTCCCGATAAAAATGATACCTCACTTGTGTGGGTAGGCTTAGCGCCCGTGACAGGAAATGGCCCAAAACACAACGTGGACACATCACATTTTTTCATAGAAAACAGTGCCTACCTGTGGATTTGGCCTCTAGCTCAGCCGGCCCCGGGGGGGGGGGGGGGGGGGGGCAGAAATGGCCTAAAATAAATCCCCGGTGCCTAGTGGTTTCTAAAATCGGCCAATCTGCCCCCAAGGGGGGCATAAATGGTCTAAATACAATTTGCCCCCCAGGGGAGCGACCCTTGCCTAATGGGTCACTCCCCATCTTTAAAAAAACAAAAAAACAAAAATAATTGCCCTGGCGCTTAGAGGCCTAAAACAAATTTGCCCCCCAACCCCTCCCCGGGAGCGACCCTTGCCTAAGGGGTCGCTCCCACTGCGTGATATTGGCGCCAAAAAAAAATCCCCGGTGCCAAGTGGTTTCTGTCCCCTTGGGGGCAGAAATGGTCTAAATACAATATGCCCCCCATGGGAGTGACCCTTGCCTAATGGGTCGTTCCCCATCTCTAAAAAACAAACAAACAAAAAAAACAGAAAAAAAAATTGCCCTGGCGCCTAGAGGTTTCTGCCGCCCCGGGGGCAGATCGGCCTAATAACAATAGGCCGATCTGCCCCCGGGGGGGCAGAAATGGGCTAAAATAAATTTGCCCCCCTCCACCCCACCAATCCCCCCCGGGAGCGACCCTTGCCTACTGGGTCGCTCCGCCTGCGTGACATTGGCGGCAAAAAAAAAAATCCCCGGTGCCTAGTGGTTTCTGCCCCCTTGGGAGCAGATTGACCTAAAATCGTCCAATCTGCCCCCAAAGCGGGCAGAAATGGCCTAAATACAATTTGCCCCTCCAGGGGAGCGACCCTTGCCTAAGGGGATGCTCCCCATCTGTAAAACAACAACAACAACAAAAATACCCGGTGTCTAGTGGTTTCTGCCCCCCTTGGGGGCAGATCGGCCTAATTACAATAGGCTGATCTGCCCCTTGGGGGGCAGAAATGGCCTAAAATAAATTTGCCCCCCAGGGGAACGACCCTTGCCTAAGGGGTCGCTCCCCTTACGTGAAAAAAAAAAAAAAACTCCCTGCTGTCTAGTGGTTTCTACCCCCCCTTGGGGGCAGATTGGCCTCATAAAAATAGGCCAATCTGCCCCCAAGGGGGGCAGAAATGGCCTAAATATAATTTGCCCCCTATGGGAGAGACCCTTGCCTAAGGGGTCGCTCCCCACACCTAAAACACAAAAGAAAACAAAAAAAACAAAAAAGTATCCCTGTTGTCTAGAGGTTTCTGCCCCCCCTGGGGGCAGATCGGCCTAATAATAGGCTGATCTGCCCCTGGGGGGGCAGAATAGCCCTTCAAAAAAAATGCCTCCCTGGGAGCGACCCTTGCCCTCCCTTATGTCACTTTAAAAAAAAAAAAAAAACACATCCCTGGTGTCTAGTGGGGTTTCAAAAGCCGGATTGCAAGCAATCCGGCTTTTGAAACCCTGGGAGGGACTTCAAAGGGAAGGAAATACGTTTCCTTCCCTTTGAAGCCTCTCCTTGCCTCCCCCACGTGATCGAAAGAGAAATGCTGGACATTTCTCTTTCGACTGCTTCCAGCGCGATGGGGGAGGCTCTGTGTTTGTCAGCGCGCGCTCGTGCGCTGACGTCACAGGGGTGGGTGGGGGTGTCTGGGTTGAAGGGGAAGGGATTCCCCTTTCAGCCCTGACCTTTGCCCTCGGGGGAGCGCTAGCGCTTCTCCCAAGGGCAGCATGCAGGATGTAATGGTTACGTCCATGGCGCCACATGGGCGCTGCCATGGACGTAACCATTACGTCCATGGCGGGGAAGGGGTTAAACAACAGGCGCTGCTTTAACAAAAATATCTCCTCTGAACATGTGAACGTAGGGCTGGTGATGTTCATTCCTAGGAGGACACCATTTCTATGTTAACAGCCAATCACAGGGACTCAAAACTAGGGACCTGCCCAAAGCCAATAGGCATGTCGCCTTGACACTCCATGTGAATGTCCATCTATCTCATGACCTCTTAGTACATAGGGTGCACTACAAAATGAAAGACAGTTGAAAAATGATATGGAGTTTGCACCCACTCTTTACTCGACCTGTCTTTTGGTGCATCTCACCCATACAGAGGCTAGTGGAAGTCTGGCTAACTTTTAGGAAAGGGTCAAATTCCTACTCCTGACAAACCAACAGTCAGTATTCTTTGCTTCTTTTTCTTGTCCTAGTGTCCCCAATATTAGTGATCCCCGAAATCTTCCCAATGTTCTGTGAAAACAATTATGAGTTGACTGCATTAAACACGTTATCGACATTTCCATTATTGACATGCCCTTACTTCAGCTCGACAATATTGACTACCACCATTTTGTCAAGGTAACTACATGTGGAAATGGAATAGCAAATTTACATTATGTATCCATACATTGACAGTATGGTGGTAGGCGATACAAACGAGTTCTTATATGTAAAGATCTATATTACTGGCTTGATATTTTGAAATACCTAGCCACCTGCACAAAAGTACCATCTTCCTTGGCATGTTACCCCCATTTTTACCTGTATATCAGTATGTGTTTGCCTGTCTCACTGGGATCCTGCTGGTCAGGATCCCAGTGCTCATAGTTTATGGCCTAATGTGTGTGTGTCTGTATAGTGCTTGACTGTGTCACTGAGACTCTGCTAGTCAGAACCCCAGTGCTTATATCCTCTCTGCTTTTAAATTTGTCACTGTGGACCAGTGACTTAATTTACCAACTTCATTTGGCACACTGGACCCCCTATAATTCCATAGTATATGGTACCTCGGTACCAAGGGCATTGGGGTTCCAGGAGATCCTTATGGACTGCAGCATTTCTTTTGCCACCCATAAGGAGCTCAGACAAACCTTTTCAAAGGAATGCCACTGCAGCCTGCGTGAAATAACACACAAGTTATTTCACTGCCATTTTCACTGCACTTAAGTAACTTATAAGTCACCTATATGTCTAACCTTCATTTGCAGAAGGTTAGGTACACAGTTACTAAGTGTGAGGGTACCCTTGCACTAGCAAAGGTGCCCCCACACAGTTCAGGGCCATTTCTCAGGACTTTGTGAGTGCAGGGACGCAATTACACGCGTGCACTACATATAGGTCAATACCTATGTGTAGCTTCACAATGATAACTCCAAATATGGCCATGTAAGAAGTCTAAGATCATGGAATTGTCCCCATTCCAAATCTGGTATTGGGGAACCAATTCCATGTATCCTGGGGGCTCCACCATGGACCCCCAGTACTGCCAAACCAGCTCTATGAGGCTTGCACTGCAGCTACAGATGCTGCCACTTCACAGACAGGGTTCTGCCCTGCTGGGGTATGAGTCGCTCAGCCCCAGGAAGGCAGACCAAAGCATTTCCTCTGAGAGCAGGGTGTTACACCATCTCCCTTTCAAAATCGGTGTCTAGTGTGTATATTGTGTATAATACTTACCTCCAGAAGGAGTATTGCCTCTAAGATATTTTTTGTACTGTGTCACCCAAATAAACTACCTTTATTTTTGTTAATACTGAGTATTGTCTTTATTTGTGTATAAGTTCCGTGTAACTATAAGTGGTATTGCATGAGCTTTGCATGTCCCCTAGTTCAGCCTAAGCTGCTCTGCTATTGCAACCTCTATAAGCCTAAGCTGCTAGAACACTACTACTTCACTAATAAGGGATAACTGGGCCTACTATAAGGTGTACGTACCCAAGGTACCCACTACAAACCAGGCCATCCTCCTACATTGGGGGTGCAGCGGTGGGATAAGTACTTGCAATTGCTTTGCCACTTTGTTACTGGTGCTTTTCACAAGAAAAGCTTGCTCCAATACAATATATACCTAGAAGTCATTTTCTAACTTTCTAAAAGTTCTTTTTAACTTTGCAAACGTTTTTACAAAGTTCTGAAATGTTTTCTTCTTTTCTCTAAAAAGTTAGCTCTGTTATTCTTCTAACTTTTTACTCACTGTCCACAACTTTTTTTTCTCTTTCAATATGTCTTCTGTAGAAGGTACCGCTAGAGTTGTGAAACACCACATGAAAATCTTAACTTTAAAAGTTTGAGGGATCTCTGTATTGAAAGAAGTTTGGGGATTGGGAGGAACCCCAATTAGGAGTTCCTCTTAAATCTTCTCCTCCAAGATGACCAGGGACACAGCACTGGCCCAGATCAGACAGGGGAAAAGGTAAAGGATGATTCCAACCAAGACGGCTCACAGGAGTTAACTGAAAATCCTGGGGAGGATACTTCCATAGATGTATCTGTCAATAAGCTACTTAGTACAACTGGCAGTGGGAAGCGTTCACACACAAGTAGGACTCAATTCACCCCTAGAGGCCAGGTCACTAGAGTGGCACCTGTTAGAGATAGATTTGCCTCTGCACATTCACATGTTACCTCTGTTTCAGAGGCTTCCCACACATTTAACCCTGAGAACCACTCCCTAGATAGGGAACTCAGAAAGCTGAGGTTAGAGGAGGCCAGACTGAGGCTAATGCAGCAACAGTTGGCCTTAGACAGGGAATCCTTGGCTGTGGAGAAAGAAAGGCAGGGGTTGGGGTTAGTTCCCCTTGGCGGCAGCAGCAGTTTTAGAAATTCAAATATTAGTGAACTTTCATTTGACTCTAGAAATCTGCACAAAGTTGTCCCTCCTTACAAGGATGATGATGACATCTAAAAGTGGTTAGCTGCATTGGAGAGGGCCTGTAAAGTTCAGAGAGTCCTCAGGTACAGTGGGCTGCAATCCTTTGGTTATCCTTCTCTGGCAAAGGTATAGACAGACTTCCCATTGTCAGAGAGGATGATGCAGATATTTACCAAATTCTGGAAAATGTACTCTTGGATGGTCTGGGCTTAACCACTGATCAGTACAGACTTAAGTTCAGAGAGACCAGAAAGGAGTCATTACAGGACTGGACAGACTTTGTAGACTGTTCTATGAAGGCCTTAGAAGGTTGGTTAAATGTCAGTAAGGTGACTGACTGTGAAAGCCTATATAACTTGATTCTGAGAGAGCATATTTTGAATAATTGTGTGTCTGACTTGTAACATCAGTATCTTGTGGAATCAGATCTGACCTCTCCCCAAGAATTGGGAAAGAAGGCAGACAAATGGGTCAGAACAAGAGTGAACAGAAAAGTTCATACCAGGGTGACAAGGATGGCAAGAAGAAGGATGGTAAGTCACATGACAAGGGTGGGGACAAAGATATAAAAGCACCAGAGTCTTCATCAGGCCCACAAAATTCCTCTGGGGGTGGTGGGTCCAAATCCTCTTCTCACAAAGATAAGAAACCTTGGTGTTATTTGTGTAAAGCCAAAGGCCATTGGGCAACTGATCCTCATTGTCCTAAAAGAAACACCAAACCTCCCACCCCCACAACCCCAACTCTAACCACTAGTGCCCCTAGTAATAGCAGTGGTGGCGGGAAGAACACTACTAATAGCCAATCGAAGGGTGTAGCTGGCCTCACCTTTGGTAATGTAGTTGGGGTTGGCCTAGTTAAGGAGATCACTGAGGCTGTTTTAGTCTCTGATGGTGGCATTGACCTGGCCACTTTAGTTGCTTGTCCCCTTAATATGGATAAGTATAAGCAGCTACCCCTGATTAATGGTGTTCAGGTTGAGACCTACAGGGACACAGGTGCCAGTGTCACAATGGTGATGGAAAAACTGGTTGCCCCTGAGCAGCACCTACTTGGTAACCAGTACCAAGTGACAGATGCCCATAGCAACTCTGTTAGCCACCCCATGGCTGTTGTGAATCTCAACTGGAGAGGGGGGGGTTTCTGGTCCAAAGAAAGTTGTGGTAGCCACTGATTTACCTGTAGAATGTCTGCTAGGCAATGATTTGGAGACTTCAGCTTGGGCTGAAGTGGAGTTGGAGGCCCATGCAGCAATGCTGGGCATTCCAGGGCCTATCTTTGCTCTTACCAGGGCTCATGCCAAGTAGCAAAGAGGACAGGGAAACTTTGATCCTGGAATAACGGCCCAAGTGCTCCCAAAAACTAGGGGTAAGAAGGGCAAACCCTTGACCACTATCCCTCACTCCACAGATGATTCCCCTTTAGAGGAAGAGGAATTCTCTCCCTGTGCAGAACCTACACCAGAGGAGCTGGAAGCTGACGCAGTTGAGCTTTTGGGTGCAGGGGGGGCTGCCATGGCAGAACTGAGTGTGGCACAGCAAACCTGTCCCACATTGGAGGGCCTCAGACAGCAAGCTGTCAAGCAGCAAAATGGTGATGTCACTGACACCCACAGAGTTTATTGGGAGAATAATCTCCTTTATACTGAAGCAAGGGACCCTAAACCTGGTGCCATCAGGAGATTCGTCACCCCCCTTCAGTACAGGGAATTCCCCAGAACTCTGGCTCATGACATCCCTTTATCTGGGAGTTTAGGCCAGAGTAAAACATGGGACAGACTTGTTCCACATTTTCACTGGCCCCATATGTCAGAAGACACAAAGGAGTTTTGCCGCTCTTGTGTCACCTGCCAAGCTTGTGGCAAGACTGGTGGCACCCCAAAGGCCCCCTTGATTCCACTGCCAGTG
Organism: Pleurodeles waltl; assembly: GCF_031143425.1. Lineage (NCBI taxonomy): Eukaryota > Metazoa > Chordata > Amphibia > Caudata > Salamandridae > Pleurodeles > Pleurodeles waltl. Next base: position 373,281,899 of record NC_090437.1, on the reverse strand, counting down.
GTTGGGGTGCCCTTTGAAAGGGTAAGGGTTGATATTGTTGCCCCCCTTGACCCTCCAACAGCTTCTGGCAATCAATTCATCCTTGTGGTGGTGGACCATGTCACAAGGTATCCAGAAGCTATACCCTTAAGGGCCACTACAGCTCCTGCAGTGGCAAAGGCCCTCCTTGGAATCTTTTCCAGAGTGGGCTTCCCTAAAGAAATGGTGTCAGACAGAGGTAGTAACTTCATGTGTGCATACCTAGAAGCAATGTGGAAGGAGTATGGTGTTACCTACAAGTTCACCACCCCTTATCATCCACAAACTAATGGATTGAGTGAGATGTTTAATAAAACTCTCAAAGGCATGATTATGGGACTCCCTGAAAAACTCAGAAGTAGATGGGATGTCCTATTACCATGCCTCCTTTTCACCTAATGGAAGGTACCTCAAAAAGGAGTGGGCTACAGCCCCTTTGAACTCCTATTTGGACACCATGTTAGGGGTCCCCTTGCTCTTGTTAAGGAGGGTTGGGAACAACTGTTAAAAGCTCCAAAACAAGACATTGTGGACTATGTACTTGACCTGAGAAGTAGAATGGCTGTGTACATGAGAAAGGACACAAAAAACCTTCAGACCAGCCAAGAGCTCCAAAAGCAATGGTTTGACCAGAAGGCTGTCCTGACAGAGTACCACCCCAGACAGAAGATGTGGGTATTAGAGCCTGTGGCCCCAAGAGCACTCCAAGACAAATGGAGTGGACCCCATCTAATTGTAGAAAAGAAAGGTGAGGTCACCCACCTGTTAGACTTCTGCACTGCCAGAAGCCCCCTTAGGGTGCTTCATGTCAATCGCCTAAAGCCTTACTATGACAGGGCTGACTTAACCCTGCTCATGGCTACAGATGAGGGACAGGAAAAAGAGAGTGACCCTCTCCCTGAGCTCTTCTCCAACACTGAAACTGATGGCTTTAGTAGAAGGAGTAGTTCTGGCATGAGCAGAAGGAAGACTGTAAAAATCTCCTTGATTTTCTGAACTCTTCTCACTCACACTTGGTACAAATATTTTGTGTGAACATACAATTGACACTGGAGACAGTTTACCTGACAAAAGTAAAATGTACAGGCAACCTGACCATGTCAGAGACTGCACAAAAGCTGAAGTTCAGAAAAAGTTAGACCTTGGAGTTATTGAGCCTTCTGATAGCCCCTGGGCCAGCCCAGTGGTGCTTGTCCCCAAACCAGATAGCAAATAAGGAAAGAGAGAAATGTGGTTTTGTGTAGACTACAGGGGTCTCAATACAGTAACCAAAACAGATGTTCACCCTATACCCAGTGCAGATGAGCTAATAGATACAATGGCATCTGCCAAGTATCTAAGCACTTTTGATTTGACCTCAGGGTATTGGCAGATAAAAATGTCAGAAGATGCTAAAGGAAAAACTGCATTTTCTACCATAGAATGGCAATATCAATATACAGTTATGCCCTTTATTTTGAAAAATGCACCTGCCACTTTTCAGAGGCTGGTGAATACAGTCCTCCAATATTTGGAAGCTTTTAGTGCAGCATACTTGGATGATTTGCTATCTCTAGCTCCACCCCGGACGATCACCTGGTCCACCTCTGCAAAGTTTTGGAGGCCCTGCAAAAGGCAGGCCCAACTATCAAGGCTTCCTAGTGCCAGATTGGGCAGGGGAAAGCGGTTTGTCTGGGTCACCTGGTAGGTGGAGAACAGATTTCACAAGTACAGGGGAAGATTCAGGCCATTATGGACTGGTCTCCCCACCCAGGTCAGAGCCTTCTTAGGTCTCACTGTGTATTACAGGAGGTTCATTGAGAACTATGGCTCCATTGCAGTCCCTCTTAATGACCTCACCAGTAAGACAATGCCTAAAAAGGTATTATGGACTGCTAGCTGTCAGAAAGCTTTTGAGGAGCTAAAGCAGGCAATGTGCTCTGCACCTGTCTTAAAGAGCCCAAACTACTCCAAAACAATTCATTGTTCAAACAGATGCTTCTGAATTAGGGGTAGGGCTGTACTATCACAACTGAACAGAACTCAGAGGATCAACCTGTTGCTTTCATTAGCAAGAGGTTGACCCCTAGAGACAAGTGTTGTTCTGTCATAGAGAAGGAGGCCTTTGCTATGGTCTGGGCACTGAAGAAGCTGAGACCCTACTTGTTTGGGACTCACTTCATTGTTCAGACAGACCACAAACCTCTATTATGGCTTAAACAAATGAAAGGTGAAAACCCTAAATTGTTGAAGTGGTTCATTACCCTACAGGGGATGGACTATACAGTGGAACAGAGACCTGGGAGTACCCACTCCAATGTAGATGGACTCTCCAGATATTTCCACTTAGACAATGAAAACTCATCTGAGCAAGGTTAGCTTTATTGTCCCTCATTTGGGGGGGTTGTGTAGGAAAGTACCATCTTCCTTGGCATGTTGCCCCCATTTCTACCTGTATGTCAGTATGTTTTTGCCTGCTTGACTGTGTCACTGAGGCTCTGCTAATCAGAACCTTGGTTTTTATGCTCTCTCTGCTTTTAAATTTGTCACTGTAGGCCAGTGACTTCATTTACCAATTTCAATTGGCACACTGGACCCCCCTTATAAGTCACTAGTATATGGTACCTAGGTACCCAGGGTATTGGGGTTACAGGAGATCGTTATGGGCTGCAGCATTTATTTTGCCACCCACAAGGAGCTCAGGCAAACCCTTTCACAGGACTGCCACTGTCCCAAGTATATGGTACCTAGGTACCCAGGGCATTGGGGTTACAGGAGATCCTTGTGGGCTGCAGCATTTCTTTTGCCACCCATAAGGAGCTCAGACAAACCCTTTCACAGGACTGCCTGCAGTCTGCGTAAAATAACGCACTCGTTATTTCACAGCCATTTTCACTGCACTTAAGAAACTTATAAGTCACCTATATGTCTAACCTTCACTTGCTGAAGGTTAGGTGCAAACTTACTATGTGTCTGGGCACCCTTGCACTGGCAAACGTGCCCCCACATAGTTCAGGGCCATTTCCCAGGACATTGTGAGTGCGGGGACACCATTGCACGCATGCACTACATAGAGGTCAATACCTATATGTAGCTTCACAATGGTGACTCCGAATATGGCCATGTAAGGTGACTAAGATCATGGAATTGTCTCCTCATTCCAAATATGCTATTGGGGTGCCAATTCCATGCATCCTTGGGTCTCCAACATGGATCCCCAGTACTGCCAAACCAGCCCTCTGAGGCTTGCACTGCAGCTACAGCTGCTGTCATCTCACAGGCAGGGTTCTGTCCTCCTGGGTTCTGAGCAGCTCAGTCCCAGGCAGACAGAACAAAGTGTTTCCTCTGAGAGCAGGGTGTTACACCCTCTCCCTTTGGAAATAGGTGTTACAGGCTGGGGAGGGTTAGCCTCTCCCAGCCTCTAGAAGTGCTTTGAAGGGCACAGATGGTGCCCTTCTTGAATAAGCCAGTCTACACCAGTTCAGGGACCCCTTGTCCCCTGCTCTGGCATGAAACTGGACAAAGGAAAGGGGAGTGACTACTCCTCTGTCCATCACCACACTAGGGGTGGTGCCCAGAGCTCCCCCAGTGTGTCCCAGACTCCAGCCATCTTGCTTTGCAAGGTGTGGGGGCACTCTGGAGGGCTCGAGTGGCCAGTGCCAGCAGGTGATGTCAGAAACCCCTCCTGATAGGTCCTTACCTGATAAGGTAGCCAATACCCCTCTAAGGGCTATATAGGGTTTCTCCTGAGGATTCTCTTCAGATTCTACTTGCAAGTTTCCAGCAGGAATCCTCTGCAAATACTACTTCATCCTCTGACCTCAGATCAACCGCAGCCTGCTCCAGGAACCGCTGTAACAGTAACAAACTATCCACAAGGGATACCTTTCTTCTGCAACTTCAGCTCCATCCAACAACTGCAACAGTTTTCATGGTGTGCACGCTCTGAGGACTCCCTGTCTTCACCCTGCATCAGAAGGACCAAAGAAATCTCTTGTTGGGTGACGGAGTCACTCCCCTGCTCATGCAGACACCTTCCAAGTCGACGACCGGTACTCCTGGACTCCTCTCACAGCCTTGAGCGTGCTCCTAGAAACAAAGAGGGTGGACTCCTTTGACATAGACTGTCCTGAGGTCCTGCTGCCGCACTATTTGCAAAATTCCTTCATGCGCAGCCTGGCTCAGGTCCCCAGCACTCTATCCTGCGACGATCAACTCACTGAGTTGACCACCGGCGGCATAGGACCCTTCTTTGCATTTTGCACCTCCTTTGTCCCCGTATCCTGAGAGTCCTGTGGGTGCTGCCTGGCATCCTGAGGGCTCTCTAAAGTGCTGAGAGCCCCCACTTCTTCCTCAAACAGAGTTGAGACCCCCAGGTCCGTCCTAGGTCCTGGTAGAGCCAGTTTGAACCAAAACACACATTTGTCATAACCAAGGCTTGTCGGTGACTTCCAACACGAAACCACTTCTGCATCCATCTTCACATTGTGGGACATCCTTTGCATCATGCAGGAACCCGCTGGCATCTTCAAAGGGTGCATTCCTGCAGTCTTCGTCCAACCGGGGACTCTTCTTTTGCACACTCTTCTGGGTTGGCAGGGGCTCCTGTCCTTCCTGGAACTTCTTTCGACTTCTGGACTTGGTCCCCTTCTTTTGCAGGTCTTCAGGTCGGGAATCCAGTAGTTGTTGTTTGCAGACTTGGGCCCTCATTACAACTTTGGAGGGCAGTAACCGCCGCCCGCCCATTTGTAACCGTCATGCAGCCGCCAATGTGGCTGCACTCCCGCGGTGGCCATTATGACATCCCCGCTGGGTCGGCGGGCAGAAACCGAGTTTCCACCCGCCAGCCCAGTGGGGATGTCGGCCACAACATGTGAGCCGGCTCCAAATGGAGCCAGCAGTGTTGTGGGTGTGCGACGGGTGCAGTTACACCTGTCGTGCTTTTCACTGTCTGCTAAGCAGACAGTGAAAAGCTGTGTGGGGCTGTGCCAGGGGGGCTCTGCACTGCTCATGTTGAAGGCATGGGCAGTGCATGGGCCCCCAGGGGCTCTGCGACTCCCCTTTTTCGCCAGCCTTTCCATGGCAGTTCATACCGCCATGAAAAGGCTGGTGGGAAGGGGACTCGTAAACCCCTGGGCAGCACTGCAAGCAGCGCTGCCCTGGCGGAATAAATCTGCCGGGACCAACGTGGCAGAAAACTGCTGGTCCCGGCAGTGCGACCGTGGCGCTTCCGTCATGGTCATAATACCTGAGTTTGCACCACCAGCCTGTTGGCGGTTTAACCTCCAAAACAGCCCTGGCGGTCTTTTACTGCCAGAGTTGTAATGAGGGACTTGGTTGGTTACTGCAATAGTCCATATCACGAGGTGTAGTGTGCCCTAAGGAAACTTGCAGTACTTTACTCCTGCTTTTCTGGGCTCTGGGGTGGGGTAATTTACTTACCTTTACTGTATTCGTACTCTCCCAGCGATTCTGCACACACTACACTTGTCTAGGGGGGAATTTGTGATACACATTCGACTTTCTTAGTATATGGTTTGTGTTTCCCCAAGACCTATTTTCTCCCATCGCATTCTATAGCACTTCCAATTGTTTGGACTATCCTATGTCTAATTACTTACCTTATTTTGGTGTCTCATGTATATATTGTGTATAATACTTACCTCCAGAAGGACTATTGCCTCTAAGATCTTTTTGGTACTGTGTCACCCAAATAAACTACCTTTATTTTTGCAAACACTGAGAATTGTCTTTACTTGTGTATAAGTACTGTGTAACTATAAGTGGTATTGCATGAGCTTTGTATGTCTCCTAGTTCAGCCTAAACTGCTCTGCTATAGCTACCTCTATCAGCCTAAGCTGCTAGAACACTACTACTTCATTAATAAGGGAAAACTGGACCTGATATACGGTGTAAGTATCCATAGTACCCACTGCAAACCAGGCCAGCCTCCTACACCACCTTTGTCTACTAGTGCCCCCTCTTCAACACCAAGCCTCTTTCCTACTCCATTGCTGCCTTGTCAATTGTAGCAGCTGTCTAGGGAATTATAGTTCGGACAGAGTGTGATGCTGCGGGTCCCTCTTATCGGTGCCTGCACGCACTCACCCAAGAAAGCGTGCACATACACGCACACACACACACACCCACACATTACGATATAATTTTTCACATTAGGACAGCAGAATGTTGATATTAGCACTGGAAGTCTCTGAGTTTATTAGTTATTTATGCTTATTTTAACAAAATCTAATTGCTGTTAAATTACAGTTGTTTGGCTAGCGAATTTCCCTGCTGTAAAAATGTGAAATCATTACATTCATGTCCTGGGGTGTCTGTTTATATTGGCAAATTAGATTCTTCATAAAACTTTTTAAAGCTTTTTACAGCTTCTTTCCTGCAGACATTGTGGTGCCATGAATATGCATATAGGCACTGTAACAGCACACACTGCATTTTAGTCATGGCTGAATGTGTTTCTAGCTATGATTATGGCTGATGAACAGCATGCAATTTGCTGCAGTAGAACTCACAAATGCAAAGTTTCATTTTGCAAGGGGAATAATCTATATTGAACAGCAGATGCTCCTATAAATGTAATTATTTACGAAACAGATAATTAGCAATCCCTGGAGGTAGCATGACATTAGTGTAAGTATTTTGTGGAGTAATTAATGTGATGTGACCAGCAGAAAAAGGTTGGTTGTAGGAATTTACTTTAGCAAGAGATATTGATGACTCTTCAAAGGAAAGATGAAATACAATTATGTTACCTGGTTATTAAAGACACTCATTTGTTAAAGTGCAACATTTGCGATGTATATTTCAGCCAAAGCAGAGGACACTTTTCCGAGAGAACAAGGGACAGGCTACATCTTCACCTATACTGAGAACCTCAGCCTTCGGAAAGGCAGCAAGAAGTGTAATACTTGAACAGAGGTTTCATTCAATTATGCAAAACAAATCTGGGCCTGAAGGGGCCCTCGATGAGTTTCTGGGAGTTAGCGAGTCTACTACTTGATAGTCTAAAGTAGTAAGCACCTGTAGTTTTTAGCTCCAAGTCCAGATAGCTTTTGCTGTGTGCAATGCACATGTATTCACCAAAAAGTGTTTTAAAAAAAGTATTGTGAGAGGAGCTTTAGCTCCGAGGTTATTTTTATCTTCATTACATGAATCCGGACAGAAAATAGTTATTTCACTAAATAAATTCGTTTCTTGACTCATAACTGACAGATACATTTACAGATCCTCTATAAGTATAGTTGGTTAAGGCTTTGTATTAGTCATTCCCTGATCAATCCATAGGAAGTGTCATTGCATTGTGAACTCTCTCACAAAGGAAAAGGATTTACATTGTGAACTCCATGACAAACCCCTTAGGTAGGGCCTTTACATAGACCATCTTACGTAGGCTTCTAGTTTTTGAGGGGTTAGAAGAGTCTGGTTTTCATTGTGTAGATTGGTACCTTTATGTTTAGTATGCAAGTGATGTGTGAATATTTTTTTTAATGTGTAAGCAAATGGAGGACATTAATTCATTAACTGTTAGTACGTCGTTTTGAAACCTACAACTCCTCCTTAGTAAGTCAACCAAGAATGTCAAGTGCTACAGGTGTGTGGGGCTCAGTTTGGGACCAAAAGTAAGGTGGCCCCAGGACTTTGACTCTGCCTCTTGTTTATCCGTTTTATTGACATTTGATTGAGTCTGCCTATGAAGTATTTCCCTTTGTCAAATATATTGGTAAGGATCTTTGCATGGTGTAACCTCGTGGCAAATAGAAAATGTGTAGCCTGAGAAGCCAGAGGAATGCAATTTGAAGGGGTTTTAAGTGGGACATTTATGGTAGGATGGGCTTAACACTTTTAGCACCATGTTATGGTAGGTTATGTTATGTTATGTAATTTTCGGTTAGGTTAGGTTGTATTATTAGTATTTGTATGGTGTGCATATCACGTGTGAGAGTATTCTAGTGCATGGAGAAGGAGGATTCAACGCTCTTCCAAAATTCTATGACTAAAGACGTGACTTAGATGTGCAGTTGGAGGTCATTCCAGGTTTTAGGGTCCAGGTACAAAAATGCACTCCCTCTGGCTCTTGATGTGCAGAGGACATGGACGAGTAGGAGGCCAGCTGAGCAAAGGTTTCTGGTTGGAGTGTGGTAACCGATGCAGCTGTTCAGGTATACATAGCCTTTGTTGTGCAGGGTAATTCATGTATGTTAGGAGCTTAAAAAATGCACAAATGTCAACAGGGGGCCATTGGAGGTTTTTTAGATGATTGATGATGTTAGTGCGTGCGGGGGGGCAGAGTTGCACATGAGTCTGGCATTTGGATTTTGGATGACATGAAGGGGCAAATTTATACCTGTGTGAAGCTGTGTTTATGCAGTTTCATGTCAAATTCTTTAGCGCCATTCCATAGCGGCAGCCATGCACCATTAATAATGGATTGACACATCCTGGCTCTAATGAATGGCTAGCATCAAAAATTAAGACACTAGAGGGGGGTATGGTGGTAGGGACAAAGGCGATATTGGGTTGGAAATGATGCTAGGCTGGTTAGCGGCAATAAATATGCCGCTAACCAGCCTAGCATTATTTTCTGTTGCACTAGCACCCAAATATGACTTCTGTCTCAGTAAAGACAGGAGTCATGCCCATCACACCAATGGCCAGCCCAGGGGACAAGTAAGGGGAACCCTATGGCACACCCAAAAAGAAAATACTTACCTATACTTACCTATACTTACCCAGGGTGGGGTCCCCCATTCTGTAGTGTTCCTCTGGTGTGGGTGGGGGTGTTGCTGGGGCTTGGGGTGGGAATCTGTGGGCCCATTCCATGGTGTTTGGCCTGGATATTGGTCCACAGGTACCCTAACGCCTGGTCTGACCCAGGCATTAAAAAATCGCACTAAGCAGGCTTAGCACCATTATTTGGGCCTGCCTCCTCTGTGTGTGTCGTTTCTGCACTGGAGGATTGATATGGCGCTAGGGGGTTGGCATCATGTTGTGAATGGGAACACCTACCTTGTGTCTAATTAGGGCAAGGTAGTTTGCCCCATCAACAACATGATGCTATCTCCAATATGTTGGCGCTAGCTAGGCCTAGCAATCAAAATATTAATATGGGGTTTGGTCAGTGCCATTTTAGCATATAAATAAATGACGCTAAAACATTGCAACCTAAGTATAAATATGCCCCATAGGGGCATATGCATACTTTTTGACACAAAACTGCGCTAATGCAGTTTTGCATCAAATTCCTTAGCGCCATTCCATAGCGGCAGCTGTGCACCGTATCTACCGATTGATGCTCGCTGACACTAAAGAATGGGTAGCATCAAAAAGAAACACGCTAGCTGGGGGAGGATAGCGGTAAGGACAAAGGCGCTAGTTGGTTAGAAATGATGCTAGTCTAGTTAGCGGCAATAAATATGACGCTAACCAGCCTAGCCTCATTTTCTAACACACTAGCACCCAAATATGACTCCTGTCTCAGTAAAGAGTCATGCCCACCAGCCCAATGGCCAGCACAGGGGACCAGTGTCTCCTGGGCAAGGCCATATGACCCAGTACCATACAGGGGGCCCCATGTCAGGGGCCCCTAGTGGCACACCCAAAAAAAAAAGTACTGATACTTACCAATGCGTACCCAGGATGGGGTCCCTCTGGTGTGGGTGGGGGGTGTTGCTGAGGCTTGGGGTGCGTATCTGTGGGCCTATTCCATGGTGCATGGTGTTGGATCTTGCATAAAAATATAAATATGGACGTAGGTCAGTGCAGTTTTAACATAAAAATAAATGACACTAAAACAATGCAACCCAAGTATAAATATGCCCGAAAGTCTCTTGGTGAGCTGTGTGGTGATGCCAATGTAGAGTGCATTGCCATAGTCCATCTTACTGGTGTTCAGGGCCTGTGTGATGGGAGTGGAGGAGACACCTGAAGAGTTTTCTGAGTTGCTTATGGATGGGAGAACAGGAGGAGGCCACCAAGCAGATCTGGCTGATCATCGAGACTAGGTTGTTGATTACCATGACTAAGTTCTTGGCATGATTTGTTGGGGTGGATGTTGTTCCTCATCCAGAGAGCCCAAATATTGAGGTCCATAACACAATATCTTTTTTGAAAAGTACCACTTCCACCTTGTCAGAATTGACATTTAGACAGCTGGTCTTCAGGCAGTTGGCAACTTTGGACAAGCAGGAAGTGGATTCTTCTGGATGTTGGGGGTATCTTTGGAGAGGATAAGTTGGGTGTCATCAGTGTATGAGATGATGTTTTAGCTGTGGGCTCGGATGATGGGGCGAGAAGTGTCATGTAAACAGCCAGGGCATAGGGCTGAGTGGGGATTCTTGGACGGCTCTGCAGATCAGATTGGATGCAGAAGAGCTGGAAGGGGCCAGACTGATGCACTGAGTGTGTCAAGTGAGGAAGAAGCCAATGCACTAGTGAGTACATCTGCATACACTCTATTCGTGGAGACATTAGGGCTCATATTTATACTTTTTGACCAAACCAGCGCGGGCACTGGTTTGCATAAAAAAAGTTACAGCTGGCTAACGCCCTTCCTACGCACCATGCTGGTGCCTCATTTAAGGAATGATGTTAGCCGGCGCTGCAGACTGGTCAGAGTAAAAAAAAAAAACTCAAACCAGGCAGCGCCGGCATAGGGGAAAATCAGGGTTGTGTGTCAAAAAATGGTGCAAGTCAGGTTTGAGGCAAAAATCAGGGCTCAAACCGGACTTGCGCCATTTTTTGACGCACAACCCCCATTAAAATGACTCCTGTCTTAGCAAAGACAGGAGTCATGCCCCTTGCCCAATGGCCATGCCCAGGGAACTTCTGTCCCCTGGGCATGGTCATTGAGCACAGTGGCATGTAGGGGGGCCCAAATTAGGCCCCCCATTGCCACTTTTTTAAAAAAAAGATGCTTACCTCAACTTACCTGTACTTACCTGGGATGGGTCCCCCATCTGGGGGTGTCCTCTGGGGGTGGGCGAGAGTGGCAGGCGGTGTCTCTGGGGGCAGGGAAGGGCACCTCTGGACTCCTTCCATGGTCATAGACCATGGAAATTAGCCCACAGGTCCCTTAGCGCCTGCCCTCACCCAGGCGTTAAAAACAGCGCACATTAGGCTGTGCGCCATTTTTAAAGGCCCACCACCTCCTGTGCGTCAAAATGACGCAGGAGTATAAATAGGGCGTACAGGCCTTAAAGTCTTTTTTTTTTGGACGGGAACACCTACCTTGCATGTAATTAACGCAAGGCGGTTTCCCGCATCCAAAAAATGATGCACACAGAGGAATTTTGATGTCCGCGGGCTTGGGCGTCAAAGTTTAAATATGGTGCACGGTTTGCGCCGAATGTGCGCAAACAGAGTATAAATATGCCCCTAGATGAGCATGGGTGCGAGATGGTGCCGACTTCAGCAGAGAGGTTGAGAATGATGAGTGCTGCTGTGAGAGAACAGGGCTGATTGCAGAGGCCCCCTAACTTTTTGCCCCCATTGCCCACTTTTTGCTGGTGTTTTCCTGGCTCTGATGGTGCCCTGGGTACTGCTAACCAGTCCCAGGGCCTGTACTCTGTGTAAAATCAGTATGCAAATTAGGCTAATTATAATTGGCTATCAACCTACCTATAAGTCCCTAGTATATGGTAGGGCATGGAGGTTTAGGGACCCCAGCATAGGTAGTGCACCCATAGGTGCACTGCTGAGGTGCCCAGTGTCATTTTAAAGGCAGGCCTGCCTTGCTGGCTGCTTTTAAATGAAAGTTATATGCAAATTCGACTTTGGAATTAAAATTAGTCCCAAAATCTTAAACTACCTTATTCCAGTTGTTGGATGTAAAATTATTTGTTCAGGTAAAGAGTTTTAAACTTTACCTGAAAAGTTGCCAACTTCAGCCCTGAAGTGTTTTTGCTGCTGTGCTCTGATTGGCCATCCTCTGGCAGCCTGGCCAGGCTGCCTTGATGAGGTGTGAAGTGGCCTGGCTTCACACAAAGAGATGTGCCTGTGGGAGGAGATCTCCCCTCAGCAGATGGTGAGGCAGGAAGAGGGAAGGGCTGCCAAACTGGTCTTCAAAGGCAGAGAAGGACATTTGGAGCAACCCAGCAACACCCCCACATCCTGCAAACCCAGACAATTAGATGCCCCCTTGATTGGATTAGGAGAGGGCAGGAGAGGGGTGTGATTAGGATTTTTAGCCAGACCAGTGGGTGGGCTCAGCCAGATGTAACCTCCAAAAATCACTTTCAGCCATGATGGATTTTTGAGGAATGTTGCTCCCTGGGACTGATGTTTGCCACACTTCCCAGGAAGTGGTCATCACAGGGGGAGGGACCCTGCACCTGATTGTAGAACCAGGACCCCACTGTTTTTCACCCAGGAGCAGGGCTAAAACTGGCAGACCTGCACCCACACCTCAGTTCCCTACCAGATCCCTCCCAGGAAGAACTACAGAAGAAGAAGGACTGCCCTGCTGGGCCCCTGACCTGCACCTGGACACTGCACTCTGGAGGAATGCGCCAGCTGCACACTTGGGCATCACCACTAAAAGGACTTTACCTGTCTTCTACTGCTTCAAGAAGGGACTCCCTGTTTTCTACAGGTACAAAGGAGCTGGCCAGAGTACTCTGCATCAAGTCCTGCAAGCAGAGCCCAGCTGACCAGCGTCCAGTGGCCATTTAAGGATTCTGACCATGTGCATTCTGGGAATTTTAGTCCCAACTCCCAAGGAGCAACTCAGAGCTTGTGGAACATTGGAACAAGTTGTGGACACTTCAAGGGCACAAAAAGGACCTCTGGAAGAAGATCCAGAAGTTTGGAGATGTTTGGAGCAACTCCATAAGTTGAAGAGGTGCATTGTGGGAGTTGTAGTCCCAGACCCCAAAAGGCACACCAGAGCCTCTGAACCCTTGACTGGTGCTGTGCACCACTTCCCTGAATCAAAACTTCTGAAAGTAAGTGGGACAGTGTTACCTCGTGGGTGGCCTGAACTCTGGACTTTGTTTCTTTCTAGTGTGACCTTTTTTAACCCTTTGAGCACTAGTTGCTTCTATGCGCTAGAAAGCATTAATTCTTTAAAAATTCATATCTCCGGTTCCTCTTATCTGATTTTGTTCGTTTTGGTGTCATTTTAAACATAAAAATATAATCTATTGTTATAAATTGATTTTGGATTTTTAAACTGTTTCCTGTGTTTTATTTAATTACTGGTTTGTGATATTTGAATGCTTTACGCTTTGTCTCCTAAGTTAAGCCTTGTCGCTTATTGCCAAGCTACCAAGGGTTGAGCTAGGTTTAATTTACTGAGACCTAACTGGACCTAAGTGGAGGTTAGTGGCCTATTGCTAAGTGTAGGTACTTACCTGCCCTTACCAATAGCCCACTTTCCTACAGCTGCCATATCTCGTTTGTCCATGATGAGATGGATGTCATAGGTGTCAACAATCAGGGTGGTCTCCGAATCCAGATTGTGGAAGATCCAGAAGGATGTTGCTGTTGAGGTGGTCAACTAGTCTTTTACTGATTAATTTCTGCAAAATTTTTTCAGGCAGGGCAGCAAAAAGATTAGTTTGTAGTTTGCTAGGCTCTTTGGGCTGACAGAAAGCCTCATTAGTAGAAATAGTATGGTGGTGTGTTTCCTGGTGTCCAGGAAGGTGGAGGTTGTGGGGAAGTCATTGAGTATTGGGGTGAGGGCCTTGTAGATGGTGTTGAATCTTGTTTCTGGAGATGAAGTGTGAGCAGGTGTCCCATGAGGTCCCATGGTGCTCCTTAGTGGATTGAGCACTTACTGTCTGAAGTTTGCATCAAGTTGATGGTGGGTCAGCAGCTTAAGGTGGATTCTGGGATGCTTGCTTCATCAGATTGGAGGATGCTGAAGTAGTGGGAGAACTGTGTGCAGAGATCCTGTGATGCAGTGATAATCATAGAACCAGAGGAGGGGGAGGTACATTCCTTCACTCTGGACAATATTTCTTTAGTGTTGTTGGAACTGTCAAATTGATCAGTCATAGCAGTGTGCTTGGTGGACTTGGCCACTGATGGTAGAGTCAAAATAATTTCTGGTGTGTTTCCATTGGCATTCTAATTGTTTATAATGGTGTTTGGAGAGTCCTAGTTCTTCCTTGTCCTTGCTGGTTTGTGGTCTGGTCCGAAGGTGGTGGTTTTGTTAATGGAGTGTCTGCACAGAAGGTGATACAGGCATTGACGTTGGTGGTTGTCATCTAGGTGCAGTGGTTGCGGTTCTGAAGATTTGAGGTCAAAATTTTATGAGAATCTCAGAAGGGCTTAGCCATTGTTCAACACTGAGAGACTTACTTACCAGAACACTACTGCAGAAGTGGCTAGTGGTGTCTGGTTATCATCATGTGCATTTGTAATTTTTATGTTTACAATTTTGTTATATGTGCAGTAAAGTATTTGTATATTTAGCTAGGGGCAGGTTTATCTATGTGCCGTAGCTTGTGTACGTACTGAATTTATTTTTAAAAAGAGTATGGCGACAGGTGCTTTGACTCTGGCCCCATGTTGATATTCTTCTCTGCAGGCTGCCAGAGTCTCACTTGAAAACAGTGTTTTGTACCACTTGGGTCAGCAACCTCATGGCAAGGTCAACATGACATGACTTGCAGGAGATTCCCTTAACTAGAAATGACTGTTGGATCAAAATATCATGATAAGGGAATGTCATTGATTTTCTTCCATCACCCATCTTCTTAAGATCAGATGCAGGTAAACTTTTTTGATCTGTGAGTGTGAGAAAAATATCATTATTCAAGGTGGTTACAAGGTCAAATGACATAGTGCCCATTTTAGGTGAAATGTTTACCGTCACAATCTGTTTTCATCGTACAAGTCATGAGAATCCTTGGCAGCCTATATGTCCCCAACCTTTCTGACCCCAAATTTATTAAAACACTAAGGGCCAGATGTAGGAAGCGTTTTGCATGGTGCAAACAGCGAATTTTGCTGGTTGTGCCATGCAAAACGCACATCGCGATGCTCATTCCCATTTTGCGAGTCGGTAACCAGGTTACTGACTTGCAAAATGGGAAGGCGACTCGCAAATAGGAAGGGGTGTTCCCCTTCCTATTTACGATCCGCATCGCAATATAGAATTGCTTTGTGACCACAAACACGGTCGCAAAGCAATTCGCAGTTAGCACCCATTTCAAATGGGTGCTAACCCATTCTCAAAAGGGAAGGGGTCTGCCTGCTCTGAAAAAATGAAACAAAAACGTTTCATTTTTTCGTGTCTATTGCAACTCGTTTTCCTTAGCAATAAAAAAAAAAAACTGCTTTATCAAAATGCAGTCACAGACATGGGTGGTCTGCTGTCTCCAGCAGGCCACCATCCCTGTGAGTGCTGCGAATCGGAAGGGGGTCGCAAATTGCGACCCATCTCATTAATAGTAATGAGGTGGGTCTTTGCGACCCCCTTCTGATTCGCAGATGGTGTCAGGGACACCATCCTGCATCTGGGTTTGGGACTCGCAATTTGCGAGTCGGAAACCCATACTTACGTACATCTGGCCCTAAGGTCCTTATTTAAGAAAAATTATGCACAACTGCGCAGCGCAGTTGTGCGTCACAAAATTTACCGTGAGCTAACGCCATTCCCTAGCATCAGCTGTGCGTCATATTATAAAATGACGCACAATGGCGCTAAGGAATGTTTGGCATAAAAAAAATTACGCTAACCACTGCGACATGCTGTATGAAAAAATTATGCTAGTGCTGCAAAAAAGGCGGTAGAACATTTTGCAGCACGGTCTTTGACGCAAAATGAGTTAGCACCATATTTAACACCATTAGCGTAAAAAAGCACACAAGCAAGAAAAAAGCATTTGGGATGCCAGGGTGGAGCAACACCTTCCTGCATATAAACAATCTATCCCCTCAATGCAGGCATCCCTTCATTATGGTGCAAGGATGCCTGCATTGGTGCAGGGAGAACAAATCTGCACAAGCGCTGGGAGAAACGCAGGGGTGTGCCGTATTCAAGTAAACATGGCACATCCCTTTGTTTCAAAAGTGGTGCAGCGCACTGCAACCAATATTGCTGCTGCACTGAGCTGTGCCAGTTAAGAACAAATCAGGGCCTAAGTGTGCCACCTGTGGAAGGCAAACCGCATAGGGTTGACCAACAACAACTCACACACACATCCATGCACCATTTGGGAATAGAACCAAAAGTGAACTCAGACAATAC
This sequence comes from Pleurodeles waltl, assembly GCF_031143425.1. Classification (NCBI taxonomy): domain Eukaryota; kingdom Metazoa; phylum Chordata; class Amphibia; order Caudata; family Salamandridae; genus Pleurodeles; species Pleurodeles waltl. The sequence continues at coordinate 373,265,685 of NC_090437.1, read as the reverse complement.
ATGGGGCATGTCTGTGTCATTTGTGCTGGTGTACAAGCATCTTCAATGTCACCATGTAACAAGGTTGTCTGTGTTGTGCGAATGGTTGGTGTGGCATCAATATTGCACACCAGCACAGTAGCACAATATCACAAGTCCGTAATGCAATTGTACCATTCCCCTTGTGCCACATCAACAAAGTCTCAAAATGCATGCATTGATCCGCATTCTATGTCCTCAAGCCAACATATGCCTGTGGCAGATGTGCTGTATGCAAGGAAATGTCTCAAATGAAGAGAGGGAGAAACTAATGGGGCAGACAATCCATAATGGTTACACTGTCCCATCCAATTAGCACATGCGTGGGGCCTGCTAAAGTCAGATGACAATGTAACACAAGCATTGTAAGCAATGAACCTACCTGTGCTTTGCTGCACTAGTGCCATCATTCCTAGTGCCAATGCATTAAAACACCAAGAGAGTGAGAGCACACATTTCACTATTGTGGAAATGTCCACTATTGTGAATAGGAAGGCAAATGATGTGCTACCATGGTGTCAGTGGCAGGAGCAAAGGGCCTGCAAGAAAGATTATGGTGTGAGAGCAATGCACAAAATAGCTTGAAAGGTTGCCCCATGTGTGATGCACAATGCAACACATACTTTACAGCTACAACCTGGGGTCTGTAACATGTCACTGAGCCTTCAGTAGAAAGTAAATGATGAGCCATATCAACATCCACTACAGTCAAAGATAGTCATTTCACTATCTCATTGTAGAGGATGATGCCTTACCTCCTGCTGACCTGCCAGTCCTGGATTTTACAGATCACATGGATGGCCAGCTGCTGACCATCGATGAATAGAATCTCCAGGATGTTCTAGGTTCCCTCCAGACTCCACCGTCAGTTGCATGGAGGACACACAGCATTGCCGGGTCTCCACATGAACCACTCAACTACCAACACAGAGCACCAACCAGTCCTGCCGCATCTCTTGACTCCGAGGAACCAGACATCACCTTTCAGAGGACAGTGATAGGAGACCAGCAGGAGCTGGAGAAGCAGGTGCAGGTGGGGATGGAGACCATGGCAGGTAGCCTAGAGAGAGTGCAGAGGTGCCTCAGTCCCAAAAAGGACAACTCAGCTGCCATCAGAGGCACCCACTCCCCGCTACGTAGACTCCAGCAGTCCCTGGCCAACATAGCTGCTGTCATGAGGCAGAGGCTTCAACAACTGCCCTCCGAAAGTGGCAGTGGCATGATAGAGAACAGACTGGGGGATATACAGAATACCCTGGAGTCTATACAGTGGAAAGTGGCTTCCCTCAGGGAAAACATGGCTGCCTACCGCAGTGATGCTGCTGCCGTGTTGAGAAATCAGCAGTTCCTGCTTGCTGCAGTGATGCCTTATGTGTTCCCACAAATGGCAGCTGCCAGGTCCTTTGACTCCAGATCTCTATCTCCTGATGTGTGTGGGGCCCCCTCAACTTCAACAGCAGCACCACCCATGGCAAAGGAGGCACCACACACATCAGAGGATAAAGATGTGGAAGGAACAACATTCACACGGAAAACTACCCAGTAGCACCAGTCTGTGCCACATGGACAGTATCTCCTTGGTTATGGGCTTAACATCATGCCAGTGTTGTGACAGCTGGCTATGTGCTCTCATCACTCAAACACTGTTGACTTACCTGATATAAACTCTCATTATTTCAATTCCTACCAATGCACACTTCTCCTACCCATGTCTCATGACTTGTCCCTCACCCTTGGACTCTGAATGTACAACAAATGGCTCAGGATCTCTCATGGGATCTGTGAACTGGACATTGTATTGCACTGGAATATACACTTGCACATGTAAATACATCTCCATATTCCATGTATAATGTCATCATTTACTGTGATCCATTAACTCATCTAAATGAATGTATTGTGAAGCTCTATCGATGAGAACAGAACCTAATTACATGTGTGATTCACTGTCAGACAGAAATCCACACACTAGGGGGATCATTACAACCCTGACGGATGGCGTAAAACTGGCGGTACCACCGCCGACAGGCTGGCGGTCTTACCTTGGTGTATTATGACCATGGCAGTTACCGCCATGGTCATCCGCCGGTTTTCCATCCCGCCCACCAGGGCGGAGACGACCGCCGAGCTGGAGACCTGGGTCTCCAGCCCGGCGGCCGTCAGTATACCACCGGCGGTATTTGGACCCAGCTTACCGCCGTGGATTTCCAGCGGTTTGAACCGCCATGAAATCCATGGCGGTAAGCACTATCAGTGCCAGGGAATTCCTTCCCTGGCACTGATAGGGATGTCCCCCACCCCCCCACCCCCACCCTGACTCCCTCACCAACAACCCCCCACCACCCCTGCCACCCCTCAAAGGTGGCAGGGCCCCCCTCCCCACCCCGACCCCCAACATAACATTACTCACACACACCCGACACGCATGCAGGCACCACCAACACACACACGCACACACCCCGACATACATGGCTACATCCACACACACAGTCATACACGCACACCCACATTCAAACATACATGCACACATCCATACAGACATACCCACAGACATACACGCACTCACACCCCCCTCTACATACACACACACACACCCCCATGCACGCACACAACACCCAACACCCTCCCTCCCCTAACGGACGATCGACTTACCTGGTCCGTCGATCCTCCGGGAGGGGACGGGAGCCATGGGGGCAGCTCCGCCGACACCACACCGCCAACAGAACACCGCCGCGCCGAATCACAGAACGTGATTCGGTGGGCGGTGTTCTGTTGATGTGGCGGTGGAGGTGGAGCGACCTCCACTTCCCTGCCACCCGTCACTATAGCTGTTGGCGGCTCTCTGTCGGAATAACCACGGAGAGCAGCCAACAGTCATAATACGCTGAGCGGCAAACCGCCTGCACAGGCGGTCTTCCGCACGGCGGTCTCTCGGCGGTCTTTTTGCAAGACATAATGACCCCCAAGGACTGTAACATGAAAAAGGTGACTGATGGTGTTGCGGGCTAGAACCAACTTACAGAGCATTAAAAACATGTATTGAACAGATATCCATGCAAGTTGACATATGGCATGTATGGGTCAGAACCAGGTGTCTGGAATTGTCCCAGATGAGAGCACCAGTACAACGAATATGTGTGGAAGAGGTAAATTTAATCAGTGATGGACCGCTGTCAGTGTGCCAGGATACATATCCTAAATTAGTGTATGTAATATGTGCCACACTTTCTAACATTATTTCTGACGGACCTCAGCAATGACAGTTGAAGTTCCTTACTTACCTGTCAAAGATTTCATATACATAAACAATGTGAATGTCTGGAACTGGAGATGACAAATGTTTTGAGTAGCTGATGTCATATTGCAACCAATTGGACAGCTCCTTGGTCATAGGGTATACACATTGTCATACATGTAAATCAATACAGAAAACATACCCCAAGGCAATCCTCTAACTTGGCCAGTGCACACATGAGAACACCCATACACTCAATCAACATGGAGAAGAATCTGTCTAAAATTAACTGGATTTATTTAAACATTAAAAGAACACCTTATTAAAACCTAACCTAGACACTAACTTACACTAAACTACCCTATATTACTTTATCTTAACGTACCTCTACAGCTATCTTTTCTAATCTAAACATATCTTAAACATTTAGGGCCATATTTATACTCTGTTTGCGCCGGATTTGCGTCGTTTTTTTGACGCAAATTCGACGCAAAACGAACTCCATATTTATACTTTGGCGTTAGACGCGTGTAGCGCCAAAGTTCATGGAGTTTGCGCCATTTTTTTGCGTGGACACCTACCTTGCGTTAATTATATGCAAGGTAGGCGTTCCCGTCTAAAAAATGACTCCCAGGACTGTGAGCCATATTTACACTCCCGTGCAAAAATGACGCACAGGAGTGGGTGGGCCTTAAAAAATGACGTCTAGCCGCGTTAGCGTAATTTTTTAACGCCTGCTCAGGGCAGGCGTTAAGGGACCTGTGGGCTCGGAATGAGCACACAGGTGCCCTGCCATGCCCCCAGGGACACCCCCTGCTACCCTTGGCCACCCCAGGAGGACGCCCAAAGATGGAGGGACCCACCCCTGGGAACTTCAGGTAAGTGCTGGTAAGTATATATATATATTTTTTTTTGTGGCATAGGGGGGCCTGATTTCTGCCCCCCTACATGCCACTATGCCCAATGACCATGCCCAGGGGACATAAGTCCCCTGGGCATGGCCATTGGGCAAGGGGGCATGACTCCTGTCTTTGCTAAGACAGGAGTCATGTTAATGGCGTCCGGGCGTCAAAAAAAATGGCGCAAATCGGGTTGAGGCGATAATTTTGCCTCAGCCTGACTTGCCCCATTTCTTGACGCCCAAGCTCCATTTTCCCCTACGTCGGTGCTGCCTGGTGTGTGTCATTCTTTTTGACGCATACCACTCCGCAGCGCCAGCTAACGCCGGCTAACGTCATTGAATAAATACGGTGCCCGCATGGCGCTTCAGAATGGCGTTAGCCGGCGTTAAATTTTTTGACGCACAACTGCGTTGGAGCAGTTGTGCATCGAAAAGTATAAATATGGCCCTTAACGCCACACACTAAACATTGTCCCTCCACCCTCTTAAGAGACAAGATACAAATAAGACAACATAAACGAAGGACACACATATAATCATAGAAACTCGTACATAACCCCCATCCCAATCCCCCCCCAAAAAATACTAAAACCCACCCCTAACTATTCTCACTCTATCCTACAACTAACCTGATCTATATAACTAATATATCACTACCCACGAAAGCCCATTAAAAATTACAGCAATATAAAACAGGAGAACAGAAGGAACTGGGAGGCTATGAAACAACATATGTATATCTTCTTAAGTTTTTTCTTGCAAAACTTCAACAACTTGTCATTTCTGGCATTGTTCTTCTCAAGTTGGTCCAACCTTGACACTATTGCTGCCATGTCCCTACTCATGTCCGCCTCAAAGATTGATAATGTGGCTGCTGCAGGTGGATGTTGCGTTGCCTGAATACTGATAGGTGCGGATGAAGTGGAGGGGGTTGGACCAGAGAAAGCCCCGCTGAACCCAGATGTTGTGCCTGATGTGGCCTGCACAGTTGCAGCCTGTAGCAGTGGTCCCTCATGTTGGAAGACAAGCCATGCCCCTGAAGATTTCTCCTGGCGATACTTCCTGCTCATCCTATGGTACCCGGCCTGAACCTCTGTTGTGTGATGGAAACGTTCTACCCTGTTTTCAAATTTCATTGTCATGTTTGCAGCTAAAACATGAGGAGAACATGGCATCAAATACAGCATTGGGTAGAGGATAAACAAACATGCAATTTACACAGCATCCTTAGGTGACACATGCTGTCCACCAGACATTCCACAACAATGTCAATCTCCAAATCAAGATTAAACTTCCTACCAGCCATCTAGGGAATCATGTAAATGTCACTGGATCAACAGCTATCCATTGTTGATCATTAGAGCCCAGATGTAAGTAAACTACTGGGTCCTTGTGCAACATTTGTGTCATCATACTAGTGAGGATCAAGTGGCCCAACAAGTCCCAAATCACAGTGTAATATTCAAAAAGCAGTGCAATGTATGCAAGCCACCACTTTGACTCCCCTAGTGCTACATCAAGCCTTGGCCAGGCATCATGGATGCAAGGTTGGGTTCATCCGATAGGGGGACAGGAAAATTGTCATCTGGAATTCTAAGAAATGCCACTGCTTCATTCATGTGTTCTTGAGTTAATACGTACTCAGATCACGCGTAACAAGGGGGCACACCATTGTTAACAATGGGCCCCTATGTACAGGTCATGGTTAGTGTCCATATAGTTTACTCTAAGCCTGAACAGTACATCTATATTGTCTACAGATTTTGTACCTAATGCCCGATACTGTGTGGTATGGTGTGCAACATGTCTAATATGGTGCACTCATGGTGGATATATGGGTGCCCTAAGGGGCACAGGAAGAGTGGTACTACACTGGGTGCAGTTATAATATTCCTTCTTATTGAACTACCTGTGCACATGCATGTCTAACAGGTATACAGTCATTTTATGCACACGTGATGTGACCAAGCTCACTCACAATTATCATGATGGGTAAATAGATCATATTGGTACATGTGCGCACATCTAGTGGGATACAATCCGTAGACATGTCCCACATCCATGTGGATCAGAGTTGTAGTCTGATAGTGGACTCAACTTGCTGTTGCCCAGCACAATAAGACTCATTGCACAGCTGCTACCTCACTTAAATTCTGAAGAGTAGTGAGGAACCAGTGGTGCAAGTGTCTCCTACATAAGCCCCATAGAGTCCTCAACACATGCACATCATCTGTGCCATTTCCTGAGTCACTGAAAGCAAAGTGTGGCACACAGTGCTGTAAAAAGTGCTGCAACAAGCATGCTATTCAGATAAACAGCACCTCTGACACATATGTTGTCTGACACCACTGTGTATGTGGGCATGGTTTCCTTTTCGTAATTCCCACAATTCCATAGCAGCACAAGTTGGCTCTTGTGCATCAATCAGCATATTCTCCATCCTCAACATTGCATCAGGCATGATGTCTACATCCTAACTCAGATAGTGTAATTTCTTTGGTCACACATTACATTTCAACATTGCATTGCACATATCATACCCTCTCACACCAAACCCTGGAATGGCACATGTGACGCACAAGGTGACACTTACTGGCTGCATTGAGTGCTTCAAATTAAGCCAAGTGTAGGGTAGAGGCCCACCTGCAAGACATGACAGGAACAATTAGCCTAGTGATTTTGGAACATTTATGTGCATGGACAAATGTTACACATTCAAATTGTTCAGCTGAGTAAGCAAGTCAACATTGTGGTAGGACTGAACAACTGACAAACATTACAATTCTGTCAGTGAGACAAAGGGCCAGATAACAAGATAACAGAGGCCCTGGCACCACAAAATTGTCACTTTCCCTGATGCTCCAGTGGTGCATTTCACTGCAGCATATGTACAAGGATTTGTAATGTAGATTTTTGTAGAGTTACACCTCCATGTACATATGGGGCAGAATGACACAGTATTCTATATCAGAAGGCCTTTCAATAGTTGTCCCATTGAAACAGTTATTGGTTTTGACGCTGCACAGATGTTGAAGACATTTTACTCATTATCAGCGCCAAAAGACTAACAACTGCCCAGGGGTGGTGTAAGCATAGCAAAGTGTTGAGGAATGCAGTGATACTTCCTTGCTTCTTATAAGTGTGTACCATTTGAAGGCACACACAGTTGAGCTAAAATGCCATGGATGTTTGCTTATGTGGATGTAGGTGTCCCTTCCTGCACATTAACAAAATAACATAACGGATGTCTTGACACTACTATGTAGGCAGCCATTGTCGCCATTATAGACTGTTTATGTCCTGGAAGGGAGACCAACCTGCACATTCATACTCCTCTCAATATAGACACACTTGCACTGTGGTCCAAATAGGCCTGCATTGGCGCAGGCTGCTGAGTTATGTGCCAGTGCAGGCGCTGATGCAGGTCTGTCTCGTACTCTTGGTAATACCAGGCAGGCTTGTGTTACAAATTCAGAGTGTGTATCTGATATTTGACATTTTATGTGGTGTCTGTGATACACAATGTACACAAAGAGGAATGTGCAAGCAGTCTGCACCTGGTGCATAGCAAAGCTCACTTAAATGCTGTTTGCTTAAGACACAAAGGGGCAGATTTTAGAAAAGAGTGGAGCGCCATTTTCCTTGCACCCCTTAGCACCCTCTACCGCCACCATGTGTGTGCCGTAATTACAATGCGGTGCACCATGGTGCAGGATAGGGGGCAATAGCATCATTCTTGTTTGATGCTATTGACATACTCTGCAGGAGTAGCACCATAAATGCAGAGTAAAGAGGGACCCATTATACATAAAGGTATGCCCCCTTTTAACGCCTACTCTGAGCATTAAAAGTGCTGAAAAAATGCCCCCCCCCCAACAGGGGAACATCCCTTTGCATACATGAAGGCTGGTGCAGGGATGTGTGTACATAGTGGTGCAATGCATGTGTTGCGCCACTTTGTAAATATTGGGCAGGAAAAATGCCACTTTAGCTCTACATTAGTGTAAAAAATAATGATGCTATGGTGGAGCTAAGGTGGTGCTAGGGGCTCTTAAATCTGCCCCAAAACTTTCTGTTCTGACCCTTGGCAAAACATGCTGCAGTCAACCTTATGTCACCCTGTCATGCACATGTAAATAAGGATGTTGCAATGTAAATGGGGTACTTACCAACTGTCCACCAATCTGAATCCCCGGGTAATCCAGTAGATCTTGCTCTCGTGCAATCAGGTCTGTCCAATGATGTTTGATCTGGTGGTCCAGGCACACTACTCCAAATATCTGTCGGAGGCGGTGGAGCACCTTGCCCCATTGCAGCTTCTGTGCCTCTGTTGGGTAGCCCTGTAGGACCCTGACACTCAAAAGTCAACATCATGGGGAGCTAATGTTTCACCAGCTAGATGAACCCTCCCAGTTCATCAGCATTCATCATAAGTGCTCTCCCTTCCCTAGACATTTTGCAGTTTCCCCTCGCTGTTAATCAAATAGCCCCTAAATAAAATAAGAAACTACCCCACCTAACTCCAAATACCCCTATAGACTACGCTACCCCAAAACAAATGCCCCACAATACAATAACAATAACAGGGCAAAAACACTACACCACACTCAGTAAAATTACAAAATACACAAGACAGCAACAGGACACTGCACAAAACTATCAATTACCACCTTTCTTTGACCAGACCAGCTCCATACATCCTCTAACAATCATAGACAAAAAGACTCTAAAGTAAAAGTGAAAGTGAAATCACTGTACCATGTATGCAGCACTGAAGTCCTGTTTCATCACTTCCAGGACATGCGTATCACTTTTTCTGACATGCATGTTTTTTTGTCATTAAGGCTGACAAGGCCTGTCGATCTGTGATTGACACACAGGGGCCAGACGTCATTTTTTGGAATAGCGTAGTACGGAGTATTGCTGTTTCTGTCAAAAAATTTAACGCATAATGGGAAGGTGTGATTTTGTTGGAAAGGCTGACTGTGTACCCAGATTCACATACCTTGTCACAGGTGCTATGCATATATGTAGTCAGTATGATATGGCAATGTATGTGTGCATGTGCATTCATATTGTAAAAGTAACATCAGAATATGGTACCATATGATTCTATGTGTGTGTGTGTGATGCATGTGATGACTGATACCGTTTGCACATGTGCATGTGTTGGCAAACCTTTTCCACATGCATTTTACCACATGTGTACTGGGAGTGTATATATGTGATGTAAAACATATTTGTGGTCTACCACATTGTCATGTCTGATTTTCAGATGTACTTTTGACAACAACACATTAGATATGATGGGATATGTCCAATACAAGTTCTTGCATGTGATATCCTTGACAATTCATAATCAGAAGATGAAATGGACTACGGCTGGGTCGATTTCACATAACCCATGGCTATGTGAGTGCATGTGTGCACACACTGTGGTATGTTGTATTATTCAGGGTTCATGATTCTATGCTACACGTGTAACATATAGTTCCCCTTGCATCTGTGATGCAGGAGATGGTGTACTCACATGTGGCAACGAAGGCTGGTATATGACGTGAGAGTGGAAAGACATGTGTAGTGTAAAATGTGTAAAGAATGCCAAAGCGGTGTGTTAATGGGATATGAAAACTCACAAAACTATCTTCCTGCATGGACATATGTTGGACATTGTATGATGGCTATGTAGTCATATCAGTGCCACCTGTGTTTCCGTATGTGGGAACACATCTGAAGGTCATTTAAGTCTATGTATGATCATGTGATACAAATACCTTTTCATTAGTGAAAAGTAGACTTTTGTGCCTACTCCAATTCCAGGCCTGTACCATTGAAGTGGTACGTGTGCAAAGAAATCAGACATGTGCGCAAGGCACAAACTAGGTACATGCAAAAGACTACAACATGTTTGATATGACTGTTACATACAATGGCATACAACTGTGTAGCAGGGTTGCAGTCAGGCAATGATGGTACCCTAGTCTTGCTCCTGGGAGATTTTGGCCCATATTTATACTTTTTGACGCAAAACTGCGCTAACGCACTTTTGCGTCAAAAAAATGAGCGCCGGCTAACGCCATTCTGAAGCGCCATGCGGGCGCCGTATTTAATCAATGACGTTAGCCGGCGTTAGCCGCCGGCGCTGCCTGGTGTGCGTGGAAAAAAACGACGTACACCAGGCAGCGCCGGCGTAGGGGAAAATGGAGTTTGGGTGTGAAAAAATGGGGCAATTCAGGCTGAGGCAAATTTTTCGCCTCAACCCGATTTGCGTCATTTTTTTTCACTCCCAACCCCCATTGAAATGACTCCTGCCTTAGCAAAGACAGGAGTCATGCCCCCTTGCCCAATGGCCATGCCCAGGGGACTTATGTCCCCTGGGCATGGTCATTGGGCATAGTGGCATGTAGGGGGGCACAAATCAGGCCCCCCCTATGCCACAAAAAAAAAAAAAAAAAAATTACTTACCTGAACTTACCTTAATGTCCCTGGGATGGGTCCCTCCAGCCTTGGGTGTCCTCCTGGGGTGGGCAAGGGTGACAGGGGGTGTCCCTGGGGGCATGGGAGGGCACCTCTGGGCTCCTTCAGAGCCCACAGGTCCCTTAACGCCTGCCTTTTGCAGGCGCTAAAAAACGGCACAAAAGCGGCCGTACGTCATTTTTTTTTACCCGCCCACTCCCGGGCGTGTATTTTGCCCAGGAGTATAAATACGACGCACAGGCCTCGGAGTCAATTTTTTAGACGTGAACGCCTACCTTGCATATCATTAACGCAAAGTAGGTGTCCATGCAAAAAAATGACGCAAACTCCATGGACTTTGGCGCTAGACGCGTCTAACACCAAAGTATAAATATGGAGTTAGTTTTGCGTCAAAATTGCGTAAAAAAAAACGACGCAATTCCGGCGCAAATGGAATATAAATATGCCCCTCTATGTGCCCACACAGAGCCATGGTTGCATGGTTTAATGCAGGTTGACAGTACTCCACTCAGCTCAGTCCACTGTGCACATGCATCAGACCCCTGACTGTGTCAAGAGTCAATGTAGCCTCATCATTGGAGTTAAGGAGTGTTGGGGAGAGATGTACCCTCATCATGATAGTTCTTCAGCAGCGCAATGCGCAGTCCCCTGCAGAAAGACACCTGTAAAAATGTGATCCCATGGCCTGTTATTTTCAATTTCCTTTGGAGTACTTGATGCCAGGCCTGCCCTATCATGCACAGGGGACTGGCTGCTTGTCCATGTAAGACATGTCTCATCATTTGACATGGTCTGACACAATTAGTTACACATTATTAGTATTTTTCCTATGTAGCTTGGTTAGGGCATGTATCTCTAGTGTAACTTGTTTATATTTTCCGACCCAGGGGACAGATGATATCATCTGTCACTGCCTTTGTCAGAATAGTATGTGATAGGGAACTCCATCATTGTTGTTGTTGCAAACATGAATGGTTATGTACTGACCTAGACATCCTCTGTAAACATATGTCGGATGCTCACATGGTAACATTGTTATGTTGCACAGTCAATATTGGTGTAAGTGTGTACCTTCTCCTACATTAACAGCATATCTTGTTTGGAATTGATTTGGCCCTACATTGTTGGCATTCTTTAGGCTGCATACACTTAGTATACATCTTCTACTGCAACAAATATGTTTAGATGGAAAAAAATCCAGTATCGGATTTTTTGCACGTAAAAAGATTATTTTTACTTTAAAAACATTTTGGAACAATTTAAGTCATTTTTTGATTGCATTAGTTGGGCACATTTACAAATCTTGCCACCCCCACCACCACCTGCCACCTCCATCCTTTTGCTCAAGTAGTTTAAATAGGAGCAAGATCTTATCTTCATTTATGAATGAATTTGTTTTTTCAAATTGGTGTTCTGGAGAGCACAAATATGGCCTAAGGGGGGGCAGAATTGAGCTGTATTATGTGAGGAAGGTGCCATGCAGATAATAAAATAGGTTGAACGGTGTTGATTTAATGCAGGGTAAAATTTTGAGTAGGTTAAAGAACCCTTATTAGCTGTAGTCAGAAGGTAGCATGATGAATTTTGAAGTGATAGAAAAGGACAAAGTCAGGCCTCTGATTGACTATGCCTTGAAAATACATGATGCCGCAAGAGTGGGGAAGGGGCAGTTGGTTTGGCATGGCATTGCATGGCCATGTCTTGCATGCTATGTTATGCTGTGCCTCTGACTGGGACTTTAGACATCCCAGTTTTAGCATGCAACCTTTACGGTAGTCCCACAAACGCCCACAAACTCCCATTTTCTGCATAGAGGATTACTGCAGGTAATTCTGGACCCTGCTAAGTGAGGGTGGGGTCCTTATCTGAAGGCCTTCGACTGGAACAATCCTTAGCCTAAGTCAATTTGGCAACTTTAGAAATCTGCTGAAGACCATTTGTTGAAGGTCCTATCGTCGTACCACTACGGAAGCTCAGAGAAGTAATCATGGCAGGAGATTATTTGCATAGGACTGCCCCTTTCTCAATCCTGTGATTATGCTGCAGTTGCCATATAACATTACTAGAGGACAGAAGCATCAAGATAAATAAAAAGAGAGGCTTTGAATCTGCTTGCTGAACTAGCTCTTGTTCTTGTTGGTTTTTGTTGAGCCTGTAGAATGGAGAAGTTGACTGACTGAGTGAATGAGTATCGAGGAATGATTGGACTGTATTTGTGGTGAAGGGGTTGCAGGATTTGGAAGGAAAATTGCATGAAAAAAGTGGTTAATGCACAGATGCTTGCTGAGAAATTGAGTGTGTCATCTGTCAGGCCTGGGATTCGAACCCTGCTAGTCGGGGTGGAAGGCAGGAACTTACCCACTGGACCAGACAGGCTTTCCCATCTCTAGCTTGTGAAATCTTCCCTATATCATCGTTGTGATGTGTCCTGTGCAGGGGGAGCCATTAGCACTGACACCAAGGCCTGTCAGATGCTGATAGGGTCTCTTGCACAACTCAGATCCATTGAGAACCTATGGCTCAGTGGCAAAGTCTAGTGACTTTTGTGCAGGAAGATACCACTGGACAGGGGTTTGAATCCAGCCACTGACATTAAAATATGTTTAGATGGAAAAAAAATCCAGTATTTGATTTTTTGCACGTAAAAAGATTATTTTTACTTAAAAAAAATACAGGAACAATTTAAGTCATTTTTTTATTGCATTAGTTGGGCACATTTACAAATCTTGCCACCCCCACCACCACCTGCCACCTCCCTCCTTTTGCTCAAGTAGTTTAAATAGGAGCAAGGTCTTAACTTCATTTATGAATGTATTCGTTTTTTCTTCAAATTGGTGTTCTGGAGAGCACAAATATGGCCTAAGGGGGGCCAGAATTGAGCTGCATTATGTGAGGAAGATGCCATGCACATAATAAAATAGGTTGAATGGTGTTGATTTAATGCAGGGTAAAATTTTGTGCAGGTGAAAGAGCCCTTATTAGCTGCACTCAGAAGGTAGCATGTTGAATTTTGAAGTGATAGAAAAGAACACAGTCAGGCCTCTGATTGACTATGCCTTGAAAATGCATGATGCAGCAAGTGTGGGGAAGGTGCAGTTGGTTTGGCATGGCATTGCATGGCCATGTCTGGCATGCTATGTTATGCTGTGCCTCTGACAATGAGACCAGGACTGGGACTGGGACTTTAGACATCCCAGTTTTAGCATACAACCTTTACAATAGGCCCACATATGCCCACGAACGCCCATGTTCTGTATAGAGAATTACTGCAGGTAATTCTGGACCCTGCTAAGTGAGGGTGGGGTCCTTATCTGAAGGCCTTCGACTGGAACAATCCTTAGCCTAACACAATTTGGCAACTTTAGAAATCTGCTGAAGACCATTTATTGAAGGTCCTATCGTCGTACCACTACGGAAGCTCAGAGAAGTAATCATGGGAGGAGATTATTTGCATAGGACACTCCCTTTCTCAATCCTGTGATTATGCTGCAGTTGCCATATAACATTACTAGAGGGCAGCAGCATCAAGATAAATCCAAAGAGAGGCTTTGGATCTGCTTGCTGAACTAGCTCTTGTTCTTGTTGGTTTTTGTTGAGCCTGTAGAATGGAGAAGTGGACTGACTGAGTGAATGAGTATCGAGGAATGATTGTTCTGTATTTGTGGTAAAGGGGTTGCAGGATTTGGAAGGAAAATTGCATGAAAAATGCGATTAAAGCACAGATACTTGCTGAGAAATCGAGTGTGTCATCTGTCAGGCCTGGGAATCGAACCCTGCTTGTCTGGGTGGAAGGTAAGAACTTACCCACTGGACCAGACAGGCTTCCCCATCTCTAGCTACTCAAATCTTCCCTATATCATGGCTATGATGTGTCCTGTGCAGTGGCAGCTATTAGCACTGACACCACGGCCTGTCAGATGCTGATAGGGTCTCTTGCACAACTCAAATCCATTGAGCACCTATGGCTCAGTGGCAAAGTCTAGTGACTTTGGTGCAAAAAGATACCACTGGGCAGGGGTTAGAATCCAGCCACTCTCATTAAATTATGTTTAGATGGAAAAAAATCCAGTATTTGATTTTTTGCACGTAAAAAGATTATTTTTACTTAAAAAAAATACGGGAACAATTTAATTCATTTTTTGATTGCATTAGATGGGCACATTTACAAATCTTGCCACCCCCACCACCACCTGCCACCTCCCTCCTTTTGCTCAAGTAGCTTCAATAGGAGCAAGGTCTTATCTTCATTTATGAATGTATTCGTTTTTTTTCTCAAATTGGTGTTCTGGAGAGCACAAATATGGCCTAAGGGGTGCCAGAATTGAGCGGTATTATGTGACGAAGGTGCCATGCAGATAATAAAATAGGTTGAATGGTGTTGATTTAATGCAGGGTAAAATTTTGTGCAGGTGAAAGAGCCCTTATTAGCTGCAGTCAAAAGGTAGCATGTTGAATTTTGAAGTGATAGAAAAGGACACAGTCAGGCCTCTGATTGACTATGCCTTGAAAATGCATGATGCAGCAAATGTGGGGAAGGGGCAGTTGGTTTGTCATGGCATTGCGTGGCCATGTCTTGCATGCTATGTTATGCTGTGCCTCTGACAATGAGACCAGGACTGGGACTTTAGACATCCCCGTTTTAGCATACAACCTTTATAGTAGGCCCACAAACGCCCACAAACACCCATGTTCTGTATAGAGGATTAATGCAGGTAATTCTGGACCCTGCTAAGTGAGGGTGGGTTCCTTATCTGAAGGCCTTCGACTTGAACATTCCTTAGCCTAAGACATTTTGGCAACTTTAGAAATCTGCTAAAGACCATTTGTTGAAGGTCCTATCGTCGTACCACTACGGAAGCTCAGAGAAGTAATCATGAGAGGAGAATATTTGCATAGGACTCCCCCTTTCTCAATCCTGTGATTATGCTGCAGTTGCCATATAACATTACTAGAGGACAGCAGCATCAAGATAAATCCAAAGAGAGGCTTTGAATCTGCTTGCTGAACTAGCTCTTGTTCTTGTTGGTTTTTGTTGAGCCTGTAGAATGGAGAAGTGGACTGACTGAGTGAATGAGAATCGAGGAATGATTGGACTGTATTTGTGGTGAAGGGGTTGCAGGATTTGGAAGGAAAATTGCATGAAAAAAGTGGTTAATGCACAGATGCTTGCTGAGAAACTGAGTGTGTCATCTCTCAGCTCTGGGAATTGAACCCTGCTTGTCTGGGTGGAAGGCAAGAACTTACCCACTGGACCAGACAGGATTCCCCATTTCTAGCTTGTCAAATCTTCCCTATATCATGGCTATGATGTGTTCTGTGCAGTGGCAGCCTTCAGCACTGACACCACGGCATGTCCGATGCTGATAGGTTCTCTTGCACAACTCAAATCCATTGAGAACCTATGGCTCAGTGGGAAAGTCTAGTGACTTTGGTGCAAGAAGATACCACTGTACACGGGTTTGAATCCAGCCACTGCCAATAAATTATGTTTACATGGAAAAAAATCCAGTATTTGATTTTTTGCACGTAAAAAGATTATTTTTACTTAAAAAAAATACAGGAACAATTTAAGTCATTTTTTGATTGCATTAGTTGGGCACATTTACAAATCTTGCCACCCCCACCACCACCTGCAACCTCCCTCCTTTTGCTCAACTAGCTTAAATAGGAGCAAGGTCTTATCTTCATTTATGAATGTATTATTTTTTTTTTCAAATTGGTGTTCTGGAGAGCACAAATATGGCCTCAGCATGACGCAGCAAATGTGGGGGAGGGGCAGTTGGTTTGGTATGGCATTGCGTGGCCATGTCTGGCATGCTATGCTATGCTATGCTATGCTATGCTGTGCCTCTGACAATGAGACCAGAACTGGGACTTTAGACATCCCAGTTTTAGCATACAACCTTTACAGTAGGCCCACGAACGCCCATGTTCTGTATAGAGGATTACTGCAGGTAATTCTGGACCCTGCTAAGTGAAGGTGGGGTCCTTATCTGAAGGCCTTCGACTGGAACAATCCTTAGCCTAAGACAATTTGGCAACTTTAGAAATCTGCTGAAGACCATTTGTTGAAGGTCCTATCGTCGTACCACTACGGAAGCTCTGAGAAGTAATCATGGGAGGTGATTATTTGCATAGGACTCCCCCTTTCTCAATCCTGTGATTATGCTGCAGTTGCCATATAACATTACTAGAGGACAGCAGCATCAAGATAAATTCAAAGAGAGGCTTTGAATCGGCCTGCTGAACTAGCTCTTGTTCTTGTTGGTTTTTGTTGAGCCTGTAGAATGGAGAAGTGGACTGACTGAGTGAATGAGTATCGAGGAATGATTGGACTGTATTTGTGGTGAAGGGGTTGCAGGATTTGGAAGGAAAATTGCATGAAAAAAGTGGTTAATGCACAGATGCTTGCTGAGAAATTGAGTGTGTCATCTGTCAGGCTTGGGAATTGAACGCTGCTTGTCTGGGTGGAAGGCAGGAACTTACCCACTGGACCAGACAGGATTCCGCATCTCTAGCTTGTCAAATCTTCCCTATATCATGGCTATGATGTGTCCTGTGCAGTGCAGCCTTCAGCACTGACACCACAACATGTCAGATGCTGATAGGGTCTCTTGCATAACTCAAACTCAGTGAGAACCTATGGCTCAGTGGCAAAGTCTAGTGACTTTGGTGCAGGAATATACCACTGGACAGGGGTTTGAATCCAGCCCCTGCCATTAAGGTATGTTTAGATGGAAAAAAATCCAGTATTTGATTTTTTGCACGTAAAAAGATTATTTTTACTTAAAAAAAATACAGGAACAATTTAAGTCATTTTTTTATTGCATTAGTTGGGCACATTTACAAATCTTGCCACCCCCACCTGCCACCTCCCTCCTTTTGCTCAAGTAGCTTAAATAGGAGCAAGGTCTTATCTTCATTTATGAATGTATTCGTTTTCTTTTCAAATTGGTGTTCTGGAGAGCACAAATATGGCCTAAGGGGGGCCAGAATTGAGCTGTATTATGTGAGGAAGGTGCCATGCAGATAATAAAATAGGTTGAATGGTGTTGATTTAATGCAGGGTAACATTTTGTGCAGGTGAAAGAGCCCTTATTAGCTGCAGTCAGAAGGTAGCATGTTAAATTTTGAAGTGATAGAAAAGGACACAGTCAGGCCTCTGATTGACTATGCCTTGAAAATGCATGATGCAGCAAATGTGGGGAAGGGGCAGTTGGTTTGGCATGGCATTGCGTGGCCATGTCTGGCATGCTATGTTATGCTGTGCCTCTGACAATGAGACCAGGACTGGGACTTTAGACATCCCAGTTTTAGCATACAACCTTTACAGTAGGCCCTCAAACGCCCACGAACACCCATGTTCTGTATAGAGGATTACTGCAGGTAATTCTGGACCGTGATAAGTGAGGGTGGGGTCCTTATCTGAAGGCCTTCGACTGGAACAATCCTGAGCCTAAGACAATTTGGCAACTTTAGAAATCTGCTGAAGACCATTTGTTGAAGGTCCTATCATCGTACCACTACGGAAGCTCAGAGAAGTAATCATGGGAGGAGATTATTTGCATAGGACTCCCCCTTTCTCAATCCTGTGATTATGCTGCAGTTGCCATATAACATTACTAGAGGACAGCAGCATCAAGATAAATCCAAAGAGAGGCTTTGAATCTGCTTGCTGAACTAGCTTTTGTTCTTGTTGGTTTTTGTTGAGCCTGTAGAATGGAGAAGTGGACTGACTGAGTGAATGAGTATCGAGGAATGATTGGACTGTATTTGTGGTGAAGGGGTTGCAGGATTTGGAAGGAAAATTGCATGGAAAAAATTTGGTTAATGCAGAGATGCTAGCTGAGAAATTGAGTGTGTCATTTGTCAGGCCTGGGAATCGAACCCTGCTTGTCTGGGTGAAAGACAGGAACTTGCACACTGGACCAGACAGGATTCCCCATCTCTAACTTGTCAAATCTTCCCTATATCATGGCTATGATGTGTCCTCTGCAGTGGCAGCCATTAGCACTGACACCACGGCCTGTCAGATGCTGATAGGGTCTCTTGCACAACTCAAATCCATCGAGCACCTATGGCTCAGGGGCAAAGTCTAGTGACTTTGGTGCAGAAAGATACCACTGAACAGGGGTTAGAATCCAGCCACTGCCATTAAATTATGTTTACATGGAAAAAAATCCAGTATTTGATTTTTTGCACGTAAAAAGATTATTTTTACTTAAAAAAAATACAGGAACAATTTAAGTCATTTTTTGATTGCATTAGTTGGGCACATTTACAAATCTTGCCACATCCACCACCACCTGCCACCTCCCTCCTTTTGCTCAAGTAGCTTAAATAGGAGCAAGGTCTTATCTTCATTTATGAATGTATTTGTTTTCTTTTCAAATTGGTGTTCTGGAGAGCACAAATATGGCCTAAGGGGGGCCAGAATTGAGCTGTATTATGTGAGGAAGATGCCATGCAGATAATAAAATAGGTTGAATGGTGTTGATTTAATGCAGGGTAAAATTGTGTGCAGGTGAAAGAGCCCTTATTAGCTGCAGTCAGAAGGTAGCATGTTGAGTTTTGAAGTGATAGAAAAGGACACAGTCAGGCCTCTGATTGACTATGCCTAGAAAATGCATGATGCAGTAAATGTGGGGAAGGGGCAGTTGGTTTGGCATGGCATTGCGTGGTCATGTCTGGCATGCTATGTTATGCTGTGCCTCTGACAATGAGACCAGAACTGGGACTTTAGACATCCCAGTTTTAGCATACATCCTTTACAATAGGCCCACGAACACCCATGTTCTCTATAGAGGATTACTGAAGGTAATTCTGGACCCTGCTAAGTGAGGGTGGGGTCCTTATCTGAAGGCCTTCGACTGGAACAATCCTTAGCCTAAGACAATTTGGCAACTTTAGAAATCTGCTGAAGACCATTTGTTGAAGGTCCTATCGTCGTACCACTACGGAAGCTCTGAGAAGTAATCATGGGAGGTGATTATTTGCATAGGACTCCCCCTTTCTCAATCCTGTGATTATGCTGCAGTTGCCATATAACATTACTAGAGGACAGCAGCATCAAGATAAATCCAAAGAGAGGCTTTGAATCGGCCTGCTGAACTAGCTCTTGTTCTTGTTGGTTTTTGTTGAGCCTGTAGAATGGAGAAGTGGACTGACTGAGTGAATGAGTATCGAGGAATGATTGGACTGTATTTGTGGTGAAGGGGTTGCAGGATTTGGAAGGAAAATTGCATGAAAAAAGTGGTTAATGCACAGATGCTTGCTGAGAAATTGAGTGTGTCATCTGTCAGGCCTGGCAATTGAACACTGCTTGTCTGGGTGGAAGGCAAGAACTTACCCACTGGACCAGACAGGATTCCGCATCTCTAGCTTGTCAAATCTTCCCTATATCATGGCTATGATGTGTCCTGTGCAGTGGCAGCCTTCAGCACTGACACCACAGCATGTCAGATGCTGATAGGGTCTCTTGCATAACTCAAATCCAGTGAGAACCTATGGCTCAGTGGCAAAGTCTAGTGACTTTGGTGCTGGAATATACCACTGGACAGGGGTTTGAATCCAGCACCTGCCATTAAGGTATGTTTAGATGGAAAAAAATCCAGTATTAGTTTTTTTGCACGTAAAAAGATTATTTTTACTTAAAAAAAATACAGGAACAA
This sequence comes from Pleurodeles waltl, assembly GCF_031143425.1. Classification (NCBI taxonomy): domain Eukaryota; kingdom Metazoa; phylum Chordata; class Amphibia; order Caudata; family Salamandridae; genus Pleurodeles; species Pleurodeles waltl. The sequence goes on along the minus strand of NC_090437.1, from coordinate 373,245,383 downwards.
TTTAAGTCATTTTTTGATTGCATTAGTTGGGCACATTTACAAATCTTGCCACACCCACCACCACCTGCCACCTCCCTCCTTTTGCTCAAGTAGCTTAAATAGGAGCAAGGTCTTATCTTCATTTATGAATGTATTTGTTTTCTTTTCAAATTGGTGTTCTGGAGAGCACAAATATGGCCTAAGGGGGGCCAGAATTGAGCTGTATTATGTGAGGAAGGTGCCATGCAGATAATAAAATAGGTTGAATGGTGTTGATTTAATGCAGGGTAAAATTTTGTGCAGGTGAAAGAGCCCTTATTAGATGCAGTCAGAAGGTAGCATGTTGAGTTTTGAAGTGATAGAAAAGGCCACAGTCAGGCCTCTGATTGACTATGTCTAGAAAATGCATGATGCAGTAAATGTGGGTAAGGGGCAGTTGGTTTGGCATGGCATTGCGTGGTCATGTCTGGCATGCTATGTTATGCTGTGCCTCTGACAATGAAACCAGAACTGGGACTTTAGACATCCCAGTTTTAGCAAACAACCTTTACAATAAGCCCACGAACGCCCATGTTCTGTATAGAGGATTACTGAAGGTAATTCTGGACCCTGCTATGTGAGGGTGGGGTCCTTATCTGAAGGCCTTCGACTGGAACAATCCATAGCCTAAGACAATTTGGCAACTTTAGAAATCTGCTGAAGACCATTTGTTGAAGGTCCTATCGTCGTACCACTACGGAAGCTCTGAGAAGTAATCATGGGAGGTGATTATTTGCATAGGACTCCCCCTTTCTCAATCCTGTGATTATGCTGCAGTTGCCATATAACATTACTAGAGGACAGCAGCATCAAGATAAATCCAAAGAGAGGCTTTGAATTGGCCTGCTGAACTAGCTCTTGTTCTTGTTGGTTTTTGTTGAGCCTGTAGAATGGAGAAGTGGACTGACTGAGTGAATGAGTATCGAGGAATGATTGGACTGTATTTGTGGTGAAGGGGTTGCAGGATTTGGAAGGAAAATTGCATGAAAAAAGTGGTTAATGCACAGATGCTTGCTGAGAAATTGAGTGCGTCATCTGTCAGGCCTGGGAATTGAACGCTGCTTGTCTGGGTGGAAGGCAGGAACTTACCCACTGGACCAGACAGGATTCTGCATCTCTAGCTTGTCAAATCTTCCCTATATCATGGCTATAATGTGTCCTGTGCAGTGGCAGCCTTCAGCACTGACACCACAGCATGTCAGATGCTGATAGGGTCTCTTGCATAACTCAAATCCAGCGTGAACCTATGGCTCAGTGGCAAAGTCTAGTGACTTTGGTGCAGGAATATACCACTGGACAGTGGGTTTGAATCCAGCACCTGCCATTAAGGTATGTTTAGATGGAAAAAAATCCAGTATTAGTTTTTTTGCACGTAAAAAGATTATTTTTACTTAAAAAAAATACAGGAACAATTTAAGTCATTTTTTGATTGCATTAGTTGGGCACATTTACAAATCTTGCCACACCCACCACCTGCCACCTCCCTCCTTTTGCTCAAGTAGCTTAAATAGGAGCAAGGTCTTATCTTCATTTATGAATGTATTTGTTTTCTTTTCAAATTGGTGTTCTGGAGAGCACAAATATGGCCTAAGGGGGGCCAGAATTGAGCTGTATTATGTGAGGAAGGTGCCATGCAGATAATAAAATAGGTTGAATGGTGTTGATTTAATGCAGGGTAAAATTTTGTGCAGGTGAAAGAGCCCTTATTAGCTGCAGTCAGAAGGTAGCATGTTGAGTTTTGAAGAGATAGAAAAGGACACAGTCAGGCCTCTGATTGACTATGCCTAAAAAATGCATGATGCAGTAAATGTGGGGAAGGGGCAGTTGGTTTGGCATGGCATTGCGTGGTCATGTCTGGCATGCTATGTTATGCTGTGCCTCTGACAATGAGACCAGAACTGGGACTTTAGACAACCCAGTTTTAGCATACAACCTTTACAATAGGCCCACGAACGCCCATGTTCTGTATAGAGGATTACTGAAGGTAATTCTGGACCCTGCTAAGTGAGGGTGGGGTCCTTATCTGAAGGCCTTCGACTGGAACAATCCTTAGCCTAAGACAATTTGGCAACTTTAGAAATCTGCTGAAGACCATTTGTTGAAGGTCCTATCGTCGTACCACTACGGAAGCTCAGAGAAGTAATCATGGGAGGAGATTATTTGCATAGGACTCCCCCTTTCTCAGTCCTGTGATTATGCTGCAGTTGCCATATAACATTACTAGAGGACAGCAGCATCAAGATAAATCCAAAGAGAGGCTTTGAATCTGCTTGCTGAACTAGCTCTTGTTCTTGTTGGTTTTTGTTGAGCCTGTAGAATGGAGAAGTGGACTGACTGAGTGAATGAGTATCGAGGAATGATTGGACTGTATTTGTGGTGAAGGGGTTGCAGGATTTGGAAGGAAAATTGCATGAAAAAAGTGGTTAATGCACAGATGCCTGGGGAGAAATTGAGTGTGTCATCTGTCAGGCCTGGGAATTGAACCCTGCTTGTCTGGGTGGAAGACAAGAACTTACCCACTAGACCAGACAGGATTCCCCATTGCTAGCTTGTCAAATCTTCCCCATATCATGGCTATGATGTGTCCTGTGCAATGGCAGCCTACAGCACTGATACCACGGCATGTCAGATGCTGATAGGGTCTCTTGCACAACTCAAATTCATTGAGAACCTATGGCTCAGTGGCAAAGTCTAGTGACTTTGGTGCAAGAATATAGTACTGGACAGGGGTTTGAATCCATTCCCTGCCATTAAGGCATGTTTAGATGGAAAAAAAATCCAGGATTTGTTTTTTTGCACGTAAAAAGATTATTTTTACTAAAAAAAATACAGGAACAATTTAAGTCATTTTTTGATTACATTAGTTGGCCACATTTACAAATCTTGCCACACCCACCACCACCTGCCATCTCCCTCCTTTTGCTCAAGTAGCTTAAATAGGAGCAAGGTCTTATCTTCATTTATGAATGTATTCGTTTTCTTTTCAAATTGGTGTTCTGGTGAGCACAAATATGGCCTAAGGGGGGCCAGAATTGAGCTGTATTATGTGAGGAAGGTGCCATGCAGATAATAAAATAGGTTGAATGGTGTTGATTTAATGCAGGGTAAAATGTTGTGCAGGTGAAAGAGCCCTTATTAGCTGCAGTCAGAAGGTAGCATGTTGAATTTTGAAGTGATAGAAAAGGACACAGTCAGGCCTCTGATTGACTATGCCTTGAAAATGCATGATGCAGCAAATGTGGGGAAGGGGCAGTTGATTTGACATGGCATTGCGTGGCCATGTCTGGCATGTTATGTTATGCTGTGCCTCTGACAATGAGACCAGGACTGGGACTTTAGACATCCCAGTTTTAGCATACAACCTTTATAGTAGGCCCACAAACGCCCATGAACACCCATGTTCTGTATAGAGGATTACTGCAGGTAATTCTGGACCCTGCTAAGTGAGGGTGAGGTCCTTATCTGAAGGCCTTCGACTGGAACAATCCTTAGCCTAAGACAATTTGGCAACTTTAGAAATCTGCTGAAGACCATTTGTTGAAGGTCCTATCGTCGTACCACTACGGAAGCTCAGAGAAGTAATCATGGGAGGAGATTATTTGCATAGGACTCCCCCTTTCTTAATCCTGTGATTATGCTGCAGTTGCCATATAACATTACTAGAGGACAGCAGCATCAAGATAAATCCAAAGAGAGGGTTTGAATCTGCTTGCTGAACTAGCTCTTGTTCTTGTTGGTTTTTGTTGAGCCTGTAGAATGGAGAAGTGGACTGACAGTGAATGAGTATCGAGGAATGATTGGACTGTATTTGTGGTGAAGGGGTTGCAGGATTTGGAAGGAAAATTGCATGAAAAAAGTGGTTAATGCACAGATGCTCGCTGAGAAATTGAGTGTGTCATCTGTCAGGCCTGGGAATCGAACCCTGCTTGTCGGGGTGGAAGGCAGGAACTTACCCACTGGACCAGACAGGATTCCCCATCTCTAGCTTGTCAAATCTTCCCTATATCATGGCTATGATGTGTCCTGTGCAGGGGCAGCCATTAGCACTGACACCAGGGCCTGTCAGATGCTGATAGGCTCTCTATCACAACTCAAATCCATTGAGAACCTATGGCTCAGTGGCAAAGTCTAGTGACTTTGGTGCAGGAAGATACCACTGTACAGGGGTTTGAATCCAGCCACTGCCATTAAATTATGTTTAGATGGAAACAAATCCAGTATTTGATTTTTTGCACGTAGAAAGATTATTTTTACTTAAAAAAAATACAGGAACAATTTATGTCATTTTTTGATTGCATTAGTTGGGCACATTTACAAATCTTGCCACCCCCACCACCACCTGCCACCTCCCTCCTTTTGCTCAAGTAGCTTAAATAGGAGCAAGGTCTTATCTTCATTTATGAATGTATTCGGTTTTTTTTCAAATTGGTGTTCTGGAGAGCACAAATATGGCCTAAGGGGGTCCAGAATTGAGCTGTATTATGTGAGGAAGGTTCCATGCAGATAATAGAATAGGTTGAATGGTGTTGATTTAATGCAGGGTACAATTTTGTGCAGGTGAAAGAGTCCTTATTAGCTGCAGTCAGAAGGTAGCATGTTGAATTTTGAAGTGATAAAAAAGGACACAGTCAGGCCTCTGATTGACTGTGCCTTGAAAATGCATGATGCAGCAAACGTGGGGAAGGGGCAGTTGGCTTGGCACGGCATTGCGTGGCCATGTCTGGCATGCTATGTTATGCTGTGCCTCTGACAATGAGACCAAGACTGAGACTTTAGACATCCTGGTTTTAGCATACAACCTTTACAGTAGGCCCACAAACGCCCACGAACGCCCCTGTTCCGTATAGAGGATTACTGCAGGTAATTCTGGACCCTGCTAAGTGAGGGTGGGGTCCTTATCTGAAGGCCTTCGACTGGAACAATCCTTAGCCTATGACAATTTGGCAACTTTAGAAATCTGCTGAAGACCATTTGTTGAAGGTCCTATCGTCGTACCACTACGGAAGCTCAGAGAAGTAATCATGGGAGGAGATTATTTGCATAGGACTCCCCCTTTCTCAATCCTGTGATTATGCTGCAGTTGCCATATAACATTACTAGAGGACAGCAGCATCAAGATAAATCTAAAGAGAGGGTTTGAATCTGCTTGCTGAACTAGCTCTTGTTCTTGTTGGTTTTTGTTGAGCCTGTAGAATGGAGAAGTGGACTGACAGTGAATGAGTATCGAGGAATGATTGGACTGTATTTGTGGTGAAGGGGTTGTAGGATTTGGAAGGAAAATTGCATGAAAAAAGTGGTTAATGCACAGATGCTTGCTGAGAAATTGAGTGTGTCATCTGTCATGCCTGGGAATCGAACCCTGCTTGTCGGGGTGGAAGGCAGGAACTTACCCACTGGACCAGACAGGATTCCCCATCTCTAGCTTGTCAAATCTTCCCTATATCATGGCTATGATGTGTCCTGTGCAGGGGCAGCCATTAGCACTGACACCAGGGCCTGTCAGATGCTGATAGGCTCTCTTGCACAACTCAAATCCATTGAGAACCTATGGCTCAGTGGCAAAGTCTAGTGACTTTGGTGCAGGAAGATACCACTGTACAGGGGTTTGAATCCAGCCACTGCCATTAAATTATGTTTAGATGGAAACGAATCCAGTATTTGATTTTTTGCACGTAGAAAGATTATTTTTACTTAAAAAAAATACAGGAACAATTTATGTCATTTTTTGATTGCATTAGTTGGGCACATTTACAAATCTTGCCACCCCCACCACCACCTGCCACCTCCCTCCTTTTGCTCAAGTAGCTTAAATAGGAGCAAGGTCTTATCTTCATTTATGAATGTATTCGGTTTTTTTTCAAATTGGTGTTCTGGAGAGCACAAATATGGCCTAAGGGGGTCCAGAATTGAGCTGTATTATGTGAGGAAGGTTCCATGCAGATAATAAAATAGGTTGAATGGTGTTGATTTAATGCAGGGTACAATTTTGTGCAGGTGAAAGAGTCCTTATTAGCTGCAGTCAGAAGGTAGCATGTTGAATTTTGAAGTGATAAAAAAGGACACAGTCAGGCCTCTGATTGACTGTGCCTTGAAAATGCATGATGCAGCAAACGTGGGGAAGGGGCAGTTGGTTTGGTACGGCATTGCGTGGCCATGTCTGGCATGCTATGTTATGCTGTGCCTCTGACAATGAGACCAAGACTGGGACTTTAGACGTCCTGGTTTTAGCATACAACCTTTACAGTAGGCCCACAAACGCCCACGAACGCCCCTGTTCCGTATAGAGGATTACTGCAGGTAATTCTGGACCCTGCTAAGTGAGGGTGAGGTCCTTATCTGAAGGCCTTCGACTGGAACAATCCTTAGCCTATGACAATTTGGCAACTTTAGAAATCTGCTGAAGACCATTTGTTGAAGGTCCTATCGTCGTACCACTACGGAAGCTCTGAGAAGTAATCATGGGAGGTGATTATTTGCATAGGACTCCCCCTTTCTCAATCCTGTGATTATGCTGCAGTTGCCATATAACATTACTAGAGGACAGCAGCATCAAGATAAATCCAAAGAGAGGCTTTGAATCTGCTTGCTGAACTAGCTCTTGTTCTTGTTGGTTTTTGTTGAGCCTGTAGAATGGAGAAGTGGACTGACTGAGTGAATGAGTATCGAGGAATGATTGGACTGTATTTGTGGTGAAGGGGTTGGAGGATTTGGAAGGAAAATTGCATGAAAAAAGTGTTTAATGCACAGATGCTTGCTGAGAAATTGATTGTGTCATCTGTCAGGCCTGGGAATTGAATGCTGCTTGTCTGGGTGGAAGGCAGGAACTTACCCACTGGACCAGACAGGATTCCGCATCTCTAGCTTGTCAAATCTTCCCTATATCATGGCTATGATGTGTCCTGTGCAGTGGCAGCCTTCAGCACTGACACCACAGCATGTCAGATGCTGATAGGGTCTCTTGCATAACTCAAATCCAGTGAGAACCTATGGCTTAGTGGCAAAGTCTAGTGACTTTGGTGCAGGAATATACCACTGGACAGGGGTTTGAATCCAGCCCCTGCCATTAAGGTATGTTTAGATGGAAAAAAATCCAGTATTAGATTTTTTGCACGTAAAAAGATTATTTTTACTTAAAAAAAATACAGGAACAATTTAAGTCATTTTTTGATTGCATTAGTTGGGCACATTTACAAATCTTGCCACACCCACCACCACCTGCCACCTCCCTCCTTTTGCTCAAGTAGCTTAAATAGGAGCAAGGTCTTATCTTCATTTATGAATGTATTTGTTTTCTTTTCAAATTGGTGTTCCTGAGAGCACAAATATGGCCTAAGGGGGGCCAGAATTGAGCTGTATTATGTGAGGAAGGTGCCATGCAGATAATAAAATAGGTTGAATGGTGTTGATTTAATGCAGGGTAAAATTTTGTGCAGGTGAAAGAGCCCTTATTAGCTGCAGTCAGAAGGTAGCATGTTGAGTTTTGAAGTGATAGAAAAGGACACAGTCAGGCCTCTGATTGACTATGCCTAGAAAATGCATGATGCAGTAAATGTGGGAAAGTGGCAGTTGGTTTGGCATGGCATTGCGTGGTCATGTCTGGCATGCTATGTTATGCTGTGCCTCTGACAATGAGACCAGACCTGGGACTTTAGACATCCCAGTTTTAGCATACAACCTTTACAATAGGCCCACGAACGCCCATGTTCTGTATAGAGGATTACTGAAGGTAATTCTGGACCCTGCTAAGTGAGGGTGGGATCCTTATCTGAAGGCCTTCGACTGGAACAATCCTTAGCCTAAGACAATTTGGCAACTTTAGAAATCTGCTGAAGACCATTTGTTGAAGGTCCTATCGTCGTACCACTACGGAAGCTCAGAGAAGTAATCATGGGAGGAGATTATTTGCATAGGACTCCCCCTTTCTCAATCCTGTGATTATGCTGCAGTTGCCATATAACATTACTAGAGGACAGCAGCATCAAGATAAATCTAAAGAGAGGGTTTGAATCTGCTTGCTGAACTAGCTCTTGTTCTTGTTGGTTTTTGTTGAGCCTGTAGAATGGAGAAGTGGACTGACAGTGAATGAGTATCGAGGAATGATTGGACTGTATTTGTGGTGAAGGGGTTGTAGGATTTGGAAGGAAAATTGCATGAAAAAAGTGGTTAATGCACAGATGCTTGCTGAGAAATTGAGTGTGTCATCTGTCATGCCTGGGAATCGAACCCTGCTTGTCGGGGTGGAAGGCAGGAACTTACCCACTGGACCAGACAGGATTCCCCATCTCTAGCTTGTCAAATCTTCCCTATATCATGGCTATGATGTGTCCTGTGCAGGGGCAGCCATTAGCACTGACACCAGGGCCTGTCAGATGCTGATAGGCTCTCTTGCACAACTCAAATCCATTGAGAACCTATGGCTCAGTGGCAAAGTCTAGTGACTTTGGTGCAGGAAGATACCACTGTACAGGGGTTTGAATCCAGCCACTGCCATTAAATTATGTTTAGATGGAAACGAATCCAGTATTTGATTTTTTGCACGTAGAAAGATTATTTTTACTTAAAAAAAATACAGGAACAATTTATGTCATTTTTTGATTGCATTAGTTGGGCACATTTACAAATCTTGCCACCCCCACCACCACCTGCCACCTCCCTCCTTTTGCTCAAGTAGCTTAAATAGGAGCAAGGTCTTATCTTCATTTATGAATGTATTCGGTTTTTTTTCAAATTGGTGTTCTGGAGAGCACAAATATGGCCTAAGGGGGTCCAGAATTGAGCTGTATTATGTGAGGAAGGTTCCATGCAGATAATAAAATAGGTTGAATGGTGTTGATTTAATGCAGGGTACAATTTTGTGCAGGTGAAAGAGTCCTTATTAGCTGCAGTCAGAAGGTAGCATGTTGAATTTTGAAGTGATAAAAAAGGACACAGTCAGGCCTCTGATTGACTGTGCCTTGAAAATGCATGATGCAGCAAACGTGGGGAAGGGGCAGTTGGTTTGGTACGGCATTGCGTGGCCATGTCTGGCATGCTATGTTATGCTGTGCCTCTGACAATGAGACCAAGACTGGGACTTTAGACGTCCTGGTTTTAGCATACAACCTTTACAGTAGGCCCACAAACGCCCACGAACGCCCCTGTTCCGTATAGAGGATTACTGCAGGTAATTCTGGACCCTGCTAAGTGAGGGTGAGGTCCTTATCTGAAGGCCTTCGACTGGAACAATCCTTAGCCTATGACAATTTGGCAACTTTAGAAATCTGCTGAAGACCATTTGTTGAAGGTCCTATCGTCGTACCACTACGGAAGCTCTGAGAAGTAATCATGGGAGGTGATTATTTGCATAGGACTCCCCCTTTCTCAATCCTGTGATTATGCTGCAGTTGCCATATAACATTACTAGAGGACAGCAGCATCAAGATAAATCCAAAGAGAGGCTTTGAATCTGCTTGCTGAACTAGCTCTTGTTCTTGTTGGTTTTTGTTGAGCCTGTAGAATGGAGAAGTGGACTGACTGAGTGAATGAGTATCGAGGAATGATTGGACTGTATTTGTGGTGAAGGGGTTGGAGGATTTGGAAGGAAAATTGCATGAAAAAAGTGTTTAATGCACAGATGCTTGCTGAGAAATTGATTGTGTCATCTGTCAGGCCTGGGAATTGAATGCTGCTTGTCTGGGTGGAAGGCAGGAACTTACCCACTGGACCAGACAGGATTCCGCATCTCTAGCTTGTCAAATCTTCCCTATATCATGGCTATGATGTGTCCTGTGCAGTGGCAGCCTTCAGCACTGACACCACAGCATGTCAGATGCTGATAGGGTCTCTTGCATAACTCAAATCCAGTGAGAACCTATGGCTCAGTGGCAAAGTCTAGTGACTTTGGTGCAGGAATATACCACTGGACAGGGGTTTGAATCCAGCCCCTGCCATTAAGGTATGTTTAGATGGAAAAAAATCCAGTATTAGATTTTTTGCACGTAAAAAGATTATTTTTACTTAAAAAAAATACAGGAACAATTTAAGTCATTTTTTGATTGCATTAGTTGGGCACATTTACAAATCTTGCCACACCCACCACCACCTGCCACCTCCCTCCTTTTGCTCAAGTAGCTTAAATAGGAGCAAGGTCTTATCTTCATTTATGAATGTATTTGTTTTCTTTTCAAATTGGTGTTCTGGAGAGCACAAATATGGCCTAAGGGGGGCCAGAATTGAGCTGTATTATGTGAGGAAGGTGCCATGCAGATAATAAAATAGGTTGAATGGTGTTGATTTAATGCAGGGTAAAATTTTGTGCAGGTGAAAGAGCCCTTATTAGCTGCAGTCAGAAGGTAGCATGTTGAGTTTTGAAGTGATAGAAAAGGACACAGTCAGGCCTCTGATTGACTATGCCTAGAAAATGCATGATGCAGTAAATGTGGGGAAGTGGCAGTTGGTTTGGCATGGCATTGCGTGGTCATGTCTGGCATGCTATGTTATGCTGTGCCTCTGACAATGAGACCAGACCTAGGACTTTAGACATCCCAGTTTTAGCATACAACCTTTACAATAGGCCCACGAACGCCCATGTTCTGTATAGAGGATTACTGAAGGTAATTCTGGACCCTGCTAAGTGAGGGTGGGATCCTTATCTGAAGGCCTTCGACTGGAACAATCCTTAGCCTAAGACAATTTGGCAACTTTAGAAATCTGCTGAAGACCATTTGTTGAAGGTCCTATCGTCGTACCACTACGGAAGCTCAGAGAAGTAATCATGGGAGGAGATTATTTGCATAGGACTCCACCTTTCTCAATCCTGTGATTATGCTGTAGTTGCCATATAACATTACTAGAGGACAGCAGCATCAAGATAAATCCAAAGAGAGGCTTTGAATCTGCTTGCTGAACTAGCTCTTGTTCTTGTTGGTTTTTGTTGAGCCTGTAGAATGGAGAAGTGGACTGACTGAGTGAATGAGTATCGAGGAATGATTGGACTGTATTTGTGGTGAAGGGGTTGCAGGATTTGGAAGGAAAATTGCATGAAAAAAGTGGTTAATGCACAGATGCCTGGTGAGAAATTGAGTGTGTCATCTGTCAGGCCTGGGAATCGAACCCTGCTTGTCTGGGTGGAAGACAAGAACTTACCCACTAGACCAGACAGGATTCCCCATTGCTAGCTTGTCAAATCTTCCCCATATCATGGCTATGATGTGTCCTGTGCAATGGCAGCCTACAGCACTGACACCACAGCATGTCAGATGCTGATAGGGTCTCTTGCACAACTCAAATTCATTGAGAACCTATGGCTCAGTGGCAAAGTCTAGTGACTTTGGTGCAAGAATATAGTACTGGACAGGGGTTTGAATCCATTCCCTGCCATTAAGGTATGTTTAGATGGAAAAAAAATCCAGGATTTGTTTTTTTGCACGTAAAAAGATTATTTTTACTAAAAAAAATACAGGAACAATTTAAGTCATTTTTTGATTACATTAGTTGGCCACATTTACAAATCTTGCCACACCCACCACCACCTGCCATCTCCCTCCTTTTGCTCAAGTAGCTTAAATAGGAGCAAGGTCTTATCTTCATTTATGAATGTATTCGTTTTCTTTTCAAATTGGTGTTCTGGTGAGCACAAATATGGCCTAAGGGGGGCCAGAATTGAGCTGTATTATGTGAGGAAGGTGCCATGCAGATAATAAAATAGGTTGAATGGTGTTGATTTAATGCAGGGTAAAATTTTGTGCAGGTGAAAGAGCCCTTATTAGCTGCAGTCAGAAGGTAGCATGTTGAATTTTGAAGTGATAGAAAAGGACACAGTCAGGCCTCTGATTGACTATGCTTTGAAAATGCATGATGCAGCAAATGTGGGGAAGGGGCAGTTGATTTGGCATGGCATTGCGTGGCCATGTCTGGCATGTTATGTTATGCTGTGCCTCTGACAATGAGACCAGGACTGGGACTTTAGACATCCCAGTTTTAGCATACAACCTTTATAGTAGGCCCACAAACGCCCATGAACACCCATGTTCTGTATAGAGGATTACTGCAGGTAATTCTGGACCCTGCTAAGGTAGGGTGAGGTCCTTATCTGAAGGCCTTCGACTGGAACAATCCTTAGCCTAAGACAATTTGGCAACTTTAGAAATCTGCTGAAGACCATTTGTTGAAGGTCCTATCGTCGTACCACTACGGAAGCTCAGAGAAGTAATCATGGGAGGAGATTATTTGCATAGGACTCCCCCTTTCTCAATCCTGTGATTATGCTGCAGTTGCCATATAACATTACTAGAGGACAGCAGCATCAAGATAAATCCAAAGAGAGGGTTTGAATCTGCTTGCTGAACTAGCTCTTGTTCTTGTTGGTTTTTGTTGAGCCTGTAGAATGGAGAAGTGGACTGACAGTGAATGAGTATCGAGGAATGATTGGACTGTATTTGTGGTGAAGGGGTTGCAGGATTTGGAAGGAAAATTGCATGAAAAAAGTGGTTAATGCACATATGCTTGCTGAGAAATTGAGAGTGTCATCTGTCAGGCCTGGGAATTGAACCCTGCTTGTCTGGGTGGAATGCAGGAACTTACCCACTGGACCAGACAGGCTTACCCGTTTCTAGCTTGTCAAATCTTCCCTATATCATGGCTATGATGTGTCCTGTGCAGTGGCAGCCATGAGCACTGACACCACGGCCTGTCAGATGCTGATAGGGTCTCTTGCACAGCTCAAACCCATTGAGAACCTATGGCTCAGTGGCAAAGTCTAGTGACTTTGGTGCAGAAAGATACCACTGTACAGGGGTTTGAATCCAGCCACTGCCATTAAATTATGTTTAGATGGAAAAAAATCCAGTATTTGATTTTGTGCACGTAAAAAGATTATTTTTACTTAAAAAAAATACAGGAACAATTGAAGTCATTTTTTGATTGCATTAGTTGGGCACATTTACAAATCTTGCCACCCCCACCACCACCTGCCACCTCCCTCCTTTTGCTCAAGTAGCTTAAATAGGAGCAACGTCTTATCTTCATTTATTAATGTATTCGGTTTTTTTTCAAATTTGTGTTCTGGAGAGCACAAATATGGCCAAAGGGGAGCCAGAATTGAGCTGTATTATGTGAGGAAGGTTCCATGCAGATAATAAAATAGATTGAATGGTGTTGATTTAATGCAGGGTAAAGTTTTGTGCAGGTGAAAGAGCCCTTATTAGCTGCAGTCAGAAGGTAGCATGTTGAATTTTGAAGTGATAGAAAAGGACACATTCAGGCCTCTGATTGACTATGCCTTGCAAATGCATGATGCAGCAAATGTGGGGAAGGGGCAGTTGGTTTGGCATGGCATTGCGTGGCCATGTCTGGCATGCTATGTTATGCTGTGCCTCTGACAATGAGGCCAGAACTGGGACTTTAGACATCCCAGTTTTAGCATACAATCTTTACAGTAGGCCTACAAACACCCACGAACGCCCATGTTCTGTATAGAGGATTACTGCAGGTAATTCTGGACCCTGCTAAGTGAGGGTGGGGTCCTTATCTGAAGGCCTTCGACTGGAACAATCCTTAGCCTAAGACAATTTGGCAACTTTAGAAATCTGCTGAAGACCATTTGTTGAAGGTCCTATCATCGTACAAACTAAGGAAGCTCAGAGAAGTAATCATGGGAGGAGATTATTTGCATAGGACTCCACCTTTCTCAATCCTGTGATTATGCTGTAGTTGCCATATAACATTACTAGAGGACAGCAGCATCAAGATAAATCCAAAGAGAGGCTTTGAATCTGCTTGCTGAACTAGCTCTTGTTCTTGTTGGTTTTTGTGGAGCCTGTAGAATGGAGAAGTGGACTGACTGTGTGAATGAGTATCGAGGAATGATTGGACTGTATTTGTGGTGAAGGGGTTGCAGGATTTGGAAGGGAAATTGCATGAAAAAAGTGGTTAATGCACAGATGCTTGCTGAGAAATTGAGTGTGTCATCTGTCAGGCCTGGGAATCGAACGCTGCTTGTCTGGGTGGAAGGCAGGAACTTATCCACTGGACCAGACAGGATTCTCCATCTCTAGCTTGTCAAATCTTCCCTATATCATGGCTATGATGTGTCCTGTGCAGTGGCAGCCTTCAGCACTGACACCACGGCATGTCAGATGCTGATAGGGTCTCTTGCACAACTTAAATCCATTGAGAACCTATGGCTCAGTGGCAAAGTCTAGGGACTTTCGTGCAGGAATATACCACTGGACAGGGGTTTGAATCCAGCCCCTGCCATTAAGGTATGTTTAGATAGAAAAAAATCCAGTATTTGATTTTTGCACGTAAAAAGATTATTTTTACTTAAAAAAAATACAGGAACAATTTAAGTCATTTTTTGATTGCATTAGTTGGGCACATTTACAAATCTTGCCACCCCCACCATCACCTGCCACCTCCCTCCTTTTGCTCAAGTAGCTTAAATAGGAGCAAGGTCTTATCTTCATTTATGAATGTATTCGTTTTTTTTTCAAATTGGTGTTCTGGAGAGCACAAATATGGCCTAAGGGGGGCCAGAATTGAGCTGTATTATGTGAAGAAGGTTCCATGCAGATAATAAAATAGGTTGAATGGTGTTGATTTAATGCAGGGTAAAAAAAATTGCAGGTGAAAGAGCCCTTATTAGCTGCAGTCAGAAGGTAGCATGTTGAATTTTGAAGTGATAGAAAAAGACACAGTCAGGCCTCTGATTGACTATGCCTTGAAAATGCATGATGCAACAAATGTGGGGAAGGGGCAGTTGGTTTGGCATGGCATTGCGTGACCATGTCTGGCATGCTATGTTATGCTGTGCCTCTGACAATGAGACCAGGACTGGGACTTTAGACATCCCAGTTTTAGCATACAACCTTTACAGTAGGCCCACAAACGCCCACGAACACCCATGTTCTGTATAGAGGATTACTGCAGGTAATTCTGGACCCTGCTAAGTGAGGGTGGGGTCCTTATCTGAAGGCCTTCGACTGGAACAATCCTTAGCCTAAGACAATTTGGCAACTTTAGAAATCTGCTGAAGACCATTTGTTGAAGGTCCTATCATCGTACCACTACGGAAGCTCAGAGAAGTAATCATCGGAGGAGATTATTTGCATAGGACTCCCCCTTTCTCAATCCTGTGATTATGCTGCAGTTGCCATATAACATTACTAGAGGACAGCAGCATCAAGATAAATCCAAAGAGAGGGTTTGAATCTGCTTGCTGAACTAGCTCTTGTTCTTGTTGGTTTTTGTTGAGCCTGTAGAATGGAGAAGTGGACTGACTGAGTGAATGAGTATCGAGGAATGATTGGACTGTATTTGTGGTGAAGGGGTTGCAGGATTTGGAAGGAAAATTGCATGAAAAAAGTGGTTAATGCACAGATGCTTGCTGAGAAATTGAGTGCGTCATCTGTCAGGCCTGGGAATCGAACCCTGCTTGTCTGGGTGGAGGGCAGGAACTTACCCACTGCATCAGACAGGATTCCCCATCTCTAGCTTGTCAAATCTTCCCTATATCATGGCTATGATGTGTCCTGTGCAGTGGCAGCCTTCAGCACTGACACCACGGCATGTCAGATGCTGATAGGGTCTCTTGCACAGCTTATATCCATTGAGAACCTATGGCTCAGTGGCAACGTCTAGTGACTTTGGTGCAGGAATATACCACTGTACAGGGGTTTGAATCCAGCCACTGCCATTAAGGTATGTTTAGATGGAAAAAAATCCACTATTTGATTTTTTGCATGTAAAAAGATTATTTTTACTTAAAAAAAATACAGGAACAATTTAAGTCATTTTTTGATTGCATTAGTTGGGCACATTTACAAATCTTGCCACCCCCACCACCACCTGCCACCTCCCTCCTTTTGCTCAAGTAGCTTAAATAGGAGCAAGGTCTTATCTTCATTTATGAATGTATTCGTTTTTTTTTCAAATTGGTGTTCTGGAGAGCACAAATATGGCCTAAGGGGGTCCAGAATTGAGCTGTATTATGTGAAGAAGGTTCCATGCAGATAATAAAATAGGTTGAATGGTGTTGATTTAATGCAGGGTAACATTTTGCGCAGGTGAAAGAGCCCTTATTAGCTGCAGTCAGAAGGTAGCATGTTGAATTTTGAAGTGATAGAAAAGGACACAGTCAGGCCTCTGATTGACTATGCCTTGAAAATGCATGATGCAGCAAATGTGGGGAAGGGGCAGTTGGTTCGGCATGGCATTGCGTGGCCATGTCTGGCATGCTATGTTATGCTGTGCCTCTGACAATGAGACGAGGACTGGGGCTTTAGACATCCCAGTTTTAGCAAACAACCTTTACAGTAGGCCCACAAAGGCCCACGAACACCCATATTCTGTATAGAGGATTACTGCAGGTAATTCTGGACCCTGCTAAGTGAGGGTGGGGTCCTTATCTGAAGGCCTTCGACTGGAACAATCCTTAGCCTAAGACAATTTGGCAACTTTAGAAATCTGCTGAAGACCATTTGTTGAAGGTCCTATCGTCGTACCACTACAGAAGCTCAGAGAAGTAATCATGGGAGGAGATTATTTGCATAGGACTCCCCCTTTCTCAATCCTGTGATTATGCTGCAGTTGCCATATAACATTACTAGAGGACAGCAGCATCAAGATAAATCCAAAGAGAGGCTTTGAATCTGCTTGCTGAACTAGCTCTTGTTCTTGTTGGTTTTTGTTGAGCCTGTAGAATGGAGAAGTGGACTGACTGAGTGAATGAGTATCGAGGAATGATTGGACTGTATTTGTGGTGAAGGGGTTGCAGGATTTGGAAGGAAAATTGCATGAAAAAAGTGGTTAAAGCACATATGCTTGCTGAGAATTTGAGTGTGTCATCTGTCAGGCCTGGGAATCGAGCCCTGCTTGTCTGGGTGGAAGGCAGGAACTTACCCACTGGACCAGACAGGTTTCCCCATCTCTAGCTTGTCAAATCTTCCCTATATCATGGCTATGATGTGTCCTGTGCAGTGGCAGCCATGAGCACTGACACCACGGCATGTCAGATGCTGATAGGGTCTCTTGAACAACTCCAATCCATTGAGAGCCTATGGCTCAGTGGCAAAGTCTAGTGACTTTGGTGCAGGAATATACCACTGGAAAGGGGTTTGAATCCAGCCCTTGCTATTAAGGTATATTTAGATGGAAAAAAATCCAGTATTTGATTTTTTGCACTTAAAAAGATTATTTTTACTTAAAAAAAATACAGGAACAATTTAAGTCATTTTTTGATTGCATTAGTTGGGCACATTTTCAAATCCTGCACCCTCACCACCACCTGCCACCTCCCTCCTTTTGCTCAAGTAGTTTAAATAGGAGCAAGGTCTTATCTTCATTTATGAATGTATTCGTTTTCTTCAAATTGGTGTTCTGGAGAGCACAAATATGGCCTAAGGGGGACCAGAATTGAGCTGTATTATGTGAGGAAGATGCCATGCAGATAATAAAATAGGTTGAATGGTGTTGATTTAATGCAGGGTAAAATTTTGTGCAGGTGAAACAGCCCTTATTAGCTGCAGTCAGAAGGTAGCATGTTGAATTTTGAAGTGATAGAAAAGGACACAGTCAGGCCTCTGATTGACTATGCCTTGAAAATGCATGATGCAGCAAGTGTGGGGTAGGGGCAGTTGGTTTGGCATGGCATTGCGTGGCCATGTCTGGCATGCTGTGTTATGCTGTGCCTCTGACAATGAGACCAGGACTGAGACTTTAGACATCCCAGTTTTAGCATACAACCTTTACAGTAGGCCCACAAATGCCCACGAACGCCCATGTTCTGTATAGAGGATTACTGCAGATAATTCTGGACCCTGCTAAGTGAGGGTGGGGTCCTTATCTGAATGCCTTCGACTGGAACAATCCTTAGCCTAAGACAATTTGGCAACTTTAGAAATCTGCTGAAGACCATTTGTTGAAGGTCCTATCGTCGTACCACTACGGAAGCTCAGAGAAGTAATCATGGGAAGAGATTATTTGCATAGGACTCTCCCTTTCTCAATCCTGTGATTATGCTGCAGTTGCCATATAACATTAGTAGAGGACAGCAGCATCAAGATAAATCCAAAGAGAGGCTTTGAATCTGCTTGCTGAACTAGCTCTTGTTCTTGTTGGTTTTTGTTGAGCCTGTAGAATGGAGAAGTGGACTGACTGAGTGAATGAGTATCGAGGAATGATTGGACTGTATTTGTGGTGAAGGGGTTGCAGGATTTGGAAGGAAAATTGCATGAAAAAAGTGGTTAATGCACAGATGCTTGCTGAGAAATTGAGTGTGTCATCTGTTAGGCCTGGGATTTGAACCCTGTTTGTCGGGGTGGAAGGCAGGAACTTACCCACTGGACCAGACAGGCTTTCCCATCTCTATCTTGTGAAATCTTCCCTATATCATGGTTGTGATGTGTCCTGTGCAGGGGCAGCCATTAGCACTGACACCAAGGCCTGTCAGATGCTGATAGGGTCTCTTGCACAACTCAAACACATTGGGACCCTATGGCTCAGAGGCAAAGTCTAGTGACTTTGGTGCAAGAAGATACCTCTGAAAAGGGGTTTGAATCCAGCCACTGCAATTAAAGTATGATTAGATGGTAAAAAATCCAGTATTTGATTTTTTGCACGTAAAAAGATTATTTTTACTTAAAAAAAATACAGGAACAATTTAAGTCATTTTTTGATTGCATTAGTTGGGCACATTTACAAATCTTGCCACCCCCACCACCACCTGCCACCTCCCTCCTTTTGCTCAAGTAGTTTAAATAGGAGCAAGGTCTTATCTTCATTTATGAATGTGTTCGTTTTTTCTTCAAATTGGTGTTTTGGAGAGCACAAATATGGCCTAAGGGGGGCCAGAATTGAGCTGTATTATGTGAGGAAGGTGCCATGCAGATAATAAAATAGGTTGAATGGTGTTGATTTAATGCAGGGTAAAATTTTGTGCAGGTGAAAGAGCCCTTATTAGCTGCAGTCAGAAGGTAGCATGTTGAATTTTGAAGTGATAGAAAAGGACACAGTCAGGCTTCTGATTGACTATGCCTTGAAAATGCATGATGCAGCAAGTGTGGGGAAGGGGCAGTTGGTTTGTCATGGCATTGCGTGGCCATGTCTGGCATGGTATGTTATGCTGTGCCTCTGACAATGAGACCAGGACTGGGACTTTAGACATCCCAGTTTTAGCATACAACCTTTACAGTAGGCCCACAAACGCCCAGGAACGCCCATGTTCTGTATAGAGGATTACTGCAGGTAATTCTGGACCCTGCTAAGTGAGGGTGGGGTCCTTATCTGAAGGCCTTCGACTGGAACAATCCTTAGCCTAAGACAATTTGGCAACTTTAGAAATCTGCTGAAGACCATTTGTTGAAGGTCCTATCGTCGTACCACTACGGAAGCTCAGAGAAGTAATCATGGGAGGAGATTATTTGCATAGGACTCCCCCTTTCTCAATCCTGTGATTATGCTGCAGTTGCCATATAACATTACTAGAGGACAGCAGCATCAAGATAAATCCAAAGAGAGGCTTTGAATCTGCTTGCTGAACTAGCTCTTGTTCTTGTTGGTTTTTGTTGAGACTGTAGAATGGAGAAGTGGACTGACTGAGTGAATGAGTATCGAGGAATGATTGGACTGTATTTGTGGTGAAGGGGTTGCAGGATTTGGAAGGAAAATTGCATGAAAAAAGTGGTTATTGCACAGATGCTTGCTGAGAAATTGAGTGTGTCATCTGTCAGGCCTGGGAATTGAACCCTGCTTGTCTGGGTGGAAGGGAAGAACTTACCCACTGGACCAGACAGGCTTTCCCAGCTCTAGTTTGTCAAATCTTCCCTATATCATGGCTTTGATGTGTCCTGTGCAGGGGCAGCCATTAGCACTGACACCAAGGCCTGTCAGATGCTTATAGGGTCTCTTGCACAACTCAAATACATTGAGAACCTATGGCTCAGTGGCAAAGTCTAGTGACTTTGGTGCAGGAAGATACCACTGGAAAGGCGTTTGAATCCAGCCACTGCCATTAAAGTATGTTTAGATAGAAAACAAATCCGGTATTTGATTTTTTGCACGTAAAAAGATTATTTTTGCTTAAAAAAAATACAGGAACAATTTAAGTCATTTTTTGATTGCATTAGTTGGGCACATTTACAAATCTTGCCACCCCCACCACCACCTGCCACCTCCCTCCTTTTGCTCAAGTATTTTAAATAGGAGCAAGGTCTTAACTTCATTTATGAATGTATTCGTTTTTTCTTCAAATTGGTGTTCTGGAGAGCACAAATATGGCCTAAGGGGGGCCAGAATTGAGCTGTATTATGTGAGGAAGGTGCCATGCAGATAATAAAATAGGTTGAATGATGTTGATTTAATGCAGGGCAAAATTTGTGCAGGTGAAACAGCCCTTATTAGCTGCAGTCAGAAGGTAGCATGTTGAATTTTGAAGTGATAGAAAAGGACACAGTCAGGCCTCTGATTGACTATGTCTTGAAAATGCATGATGCAGCAAATGTGAGGAAGGGGCAGTTGGTTTGGCATGGCATTGCGTGGCCATGTCTGGCATGCTATGTTATGCTGTGCCTCTGACAATGAGACCAGGACTGGGACTTTAGACATTACAGTTTTAGCATACAACCTTTACAGTAGGCCCACAAACGCCCATGTTCTGTATAGAGGATTACTGCAGGTAATTCCTGACCCTGCAAAGTGAGGGTGGGGTCCTTATCTGAATGCCTTCGACTGGAACAATCCTTAGCCTAAGACAATTTGGCAACTTTAGAAATCTGCTGAAGACCATTTGTTGAAGGTCCTATCGTCGTACCACTACGGAAGCTCAGAGAAGTAATCATGGGAGGAGATTATTTGCATAGGACTCCCCCTTTCTCAATCCTGTGATTATGCTGCAGTTGCCATATAACATTACTAGAGGACAGCAGCATCAAGATAAATCTAAAGAGAGGGTTTGAATCTGCTTGCTGAACTAGCTCTTGTTCTTGTTGGTTTTTGTTGAGCCTGTAGAATGGAGAAGTGGACTGACAGTGAATGAGTATCGAGGAATGATTGGACTGTATTTGTGGTGAAGGGGTTGTAGGATTTGGAAGGAAAATTGCATGAAAAAAGTGGTTAATGCACAGATGCTTGCTGAGAAATTGAGTGTGTCATCTGTCATGCCTGGGAATCGAACCCTGCTTGTTGGGGTGGAAGGCAGGAACTTACCCACTGGACCAGACAGGATTCCCCATCTCTAGCTTGTCAAATCTTCCCTATATCATGGCTATGATGTGTCCTGTGCAGGGGCAGCCATTAGCACTGACACCAGGGCCTGTCAGATGCTGATAGGCTCTCTTGCACAACTCAAATCCATTGAGAACCTATGGCTCAGTGGCAAAGTCTAGTGACTTTGGTGCAGGAAGATACCACTGTACAGGGGTTTGAATACAGCCACTGCCATTAAATTATGTTTAGATGGAAACAAATCCAGTATTTGATTTTTTGCACGTAGAAAGATTATTTTTACTTAAAAAAAATACAGGAACAATTTATGTCATTTTTTGATTGCATTAGTTGGGCACATTTACAAATCTTGCCACCCCCACCACCACCTGCCACCTCCCTCCTTTTGCTCAAGTAGCTTAAATAGGAGCAAGGTCTTATCTTCATTTATGAATGTATTTGGTTTTTTTTCAAATTGGTGTTCTGGAGAGCACAAATATGGCCTAAGGGGGTCCAGAATTGAGCTGTATTATGTGAGGAAGGTTCCATGCAGATAATAAAATAGGTTGAATGGTGTTGATTTAATGCAGGGTACAATTTTGTGCAGGTGAAAGAGTCCTTATTAGCTGCAGTCAGAAGGTAGCATGTTGAATTTTGAAGTGATAAAAAAGGACACAGTCAGGCCTCTGATTGACTGTGCCTTGAAAATGCATGATGCAGCAAACGTGGGGAAGGGGCAGTTGGTTTGGCACGGCATTGCGTGGCCATGTCTGGCATGCTATGTTATGCTGTGCCTCTGACAATGAGACCAAGACTGGGACTTTAGACGTCCTGGTTTTAGCATACAACCTTTACAGTAGGCCCACGAACGCCCACGAACGCCCCTGTTCCGTATAGAGGATTACTGCAGGTAATTCTGGACCCTGCTAAGTGAGGGTGAGGTCCTTATCTGAAGGCCTTCGACTGGAACAATCCTTAGCCTATGACAATTTGGCAACTTTAGAAATCTGCTGAAGACCATTTGTTGAAGGTCCTATTGTCGTACCACTACGGAAGCTCTGAGAAGTAATCATGGGAGGTGATTATTTGCATAGGACTCCCCCTTTCTCAATCCTGTGATTATGCTGCAGTTGCCATATAACATTACTAGAGGACAGCAGCATCAAGATAAATCCAAAGAGAGGCTTTGAATCTGCTTGCTGAACTAGCTCTTGTTCTTGTTGGTTTTTGTTGAGCCTGTAGAATGGAGAAGTGGACTGACTGAGTGAATGAGTATCGAGGAATGATTGGACTGTATTTGTGGTGAAGGGGTTGCAGGATTTGGAAGGAAAATTGCATGAAAAAAGTGGTTAATGCACAGATGCTTGCTGAGAAATTGAGTGTGTAATCTGTCAGGCCTGGGAATCGAACCCTGCTTGTCTGGGTGGAAGGCAGGAACTTACCCACTGGACCAGACAGGATTCCCCATCTCTAACTTGTCAAATCTTCCCTATATCATGGCTATGATGTGTCCTGTGCAGGGGCAGCCATTAGCACTGACACCAGGGCCTGTCAGATGCTGATAGGGTCTCTTGCACAAATCATCCATTGAGAACCTATGGCTCAGTGGCAAAGTCTAGTGACTTTGGTGCAGGAAGATACTACTGTACAGGGGTTTGAATCCAGCCACTGCCATTAAATTATGTTTAGATGGAAACAAATCCAGTATTTGATTTTTTGCACGTAAAAAGATTATTTTTACTTAAAAAAAATACAGGAACAATTTAAGTCATTTTTTGATTGCATTAGTTGGGCACATTTACAAATTTTGCCACCCCCACCATCACCTGCCACCTCCCTCCTTTTGCTCAAGCAGCTTAAATAGGAGCAAGGTCTTATCTTCATTTATGAATGTATTCGTTTTTTTTTCAAATTGGTGTTCTGGAGAGCACAATTATGGCCTAAGGGGGGCCAGAATTGAGCTGTATTATGTGAAGAAGGTTCCATGCAGATAATAAAAAAGGTTGAATGGTGTTGATTTAATGCAGGGTAAAAAAAATTGCAGGTGAAAGAGCCCTTATTAGCTGCAGTCAGAAGGTAGCATGTTGAATTTTGAAGTGATAGAAAAAGACACAGTGAGGCCTCTGATTGACTATGCCTTGAAAATGCATGATGCAACAAATGTGGGGAAGGGGCAGTTGGTTTGGCATGGCATTGCGTGACCATGTCTGGAATGCTATGTTATGCTGTACCTCTGACAATGAGACCAGGACTGGGACTTTAGACATCCCAGTTTTAGCATACAACCTTTACAGTAGGCCCACAAACGCCCATGTCCTGTATAGAGGATTACTGCAGGTAATTCTGGTCCCTGCTAAGTGAGGGTGGGGTCCTTATCTGAAGGCCTTTGACTGGAACAATCCTTAGCCTAAGACAATTTGGCAACTTTAGAAATCTGCTGAAGACCATTTGTTGAAGGTCCTATCGTCGTACCACTACGGAAGCTCAGAAAAGTAATCATGGGAGGAGATTATTTGCATAGGACTCCCCCTTTCTCAATCCTGTGATTATTCTGCAGTTGCCATATAACATTACTAGAGGACAGCAGCATCAAGATAAATCCAAAGAGAGGCTTTGAATCTGCTTGCTGAACTAGCTCTTGTTCTTGGTTTTTGTTGAGCCTGTAGAATGGAGAAGTGGACTGACTGAGTGAATGAGTATCGAGGAATGATTGGACTGTATTTGTGGTGAAGGGGTTGCAGGATTTGGAAGGAAAATTGCATGAAAAAAGTGGTTAATGCACAGATGCTTGCTGAGAAATTGAGTGTGTCATCTGTTAGGCCTGGGATTTGAACCCTGCTTGTCGGGGTGGAAGGCAGGAACTTACCCACTGGACCAGACAGGCTTTCCCATCTCTATCTTGTGAAATCTTCCCTATATCATGGTTGTGATGTGTCCTGTGCAGGGGCAGCCATTAGCACTGACACCAAGGCCTGTCAGATGCTGATAGGGTCTCTTGCACAACTCAAACACATTGGGACCCTATGGCTCAGAGGCAAAGTCTAGTGACTTTGGTGCAAGAAGATACCTCTGGAAAGGGGTTTGAATCCAGCCACTGCAATTAAAGTATGATTAGATGGTAAAAAATCCAGTATTTGATTTTTTGCACGTAAAAAGATTATTTTTACTTAAAAAAAATACAGGAACAATTTAAGTCATTTTTTGATTGCATTAGTTGGGCACATTTACAAATCTTGCCACCCCCACCACCACCTGCCACCTCCCTCCTTTTGCTCAAGTAGTTTAAATAGGAGCAAGGTCTTATCTTCATTTATGAATGTGTTCGTTTTTTCTTCAAATTGGTGTTTTGGAGAGCACAAATATGGCCTAAGGGGGGCCAGAATTGAGCTGTATTATGTGAGGAAGGTGCCATGCAGATAATAAAATAGGTTGAATGGTGTTGATTTAATGCAGGGTAAAATTTTGTGCAGGTGAAAGAGCCCTTATTAGCTGCAGTCAGAAGGTAGCATGTTGAATTTTGAAGTGATAGAAAAGGACACAGTCAGGCTTCTGATTGACTATGCCTTGAAAATGCATGATGCAGCAAGTGTGGGGAAGGGGCAGTTGGTTTGTCATGGCATTGCGTGGCCATGTCTGGCATGGTATGTTATGCTGTGCCTCTGACAATGAGGCCAGAACTGGGACTTTAGACATCCCAGTTTTAGCATACAATCTTTACAGTAGGCCTACAAACACCCACGAACGCCCATGTTCTGTATAGAGGATTACTGCAGGTAATTCTGGACCCTGCTAAGTGAGGGTGGGGTCCTTATCTGAAGGCCTTCGACTGGAACAATCCTTAGCCTAAGACAATTTGGCAACTTTAGAAATCTGCTGAAGACCATTTGTTGAAGGTCCTATCATCGTACAAACTAAGGAAGCTCAGAGAAGTAATCATGGGAGGAGATTATTTGCATAGGACTCCACCTTTCTCAATCCTGTGATTATGCTGTAGTTGCCATATAACATTACTAGAGGACAGCAGCATCAAGATAAATCCAAAGAGAGGCTTTGAATCTGCTTGCTGAACTAGCTCTTGTTCTTGTTGGTTTTTGTGGAGCCTGTAGAATGGAGAAGTGGACTGACTGTGTGAATGAGTATCGAGGAATGATTGGACTGTATTTGTGGTGAAGGGGTTGCAGGATTTGGAAGGGAAATTGCATGAAAAAAGTGGTTAATGCACAGATGCTTGCTGAGAAATTGAGTGTGTCATCTGTCAGGCCTGGGAATCGAACGCTGCTTGTCTGGGTGGAAGGCAGGAACTTATCCACTGGACCAGACAGGATTCTCCATCTCTAGCTTGTCAAATCTTCCCTATATCATGGCTATGATGTGTCCTGTGCAGTGGCAGCCTTCAGCACTGACACCACTTCATGTCAGATGCTGATAGGGTCTCTTGCACAACTTAAATCCATTGAGAACCTATGGCTCAGTGGCAAAGTCTAGTGACTTTCGTGCAGGAATATACCACTGGACAGGGGTTTGAATCCAGCCCCTGCCATTAAGGTATGTTTAGATAGAAAAAAATCCAGTATTTGATTTTTGCACGTAAAAAGATTATTTTTACTTAAAAAAAATACAGGAACAATTTAAGTCATTTTTTTATTGCATTAGTTGGGCACATTTACAAATCTTGCCACCCCCACCATCACCTGCCACCTCCCTCCTTTTGCTCAAGTAGCTTAAATAGGAGCAAGGTCTTATCTTCATTTATGAATGTATTCGTTTTTTTTTCAAATTGGTGTTCTGGAGAGCACAAATATGGCCTAAGGGGGGCCAGAATTGAGCTGTATTATGTGAAGAAGGTTCCATGCAGATAATAAAATAGGTTGAATGGTGTTGATTTAATGCAGGGTAAAAAAATTTGCAGGTGAAAGAGCCCTTATTAGCTGCAGTCAGAAGGTAGCATGTTGAATTTTGAAGTGATAGAAAAAGACACAGTCAGGCCTCTGATTGACTATGCCTTGAAAATGCATGATGCAACAAATGTGGGGAAGGGGCAGTTGGTTTGGCATGGCATTGCGTGACCATGTCTGGCATGCTATGTTATGCTGTGCCTCTGACAATGAGACCAGGACTGGGACTTTAGACATCCCAGTTTTAGCATACAACCTTTACAGTAGGCCCACAAACGCCCACGAACACCCATGTTCTGTATAGAGGATTACTGCAGGTAATTCTGGACCCTGCTAAGTGAGGGTGGGGTCCTTATCTGAAGGCCTTCGACTGGAACAATCCTTAGCCTAAGACAATTTGGCAACTTTAGAAATCTGCTGAAGACCATTTGTTGAAGGTCCTATCATCGTACCACTACGGAAGCTCAGAGAAGTAATCATCGGAGGAGATTATTTGCATAGGACTCCCCCTTTCTCAATCCTGTGATTATGCTGCAGTTGCCATATAACATTACTAGAGGACAGCAGCATCAAGATAAATCCAAAGAGAGGGTTTGAATCTGCTTGCTGAACTAGCTCTTGTTCTTGTTGGTTTTTGTTGAGCCTGTAGAATGGAGAAGTGGACTGACTGAGTGAATGAGTATCAAGGAATGATTGGACTGTATTTGTGGTGAAGGGGTTGCAGGATTTGGAAGGAAAATTGCATGAAAAAAGTGGTTAATGCACAGATGCTTGCTGAGAAATTGAGTGCGTCATCTGTCAGGCCTGGGAATCGAACCCTGCTTGTCTGGGTGGAGGGCAGGAACTTACCCACTGCATCAGACAGGATTCCCCATCTCTAGCTTGTCAAATCTTCCCTATATCATGGCTATGATGTGTCCTGTGCAGTGGCAGCCTTCAGCACTGACACCACGGCATGTCAGATGCTGATAGGGTCTCTTGCACAGCTTATATCCATTGAGAACCTATGGCTCAGTGGCAACGTCTAGTGACTTTGGTGCAGGAATATACCACTGTACAGGGGTTTGAATCCAGCCACTGCCATTAAGGTATGTTTAGATGGAAAAAAATCCACTATTTGATTTTTTGCACGTAAAAAGATTATTTTTACTTAAAAAAAATACAGGAACAATTTAAGTCATTTTTTGATTGCATTAGTTGGGCACATTTACAAATCTTGCCACCCCCACCACCACCTGCCACCTCCCTCCTTTTGCTCAAGTAGCTTAAATAGGAGCAAGGTCTTATCTTCATTTATGAATGTATTCGTTTTTTTTTCAAATTGGTGTTCTGGAGAGCACAAATATGGCCTAAGGGGGTCCAGAATTGAGCTGTATTATGTGAAGAAGGTTCCATGCAGATAATAAAATAGGTTGAATGGTGTTGATTTAATGCAGGGTAACATTTTGCGCAGGTGAAAGAGCCCTTATTAGCTGCAGTCAGAAGGTAGCATGTTGAATTTTGAAGTGATAGAAAAGGACACAGTCAGGCCTCTGATTGACTATGCCTTGAAAATGCATGATGCAGCAAATGTGGGGAAGGGGCAGTTGGTTCGGCATGGCATTGCGTGGCCATGTCTAGCATGCTATGTTATGCTGTGCCTCTGACAATGAGACGAGGACTGGGACTTTAGACATCCCAGTTTTAGCAAACAACCTTTACAGTAGGCCCACAAAGGCCCACGAACACCCATATTCTGTATAGAGGATTACTGCAGGTAATTCTGGACCCTGCTAAGTGAGGGTGGGGTCCTTATCTGAAGGCCTTCGACTGGAACAATCCTTAGCCTAAGACAATTTGGCAACTTTAGAAATCTGCTGAAGACCATTTGTTGAAGGTCCTATCGTCGTACCACTACAGAAGCTCAGAGAAGTAATCATGGGAGGAGATTATTTGCATAGGACTCCCCCTTTCTCAATCCTGTGATTATGCTGCAGTTGCCATATAACATTACTAGAGGACAGCAGCATCAAGATAAATCCAAAGAGAGGCTTTGAATCTGCTTGCTGAACTAGCTCTTGTTCTTGTTGGTTTTTGTTGAGCCTGTAGAATGGAGAAGTGGACTGACTGAGTGAATGAGTATCGAGGAATGATTGGACTGTATTTGTGGTGAAGGGGTTGCAGGATTTGGAAGGAAAATTGCATGAAAAAAGTGGTTAAAGCACATATGCTTGCTGAGAATTTGAGTGTGTCATCTGTCAGGCCTGGGAATCGAGCCCTGCTTGTCTGGGTGGAAGGCAGGAACTTACCCACTGGACCAGACAGGTTTCCCCATCTCTAGCTTGTCAAATCTTCCCTATATCATGGCTATGATGTGTCCTGTGCAGTGGCAGCCATGAGCACTGACACCACGGCCTGTCAGATGCTGATAGGGTCTCTTGAACAACTCCAATCCATTGAGAGCCTATGGCTCAGTGGCAAAGTCTAGTGACTTTGATGCAGGAATATACCACTGGAAAGGGGTTTGAATCCAGCCCCTGCCATTAAGGTATGTTTAGATAGAAAAAAATCCAGTATTTGATTTTTGCACGTAAAAAGATTATTTTTACTTAAAAAAAATACAGGAACAATTTAAGTCATTTTTTGATTGCATTAGTTGGGCACATTTACAAATCTTGCCACCCCCACCATCACCTGCCACCTCCCTCCTTTTGCTCAAGTAGCTTAAATAGGAGCAAGGTCTTATCTTCATTTATGAATGTATTCGTTTTTTTTTCAAATTGGTGTTCTGGAGAGCACAAATATGGCCTAAGGGGGGCCAGAATTGAGCTGTATTATGTGAAGAAGGTTCCATGCAGATAATAAAATAGGTTGAATGGTGTTGATTTAATGCAGGGTAAAAAAAATTGCAGGTGAAAGAGCCCTTATTAGCTGCAGTCAGAAGGTAGCATGTTGAATTTTGAAGTGATAGAAAAAGACACAGTCAGGCCTCTGATTGACTATGCCTTGAAAATGCATGATGCAACAAATGTGGGGAAGGGGCAGTTGGTTTGGCATGGCATTGCGTGACCATGTCTGGCATGCTATGTTATGCTGTGCCTCTGACAATGAGACCAGGACTGGGACTTTAGACATCCCAGTTTTAGCATACAACCTTTACAGTAGGCCCACAAACGCCCACGAACACCCATGTTCTGTATAGAGGATTAATGCAGGTAATTCTGGACCCTGCTAAGTGAGGGTGGGGTCCTTATCTGAAGGCCTTCGACTGGAACAATCCTTAGCCTAAGACAATTTGGCAACTTTAGAAATCTGCTGAAGACCATTTGTTGAAGGTCCTATCATCGTACCACTACGGAAGCTCAGAGAAGTAATCATCGGAGGAGATTATTTGCATAGGACTCCCCCTTTCTCAATCCTGTGATTATGCTGCAGTTGCCATATAACATTACTAGAGGACAGCAGCATCAAGATAAATCCAAAGAGAGGGTTTGAATCTGCTTGCTGAACTAGCTCTTGTTCTTGTTGGTTTTTGTTGAGCCTGTAGAATGGAGAAGTGGACTGACTGAGTGAATGAGTATCGAGGAATGATTGGACTGTATTTGTGGTGAAGGGGTTGCAGGATTTGGAAGGAAAATTGCATGAAAAAAGTGGTTAATGCACAGATGCTTGCTGAGAAATTGAGTGCGTCATCTGTCAGGCCTGGGAATCGAACCCTGCTTGTCTGGGTGGAGGGCAGGAACTTACCCACTGCATCAGACAGGATTCCCCATCTCTAGCTTGTCAAATCTTCCCTATATCATGGCTATGATGTGTCCTGTGCAGTGGCAGCCTTCAGCACTGACACCACGGCATGTCAGATGCTGATAGGGTCTCTTGCACAGCTTATATCCATTGAGAACCTATGGCTCAGTGGCAACGTCTAGTGACTTTGGTGCAGGAATATACCACTGTACAGGGGTTTGAATCCAGCCACTGCCATTAAGGTATGTTTAGATGGAAAAAAATCCACTATTTGATTTTTTGCACGTAAAAAGATTATTTTTACTTAAAAAAAATACAGGAACAATTTAAGTCATTTTTTGATTGCATTAGTTGGGCACATTTACAAATCTTGCCACCCCCACCACCACCTGCCACCTCCCTCCTTTTGCTCAAGTAGCTTAAATAGGAGCAAGGTCTTATCTTCATTTATGAATGTATTCGTTTTTTTTTCAAATTGGTGTTCTGGAGAGCACAAATATGGCCTAAGGGGGTCCAGAATTGAGCTGTATTATGTGAAGAAGGTTCCATGCAGATAATAAAATAGGTTGAATGGTGTTGATTTAATGCAGGGTAACATTTTGCGCAGGTGAAAGAGCCCTTATTAGCTGCAGTCAGAAGGTAGCATGTTGAATTTTGAAGTGATAGAAAAGGACACAGTCAGGCCTCTGATTGACTATGCCTTGAAAATGCATGATGCAGCAAATGTGGGGAAGGGGCAGTTGGTTCGGCATGGCATTGCGTGGCCATGTCTGGCATGCTATGTTATGCTGTGCCTCTGACAATGAGACGAGGACTGGGACTTTAGACATCCCAGTTTTAGCAAACAACCTTTACAGTAGGCCCACAAAGTCCCACGAACACCCATATTCTGTATAGAGGATTACTGCAGGTAATTCTGGACCCTGCTAAGTGAGGGTGGGGTCCTTATCTGAAGGCCTTCGACTGGAACAATCCTTAGCCTAAGACAATTTGGCAACTTTAGAAATCTGCTGAAGACCATTTGTTGAAGGTCCTATCGTCGTACCACTACAGAAGCTCAGAGAAGTAATCATGGGAGGAGATTATTTGCATAGGACTCCCCCTTTCTCAATCCTGTGATTATGCTGCAGTTGCCATATAACATTACTAGAGGACAGCAGCATCAAGATAAATCCAAAGAGAGGCTTTGAATCTGCTTGCTGAACTAGCTCTTGTTCTTGTTGGTTTTTGTTGAGCCTGTAGAATGGAGAAGTGGACTGACTGAGTGAATGAGTATCGAGGAATGATTGGACTGTATTTGTGGTGAAGGGGTTGCAGGATTTGGAAGGAAAATTGCATGAAAAAAGTGGTTAAAGCACATATGCTTGCTGAGAATTTGAGTGTGTCATCTGTCAGGCCTGGGAATCGAGCCCTGCTTGTCTGGGTGGAAGGCAGGAACTTACCCACTGGACCAGACAGGTTTCCCCATCTCTAGCTTGTCAAATCTTCCCTATATCATGGCTATGATGTGTCCTGTGCAGTGGCAGCCATGAGCACTGACACCACGGCCTGTCAGATGCTGATAGGGTCTCTTGAACAACTCCAATCCATTGAGAGCCTATGGCTCAGTGGCAAAGTCTAGTGACTTTGGTGCAGGAATATACCACTGGAAAGGGGTTTGAATCCAGCCCCTGCTATTAAGGTATATTTAGATGGAAAAAAATCCAGTATTTGATTTTTTGCACTTAAAAAGATTATTTTTACTTAAAAAAAATACAGGAACAATTTAAGTCATTTTTTGATTGCATTAGTTGGGCACATTTACAAATCCTGCACCCTCACCACCACCTGCCACCTCCCTCCTTTTGCTCAAGTAGTTTAAATAGGAGCAAGGTCTTATCTTCATTTATGAATGTATTCGTTTTCTTCAAATTGGTGTTCTGGAGAGCACAAATATGGCCTAAGGGGGACCAGAATTGAGCTGTATTATGTGAGGAAGATGCCATGCAGATAATAAAATAGGTTGAATGGTGTTGATTTAATGCAGGGTAAAATTTTGTGCAGGTGAAACAGCCCTTATTAGCTGCAGTCAGAAGGTAGCATGTTGAATTTTGAAGTGATAGAAAAGGACACAGTCAGGCCTCTGATTGACTATGCCTTGAAAATGCATGATGCAGCAAGTGTGGGGTAGGGGCAGTTGGTTTGGCATGGCATTGCGTGGCCATGTCTGGCATGCTGTGTTATGCTGTGCCTCTGACAATGAGACCAGGACTGAGACTTTAGACATCCCAGTTTTAGCATACAACCTTTACAGTAGGCCCACAAATGCCCACGAACGCCCATGTTCTGTATAGAGGATTACTGCAGATAATTCTGGACCCTGCTAAGTGAGGGTGGGGTCCTTATCTGAATGCCTTCGACTGGAACAATCCTTAGCCTAAGACAATTTGGCAACTTTAGAAATCTGCTGAAGACCATTTGTTGAAGGTCCTATCGTCGTACCACTACGGAAGCTCAGAGAAGTAATCATGGGAAGAGATTATTTGCATAGGACTCTCCCTTTCTCAATCCTGTGATTATGCTGCAGTTGCCATATAACATTAGTAGAGGACAGCAGCATCAAGATAAATCCAAAGAGAGGCTTTGAATCTGCTTGCTGAACTAGCTCTTGTTCTTGTTGGTTTTTGTTGAGCCTGTAGAATGGAGAAGTGGACTGACTGAGTGAATGAGTATCGAGGAATGATTGGACTGTATTTGTGGTGAAGGGGTTGCAGGATTTGGAAGGAAAATTGCATGAAAAAAGTGGTTAATGCACAGATGCTTGCTGAGAAATTGAGTGTGTCATCTGTTAGGCCTGGGATTTGAACCCTGTTTGTCGGGGTGGAAGGCAGGAACTTACCCACTGGACCAGACAGGCTTTCCCATCTCTATCTTGTGAAATCTTCCCTATATCATGGTTGTGATGTGTCCTGTGCAGGGGCAGCCATTAGCACTGACACCAAGGCCTGTCAGATGCTGATAGGGTCTCTTGCACAACTCAAACACATTGGGACCCTATGGCTCAGAGGCAAAGTCTAGTGACTTTGGTGCAAGAAGATACCTCTGAAAAGGGGTTTGAATCCAGCCACTGCAATTAAAGTATGATTAGATGGTAAAAAATCCAGTATTTGATTTTTTGCACGTAAAAAGATTATTTTTACTTAAAAAAAATACAGGAACAATTTAAGTCATTTTTTGATTGCATTAGTTGGGCACATTTACAAATCTTGCCACCCCCACCACCACCTGCCACCTCCCTCCTTTTGCTCAAGTAGTTTAAATAGGAGCAAGGTCTTATCTTCATTTATGAATGTGTTCGTTTTTTCTTCAAATTGGTGTTTTGGAGAGCACAAATATGGCCTAAGGGGGGCCAGAATTGAGCTGTATTATGTGAGGAAGGTGCCATGCAGATAATAAAATAGGTTGAATGGTGTTGATTTAATGCAGGGTAAAATTTTGTGCAGGTGAAAGAGCCCTTATTAGCTGCAGTCAGAAGGTAGCATGTTGAATTTTGAAGTGATAGAAAAGGACACAGTCAGGCTTCTGATTGACTATGCCTTGAAAATGCATGATGCAGCAAGTGTGGGGAAGGGGCAGTTGGTTTGTCATGGCATTGCGTGGCCATGTCTGGCATGGTATGTTATGCTGTGCCTCTGACAATGAGACCAGGACTGGGACTTTAGACATCCCAGTTTTAGCATACAACCTTTACAGTAGGCCCACAAACGCCCAGGAACGCCCATGTTCTGTATAGAGGATTACTGCAGGTAATTCTGGACCCTGCTAAGTGAGGGTGGGGTCCTTATCTGAAGGCCTTCGACTGGAACAATCCTTAGCCTAAGACAATTTGGCAACTTTAGAAATCTGCTGAAGACCATTTGTTGAAGGTCCTATCGTCGTACCACTACGGAAGCTCAGAGAAGTAATCATGGGAGGAGATTATTTGCATAGGACTCCCCCTTTCTCAATCCTGTGATTATGCTGCAGTTGCCATATAACATTACTAGAGGACAGCAGCATCAAGATAAATCCAAAGAGAGGCTTTGAATCTGCTTGCTGAACTAGCTCTTGTTCTTGTTGGTTTTTGTTGAGACTGTAGAATGGAGAAGTGGACTGACTGAGTGAATGAGTATCGAGGAATGATTGGACTGTATTTGTGGTGAAGGGGTTGCAGGATTTGGAAGGAAAATTGCATGAAAAAAGTGGTTATTGCACAGATGCTTGCTGAGAAATTGAGTGTGTCATCTGTCAGGCCTGGGAATTGAACCCTGCTTGTCTGGGTGGAAGGGAAGAACTTACCCACTGGACCAGACAGGCTTTCCCAGCTCTAGTTTGTCAAATCTTCCCTATATCATGGCTATGATGTGTCCTGTGCAGGGGCAGCCATTAGCACTGACACCAAGGCCTGTCAGATGCTTATAGGGTCTCTTGCACAACTCAAATACATTGAGAACCTATGGCTCAGTGGCAAAGTCTAGTGACTTTGGTGCAGGAAGATACCACTGGAAAGGCGTTTGAATCCAGCCACTGCCATTAAAGTATGTTTAGATAGAAAACAAATCCGGTATTTGATTTTTTGCACGTAAAAAGATTATTTTTGCTTAAAAAAAATACAGGAACAATTTAAGTCATTTTTTGATTGCATTAGTTGGGCACATTTACAAATCTTGCCACCCCCACCACCACCTGCCACCTCCCTCCTTTTGCTCAAGTATTTTAAATAGGAGCAAGGTCTTAACTTCATTTATGAATGTATTCGTTTTTTCTTCAAATTGGTGTTCTGGAGAGCACAAATATGGCCTAAGGGGGGCCAGAATTGAGCTGTATTATGTGAGGAAGGTGCCATGCAGATAATAAAATAGGTTGAATGATGTTGATTTAATGCAGGGCAAAATTTGTGCAGGTGAAACAGCCCTTATTAGCTGCAGTCAGAAGGTAGCATGTTGAATTTTGAAGTGATAGAAAAGGACACAGTCAGGCCTCTGATTGACTATGTCTTGAAAATGCATGATGCAGCAAATGTGAGGAAGGGGCAGTTGGTTTGGCATGGCATTGCGTGGCCATGTCTGGCATGCTATGTTATGCTGTGCCTCTGACAATGAGACCAGGACTGGGACTTTAGACATTACAGTTTTAGCATACAACCTTTACAGTAGGCCCACAAACGCCCATGTTCTGTATAGAGGATTACTGCAGGTAATTCCTGACCCTGCAAAGTGAGGGTGGGGTCCTTATCTGAATGCCTTCGACTGGAACAATCCTTAGCCTAAGACAATTTGGCAACTTTAGAAATCTGCTGAAGACCATTTGTTGAAGGTCCTATCGTCGTACCACTACGGAAGCTCAGAGAAGTAATCATGGGAGGAGATTATTTGCATAGGACTCCCCCTTTCTCAATCCTGTGATTATGCTGCAGTTGCCATATAACATTACTAGAGGACAGCAGCATCAAGATAAATCTAAAGAGAGGGTTTGAATCTGCTTGCTGAACTAGCTCTTGTTCTTGTTGGTTTTTGTTGAGCCTGTAGAATGGAGAAGTGGACTGACAGTGAATGAGTATCGAGGAATGATTGGACTGTATTTGTGGTGAAGGGGTTGTAGGATTTGGAAGGAAAATTGCATGAAAAAAGTGGTTAATGCACAGATGCTTGCTGAGAAATTGAGTGTGTCATCTGTCATGCCTGGGAATCGAACCCTGCTTGTTGGGGTGGAAGGCAGGAACTTACCCACTGGACCAGACAGGATTCCCCATCTCTAGCTTGTCAAATCTTCCCTATATCATGGCTATGATGTGTCCTGTGCAGGGGCAGCCATTAGCACTGACACCAGGGCCTGTCAGATGCTGATAGGCTCTCTTGCACAACTCAAATCCATTGAGAACCTATGGCTCAGTGGCAAAGTCTAGTGACTTTGGTGCAGGAAGATACCACTGTACAGGGGTTTGAATACAGCCACTGCCATTAAATTATGTTTAGATGGAAACAAATCCAGTATTTGATTTTTTGCACGTAGAAAGATTATTTTTACTTAAAAAAAATACAGGAACAATTTATGTCATTTTTTGATTGCATTAGTTGGGCACATTTACAAATCTTGCCACCCCCACCACCACCTGCCACCTCCCTCCTTTTGCTCAAGTAGCTTAAATAGGAGCAAGGTCTTATCTTCATTTATGAATGTATTTGTTTTTTTTTCAAATTGGTGTTCTGGAGAGCACAAATATGGCCTAAGGGGGTCCAGAATTGAGCTGTATTATGTGAGGAAGGTTCCATGCAGATAATAAAATAGGTTGAATGGTGTTGATTTAATGCAGGGTACAATTTTGTGCAGGTGAAAGAGTCCTTATTAGCTGCAGTCAGAAGGTAGCATGTTGAATTTTGAAGTGATAAAAAAGGACACAGTCAGGCCTCTGATTGACTGTGCCTTGAAAATGCATGATGCAGCAAACGTGGGGAAGGGGCAGTTGGTTTGGCACGGCATTGCGTGGCCATGTCTGGCATGCTATGTTATGCTGTGCCTCTGACAATGAGACCAAGACTGGGACTTTAGACGTCCTGGTTTTAGCATACAACCTTTACAGTAGGCCCACGAACGCCCACGAACGCCCCTGTTCCGTATAGAGGATTACTGCAGGTAATTCTGGACCCTGCTAAGTGAGGGTGAGGTCCTTATCTGAAGGCCTTCGACTGGAACAATCCTTAGCCTATGACAATTTGGCAACTTTAGAAATCTGCTGAAGACCATTTGTTGAAGGTCCTATTGTCGTACCACTACGGAAGCTCTGAGAAGTAATCATGGGAGGTGATTATTTGCATAGGACTCCCCCTTTCTCAATCCTGTGATTATGCTGCAGTTGCCATATAACATTACTAGAGGACAGCAGCATCAAGATAAATCCAAAGAGAGGCTTTGAATCTGCTTGCTGAACTAGCTCTTGTTCTTGTTGGTTTTTGTTGAGCCTGTAGAATGGAGAAGTGGACTGACTGAGTGAATGAGTATCGAGGAATGATTGGACTGTATTTGTGGTGAAGGGGTTGCAGGATTTGGAAGGAAAATTGCATGAAAAAAGTGGTTAATGCACAGATGCTTGCTGAGAAATTGAGTGTGTAATCTGTCAGGCCTGGGAATCGAACCCTGCTTGTCTGGGTGGAAGGCAGGAACTTACCCACTGGACCAGACAGGATTCCCCATCTCTAACTTGTCAAATCTTCCCTATATCATGGCTATGATGTGTCCTGTGCAGGGGCAGCCATTAGCACTGACACCAGGGCCTGTCAGATGCTGATAGGGTCTCTTGCACAAATCATCCATTGAGAACCTATGGCTCAGTGGCAAAGTCTAGTGACTTTGGTGCAGGAAGATACTACTGTACAGGGGTTTGAATCCAGCCACTGCCATTAAATTATGTTTAGATGGAAACAAATCCAGTATTTGATTTTTTGCACGTAAAAAGATTATTTTTACTTAAAAAAAATACAGGAACAATTTAAGTCATTTTTTGATTGCATTAGTTGGGCACATTTACAAATTTTGCCACCCCCACCATCACCTGCCACCTCCCTCCTTTTGCTCAAGCAGCTTAAATAGGAGCAAGGTCTTATCTTCATTTATGAATGTATTCGTTTTTTTTTCAAATTGGTGTTCTGGAGAGCACAATTATGGCCTAAGGGGGGCCAGAATTGAGCTGTATTATGTGAAGAAGGTTCCATGCAGATAATAAAAAAGGTTGAATGGTGTTGATTTAATGCAGGGTAAAAAAAATTGCAGGTGAAAGAGCCCTTATTAGCTGCAGTCAGAAGGTAGCATGTTGAATTTTGAAGTGATAGAAAAAGACACAGTGAGGCCTCTGATTGACTATGCCTTGAAAATGCATGATGCAACAAATGTGGGGAAGGGGCAGTTGGTTTGGCATGGCATTGCGTGACCATGTCTGGAATGCTATGTTATGCTGTACCTCTGACAATGAGACCAGGACTGGGACTTTAGACATCCCAGTTTTAGCATACAACCTTTACAGTAGGCCCACAAACGCCCATGTCCTGTATAGAGGATTACTGCAGGTAATTCTGGTCCCTGCTAAGTGAGGGTGGGGTCCTTATCTGAAGGCCTTTGACTGGAACAATCCTTAGCCTAAGACAATTTGGCAACTTTAGAAATCTGCTGAAGACCATTTGTTGAAGGTCCTATCGTCGTACCACTACGGAAGCTCAGAAAAGTAATCATGGGAGGAGATTATTTGCATAGGACTCCCCCTTTCTCAATCCTGTGATTATTCTGCAGTTGCCATATAACATTACTAGAGGACAGCAGCATCAAGATAAATCCAAAGAGAGGCTTTGAATCTGCTTGCTGAACTAGCTCTTGTTCTTGGTTTTTGTTGAGCCTGTAGAATGGAGAAGTGGACTGACTGAGTGAATGAGTATCGAGGAATGATTGGACTGTATTTGTGGTGAAGGGGTTGCAGGATTTGGAAGGAAAATTGCATGAAAAAAGTGGTTAATGCACAGATGCTTGCTGAGAAATTGAGTGTGTCATCTGTTAGGCCTGGGATTTGAACCCTGCTTGTCGGGGTGGAAGGCAGGAACTTACCCACTGGACCAGACAGGCTTTCCCATCTCTATCTTGTGAAATCTTCCCTATATCATGGTTGTGATGTGTCCTGTGCAGGGGCAGCCATTAGCACTGACACCAAGGCCTGTCAGATGCTGATAGGGTCTCTTGCACAACTCAAACACATTGGGACCCTATGGCTCAGAGGCAAAGTCTAGTGACTTTGGTGCAAGAAGATACCTCTGGAAAGGGGTTTGAATCCAGCCACTGCAATTAAAGTATGATTAGATGGTAAAAAATCCAGTATTTGATTTTTTGCACGTAAAAAGATTATTTTTACTTAAAAAAAATACAGGAACAATTTAAGTCATTTTTTGATTGCATTAGTTGGGCACATTTACAAATCTTGCCACCCCCACCACCACCTGCCACCTCCCTCCTTTTGCTCAAGTAGTTTAAATAGGAGCAAGGTCTTATCTTCATTTATGAATGTGTTCGTTTTTTCTTCAAATTGGTGTTTTGGAGAGCACAAATATGGCCTAAGGGGGGCCAGAATTGAGCTGTATTATGTGAGGAAGGTGCCATGCAGATAATAAAATAGGTTGAATGGTGTTGATTTAATGCAGGGTAAAATTTTGTGCAGGTGAAAGAGCCCTTATTAGCTGCAGTCAGAAGGTAGCATGTTGAATTTTGAAGTGATAGAAAAGGACACAGTCAGGCTTCTGATTGACTATGCCTTGAAAATGCATGATGCAGCAAGTGTGGGGAAGGGGCAGTTGGTTTGTCATGGCATTGCGTGGCCATGTCTGGCATGGTATGTTATGCTGTGCCTCTGACAATGAGGCCAGAACTGGGACTTTAGACATCCCAGTTTTAGCATACAATCTTTACAGTAGGCCTACAAACACCCACGAACGCCCATGTTCTGTATAGAGGATTACTGCAGGTAATTCTGGACCCTGCTAAGTGAGGGTGGGGTCCTTATCTGAAGGCCTTCGACTGGAACAATCCTTAGCCTAAGACAATTTGGCAACTTTAGAAATCTGCTGAAGACCATTTGTTGAAGGTCCTATCATCGTACAAACTAAGGAAGCTCAGAGAAGTAATCATGGGAGGAGATTATTTGCATAGGACTCCACCTTTCTCAATCCTGTGATTATGCTGTAGTTGCCATATAACATTACTAGAGGACAGCAGCATCAAGATAAATCCAAAGAGAGGCTTTGAATCTGCTTGCTGAACTAGCTCTTGTTCTTGTTGGTTTTTGTGGAGCCTGTAGAATGGAGAAGTGGACTGACTGTGTGAATGAGTATCGAGGAATGATTGGACTGTATTTGTGGTGAAGGGGTTGCAGGATTTGGAAGGGAAATTGCATGAAAAAAGTGGTTAATGCACAGATGCTTGCTGAGAAATTGAGTGTGTCATCTGTCAGGCCTGGGAATCGAACGCTGCTTGTCTGGGTGGAAGGCAGGAACTTATCCACTGGACCAGACAGGATTCTCCATCTCTAGCTTGTCAAATCTTCCCTATATCATGGCTATGATGTGTCCTGTGCAGTGGCAGCCTTCAGCACTGACACCACTTCATGTCAGATGCTGATAGGGTCTCTTGCACAACTTAAATCCATTGAGAACCTATGGCTCAGTGGCAAAGTCTAGTGACTTTCGTGCAGGAATATACCACTGGACAGGGGTTTGAATCCAGCCCCTGCCATTAAGGTATGTTTAGATAGAAAAAAATCCAGTATTTGATTTTTGCACGTAAAAAGATTATTTTTACTTAAAAAAAATACAGGAACAATTTAAGTCATTTTTTTATTGCATTAGTTGGGCACATTTACAAATCTTGCCACCCCCACCATCACCTGCCACCTCCCTCCTTTTGCTCAAGTAGCTTAAATAGGAGCAAGGTCTTATCTTCATTTATGAATGTATTCGTTTTTTTTTCAAATTGGTGTTCTGGAGAGCACAAATATGGCCTAAGGGGGGCCAGAATTGAGCTGTATTATGTGAAGAAGGTTCCATGCAGATAATAAAATAGGTTGAATGGTGTTGATTTAATGCAGGGTAAAAAAATTTGCAGGTGAAAGAGCCCTTATTAGCTGCAGTCAGAAGGTAGCATGTTGAATTTTGAAGTGATAGAAAAAGACACAGTCAGGCCTCTGATTGACTATGCCTTGAAAATGCATGATGCAACAAATGTGGGGAAGGGGCAGTTGGTTTGGCATGGCATTGCGTGACCATGTCTGGCATGCTATGTTATGCTGTGCCTCTGACAATGAGACCAGGACTGGGACTTTAGACATCCCAGTTTTAGCATACAACCTTTACAGTAGGCCCACAAACGCCCACGAACACCCATGTTCTGTATAGAGGATTACTGCAGGTAATTCTGGACCCTGCTAAGTGAGGGTGGGGTCCTTATCTGAAGGCCTTCGACTGGAACAATCCTTAGCCTAAGACAATTTGGCAACTTTAGAAATCTGCTGAAGACCATTTGTTGAAGGTCCTATCATCGTACCACTACGGAAGCTCAGAGAAGTAATCATCGGAGGAGATTATTTGCATAGGACTCCCCCTTTCTCAATCCTGTGATTATGCTGCAGTTGCCATATAACATTACTAGAGGACAGCAGCATCAAGATAAATCCAAAGAGAGGGTTTGAATCTGCTTGCTGAACTAGCTCTTGTTCTTGTTGGTTTTTGTTGAGCCTGTAGAATGGAGAAGTGGACTGACTGAGTGAATGAGTATCAAGGAATGATTGGACTGTATTTGTGGTGAAGGGGTTGCAGGATTTGGAAGGAAAATTGCATGAAAAAAGTGGTTAATGCACAGATGCTTGCTGAGAAATTGAGTGCGTCATCTGTCAGGCCTGGGAATCGAACCCTGCTTGTCTGGGTGGAGGGCAGGAACTTACCCACTGCATCAGACAGGATTCCCCATCTCTAGCTTGTCAAATCTTCCCTATATCATGGCTATGATGTGTCCTGTGCAGTGGCAGCCTTCAGCACTGACACCACGGCATGTCAGATGCTGATAGGGTCTCTTGCACAGCTTATATCCATTGAGAACCTATGGCTCAGTGGCAACGTCTAGTGACTTTGGTGCAGGAATATACCACTGTACAGGGGTTTGAATCCAGCCACTGCCATTAAGGTATGTTTAGATGGAAAAAAATCCACTATTTGATTTTTTGCACGTAAAAAGATTATTTTTACTTAAAAAAAATACAGGAACAATTTAAGTCATTTTTTGATTGCATTAGTTGGGCACATTTACAAATCTTGCCACCCCCACCACCACCTGCCACCTCCCTCCTTTTGCTCAAGTAGCTTAAATAGGAGCAAGGTCTTATCTTCATTTATGAATGTATTCGTTTTTTTTTCAAATTGGTGTTCTGGAGAGCACAAATATGGCCTAAGGGGGTCCAGAATTGAGCTGTATTATGTGAAGAAGGTTCCATGCAGATAATAAAATAGGTTGAATGGTGTTGATTTAATGCAGGGTAACATTTTGCGCAGGTGAAAGAGCCCTTATTAGCTGCAGTCAGAAGGTAGCATGTTGAATTTTGAAGTGATAGAAAAGGACACAGTCAGGCCTCTGATTGACTATGCCTTGAAAATGCATGATGCAGCAAATGTGGGGAAGGGGCAGTTGGTTCGGCATGGCATTGCGTGGCCATGTCTAGCATGCTATGTTATGCTGTGCCTCTGACAATGAGACGAGGACTGGGACTTTAGACATCCCAGTTTTAGCAAACAACCTTTACAGTAGGCCCACAAAGGCCCACGAACACCCATATTCTGTATAGAGGATTACTGCAGGTAATTCTGGACCCTGCTAAGTGAGGGTGGGGTCCTTATCTGAAGGCCTTCGACTGGAACAATCCTTAGCCTAAGACAATTTGCCAACTTTAGAAATCTGCTGAAGACCATTTGTTGAAGGTCCTATCGTCGTACCACTACAGAAGCTCAGAGAAGTAATCATGGGAGGAGATTATTTGCATAGGACTCCCCCTTTCTCAATCCTGTGATTATGCTGCAGTTGCCATATAACATTACTAGAGGACAGCAGCATCAAGATAAATCCAAAGAGAGGCTTTGAATCTGCTTGCTGAACTAGCTCTTGTTCTTGTTGGTTTTTGTTGAGCCTGTAGAATGGAGAAGTGGACTGACTGAGTGAATGAGTATCGAGGAATGATTGGACTGTATTTGTGGTGAAGGGGTTGCAGGATTTGGAAGGAAAATTGCATGAAAAAAGTGGTTAAAGCACATATGCTTGCTGAGAATTTGAGTGTGTCATCTGTCAGGCCTGGGAATCGAGCCCTGCTTGTCTGGGTGGAAGGCAGGAACTTACCCACTGGACCAGACAGGTTTCCCCATCTCTAGCTTGTCAAATCTTCCCTATATCATGGCTATGATGTGTCCTGTGCAGTGGCAGCCATGAGCACTGACACCACGGCCTGTCAGATGCTGATAGGGTCTCTTGAACAACTCCAATCCATTGAGAGCCTATGGCTCAGTGGCAAAGTCTAGTGACTTTGATGCAGGAATATACCACTGGAAAGGGGTTTGAATCCAGCCCCTGCCATTAAGGTATGTTTAGATAGAAAAAAATCCAGTATTTGATTTTTGCACGTAAAAAGATTATTTTTACTTAAAAAAAATACAGGAACAATTTAAGTCATTTTTTGATTGCATTAGTTGGGCACATTTACAAATCTTGCCACCCCCACCATCACCTGCCACCTCCCTCCTTTTGCTCAAGTAGCTTAAATAGGAGCAAGGTCTTATCTTCATTTATGAATGTATTCGTTTTTTTTTCAAATTGGTGTTCTGGAGAGCACAAATATGGCCTAAGGGGGGCCAGAATTGAGCTGTATTATGTGAAGAAGGTTCCATGCAGATAATAAAATAGGTTGAATGGTGTTGATTTAATGCAGGGTAAA
Organism: Pleurodeles waltl; assembly: GCF_031143425.1. Lineage (NCBI taxonomy): Eukaryota > Metazoa > Chordata > Amphibia > Caudata > Salamandridae > Pleurodeles > Pleurodeles waltl. The sequence goes on along the minus strand of NC_090437.1, from coordinate 373,202,054 downwards.
AAAAATTGCAGGTGAAAGAGCCCTTATTAGCTGCAGTCAGAAGGTAGCATGTTGAATTTTGAAGTGATAGAAAAAGACACAGTCAGGCCTCTGATTGACTATGCCTTGAAAATGCATGATGCAACAAATGTGGGGAAGGGGCAGTTGGTTTGGCATGGCATTGCGTGACCATGTCTGGCATGCTATGTTATGCTGTGCCTCTGACAATGAGACCAGGACTGGGACTTTAGACATCCCAGTTTTAGCATACAACCTTTACAGTAGGCCCACAAACGCCCACGAACACCCATGTTCTGTATAGAGGATTAATGCAGGTAATTCTGGACCCTGCTAAGTGAGGGTGGGGTCCTTATCTGAAGGCCTTCGACTGGAACAATCCTTAGCCTAAGACAATTTGGCAACTTTAGAAATCTGCTGAAGACCATTTGTTGAAGGTCCTATCATCGTACCACTACGGAAGCTCAGAGAAGTAATCATCGGAGGAGATTATTTGCATAGGACTCCCCCTTTCTCAATCCTGTGATTATGCTGCAGTTGCCATATAACATTACTAGAGGACAGCAGCATCAAGATAAATCCAAAGAGAGGGTTTGAATCTGCTTGCTGAACTAGCTCTTGTTCTTGTTGGTTTTTGTTGAGCCTGTAGAATGGAGAAGTGGACTGACTGAGTGAATGAGTATCGAGGAATGATTGGACTGTATTTGTGGTGAAGGGGTTGCAGGATTTGGAAGGAAAATTGCATGAAAAAAGTGGTTAATGCACAGATGCTTGCTGAGAAATTGAGTGCGTCATCTGTCAGGCCTGGGAATCGAACCCTGCTTGTCTGGGTGGAGGGCAGGAACTTACCCACTGCATCAGACAGGATTCCCCATCTCTAGCTTGTCAAATCTTCCCTATATCATGGCTATGATGTGTCCTGTGCAGTGGCAGCCTTCAGCACTGACACCACGGCATGTCAGATGCTGATAGGGTCTCTTGCACAGCTTATATCCATTGAGAACCTATGGCTCAGTGGCAACGTCTAGTGACTTTGGTGCAGGAATATACCACTGTACAGGGGTTTGAATCCAGCCACTGCCATTAAGGTATGTTTAGATGGAAAAAAATCCACTATTTGATTTTTTGCACGTAAAAAGATTATTTTTACTTAAAAAAAATACAGGAACAATTTAAGTCATTTTTTGATTGCATTAGTTGGGCACATTTACAAATCTTGCCACCCCCACCACCACCTGCCACCTCCCTCCTTTTGCTCAAGTAGCTTAAATAGGAGCAAGGTCTTATCTTCATTTATGAATGTATTCGTTTTTTTTTCAAATTGGTGTTCTGGAGAGCACAAATATGGCCTAAGGGGGTCCAGAATTGAGCTGTATTATGTGAAGAAGGTTCCATGCAGATAATAAAATAGGTTGAATGGTGTTGATTTAATGCAGGGTAACATTTTGCGCAGGTGAAAGAGCCCTTATTAGCTGCAGTCAGAAGGTAGCATGTTGAATTTTGAAGTGATAGAAAAGGACACAGTCAGGCCTCTGATTGACTATGCCTTGAAAATGCATGATGCAGCAAATGTGGGGAAGGGGCAGTTGGTTCGGCATGGCATTGCGTGGCCATGTCTGGCATGCTATGTTATGCTGTGCCTCTGACAATGAGACGAGGACTGGGACTTTAGACATCCCAGTTTTAGCAAACAACCTTTACAGTAGGCCCACAAAGGCCCACGAACACCCATATTCTGTATAGAGGATTACTGCAGGTAATTCTGGACCCTGCTAAGTGAGGGTGGGGTCCTTATCTGAAGGCCTTCGACTGGAACAATCCTTAGCCTAAGACAATTTGGCAACTTTAGAAATCTGCTGAAGACCATTTGTTGAAGGTCCTATCGTCGTACCACTACAGAAGCTCAGAGAAGTAATCATGGGAGGAGATTATTTGCATAGGACTCCCCCTTTCTCAATCCTGTGATTATGCTGCAGTTGCCATATAACATTACTAGAGGACAGCAGCATCAAGATAAATCCAAAGAGAGGCTTTGAATCTGCTTGCTGAACTAGCTCTTGTTCTTGTTGGTTTTTGTTGAGCCTGTAGAATGGAGAAGTGGACTGACTGAGTGAATGAGTATCGAGGAATGATTGGACTGTATTTGTGGTGAAGGGGTTGCAGGATTTGGAAGGAAAATTGCATGAAAAAAGTGGTTAAAGCACATATGCTTGCTGAGAATTTGAGTGTGTCATCTGTCAGGCCTGGGAATCGAGCCCTGCTTGTCTGGGTGGAAGGCAGGAACTTACCCACTGGACCAGACAGGTTTCCCCATCTCTAGCTTGTCAAATCTTCCCTATATCATGGCTATGATGTGTCCTGTGCAGTGGCAGCCATGAGCACTGACACCACGGCCTGTCAGATGCTGATAGGGTCTCTTGAACAACTCCAATCCATTGAGAGCCTATGGCTCAGTGGCAAAGTCTAGTGACTTTGGTGCAGGAATATACCACTGGAAAGGGGTTTGAATCCAGCCCCTGCTATTAAGGTATATTTAGATGGAAAAAAATCCAGTATTTGATTTTTTGCACTTAAAAAGATTATTTTTACTTAAAAAAAATACAGGAACAATTTAAGTCATTTTTTGATTGCATTAGTTGGGCACATTTACAAATCCTGCACCCTCACCACCACCTGCCACCTCCCTCCTTTTGCTCAAGTAGTTTAAATAGGAGCAAGGTCTTATCTTCATTTATGAATGTATTCGTTTTCTTCAAATTGGTGTTCTGGAGAGCACAAATATGGCCTAAGGGGGACCAGAATTGAGCTGTATTATGTGAGGAAGATGCCATGCAGATAATAAAATAGGTTGAATGGTGTTGATTTAATGCAGGGTAAAATTTTGTGCAGGTGAAACAGCCCTTATTAGCTGCAGTCAGAAGGTAGCATGTTGAATTTTGAAGTGATAGAAAAGGACACAGTCAGGCCTCTGATTGACTATGCCTTGAAAATGCATGATGCAGCAAGTGTGGGGTAGGGGCAGTTGGTTTGGCATGGCATTGCATGGCATTGCGTGGCCATGTCTGGCATGCTGTGTTATGCTGTGCCTCTGACAATAAGACCAGGACTGAGACTTTAGACATCCCAGTTTTAGCATACAACCTTTACAGTAGGCCCACAAATGCCCACGAACGCCCATGTTCTGTATAGAGGATTACTGCAGATAATTCTGGACCCTGCTAAGTGAGGGTGGGGTCCTTATCTGAATACCTTCGACTGGAACAATCCTTAGCCTAAGACAATTTGGCAACTTTAGAAATCTGCTGAAGACCATTTGTTGAAGGTCCTATCGTCGTACCACTACGGAAGCTCAGAGAAGTAATCATGGGAAGAGATTATTTGCATAGGACTCTCCCTTTCTCAATCCTGTGATTATGCTGCAGTTGCCATATAACATTAGTAGAGGACAGCAGCATCAAGATAAATCCAAAGAGAGGCTTTGAATCTGCTTGCTGAACTAGCTCTTGTTCTTGGTTTTTGTTGAGCCTGTAGAATGGAGAAGTGGACTGACTGAGTGAATGAGTATCGAGGAATGATTGGACTGTATTTGTGGTGAAGGGGTTGCAGGATTTGGAAGGAAAATTGCATGAAAAAAGTGGTTAATGCACAGATGCTTGCTGAGAAATTGAGTGTGTCATCTGTTAGGCCTGGGATTTGAACCCTGCTTGTCGGGGTGGAAGGCAGGAACTTACCCACTGGACCAGACAGGCTTTCCCATCTCTATCTTGTGAAATCTTCCCTATATCATGGTTGTGATGTGTCCTGTGCAGGGGCAGCCATTAGCACTGACACCAAGGCCTGTCAGATGCTGATAGGGTCTCTTGCACAACTCAAACACATTGGGACCCTATGGCTCAGAGGCAAAGTCTAGTGACTTTGGTGCAAGAAGATACCTCTGGAAAGGGGTTTGAATCCAGCCACTGCAATTAAAGTATGATTAGATGGTAAAAAATCCAGTATTTGATTTTTTGCACGTAAAAAGATTATTTTTACTTAAAAAAAATACAGGAACAATTTAAGTCATTTTTTGATTGCATTAGTTGGGCACATTTACAAATCTTGCCACCCCCACCACCACCTGCCACCTCCCTCCTTTTGCTCAAGTAGTTTAAATAGGAGCAAGGTCTTATCTTCATTTATGAATGTGTTCGTTTTTTCTTCAAATTGGTGTTTTGGAGAGCACAAATATGGCCTAAGGGGGGCCAGAATTGAGCTGTATTATGTGAGGAAGGTGCCATGCAGATAATAAAATAGGTTGAATGGTGTTGATTTAATGCAGGGTAAAATTTTGTGCAGGTGAAAGAGCCCTTATTAGCTGCAGTCAGAAGGTAGCATGTTGAATTTTGAAGTGATAGAAAAGGACACAGTCAGGCTTCTGATTGACTATGCCTTGAAAATGCATGATGCAGCAAGTGTGGGGAAGGGGCAGTTGGTTTGTCATGGCATTGCGTGGCCATGTCTGGCATGGTATGTTATGCTGTGCCTCTGACAATGAGACCAGGACTGGGACTTTAGACATCCCAGTTTTAGCATACAACCTTTACAGTAGGCCCACAAACGCCCAGGAACGCCCATGTTCTGTATAGAGGATTACTGCAGGTAATTCTGGACCCTGCTAAGTGAGGGTGGGGTCCTTATCTGAAGGCCTTCGACTGGAACAATCCTTAGCCTAAGACAATTTGGCAACTTTAGAAATCTGCTGAAGACCATTTGTTGAAGGTCCTATCGTCGTACTACTACGGAAGCTCAGAGAAGTAATCATGGGAGGAGATTATTTGCATAGGACTCCCCCTTTCTCAATCCTGTGATTATGCTGCAGTTGCCATATAACATTACTAGAGGACAGCAGCATCAAGATAAATCCAAAGAGAGGCTTTGAATCTGCTTGCTGAACTAGCTCTTGTTCTTGTTGGTTTTTGTTGAGACTGTAGAATGGAGAAGTGGACTGACTGAGTGAATGAGTATCGAGGAATGATTGGACTGTATTTGTGGTGAAGGGGTTGCAGGATTTGGAAGGAAAATTGCATGAAAAAAGTGGTTATTGCACAGATGCTTGCTGAGAAATTGAGTGTGTCATCTGTCAGGCCTGGGAATTGAACCCTGCTTGTCTGGGTGGAAGGGAAGAACTTACCCACTGGACCAGACAGGCTTTCCCAGCTCTAGTTTCTCAAATCTTCCCTATATCATGGCTATGATGTGTCCTGTGCAGGGGCAGCCATTAGCACTGACACCAAGGCCTGTCAGATGCTTATAGGGTCTCTTGCACAACTCAAATACATTGAGAACCTATGGCTCAGTGGCAAAGTCTAGTGACTTTGGTGCAGGAAGATACCACTGGAAAGGCGTTTGAATCCAGCCACTGCCATTAAAGTATGTTTAGATAGAAAAAAAATCCGGTATTTGATTTTTTGCACGTAAAAAGATTATTTTTGCTTAAAAAAAATACAGGAACAATTTAAGTCATTTTTTGATTGCATTAGTTGGGCACATTTACAAATCTTGCCACCCCCACCACCACCTGCCACCTCCCTCCTTTTGCTCAAGTATTTTAAATAGGAGCAAGGTCTTAACTTCATTTATGAATGTATTCGTTTTTTCTTCAAATTGGTGTTCTGGAGAGCACAAATATGGCCTAAGGGGGGCCAGAATTGAGCTGTATTATGTGAGGAAGGTGCCATGCAGATAATAAAATAGGTTGAATGATGTTGATTTAATGCGGGGCAACATTTGTGCAGGTGAAACAGCCCTTATTAGCTGCAGTCAGAAGGTAGCATGTTGAATTTTGAAGTGATAGAAAAGGACACAGTCAGGCCTCTGATTGACTATGTCTTGAAAATGCATGATGCAGCAAATGTGAGGAAGGGGCAGTTGGTTTGGCATGGCATTGCGTGGCCATGTCTGGCATGCTATGTTATGCTGTGCCTCTGACAATGAGACCAGGACTGGGACTTTAGACATCACAGTTTTAGCATACAACCTTTACAGTAGGCCCACAAACGCCCACGAACGCCCATGTTCTGTATAGAGGATTACTGCAGGTAATTCCTGACCCTGCTAAGTGAGGGTGGGTTCCTTATCTGAATGCCTTCGACTGGAACAATCCTTAGCCTAAGACAATTTGGCAACTTTAGAAATCTGCTGAAGACCATTTGTTGAAGGTCCTATCGTCGTACCACTACGGAAGCTCAGAGAAGTAATCATGAGAGGAGGTTATTTGCATAGGACTCTCCCTTTCTCAATCCTGTGATTATGCTGCAGTTGCCATATAACATTACTAGAGGACAGCAGCATCAAGATAAATCCAAAGAGAGGCTTTGAATCTGCTTGCTGAACTAGCTCTTCTTCTCGTTGGTTTTTGTTGAGCCTGTAGAATGGAGAAGTGGACTGACTGAGTGAATGAGTATTGAGGAATGATTGGACTGTATTTGTGGTGAAGGGGTTGCAGGATTTGGAAGGAAAATTGCATGAAAAAAGTGGTTAATGCACAGATGCTTGCTGAGAAATTGTGTGTGTCATCTGTGAGGCCTGGGATTCGAACCCTGCTTGTCTGGGAGGAAGACAGGAACTTACCCACTGGACCAGACAGGCTTTCCCATCTCTAGCTTGTCAAATCTTCCCTATCTCATGGTTGTGATGTGTCCTGTGCAGGGGCAGCCATTAGCACTGACACCAAGGCCTGTCAGATGCTGATAGGGTCTCTTGCACAACTCAAACACATTCAGAACCTATGGCTCAGTGGCAAAGTCTAGTGACTTTGGTGCAGGAAGATACCACTGGAAAGGGGTTTGAATCCAGCCACTGCAATTAAAGTACGTTTAGATGGTAAAAAATCCAGTATTTGATTTTTTGCACATAAAAAGATTATTTTTACTTAAAAAAAATACAGGAACAATTCAAGTCATTTTTTGATTGCATTAGTTGGGCACATTTACAAATCTTGCACCCCCACCACCACCTGCCACCTCCCTCATTTTGCTCAAGTAGTTTAAATAGGAGCAAGGTCTTATCTTCATTCATGAATGTATTCGTTTTTTCTTCAAATTGGTATTCTGGAGAGCACAAATATGGCCTAAGGGGGGCCAGAATTGAGCTGTATTATGTGAGGAAGGTGCCATGCAGATAATAAAATAGGTTGAATGGTGTTGATTTAATGCAGGGTAAAATTTTGTGCAGGTGAAACAGCCCTTATTAGCTGCAGTCAGAAGGTAGCATGTTGAATTTTGAAGTGATAGAAAAGGACACAGTCAGGCCTCTGATTGACTATGCCTTGAAAATGCATGATGCAGCAAGTGTGGGGTAGGGGCAGTTGGTTTGGCATGGCATTGCGTGGCCATGTCTGGCATGCTGTGTTATGCTGTGCCTCTGACAATGAGACCAGGACTGAGACTTTAGACATCCCAGTTTTAGCATACAACCTTTACAGTAGGCCCACAAATGCCCACGAACGCCCATGTTCTGTATAGAGGATTACTGCAGATAATTCTGGACCCTGCTAAGTGAGGGTGGGGTCCTTATCTGAATGCCTTCGACTGGAACAATCCTTAGCCTAAGACAATTTGGCAACTTTAGAAATCTGCTGAAGACCATTTGTTGAAGGTCCTATCGTCGTACCACTACGGAAGCTCAGAGAAGTAATCATGGGAAGAGATTATTTGCATAGGACTCTCCCTTTCTCAATCCTGTGATTATGCTGCAGTTGCCATATAACATTAGTAGAGGACAGCAGCATCAAGATAAATCCAAAGAGAGGCTTTGAATCTGCTTGCTGAACTAGCTCTTGTTCTTGTAGGTTTTTGTTGAGCCTGTAGAATGGAGAAGTGGACTGACTGAGTGAATGAGTATCGAGGAATGATTGGACTGTATTTGTGGTGAAGGGGTTGCAGGATTTGGAAGGAAAATTGCATGAAAAAAGTGGTTAATGCACAGATGCTTGCTGAGAAATTGAGTGTGTCATCTGTTAGGCCTGGGATTTGAACCCTGCTTGTCGGGGTGGAAGGCAGGAACTTACCCACTGGACCAGACAGGCTTTCCCATCTCTATCTTGTGAAATCTTCCCTATATCATGGTTGTGATGTGTCCTGTGCAGGGGCAGCCATTAGCACTGACACCAAGGCCTGTCAGATGCTGATAGGGTCTCTTGCACAACTCAAACACATTGGGACCCTATGGCTCAGAGGCAAAGTCTAGTGACTTTGGTGCAAGAAGATACCTCTGGAAAGGGGTTTGAATCCAGCCACTGCAATTAAAGTATGATTAGATGGTAAAAAATCCAGTATTTGATTTTTTGCACGTAAAAAGATTATTTTTACTTAAAAAAAATACAGGAACAATTTAAGTCATTTTTTGATTGCATTAGTTGGGCACATTTACAAATCTTGCCACCCCCACCACCACCTGCCACCTCCCTCCTTTTGCTCAAGTAGTTTAAATAGGAGCAAGGTCTTATCTTCATTTATGAATGTGTTCGTTTTTTCTTCAAATTGGTGTTTTGGAGAGCACAAATATGGCCTAAGGGGGGCCAGAATTGAGCTGTATTATGTGAGGAAGGTGCCATGCAGATAATAAAATAGGTTGAATGGTGTTGATTTAATGCAGGGTAAAATTTTGTGCAGGTGAAAGAGCCCTTATTAGCTGCAGTCAGAAGGTAGCATGTTGAATTTTGAAGTGATAGAAAAGGACACAGTCAGGACTCTGATTGACTATGCCTTGAAAATGCATGATGCAGCAAATGTGGGGAAGGGGCAGTTGGTTTGTCATGGCATTGCGTGGCCATGTCTGGCATGCTATGTTATGCTGTGCCTCTGACAATGAGACCAGGACTGGGACTGGGACTTTAGACATCCCAGTTTTAGCATACAACCTTTACAGTAGGCCCACAAACGCCCACGAACGCCCATGTTCTGTATAGAGGATTACTGCAGGTAATTCTGGACCCTGCTAAGTGAGGGTGGGGTCCTTATCTGAAGGCCTTTGACTGGAACAATCCTTAGCCTAAGACAATTTGGCAACTTTAGAAATCTGCTGAAGACCATTTGTTGAAGGTCCTATCGTCGTACAAACTACGGAAGCTCAGAGAAGTAATCATGGGAGGAGATTATTTGCATTGGACTCCCCCTTTCTCAATCCTGTGATTATGCTGCAGTTGCCATATAACATTACTAGAGGACAGCAGCATCAAGATAAATCCAAAGAGAGGCTTTGAATCTGCTTGCTGAACTAGCTCTTGTTCTTGTTGGTTTTTGTTGAGCCTGTAGGATTGAGAAGTGGACTGACTGAGTGAATGAGAATCGAGGAATGATTGGACTGTATTTGTGGTGAAGGGGTTGCAGGATTTGGAAGGAAAATTGTCTGAAAAAAGTGGTTAATGCACAGATGCTTGCTGAGAAATTGAGTGTGTCATTTGTCAGGCCTGGGAATCGAACCCTGCTTGTCTTGGTGGAAGGCAGGAACTTACCCACTGGACCAGACAGGCTTCCCCATTTCTAACTTGTCAAATCTTCCCTATATCATGGCTATGATGTGTCCTGTGCAGGGACAGCCATTAGCACTGACGCCAAGGCCTGTCAGATGCTGATAGGCTCTCTTGCACAACTCAAGTCCATTGAGAACCTATGGCTCAGTGGCAAAGTCTAGTGACTGTGGTGCAGGAAGATACCACTGTACAGGGGTTTGAATCCAGCCACTGCCATTAAATTATGTTTAGATGGAAAAAAATCCAGTATTTGATTTTTTGCACGTAAAAAGATTATTTTTACTTAAAAAAAATTACAGGAACAATTTAAGTCATTTTTTGATTGCATTAGTTGGGCAAATTTACTAATCTTGCCACCCCCACCACCACTTGCCACCTCCCTCCTTTTGCTCAAGTAGCTTAAATAGGAGCAAGGTCTTATCTTCATTTATGAATGTATTCGTTTTTTTTTCAAATTGGTGTTCTGGAGAGCACAAATATGGCCTAAGGGGGGCCAGAATTGAGCTGTATTATGTGAAGAAGGTTCCATGCAGATAATAAAATAGGTTGAATGGTGTTGATTTAATGCAGGGTAAAAAAAATTGCAGGTGAAAGAGCCCTTATTAGCTGCAGTCAGAAGGTAGCATGTTGAATTTTGAAGTGATAGAAAAAGACACAGTCAGGCCTCTGATTGACTATGCCTTGAAAATGCATGATGCAACAAATGTGGGGAAGGGGCAGTTGGTTTGGCATGGCATTGCGTGACCATGTCTGGCATGCTATGTTATGCTGTGCCTCTGACAATGAGACCAGGACTGGGACTTTAGACATCCCAGTTTTAGCATACAACCTTTACAGTAGGCCCACAAACGCCCACGAACACCCATGTTCTGTATAGAGGATTACTGCAGGTAATTCTGGATCCTGCTAAGTGAGGGTGGGGTCCTTATCTGAAGGCCTTCGACTGGAACAATCCTTAGCCTAAGACAATTTGGCAACTTTAGAAATCTGCTGAAGACCATTTGTTGAAGGTCCTATCATCGTACCACTACGGAAGCTCAGAGAAGTAATCATCGGAGGAGATTATTTGCATAGGACTCCCCCTTTCTCAATCCTGTGATTATGCTGCAGTTGCCATATAACATTACTAGAGGACAGCAGCATCAAGATAAATCCAAAGAGAGGGTTTGAATCTGCTTGCTGAACTAGCTCTTGTTCTTGTTGGTTTTTGTTGAGCCTGTAGAATGGAGAAGTGGACTGACTGAGTGAATGAGTATCGAGGAATGATTGGACTGTATTTGTGGTGAAGGGGTTGCAGGATTTGGAAGGAAAATTGCATGAAAAAAGTGGTTAATGCACAGATGCTTGCTGGGAAATTGAGTGCGTCATCTGTCAGGCCTGGGAATCGAACCCTGCTTGTCTGGGTGGAGGGCAGGAACTTACCCACTGCATCAGACAGGATTCCCCATCTCTAGCTTGTCAAATCTTCCCTATATCATGGCTATGATGTGTCCTGTGCAGTGGCAGCCTTCAGCACTGACACCACGGCATGTCAGATGCTGATAGGGTCTCTTGCACAGCTTATATCCATTGAGAACCTATGGCTCAGTGGCAACGTCTAGTGACTTTGGTGCAGGAATATACCACTGTACAGGGGTTTGAATCCAGCCACTGCCATTAAGGTATGTTTAGATGGAAAAAAATCCACTATTTGATTTTTTGCACGTAAAAAGATTATTTTTACTTAAAAAAAATACAGGAACAATTTAAGTCATTTTTTGATTGCATTAGTTGGGCACATTTACAAATCTTGCCACCCCCACCACCACCTGCCACCTCCCTCCTTTTGCTCAAGTAGCTTAAATAGGAGCAAGGTCTTATCTTCATTTATGAATGTATTCGTTTTTTTTTCAAATTGGTGTTCTGGAGAGCACAAATATGGCCTAAGGGGGTCCAGAATTGAGCTGTATTATGTGAAGAAGGTTCCATGCAGATAATAAAATAGGTTGAATGGTGTTGATTTAATGCAGGGTAACATTTTGCGCAGGTGAAAGAGCCCTTATTAGCTGCAGTCAGAAGGTAGCATGTTGAATTTTGAAGTGATAGAAAAGGACACAGTCAGGCCTCTGATTGACTATGCCTTGAAAATGCATGATGCAGCAAATGTGGGGAAGGGGCAGTTGGTTCGGCATGGCATTGCGTGGCCATGTCTGGCATGCTATGTTATGCTGTGCCTCTGACAATGAGACGAGGACTGGGACTTTAGACATCCCAGTTTTAGCAAACAACCTTTACAGTAGGCCCACAAAGGCCCACGAACACCCATATTCTGTATAGAGGATTACTGCAGGTAATTCTGGACCCTGCTAAGTGAGGGTGGGGTCCTTATCTGAAGGCCTTCGACTGGAACAATCCTTAGCCTAAGACAATTTGGCAACTTTAGAAATCTGCTGAAGACCATTTGTTGAAGGTCCTATCGTCGTACCACTACAGAAGCTCAGAGAAGTAATCATGGGAGGAGATTATTTGCATAGGACTCCCCCTTTCTCAATCCTGTGATTATGCTGCAGTTGCCATATAACATTACTAGAGGACAGCAGCATCAAGATAAATCCAAAGAGAGGCTTTGAATCTGCTTGCTGAACTAGCTCTTGTTCTTGTTGGTTTTTGTTGAGCCTGTAGAATGGAGAAGTGGACTGACTGAGTGAATGAGTATCGAGGAATGATTGGACTGTATTTGTGGTGAAGGGGTTGCAGGATTTGGAAGGAAAATTGCATGAAAAAAGTGGTTAAAGCACATATGCTTGCTGAGAATTTGAGTGTGTCATCTGTCAGGCCTGGGAATCGAGCCCTGCTTGTCTGGGTGGAAGGCAGGAACTTACCCACTGGACCAGACAGGTTTCCCCATCTCTAGCTTGTCAAATCTTCCCTATATCATGGCTATGATGTGTCCTGTGCAGTGGCAGCCATGAGCACTGACACCACGGCCTGTCAGATGCTGATAGGGTCTCTTGAACAACTCCAATCCATTGAGAGCCTATGGCTCAGTGGCAAAGTCTAGTGACTTTGGTGCAGGAATATACCACTGGAAAGGGGTTTGAATCCAGCCCCTGCCATTAAGGTATGTTTAGATAGAAAAAAATCTAGTATTTGATTTTTGCACGTAAAAAGATTATTTTTACTTAAAAAAAATACAGGAACAATTTAAGTCATTTTTTGATTGCATTAGTTGGGCACATTTACAAATCTTGCCACCCCCACCATCACCTGCCACCTCCCTCCTTTTGCTCAAGTAGCTTAAATAGGAGCAAGGTCTTATCTTCATTTATGAATGTATTCGTTTTTTTTTCAAATTGGTGTTCTGGAGAGCACAAATATGGCCTAAGGGGGGCCAGAATTGAGCTGTATTATGTGAAGAAGGTTCCATGCAGATAATAAAATAGGTTGAATGGTGTTGATTTAATGCAGGGTAAAAAAATTTGCAGGTGAAAGAGCCCTTATTAGCTGCAGTCAGAAGGTAGCATGTTGAATTTTGAAGTGATAGAAAAAGACACAGTCAGGCCTCTGATTGACTATGCCTTGAAAATGCATGATGCAACAAATGTGGGGAAGGGGCAGTTGGTTTGGCATGGCATTGCGTGACCATGTCTGGCATGCTATGTTATGCTGTGCCTCTGACAATGAGACCAGGACTGGGACTTTAGACATCCCAGTTTTAGCATACAACCTTTACAGTAGGCCCACAAACGCCCACGAACACCCATGTTCTGTATAGAGGATTACTGCAGGTAATTCTGGACCCTGCTAAGTGAGGGTGGGGTCCTTATCTGAAGGCCTTCGACTGGAACAATCCTTAGCCTAAGACAATTTGGCAACTTTAGAAATCTGCTGAAGACCATTTGTTGAAGGTCCTATCATCGTACCACTACGGAAGCTCAGAGAAGTAATCATCGGAGGAGATTATTTGCATAGGACTCCCCCTTTCTCAATCCTGTGATTATGCTGCAGTTGCCATATAACATTACTAGAGGACAGCAGCATCAAGATAAATCCAAAGAGAGGGTTTGAATCTGCTTGCTGAACTAGCTCTTGTTCTTGTTGGTTTTTGTTGAGCCTGTAGAATGGAGAAGTGGACTGACTGAGTGAATGAGTATCGAGGAATGATTGGACTGTATTTGTGGTGAAGGGGTTGCAGGATTTGGAAGGAAAATTGCATGAAAAAAGTGGTTAATGCACAGATGCTTGCTGAGAAATTGAGTGCGTCATCTGTCAGGCCTGGGAATCGGACCCTGCTTGTCTGGGTGGAGGGCAGGAATTTACCCACTGCATCAGACAGGATTCCCCATCTCTAGCTTGTCAAATCTTCCCTATATCATGGCTATGATGTGTCCTGTGCAGTGGCAGCCTTCAGCACTGACACCACGGCATGTCAGATGCTGATAGGGTCTCTTGCACAGCTTATATCCATTGAGAACCTATGGCTCAGTGGCAACGTCTAGTGACTTTGGTGCAGGAATATACCACTGTACAGGGGTTTGAATCCAGCCACTGCCATTAAGGTATGTTTAGATGGAAAAAAATCCACTATTTGATTTTTTGCACGTAAAAAGATTATTTTTACTTAAAAAAAATACAGGAACAATTTAAGTCATTTTTTGATTGCATTAGTTGGGCACATTTACAAATCTTGCCACCCCCACCACCACCTGCCACCTCCCTCCTTTTGCTCAAGTAGCTTAAATAGGAGCAAGGTCTTATCTTCATTTATCAATGTATTCGTTTTTTTTTCAAATTGGTGTTCTGGAGAGCACAAATATGGCCTAAGGGGGTCCAGAATTGAGCTGTATTATGTGAAGAAGGTTCCATGCAGATAATAAAATAGGTTGAATGGTGTTGATTTAATGCAGGGTAACATTTTGGGCAGGTGAAAGAGCCCTTATTAGCTGCAGTCAGAAGGTAGCATGTTGAATTTTGAAGTGATAGAAAAGGACACAGTCAGGCCTCTGATTGACTATGCCTTGAAAATGCATGATGCAGCAAATGTGGGGAAGGGGCAGTTGGTTCGGCATGGCATTGCGTGGCCATGTCTGGCATGCTATGTTATGCTGTGCCTCTGACAATGAGACGAGGACTGGGACTTTAGACATCCCAGTTTTAGCAAACAACCTTTACAGTAGGCCCACAAAGGCCCACGAACACCCATATTCTGTATAGAGGATTACTGCAGGTAATTCTGGACCCTGCTAAGTGAGGGTGGGGTCCTTATCTGAAGGCCTTCGACTGGAACAATCCTTAGCCTAAGACAATTTGGCAACTTTAGAAATCTGCTGAAGACCATTTGTTGAAGGTCCTATCGTCGTACCACTACAGAAGCTCAGAGAAGTAATCATGGGAGGAGATTATTTGCATAGGACTCCCCCTTTCTCAATCCTGTGATTATGCTGCAGTTGCCATATAACATTACTAGAGGACAGCAGCATCAAGATAAATCCAAAGAGAGGCTTTGAATCTGCTTGCTGAACTAGCTCTTGTTCTTGTTGGTTTTTGTTGAGCCTGTAGAATGGAGAAGTGGACTGACTGAGTGAATGAGTATCGAGGAATGATTGGACTGTATTTGTGGTGAAGGGGTTGCAGGATTTGGAAGGAAAATTGCATGAAAAAAGTGGTTAAAGCACATATGCTTGCTGAGAATTTGAGTGTGTCATCTGTCAGGCCTGGGAATCGAGCCCTGCTTGTCTGGGTGGAAGGCAGGAACTTACCCACTGGACCAGACAGGTTTCCCCATCTCTAGCTTGTCAAATCTTCCCTATATCATGGCTATGATGTGTCCTGTGCAGTGGCAGCCATGAGCACTGACACCACGGCCTGTCAGATGCTGATAGGGTCTCTTGAACAACTCCAATCCATTGAGAGCCTATGGCTCAGTGGCAAAGTCTAGTGACTTTGGTGCAGGAATATACCACTGGAAAGGGGTTTGAATCCAGCCCCTGCTATTAAGGTATATTTAGATGGAAAAAAATCCAGTATTTGATTTTTTGCACTTAAAAAGATTATTTTTACTTAAAAAAAATACAGGAACAATTTAAGTCATTTTTTGATTGCATTAGTTGGGCACATTTACAAATCCTGCACCCTCACCACCACCTGCCACCTCCCTCCTTTTGCTCAAGTAGTTTAAATAGGAGCAAGGTCTTATCTTCATTTATGAATGTATTCGTTTTCTTCAAATTGGTGTTCTGGAGAGCACAAATATGGCCTAAGGGGGACCAGAATTGAGCTGTATTATGTGAGGAAGATGCCATGCAGATAATAAAATAGGTTGAATGGTGTTGATTTAATGCAGGGTAAAATTTTGTGCAGGTGAAACAGCCCTTATTAGCTGCAGTCAGAAGGTAGCATGTTGAATTTTGAAGTGATAGAAAAGGACACAGTCAGGCCTCTGATTGACTATGCCTTGAAAATGCATGATGCAGCAAGTGTGGGGTAGGGGCAGTTGGTTTGGCATGGCATTGCATGGCATTGCGTGGCCATGTCTGGCATGCTGTGTTATGCTGTGCCTCTGACAATAAGACCAGGACTGAGACTTTAGACATCCCAGTTTTAGCATACAACCTTTACAGTAGGCCCACAAATGCCCACGAACGCCCATGTTCTGTATAGAGGATTACTGCAGATAATTCTGGACCCTGCTAAGTGAGGGTGGGGTCCTTATCTGAATGCCTTCGACTGGAACAATCCTTAGCCTAAGACAATTTGGCAACTTTAGAAATCTGCTGAAGACCATTTGTTGAAGGTCCTATCGTCGTACCACTACGGAAGCTCAGAGAAGTAATCATGGGAAGAGATTATTTGCATAGGACTCTCCCTTTCTCAATCCTGTGATTATGCTGCAGTTGCCATATAACATTAGTAGAGGACAGCAGCATCAAGATAAATCCAAAGAGAGGCTTTGAATCTGCTTGCTGAACTAGCTCTTGTTCTTGGTTTTTGTTGAGCCTGTAGAATGGAGAAGTGGACTGACTGAGTGAATGAGTATCGAGGAATGATTGGACTGTATTTGTGGTGAAGGGGTTGCAGGATTTGGAAGGAAAATTGCATGAAAAAAGTGGTTAATGCACAGATGCTTGCTGAGAAATTGAGTGTGTCATCTGTTAGGCCTGGGATTTGAACCCTGCTTGTCGGGGTGGAAGGCAGGAACTTACCCACTGGACCAGACAGGCTTTCCCATCTCTATCTTGTGAAATCTTCCCTATATCATGGTTGTGATGTGTCCTGTGCAGGGGCAGCCATTAGCACTGACACCAAGGCCTGTCAGATGCTGATAGGGTCTCTTGCACAACTCAAACACATTGGGACCCTATGGCTCAGAGGCAAAGTCTAGTGACTTTGGTGCAAGAAGATACCTCTGGAAAGGGGTTTGAATCCAGCCACTGCAATTAAAGTATGATTAGATGGTAAAAAATCCAGTATTTGATTTTTTGCACGTAAAAAGATTATTTTTACTTAAAAAAAATACAGGAACAATTTAAGTCATTTTTTGATTGCATTAGTTGGGCACATTTACAAATCTTGCCACCCCCACCACCACCTGCCACCTCCCTCCTTTTGCTCAAGTAGTTTAAATAGGAGCAAGGTCTTATCTTCATTTATGAATGTGTTCGTTTTTTCTTCAAATTGGTGTTTTGGAGAGCACAAATATGGCCTAAGGGGGGCCAGAATTGAGCTGTATTATGTGAGGAAGGTGCCATGCAGATAATAAAATAGGTTGAATGGTGTTGATTTAATGCAGGGTAAAATTTTGTGCAGGTGAAAGAGCCCTTATTAGCTGCAGTCAGAAGGTAGCATGTTGAATTTTGAAGTGATAGAAAAGGACACAGTCAGGCTTCTGATTGACTATGCCTTGAAAATGCATGATGCAGCAAGTGTGGGGAAGGGGCAGTTGGTTTGTCATGGCATTGCGTGGCCATGTCTGGCATGGTATGTTATGCTGTGCCTCTGACAATGAGACCAGGACTGGGACTTTAGACATCCCAGTTTTAGCATACAACCTTTACAGTAGGCCCACAAACGCCCAGGAACGCCCATGTTCTGTATAGAGGATTACTGCAGGTAATTCTGGACCCTGCTAAGTGAGGGTGGGGTCCTTATCTGAAGGCCTTCGACTGGAACAATCCTTAGCCTAAGACAATTTGGCAACTTTAGAAATCTGCTGAAGACCATTTGTTGAAGGTCCTATCATCGTACCACTACGGAAGCTCAGAGAAGTAATCATCGGAGGAGATTATTTGCATAGGACTCCCCCTTTCTCAATCCTGTGATTATGCTGCAGTTGCCATATAACATTACTAGAGGACAGCAGCATCAAGATAAATCCAAAGAGAGGGTTTGAATCTGCTTGCTGAACTAGCTCTTGTTCTTGTTGGTTTTTGTTGAGCCTGTAGAATGGAGAAGTGGACTGACTGAGTGAATGAGTATCGAGGAATGATTGGACTGTATTTGTGGTGAAGGGGTTGCAGGATTTGGAAGGAAAATTGCATGAAAAAAGTGGTTAATGCACAGATGCTTGCTGAGAAATTGAGTGCGTCATCTGTCAGGCCTGGGAATCGAACCCTGCTTGTCTGGGTGGAGGGCAGGAACTTACCCACTGCATCAGACAGGATTCCCCATCTCTAGCTTGTCAAATCTTCCCTATATCATGGCTATGATGTGTCCTGTGCAGTGGCAGCCTTCAGCACTGACACCACGGCATGTCAGATGCTGATAGGGTCTCTTGCACAGCTTATATCCATTGAGAACCTATGGCTCAGTGGCAACGTCTAGTGACTTTGGTGCAGGAATATACCACTGTACAGGGGTTTGAATCCAGCCACTGCCATTAAGGTATGTTTAGATGGAAAAAAATCCACTATTTGATTTTTTGCACGTAAAAAGATTATTTTTACTTAAAAAAAATACAGGAACAATTTAAGTCATTTTTTGATTGCATTAGTTGGGCACATTTACAAATCTTGCCACCCCCACCACCACCTGCCACCTCCCTCCTTTTGCTCAAGTAGCTTAAATAGGAGCAAGGTCTTATCTTCATTTATGAATGTATTCGTTTTTTTTTCAAATTGGTGTTCTGGAGAGCACAAATATGGCCTAAGGGGGTCCAGAATTGAGCTGTATTATGTGAAGAAGGTTCCATGCAGATAATAAAATAGGTTGAATGGTGTTGATTTAATGCAGGGTAACATTTTGCGCAGGTGAAAGAGCCCTTATTAGCTGCAGTCAGAAGGTAGCATGTTGAATTTTGAAGTGATAGAAAAGGACACAGTCAGGCCTCTGATTGACTATGCCTTGAAAATGCATGATGCAGCAAATGTGGGGAAGGGGCAGTTGGTTCGGCATGGCATTGCGTGGCCATGTCTGGCATGCTATGTTATGCTGTGCCTCTGACAATGAGACGAGGACTGGGACTTTAGACATCCCAGTTTTAGCAAACAACCTTTACAGTAGGCCCACAAAGGCCCACGAACACCCATATTCTGTATAGAGGATTACTGCAGGTAATTCTGGACCCTGCTAAGTGAGGGTGGGGTCCTTATCTGAAGGCCTTCGACTGGAACAATCCTTAGCCTAAGACAATTTGGCAACTTTAGAAATCTGCTGAAGACCATTTGTTGAAGGTCCTATCGTCGTACCACTACAGAAGCTCAGAGAAGTAATCATGGGAGGAGATTATTTGCATAGGACTCCCCCTTTCTCAATCCTGTGATTATGCTGCAGTTGCCATATAACATTACTAGAGGACAGCAGCATCAAGATAAATCCAAAGAGAGGCTTTGAATCTGCTTGCTGAACTAGCTCTTGTTCTTGTTGGTTTTTGTTGAGCCTGTAGAATGGAGAAGTGGACTGACTGAGTGAATGAGTATCGAGGAATGATTGGACTGTATTTGTGGTGAAGGGGTTGCAGGATTTGGAAGGAAAATTGCATGAAAAAAGTGGTTAAAGCACATATGCTTGCTGAGAATTTGAGTGTGTCATCTGTCAGGCCTGGGAATCGAGCCCTGCTTGTCTGGGTGGAAGGCAGGAACTTACCCACTGGACCAGACAGGTTTCCCCATCTCTAGCTTGTCAAATCTTCCCTATATCATGGCTATGATGTGTCCTGTGCAGTGGCAGCCATGAGCACTGACACCACGGCCTGTCAGATGCTGATAGGGTCTCTTGAACAACTCCAATCCATTGAGAGCCTATGGCTCAGTGGCAAAGTCTAGTGACTTTGGTGCAGGAATATACCACTGGAAAGGGGTTTGAATCCAGCCCCTGCTATTAAGGTATATTTAGATGGAAAAAAATCCAGTATTTGATTTTTTGCACTTAAAAAGATTATTTTTACTTAAAAAAAATACAGGAACAATTTAAGTCATTTTTTGATTGCATTAGTTGGGCACATTTACAAATCCTGCACCCTCACCACCACCTGCCACCTCCCTCCTTTTGCTCAAGTAGTTTAAATAGGA
This sequence comes from Pleurodeles waltl, assembly GCF_031143425.1. Classification (NCBI taxonomy): domain Eukaryota; kingdom Metazoa; phylum Chordata; class Amphibia; order Caudata; family Salamandridae; genus Pleurodeles; species Pleurodeles waltl. The sequence continues at coordinate 373,182,062 of NC_090437.1, read as the reverse complement.
GCAAGGTCTTATCTTCATTTATGAATGTATTCGTTTTCTTCAAATTGGTGTTCTGGAGAGCACAAATATGGCCTAAGGGGGACCAGAATTGAGCTGTATTATGTGAGGAAGATGCCATGCAGATAATAAAATAGGTTGAATGGTGTTGATTTAATGCAGGGTAAAATTTTGTGCAGGTGAAACAGCCCTTATTAGCTGCAGTCAGAAGGTAGCATGTTGAATTTTGAAGTGATAGAAAAGGACACAGTCAGGCCTCTGATTGACTATGCCTTGAAAATGCATGATGCAGCAAGTGTGGGGTAGGGGCAGTTGGTTTGGCATGGCATTGCATGGCATTGCGTGGCCATGTCTGGCATGCTGTGTTATGCTGTGCCTCTGACAATAAGACCAGGACTGAGACTTTAGACATCCCAGTTTTAGCATACAACCTTTACAGTAGGCCCACAAATGCCCACGAACGCCCATGTTCTGTATAGAGGATTACTGCAGATAATTCTGGACCCTGCTAAGTGAGGGTGGGGTCCTTATCTGAATGCCTTCGACTGGAACAATCCTTAGCCTAAGACAATTTGGCAACTTTAGAAATCTGCTGAAGACCATTTGTTGAAGGTCCTATCGTCGTACCACTACGGAAGCTCAGAGAAGTAATCATGGGAAGAGATTATTTGCATAGGACTCTCCCTTTCTCAATCCTGTGATTATGCTGCAGTTGCCATATAACATTAGTAGAGGACAGCAGCATCAAGATAAATCCAAAGAGAGGCTTTGAATCTGCTTGCTGAACTAGCTCTTGTTCTTGGTTTTTGTTGAGCCTGTAGAATGGAGAAGTGGACTGACTGAGTGAATGAGTATCGAGGAATGATTGGACTGTATTTGTGGTGAAGGGGTTGCAGGATTTGGAAGGAAAATTGCATGAAAAAAGTGGTTAATGCACAGATGCTTGCTGAGAAATTGAGTGTGTCATCTGTTAGGCCTGGGATTTGAACCCTGCTTGTCGGGGTGGAAGGCAGGAACTTACCCACTGGACCAGACAGGCTTTCCCATCTCTATCTTGTGAAATCTTCCCTATATCATGGTTGTGATGTGTCCTGTGCAGGGGCAGCCATTAGCACTGACACCAAGGCCTGTCAGATGCTGATAGGGTCTCTTGCACAACTCAAACACATTGGGACCCTATGGCTCAGAGGCAAAGTCTAGTGACTTTGGTGCAAGAAGATACCTCTGGAAAGGGGTTTGAATCCAGCCACTGCAATTAAAGTATGATTAGATGGTAAAAAATCCAGTATTTGATTTTTTGCACGTAAAAAGATTATTTTTACTTAAAAAAAATACAGGAACAATTTAAGTCATTTTTTGATTGCATTAGTTGGGCACATTTACAAATCTTGCCACCCCCACCACCACCTGCCACCTCCCTCCTTTTGCTCAAGTAGTTTAAATAGGAGCAAGGTCTTATCTTCATTTATGAATGTGTTCGTTTTTTCTTCAAATTGGTGTTTTGGAGAGCACAAATATGGCCTAAGGGGGGCCAGAATTGAGCTGTATTATGTGAGGAAGGTGCCATGCAGATAATAAAATAGGTTGAATGGTGTTGATTTAATGCAGGGTAAAATTTTGTGCAGGTGAAAGAGCCCTTATTAGCTGCAGTCAGAAGGTAGCATGTTGAATTTTGAAGTGATAGAAAAGGACACAGTCAGGCTTCTGATTGACTATGCCTTGAAAATGCATGATGCAGCAAGTGTGGGGAAGGGGCAGTTGGTTTGTCATGGCATTGCGTGGCCATGTCTGGCATGGTATGTTATGCTGTGCCTCTGACAATGAGACCAGGACTGGGACTTTAGACATCCCAGTTTTAGCATACAACCTTTACAGTAGGCCCACAAACGCCCAGGAACGCCCATGTTCTGTATAGAGGATTACTGCAGGTAATTCTGGACCCTGCTAAGTGAGGGTGGGGTCCTTATCTGAAGGCCTTCGACTGGAACAATCCTTAGCCTAAGACAATTTGGCAACTTTAGAAATCTGCTGAAGACCATTTGTTGAAGGTCCTATCGTCGTACCACTACGGAAGCTCAGAGAAGTAATCATGGGAGGAGATTATTTGCATAGGACTCCCCCTTTCTCAATCCTGTGATTATGCTGCAGTTGCCATATAACATTACTAGAGGACAGCAGCATCAAGATAAATCCAAAGAGAGGCTTTGAATCTGCTTGCTGAACTAGCTCTTGTTCTTGTTGGTTTTTGTTGAGACTGTAGAATGGAGAAGTGGACTGACTGAGTGAATGAGTATCGAGGAATGATTGGACTGTATTTGTGGTGAAGGGGTTGCAGGATTTGGAAGGAAAATTGCATGAAAAAAGTGGTTATTGCACAGATGCTTGCTGAGAAATTGAGTGTGTCATCTGTCAGGCCTGGGAATTGAACCCTGCTTGTCTGGGTGGAAGGGAAGAACTTACCCACTGGACCAGACAGGCTTTCCCAGCTCTAGTTTGTCAAATCTTCCCTATATCATGGCTATGATGTGTCCTGTGCAGGGGCAGCCATTAGCACTGACACCAAGGCCTGTCAGATGCTTATAGGGTCTCTTGCACAACTCAAATACATTGAGAACCTATGGCTCAGTGGCAAAGTCTAGTGACTTTGGTGCAGGAAGATACCACTGGAAAGGTGTTTGAATCCAGCCACTGCCATTAAAGTATGTTTAGATAGAAAAAAAATCCGGTATTTGATTTTTTGCACGTAAAAAGATTATTTTTGCTTAAAAAAAATACAGGAACAATTTAAGTCATTTTTTGATTGCATTAGTTGGGCACATTTACAAATCTTGCCACCCCCACCACCACCTGCCACCTCCCTCCTTTTGCTCAAGTATTTTAAATAGGAGCAAGGTCTTAACTTCATTTATGAATGTATTCGTTTTTTCTTCAAATTGGTGTTCTGGAGAGCACAAATATGGCCTAAGGGGGGCCAGAATTGAGCTGTATTATGTGAGGAAGGTGCCATGCAGATAATAAAATAGGTTGAATGATGTTGATTTAATGCGGGGCAAAATTTGTGCAGGTGAAACAGCCCTTATTAGCTGCAGTCAGAAGGTAGCATGTTGAATTTTGAAGTGATAGAAAAGGACACAGTCAGGCCTCTGATTGACTATGTCTTGAAAATGCATGATGCAGCAAATGTGAGGAAGGGGCAGTTGGTTTGGCATGGCATTGCGTGGCCATGTCTGGCATGCTATGTTATGCTGTGCCTCTGACAATGAGACCAGGACTGGGACTTTAGACATCACAGTTTTAGCATACAACCTTTACAGTAGGCCCACAAACGCCCACGAACGCCCATGTTCTGTATAGAGGATTACTGCAGGTAATTCCTGACCCTGCTAAGTGAGGGTGGGTTCCTTATCTGAATGCCTTCGACTGGAACAATCCTTAGCCTAAGACAATTTGGCAACTTTAGAAATCTGCTGAAGACCATTTGTTGAAGGTCCTATCGTCGTACCACTACGGAAGCTCAGAGAAGTAATCATGAGAGGAGGTTATTTGCATAGGACTCTCCCTTTCTCAATCCTGTGATTATGCTGCAGTTGCCATATAACATTACTAGAGGACAGCAGCATCAAGATAAATCCAAAGAGAGGCTTTGAATCTGCTTGCTGAACTAGCTCTTCTTCTCGTTGGTTTTTGTTGAGCCTGTAGAATGGAGAAGTGGACTGACTGAGTGAATGAGTATTGAGGAATGATTGGACTGTATTTGTGGTGAAGGGGTTGCAGGATTTGGAAGGAAAATTGCATGAAAAAAGTGGTTAATGCACAGATGCTTGCTGAGAAATTGTGTGTGTCATCTGTGAGGCCTGGGATTCGAACCCTGCTTGTCTGGGAGGAAGACAGGAACTTACCCACTGGACCAGACAGGCTTTCCCATCTCTAGCTTGTCAAATCTTCCCTATCTCATGGTTGTGATGTGTCCTGTGCAGGGGCAGCCATTAGCACTGACACCAAGGCCTGTCAGATGCTGATAGGGTCTCTTGCACAACTCAAACACATTCAGAACCTATGGCTCAGTGGCAAAGTCTAGTGACTTTGGTGCAGGAAGATACCACTGGAAAGGGGTTTGAATCCAGCCACTGCAATTAAAGTACGTTTAGATGGTAAAAAATCCAGTATTTGATTTTTTGCACATAAAAAGATTATTTTTACTTAAAAAAAATACAGGAACAATTCAAGTCATTTTTTGATTGCATTAGTTGGGCACATTTACAAATCTTGCACCCCCACCACCACCTGCCACCTCCCTCATTTTGCTCAAGTAGTTTAAATAGGAGCAAGGTCTTATCTTCATTCATGAATGTATTCGTTTTTTCTTCAAATTGGTATTCTGGAGAGCACAAATATGGCCTAAGGGGGGCCAGAATTGAGCTGTATTATGTGAGGAAGGTGCCATGCAGATAATAAAATAGGTTGAATGGTGTTGATTTAATGCAGGGTAAAATTTTGTGCAGGTGAAACAGCCCTTATTAGCTGCAGTCAGAAGGTAGCATGTTGAATTTTGAAGTGATAGAAAAGGACACAGTCAGGCCTCTGATTGACTATGCCTTGAAAATGCATGATGCAGCAAGTGTGGGGTAGGGGCAGTTGGTTTGGCATGGCATTGCGTGGCCATGTCTGGCATGCTGTGTTATGCTGTGCCTCTGACAATGAGACCAGGACTGAGACTTTAGACATCCCAGTTTTAGCATACAACCTTTACAGTAGGCCCACAAATGCCCACGAACGCCCATGTTCTGTATAGAGGATTACTGCAGATAATTCTGGACCCTGCTAAGTGAGGGTGGGGTCCTTATCTGAATGCCTTCGACTGGAACAATCCTTAGCCTAAGACAATTTGGCAACTTTAGAAATCTGCTGAAGACCATTTGTTGAAGGTCCTATCGTCGTACCACTACGGAAGCTCAGAGAAGTAATCATGGGAAGAGATTATTTGCATAGGACTCTCCCTTTCTCAATCCTGTGATTATGCTGCAGTTGCCATATAACATTAGTAGAGGACAGCAGCATCAAGATAAATCCAAAGAGAGGCTTTGAATCTGCTTGCTGAACTAGCTCTTGTTCTTGTTGGTTTTTGTTGAGCCTGTAGAATGGAGAAGTGGACTGACTGAGTGAATGAGTATCGAGGAATGATTGGACTGTATTTGTGGTGAAGGGGTTGCAGGATTTGGAAGGAAAATTGCATGAAAAAAGTGGTTAATGCACAGATGCTTGCTGAGAAATTGAGTGTGTCATCTGTTAGGCCTGGGATTTGAACCCTGCTTGTCGGGGTGGAAGGCAGGAACTTACCCACTGGACCAGACAGGCTTTCCCATCTCTATCTTGTGAAATCTTCCCTATATCATGGTTGTGATGTGTCCTGTGCAGGGGCAGCCATTAGCACTGACACCAAGGCCTGTCAGATGCTGATAGGGTCTCTTGCACAACTCAAACACATTGGGACCCTATGGCTCAGAGGCAAAGTCTAGTGACTTTGGTGCAAGAAGATACCTCTGGAAAGGGGTTTGAATCCAGCCACTGCAATTAAAGTATGATTAGATGGTAAAAAATCCAGTATTTGATTTTTTGCACGTAAAAAGATTATTTTTACTTAAAAAAAATACAGGAACAATTTAAGTCATTTTTTGATTGCATTAGTTGGGCACATTTACAAATCTTGCCACCCCCACCACCACCTGCCACCTCCCTCCTTTTGCTCAAGTAGTTTAAATAGGAGCAAGGTCTTATCTTCATTTATGAATGTGTTCGTTTTTTCTTCAAATTGGTGTTTTGGAGAGCACAAATATGGCCTAAGGGGGGCCAGAATTGAGCTGTATTATGTGAGGAAGGTGCCATGCAGATAATAAAATAGGTTGAATGGTGTTGATTTAATGCAGGGTAAAATTTTGTGCAGGTGAAAGAGCCCTTATTAGCTGCAGTCAGAAGGTAGCATGTTGAATTTTGAAGTGATAGAAAAGGACACAGTCAGGACTCTGATTGACTATGCCTTGAAAATGCATGATGCAGCAAATGTGGGGAAGGGGCAGTTGGTTTGTCATGGCATTGCGTGGCCATGTCTGGCATGCTATGTTATGCTGTGCCTCTGACAATGAGACCAGGACTGGGACTGGGACTTTAGACATCCCAGTTTTAGCATACAACCTTTACAGTAGGCCCACAAACGCCCACGAACGCCCATGTTCTGTATAGAGGATTACTGCAGGTAATTCTGGACCCTGCTAAGTGAGGGTGGGGTCCTTATCTGAAGGCCTTTGACTGGAACAATCCTTAGCCTAAGACAATTTGGCAACTTTAGAAATCTGCTGAAGACCATTTGTTGAAGGTCCTATCGTCGTACAAACTACGGAAGCTCAGAGAAGTAATCATGGGAGGAGATTATTTGCATTGGACTCCCCCTTTCTCAATCCTGTGATTATGCTGCAGTTGCCATATAACATTACTAGAGGACAGCAGCATCAAGATAAATCCAAAGAGAGGCTTTGAATCTGCTTGCTGAACTAGCTCTTGTTCTTGTTGGTTTTTGTTGAGCCTGTAGGATTGAGAAGTGGACTGACTGAGTGAATGAGAATCGAGGAATGATTGGACTGTATTTGTGGTGAAGGGGTTGCAGGATTTGGAAGGAAAATTGTCTGAAAAAAGTGGTTAATGCACAGATGCTTGCTGAGAAATTGAGTGTGTCATTTGTCAGGCCTGGGAATCGAACCCTGCTTGTCTTGGTGGAAGGCAGGAACTTACCCACTGGACCAGACAGGCTTCCCCATTTCTAACTTGTCAAATCTTCCCTATATCATGGCTATGATGTGTCCTGTGCAGGGACAGCCATTAGCACTGACGCCAAGGCCTGTCAGATGCTGATAGGCTCTCTTGCACAACTCAAGTCCATTGAGAACCTATGGCTCAGTGGCAAAGTCTAGTGACTGTGGTGCAGGAAGATACCACTGTACAGGGGTTTGAATCCAGCCACTGCCATTAAATTATGTTTAGATGGAAAAAAATCCAGTATTTGATTTTTTGCACGTAAAAAGATTATTTTTACTTAAAAAAAATTACAGGAACAATTTAAGTCATTTTTTGATTGCATTAGTTGGGCAAATTTACTAATCTTGCCACCCCCACCACCACTTGCCACCTCCCTCCTTTTGCTCAAGTAGCTTAAATAGGAGCAAGGTCTTATCTTCATTTATGAATGTATTCGTTTTTTTTTCAAATTGGTGTTCTGGAGAGCACAAATATGGCCTAAGGGGGGCCAGAATTGAGCTGTATTATGTGAAGAAGGTTCCATGCAGATAATAAAATAGGTTGAATGGTGTTGATTTAATGCAGGGTAAAAAAAATTGCAGGTGAAAGAGCCCTTATTAGCTGCAGTCAGAAGGTAGCATGTTGAATTTTGAAGTGATAGAAAAAGACACAGTCAGGCCTCTGATTGACTATGCCTTGAAAATGCATGATGCAACAAATGTGGGGAAGGGGCAGTTGGTTTGGCATGGCATTGCGTGACCATGTCTGGCATGCTATGTTATGCTGTGCCTCTGACAATGAGACCAGGACTGGGACTTTAGACATCCCAGTTTTAGCATACAACCTTTACAGTAGGCCCACAAACGCCCACGAACACCCATGTTCTGTATAGAGGATTACTGCAGGTAATTCTGGATCCTGCTAAGTGAGGGTGGGGTCCTTATCTGAAGGCCTTCGACTGGAACAATCCTTAGCCTAAGACAATTTGGCAACTTTAGAAATCTGCTGAAGACCATTTGTTGAAGGTCCTATCATCGTACCACTACGGAAGCTCAGAGAAGTAATCATCGGAGGAGATTATTTGCATAGGACTCCCCCTTTCTCAATCCTGTGATTATGCTGCAGTTGCCATATAACATTACTAGAGGACAGCAGCATCAAGATAAATCCAAAGAGAGGGTTTGAATCTGCTTGCTGAACTAGCTCTTGTTCTTGTTGGTTTTTGTTGAGCCTGTAGAATGGAGAAGTGGACTGACTGAGTGAATGAGTATCGAGGAATGATTGGACTGTATTTGTGGTGAAGGGGTTGCAGGATTTGGAAGGAAAATTGCATGAAAAAAGTGGTTAATGCACAGATGCTTGCTGGGAAATTGAGTGCGTCATCTGTCAGGCCTGGGAATCGAACCCTGCTTGTCTGGGTGGAGGGCAGGAACTTACCCACTGCATCAGACAGGATTCCCCATCTCTAGCTTGTCAAATCTTCCCTATATCATGGCTATGATGTGTCCTGTGCAGTGGCAGCCTTCAGCACTGACACCACGGCATGTCAGATGCTGATAGGGTCTCTTGCACAGCTTATATCCATTGAGAACCTATGGCTCAGTGGCAACGTCTAGTGACTTTGGTGCAGGAATATACCACTGTACAGGGGTTTGAATCCAGCCACTGCCATTAAGGTATGTTTAGATGGAAAAAAATCCACTATTTGATTTTTTGCACGTAAAAAGATTATTTTTACTTAAAAAAAATACAGGAACAATTTAAGTCATTTTTTGATTGCATTAGTTGGGCACATTTACAAATCTTGCCACCCCCACCACCACCTGCCACCTCCCTCCTTTTGCTCAAGTAGCTTAAATAGGAGCAAGGTCTTATCTTCATTTATGAATGTATTCGTTTTTTTTTCAAATTGGTGTTCTGGAGAGCACAAATATGGCCTAAGGGGGTCCAGAATTGAGCTGTATTATGTGAAGAAGGTTCCATGCAGATAATAAAATAGGTTGAATGGTGTTGATTTAATGCAGGGTAACATTTTGCGCAGGTGAAAGAGCCCTTATTAGCTGCAGTCAGAAGGTAGCATGTTGAATTTTGAAGTGATAGAAAAGGACACAGTCAGGCCTCTGATTGACTATGCCTTGAAAATGCATGATGCAGCAAATGTGGGGAAGGGGCAGTTGGTTCGGCATGGCATTGCGTGGCCATGTCTGGCATGCTATGTTATGCTGTGCCTCTGACAATGAGACGAGGACTGGGACTTTAGACATCCCAGTTTTAGCAAACAACCTTTACAGTAGGCCCACAAAGGCCCACGAACACCCATATTCTGTATAGAGGATTACTGCAGGTAATTCTGGACCCTGCTAAGTGAGGGTGGGGTCCTTATCTGAAGGCCTTCGACTGGAACAATCCTTAGCCTAAGACAATTTGGCAACTTTAGAAATCTGCTGAAGACCATTTGTTGAAGGTCCTATCGTCGTACCACTACAGAAGCTCAGAGAAGTAATCATGGGAGGAGATTATTTGCATAGGACTCCCCCTTTCTCAATCCTGTGATTATGCTGCAGTTGCCATATAACATTACTAGAGGACAGCAGCATCAAGATAAATCCAAAGAGAGGCTTTGAATCTGCTTGCTGAACTAGCTCTTGTTCTTGTTGGTTTTTGTTGAGCCTGTAGAATGGAGAAGTGGACTGACTGAGTGAATGAGTATCGAGGAATGATTGGACTGTATTTGTGGTGAAGGGGTTGCAGGATTTGGAAGGAAAATTGCATGAAAAAAGTGGTTAAAGCACATATGCTTGCTGAGAATTTGAGTGTGTCATCTGTCAGGCCTGGGAATCGAGCCCTGCTTGTCTGGGTGGAAGGCAGGAACTTACCCACTGGACCAGACAGGTTTCCCCATCTCTAGCTTGTCAAATCTTCCCTATATCATGGCTATGATGTGTCCTGTGCAGTGGCAGCCATGAGCACTGACACCACGGCCTGTCAGATGCTGATAGGGTCTCTTGAACAGCTCCAATCCATTGAGAGCCTATGGCTCAGTGGCAAAGTCTAGTGACTTTGGTGCAGGAATATACCACTGGAAAGGGGTTTGAATCCAGCCCCTGCCATTAAGGTATGTTTAGATAGAAAAAAATCTAGTATTTGATTTTTGCACGTAAAAAGATTATTTTTACTTAAAAAAAATACAGGAACAATTTAAGTCATTTTTTGATTGCATTAGTTGGGCACATTTACAAATCTTGCCACCCCCACCATCACCTGCCACCTCCCTCCTTTTGCTCAAGTAGCTTAAATAGGAGCAAGGTCTTATCTTCATTTATGAATGTATTCGTTTTTTTTTCAAATTGGTGTTCTGGAGAGCACAAATATGGCCTAAGGGGGGCCAGAATTGAGCTGTATTATGTGAAGAAGGTTCCATGCAGATAATAAAATAGGTTGAATGGTGTTGATTTAATGCAGGGTAAAAAAATTTGCAGGTGAAAGAGCCCTTATTAGCTGCAGTCAGAAGGTAGCATGTTGAATTTTGAAGTGATAGAAAAAGACACAGTCAGGCCTCTGATTGACTATGCCTTGAAAATGCATGATGCAACAAATGTGGGGAAGGGGCAGTTGGTTTGGCATGGCATTGCGTGACCATGTCTGGCATGCTATGTTATGCTGTGCCTCTGACAATGAGACCAGGACTGGGACTTTAGACATCCCAGTTTTAGCATACAACCTTTACAGTAGGCCCACAAACGCCCACGAACACCCATGTTCTGTATAGAGGATTACTGCAGGTAATTCTGGACCCTGCTAAGTGAGGGTGGGGTCCTTATCTGAAGGCCTTCGACTGGAACAATCCTTAGCCTAAGACAATTTGGCAACTTTAGAAATCTGCTGAAGACCATTTGTTGAAGGTCCTATCATCGTACCACTACGGAAGCTCAGAGAAGTAATCATCGGAGGAGATTATTTGCATAGGACTCCCCCTTTCTCAATCCTGTGATTATGCTGCAGTTGCCATATAACATTACTAGAGGACAGCAGCATCAAGATAAATCCAAAGAGAGGGTTTGAATCTGCTTGCTGAACTAGCTCTTGTTCTTGTTGGTTTTTGTTGAGCCTGTAGAATGGAGAAGTGGACTGACTGAGTGAATGAGTATCGAGGAATGATTGGACTGTATTTGTGGTGAAGGGGTTGCAGGATTTGGAAGGAAAATTGCATGAAAAAAGTGGTTAATGCACAGATGCTTGCTGAGAAATTGAGTGCGTCATCTGTCAGGCCTGGGAATCGAACCCTGCTTGTCTGGGTGGAGGGCAGGAATTTACCCACTGCATCAGACAGGATTCCCCATCTCTAGCTTGTCAAATCTTCCCTATATCATGGCTATGATGTGTCCTGTGCAGTGGCAGCCTTCAGCACTGACACCACGGCATGTCAGATGCTGATAGGGTCTCTTGCACAGCTTATATCCATTGAGAACCTATGGCTCAGTGGCAACGTCTAGTGACTTTGGTGCAGGAATATACCACTGTACAGGGGTTTGAATCCAGCCACTGCCATTAAGGTATGTTTAGATGGAAAAAAATCCACTATTTGATTTTTTGCACGTAAAAAGATTATTTTTACTTAAAAAAAATACAGGAACAATTTAAGTCATTTTTTGATTGCATTAGTTGGGCACATTTACAAATCTTGCCACCCCCACCACCACCTGCCACCTCCCTCCTTTTGCTCAAGTAGCTTAAATAGGAGCAAGGTCTTATCTTCATTTATGAATGTATTCGTTTTTTTTTCAAATTGGTGTTCTGGAGAGCACAAATATGGCCTAAGGGGGTCCAGAATTGAGCTGTATTATGTGAAGAAGGTTCCATGCAGATAATAAAATAGGTTGAATGGTGTTGATTTAATGCAGGGTAACATTTTGGGCAGGTGAAAGAGCCCTTATTAGCTGCAGTCAGAAGGTAGCATGTTGAATTTTGAAGTGATAGAAAAGGACACAGTCAGGCCTCTGATTGACTATGCCTTGAAAATGCATGATGCAGCAAATGTGGGGAAGGGGCAGTTGGTTCGGCATGGCATTGCGTGGCCATGTCTGGCATGCTATGTTATGCTGTGCCTCTGACAATGAGACGAGGACTGGGACTTTAGACATCCCAGTTTTAGCAAACAACCTTTACAGTAGGCCCACAAAGGCCCACGAACACCCATATTCTGTATAGAGGATTACTGCAGGTAATTCTGGACCCTGCTAAGTGAGGGTGGGGTCCTTATCTGAAGGCCTTCGACTGGAACAATCCTTAGCCTAAGACAATTTGGCAACTTTAGAAATCTGCTGAAGACCATTTGTTGAAGGTCCTATCGTCGTACCACTACAGAAGCTCAGAGAAGTAATCATGGGAGGAGATTATTTGCATAGGACTCCCCCTTTCTCAATCCTGTGATTATGCTGCAGTTGCCATATAACATTACTAGAGGACAGCAGCATCAAGATAAATCCAAAGAGAGGCTTTGAATCTGCTTGCTGAACTAGCTCTTGTTCTTGTTGGTTTTTGTTGAGCCTGTAGAATGGAGAAGTGGACTGACTGAGTGAATGAGTATCGAGGAATGATTGGACTGTATTTGTGGTGAAGGGGTTGCAGGATTTGGAAGGAAAATTGCATGAAAAAAGTGGTTAAAGCACATATGCTTGCTGAGAATTTGAGTGTGTCATCTGTCAGGCCTGGGAATCGAGCCCTGCTTGTCTGGGTGGAAGGCAGGAACTTACCCACTGGACCAGACAGGTTTCCCCATCTCTAGCTTGTCAAATCTTCCCTATATCATGGCTATGATGTGTCCTGTGCAGTGGCAGCCATGAGCACTGACACCACGGCCTGTCAGATGCTGATAGGGTCTCTTGAACAACTCCAATCCATTGAGAGCCTATGGCTCAGTGGCAAAGTCTAGTGACTTTGGTGCAGGAATATACCACTGGAAAGGGGTTTGAATCCAGCCCCTGCTATTAAGGTATATTTAGATGGAAAAAAATCCAGTATTTGATTTTTTGCACTTAAAAAGATTATTTTTACTTAAAAAAAATACAGGAACAATTTAAGTCATTTTTTGATTGCATTAGTTGGGCACATTTACAAATCCTGCACCCTCACCACCACCTGCCACCTCCCTCCTTTTGCTCAAGTAGTTTAAATAGGAGCAAGGTCTTATCTTCATTTATGAATGTATTCGTTTTCTTCAAATTGGTGTTCTGGAGAGCACAAATATGGCCTAAGGGGGACCAGAATTGAGCTGTATTATGTGAGGAAGATGCCATGCAGATAATAAAATAGGTTGAATGGTGTTGATTTAATGCAGGGTAAAATTTTGTGCAGGTGAAACAGCCCTTATTAGCTGCAGTCAGAAGGTAGCATGTTGAATTTTGAAGTGATAGAAAAGGACACAGTCAGGCCTCTGATTGACTATGCCTTGAAAATGCATGATGCAGCAAGTGTGGGGTAGGGGCAGTTGGTTTGGCATGGCATTGCATGGCATTGCGTGGCCATGTCTGGCATGCTGTGTTATGCTGTGCCTCTGACAATAAGACCAGGACTGAGACTTTAGACATCCCAGTTTTAGCATACAACCTTTACAGTAGGCCCACAAATGCCCACGAACGCCCATGTTCTGTATAGAGGATTACTGCAGATAATTCTGGACCCTGCTAAGTGAGGGTGGGGTCCTTATCTGAATGCCTTCGACTGGAACAATCCTTAGCCTAAGACAATTTGGCAACTTTAGAAATCTGCTGAAGACCATTTGTTGAAGGTCCTATCGTCGTACCACTACGGAAGCTCAGAGAAGTAATCATGGGAAGAGATTATTTGCATAGGACTCTCCCTTTCTCAATCCTGTGATTATGCTGCAGTTGCCATATAACATTAGTAGAGGACAGCAGCATCAAGATAAATCCAAAGAGAGGCTTTGAATCTGCTTGCTGAACTAGCTCTTGTTCTTGGTTTTTGTTGAGCCTGTAGAATGGAGAAGTGGACTGACTGAGTGAATGAGTATCGAGGAATGATTGGACTGTATTTGTGGTGAAGGGGTTGCAGGATTTGGAAGGAAAATTGCATGAAAAAAGTGGTTAATGCACAGATGCTTGCTGAGAAATTGAGTGTGTCATCTGTTAGGCCTGGGATTTGAACCCTGCTTGTCGGGGTGGAAGGCAGGAACTTACCCACTGGACCAGACAGGCTTTCCCATCTCTATCTTGTGAAATCTTCCCTATATCATGGTTGTGATGTGTCCTGTGCAGGGGCAGCCATTAGCACTGACACCAAGGCCTGTCAGATGCTGATAGGGTCTCTTGCACAACTCAAACACATTGGGACCCTATGGCTCAGAGGCAAAGTCTAGTGACTTTGGTGCAAGAAGATACCTCTGGAAAGGGGTTTGAATCCAGCCACTGCAATTAAAGTATGATTAGATGGTAAAAAATCCAGTATTTGATTTTTTGCACGTAAAAAGATTATTTTTACTTAAAAAAAATACAGGAACAATTTAAGTCATTTTTTGATTGCATTAGTTGGGCACATTTACAAATCTTGCCACCCCCACCACCACCTGCCACCTCCCTCCTTTTGCTCAAGTAGTTTAAATAGGAGCAAGGTCTTATCTTCATTTATGAATGTGTTCGTTTTTTCTTCAAATTGGTGTTTTGGAGAGCACAAATATGGCCTAAGGGGGGCCAGAATTGAGCTGTATTATGTGAGGAAGGTGCCATGCAGATAATAAAATAGGTTGAATGGTGTTGATTTAATGCAGGGTAAAATTTTGTGCAGGTGAAAGAGCCCTTATTAGCTGCAGTCAGAAGGTAGCATGTTGAATTTTGAAGTGATAGAAAAGGACACAGTCAGGCTTCTGATTGACTATGCCTTGAAAATGCATGATGCAGCAAGTGTGGGGAAGGGGCAGTTGGTTTGTCATGGCATTGCGTGGCCATGTCTGGCATGGTATGTTATGCTGTGCCTCTGACAATGAGACCAGGACTGGGACTTTAGACATCCCAGTTTTAGCATACAACCTTTACAGTAGGCCCACAAACGCCCAGGAACGCCCATGTTCTGTATAGAGGATTACTGCAGGTAATTCTGGACCCTGCTAAGTGAGGGTGGGGTCCTTATCTGAAGGCCTTCGACTGGAACAATCCTTAGCCTAAGACAATTTGGCAACTTTAGAAATCTGCTGAAGACCATTTGTTGAAGGTCCTATCGTCGTACCACTACGGAAGCTCAGAGAAGTAATCATGGGAGGAGATTATTTGCATAGGACTCCCCCTTTCTCAATCCTGTGATTATGCTGCAGTTGCCATATAACATTACTAGAGGACAGCAGCATCAAGATAAATCCAAAGAGAGGCTTTGAATCTGCTTGCTGAACTAGCTCTTGTTCTTGTTGGTTTTTGTTGAGACTGTAGAATGGAGAAGTGGACTGACTGAGTGAATGAGTATCGAGGAATGATTGGACTGTATTTGTGGTGAAGGGGTTGCAGGATTTGGAAGGAAAATTGCATGAAAAAAGTGGTTATTGCACAGATGCTTGCTGAGAAATTGAGTGTGTCATCTGTCAGGCCTGGGAATTGAACCCTGCTTGTCTGGGTGGAAGGGAAGAACTTACCCACTGGACCAGACAGGCTTTCCCAGCTCTAGTTTGTCAAATCTTCCCTATATCATGGCTATGATGTGTCCTGTGCAGGGGCAGCCATTAGCACTGACACCAAGGCCTGTCAGATGCTTATAGGGTCTCTTGCACAACTCAAATACATTGAGAACCTATGGCTCAGTGGCAAAGTCTAGTGACTTTGGTGCAGGAAGATACCACTGGAAAGGCGTTTGAATCCAGCCACTGCCATTAAAGTATGTTTAGATAGAAAAAAAATCCGGTATTTGATTTTTTGCACGTAAAAAGATTATTTTTGCTTAAAAAAAATACAGGAACAATTTAAGTCATTTTTTGATTGCATTAGTTGGGCACATTTACAAATCTTGCCACCCCCACCACCACCTGCCACCTCCCTCCTTTTGCTCAAGTATTTTAAATAGGAGCAAGGTCTTAACTTCATTTATGAATGTATTCGTTTTTTCTTCAAATTGGTGTTCTGGAGAGCACAAATATGGCCTAAGGGGGGCCAGAATTGAGCTGTATTATGTGAGGAAGGTGCCATGCAGATAATAAAATAGGTTGAATGATGTTGATTTAATGCGGGGCAAAATTTGTGCAGGTGAAACAGCCCTTATTAGCTGCAGTCAGAAGGTAGCATGTTGAATTTTGAAGTGATAGAAAAGGACACAGTCAGGCCTCTGATTGACTATGTCTTGAAAATGCATGATGCAGCAAATGTGAGGAAGGGGCAGTTGGTTTGGCATGGCATTGCGTGGCCATGTCTGGCATGCTATGTTATGCTGTGCCTCTGACAATGAGACCAGGACTGGGACTTTAGACATCACAGTTTTAGCATACAACCTTTACAGTAGGCCCACAAACGCCCACGAACGCCCATGTTCTGTATAGAGGATTACTGCAGGTAATTCCTGACCCTGCTAAGTGAGGGTGGGTTCCTTATCTGAATGCCTTCGACTGGAACAATCCTTAGCCTAAGACAATTTGGCAACTTTAGAAATCTGCTGAAGACCATTTGTTGAAGGTCCTATCGTCGTACCACTACGGAAGCTCAGAGAAGTAATCATGAGAGGAGGTTATTTGCATAGGACTCTCCCTTTCTCAATCCTGTGATTATGCTGCAGTTGCCATATAACATTACTAGAGGACAGCAGCATCAAGATAAATCCAAAGAGAGGCTTTGAATCTGCTTGCTGAACTAGCTCTTCTTCTCGTTGGTTTTTGTTGAGCCTGTAGAATGGAGAAGTGGACTGACTGAGTGAATGAGTATTGAGGAATGATTGGACTGTATTTGTGGTGAAGGGGTTGCAGGATTTGGAAGGAAAATTGCATGAAAAAAGTGGTTAATGCACAGATGCTTGCTGAGAAATTGTGTGTGTCATCTGTGAGGCCTGGGATTCGAACCCTGCTTGTCTGGGAGGAAGACAGGAACTTACCCACTGGACCAGACAGGCTTTCCCATCTCTAGCTTGTCAAATCTTCCCTATCTCATGGTTGTGATGTGTCCTGTGCAGGGGCAGCCATTAGCACTGACACCAAGGCCTGTCAGATGCTGATAGGGTCTCTTGCACAACTCAAACACATTCAGAACCTATGGCTCAGTGGCAAAGTCTAGTGACTTTGGTGCAGGAAGATACCACTGGAAAGGGGTTTGAATCCAGCCACTGCAATTAAAGTACGTTTAGATGGTAAAAAATCCAGTATTTGATTTTTTGCACATAAAAAGATTATTTTTACTTAAAAAAAATACAGGAACAATTCAAGTCATTTTTTGATTGCATTAGTTGGGCACATTTACAAATCTTGCACCCCCACCACCACCTGCCACCTCCCTCATTTTGCTCAAGTAGTTTAAATAGGAGCAAGGTCTTATCTTCATTCATGAATGTATTCGTTTTTTCTTCAAATTGGTATTCTGGAGAGCACAAATATGGCCTAAGGGGGGCCAGAATTGAGCTGTATTATGTGAGGAAGGTGCCATGCAGATAATAAAATAGGTTGAATGGTGTTGATTTAATGCAGGGTAAAATTTTGTGCAGGTGAAACAGCCCTTATTAGCTGCAGTCAGAAGGTAGCATGTTGAATTTTGAAGTGATAGAAAAGGACACAGTCAGGCCTCTGATTGACTATGCCTTGAAAATGCATGATGCAGCAAGTGTGGGGTAGGGGCAGTTGGTTTGGCATGGCATTGCGTGGCCATGTCTGGCATGCTGTGTTATGCTGTGCCTCTGACAATGAGACCAGGACTGAGACTTTAGACATCCCAGTTTTAGCATACAACCTTTACAGTAGGCCCACAAATGCCCACGAACGCCCATGTTCTGTATAGAGGATTACTGCAGATAATTCTGGACCCTGCTAAGTGAGGGTGGGGTCCTTATCTGAATGCCTTCGACTGGAACAATCCTTAGCCTAAGACAATTTGGCAACTTTAGAAATCTGCTGAAGACCATTTGTTGAAGGTCCTATCGTCGTACCACTACGGAAGCTCAGAGAAGTAATCATGGGAAGAGATTATTTGCATAGGACTCTCCCTTTCTCAATCCTGTGATTATGCTGCAGTTGCCATATAACATTAGTAGAGGACAGCAGCATCAAGATAAATCCAAAGAGAGGCTTTGAATCTGCTTGCTGAACTAGCTCTTGTTCTTGTTGGTTTTTGTTGAGCCTGTAGAATGGAGAAGTGGACTGACTGAGTGAATGAGTATCGAGGAATGATTGGACTGTATTTGTGGTGAAGGGGTTGCAGGATTTGGAAGGAAAATTGCATGAAAAAAGTGGTTAATGCACAGATGCTTGCTGAGAAATTGAGTGTGTCATCTGTTAGGCCTGGGATTTGAACCCTGCTTGTCGGGGTGGAAGGCAGGAACTTACCCACTGGACCAGACAGGCTTTCCCATCTCTATCTTGTGAAATCTTCCCTATATCATGGTTGTGATGTGTCCTGTGCAGGGGCAGCCATTAGCACTGACACCAAGGCCTGTCAGATGCTGATAGGGTCTCTTGCACAACTCAAACACATTGGGACCCTATGGCTCAGAGGCAAAGTCTAGTGACTTTGGTGCAAGAAGATACCTCTGGAAAGGGGTTTGAATCCAGCCACTGCAATTAAAGTATGATTAGATGGTAAAAAATCCAGTATTTGATTTTTTGCACGTAAAAAGATTATTTTTACTTAAAAAAAATACAGGAACAATTTAAGTCATTTTTTGATTGCATTAGTTGGGCACATTTACAAATCTTGCCACCCCCACCACCACCTGCCACCTCCCTCCTTTTGCTCAAGTAGTTTAAATAGGAGCAAGGTCTTATCTTCATTTATGAATGTGTTCGTTTTTTCTTCAAATTGGTGTTTTGGAGAGCACAAATATGGCCTAAGGGGGGCCAGAATTGAGCTGTATTATGTGAGGAAGGTGCCATGCAGATAATAAAATAGGTTGAATGGTGTTGATTTAATGCAGGGTAAAATTTTGTGCAGGTGAAAGAGCCCTTATTAGCTGCAGTCAGAAGGTAGCATGTTGAATTTTGAAGTGATAGAAAAGGACACAGTCAGGACTCTGATTGACTATGCCTTGAAAATGCATGATGCAGCAAATGTGGGGAAGGGGCAGTTGGTTTGTCATGGCATTGCGTGGCCATGTCTGGCATGCTATGTTATGCTGTGCCTCTGACAATGAGACCAGGACTGGGACTGGGACTTTAGACATCCCAGTTTTAGCATACAACCTTTACAGTAGGCCCACAAACGCCCACGAACGCCCATGTTCTGTATAGAGGATTACTGCAGGTAATTCTGGACCCTGCTAAGTGAGGGTGGGGTCCTTATCTGAAGGCCTTTGACTGGAACAATCCTTAGCCTAAGACAATTTGGCAACTTTAGAAATCTGCTGAAGACCATTTGTTGAAGGTCCTATCGTCGTACAAACTACGGAAGCTCAGAGAAGTAATCATGGGAGGAGATTATTTGCATTGGACTCCCCCTTTCTCAATCCTGTGATTATGCTGCAGTTGCCATATAACATTACTAGAGGACAGCAGCATCAAGATAAATCCAAAGAGAGGCTTTGAATCTGCTTGCTGAACTAGCTCTTGTTCTTGTTGGTTTTTGTTGAGCCTGTAGGATTGAGAAGTGGACTGACTGAGTGAATGAGAATCGAGGAATGATTGGACTGTATTTGTGGTGAAGGGGTTGCAGGATTTGGAAGGAAAATTGTCTGAAAAAAGTGGTTAATGCACAGATGCTTGCTGAGAAATTGAGTGTGTCATTTGTCAGGCCTGGGAATCGAACCCTGCTTGTCTTGGTGGAAGGCAGGAACTTACCCACTGGACCAGACAGGCTTCCCCATTTCTAATTTGTCAAATCTTCCCTATATCATGGCTATGATGTGTCCTGTGCAGGGACAGCCATTAGCACTGACGCCAAGGCCTGTCAGATGCTGATAGGCTCTCTTGCACAACTCAAGTCCATTGAGAACCTATGGCTCAGTGGCAAAGTCTAGTGACTGTGGTGCAGGAAGATACCACTGTACAGGGGTTTGAATCCAGCCACTGCCATTAAATTATGTTTAGATGGAAAAAAATCCAGTATTTGATTTTTTGCACGTAAAAAGATTATTTTTACTTAAAAAAAATTACAGGAACAATTTAAGTCATTTTTTGATTGCATTAGTTGGGCAAATTTACTAATCTTGCCACCCCCACCACCACTTGCCACCTCCCTCCTTTTGCTCAAGTAGCTTAAATAGGAGCAAGGTCTTATCTTCATTTATGAATGTATTCGTTTTTTTTTCAAATTGGTGTTCTGGAGAGCACAAATATGGCCTAAGGGGGGCCAGAATTGAGCTGTATTATGTGAAGAAGGTTCCATGCAGATAATAAAATAGGTTGAATGGTGTTGATTTAATGCAGGGTAAAAAAAATTGCAGGTGAAAGAGCCCTTATTAGCTGCAGTCAGAAGGTAGCATGTTGAATTTTGAAGTGATAGAAAAAGACACAGTCAGGCCTCTGATTGACTATGCCTTGAAAATGCATGATGCAACAAATGTGGGGAAGGGGCAGTTGGTTTGGCATGGCATTGCGTGACCATGTCTGGCATGCTATGTTATGCTGTGCCTCTGACAATGAGACCAGGACTGGGACTTTAGACATCCCAGTTTTAGCATACAACCTTTACAGTAGGCCCACAAACGCCCACGAACACCCATGTTCTGTATAGAGGATTACTGCAGGTAATTCTGGATCCTGCTAAGTGAGGGTGGGGTCCTTATCTGAAGGCCTTCGACTGGAACAATCCTTAGCCTAAGACAATTTGGCAACTTTAGAAATCTGCTGAAGACCATTTGTTGAAGGTCCTATCATCGTACCACTACGGAAGCTCAGAGAAGTAATCATCGGAGGAGATTATTTGCATAGGACTCCCCCTTTCTCAATCCTGTGATTATGCTGCAGTTGCCATATAACATTACTAGAGGACAGCAGCATCAAGATAAATCCAAAGAGAGGGTTTGAATCTGCTTGCTGAACTAGCTCTTGTTCTTGTTGGTTTTTGTTGAGCCTGTAGAATGGAGAAGTGGACTGACTGAGTGAATGAGTATCGAGGAATGATTGGACTGTATTTGTGGTGAAGGGGTTGCAGGATTTGGAAGGAAAATTGCATGAAAAAAGTGGTTAATGCACAGATGCTTGCTGAGAAATTGAGTGCGTCATCTGTCAGGCCTGGGAATCGAACCCTGCTTGTCTGGGTGGAGGGCAGGAACTTACCCACTGCATCAGACAGGATTCCCCATCTCTAGCTTGTCAAATCTTCCCTATATCATGGCTATGATGTGTCCTGTGCAGTGGCAGCCTTCAGCACTGACACCACGGCATGTCAGATGCTGATAGGGTCTCTTGCACAGCTTATATCCATTGAGAACCTATGGCTCAGTGGCAACGTCTAGTGACTTTGGTGCAGGAATATACCACTGTACAGGGGTTTGAATCCAGCCACTGCCATTAAGGTATGTTTAGATGGAAAAAAATCCACTATTTGATTTTTTGCACGTAAAAAGATTATTTTTACTTAAAAAAAATACAGGAACAATTTAAGTCATTTTTTGATTGCATTAGTTGGGCACATTTACAAATCTTGCCACCCCCACCACCACCTGCCACCTCCCTCCTTTTGCTCAAGTAGCTTAAATAGGAGCAAGGTCTTATCTTCATTTATGAATGTATTCGTTTTTTTTTCAAATTGGTGTTCTGGAGAGCACAAATATGGCCTAAGGGGGTCCAGAATTGAGCTGTATTATGTGAAGAAGGTTCCATGCAGATAATAAAATAGGTTGAATGGTGTTGATTTAATGCAGGGTAACATTTTGCGCAGGTGAAAGAGCCCTTATTAGCTGCAGTCAGAAGGTAGCATGTTGAATTTTGAAGTGATAGAAAAGGACACAGTCAGGCCTCTGATTGACTATGCCTTGAAAATGCATGATGCAGCAAATGTGGGGAAGGGGCAGTTGGTTCGGCATGGCATTGCGTGGCCATGTCTGGCATGCTATGTTATGCTGTGCCTCTGACAATGAGACGAGGACTGGGACTTTAGACATCCCAGTTTTAGCAAACAACCTTTACAGTAGGCCCACAAAGGCCCACGAACACCCATATTCTGTATAGAGGATTACTGCAGGTAATTCTGGACCCTGCTAAGTGAGGGTGGGGTCCTTATCTGAAGGCCTTCGACTGGAACAATCCTTAGCCTAAGACAATTTGGCAACTTTAGAAATCTGCTGAAGACCATTTGTTGAAGGTCCTATCGTCGTACCACTACAGAAGCTCAGAGAAGTAATCATGGGAGGAGATTATTTGCATAGGACTCCCCCTTTCTCAATCCTGTGATTATGCTGCAGTTGCCATATAACATTACTAGAGGACAGCAGCATCAAGATAAATCCAAAGAGAGGCTTTGAATCTGCTTGCTGAACTAGCTCTTGTTCTTGTTGGTTTTTGTTGAGCCTGTAGAATGGAGAAGTGGACTGACTGAGTGAATGAGTATCGAGGAATGATTGGACTGTATTTGTGGTGAAGGGGTTGCAGGATTTGGAAGGAAAATTGCATGAAAAAAGTGGTTAAAGCACATATGCTTGCTGAGAATTTGAGTGTGTCATCTGTCAGGCCTGGGAATCGAGCCCTGCTTGTCTGGGTGGAAGGCAGGAACTTACCCACTGGACCAGACAGGTTTCCCCATCTCTAGCTTGTCAAATCTTCCCTATATCATGGCTATGATGTGTCCTGTGCAGTGGCAGCCATGAGCACTGACACCACGGCCTGTCAGATGCTGATAGGGTCTCTTGAACAACTCCAATCCATTGAGAGCCTATGGCTCAGTGGCAAAGTCTAGTGACTTTGGTGCAGGAATATACCACTGGAAAGGGGTTTGAATCCAGCCCCTGCCATTAAGGTATGTTTAGATAGAAAAAAATCTAGTATTTGATTTTTGCACGTAAAAAGATTATTTTTACTTAAAAAAAATACAGGAACAATTTAAGTCATTTTTTGATTGCATTAGTTGGGCACATTTACAAATCTTGCCACCCCCACCATCACCTGCCACCTCCCTCCTTTTGCTCAAGTAGCTTAAATAGGAGCAAGGTCTTATCTTCATTTATGAATGTATTCGTTTTTTTTTCAAATTGGTGTTCTGGAGAGCACAAATATGGCCTAAGGGGGGCCAGAATTGAGCTGTATTATGTGAAGAAGGTTCCATGCAGATAATAAAATAGGTTGAATGGTGTTGATTTAATGCAGGGTAAAAAAATTTGCAGGTGAAAGAGCCCTTATTAGCTGCAGTCAGAAGGTAGCATGTTGAATTTTGAAGTGATAGAAAAAGACACAGTCAGGCCTCTGATTGACTATGCCTTGAAAATGCATGATGCAACAAATGTGGGGAAGGGGCAGTTGGTTTGGCATGGCATTGCGTGACCATGTCTGGCATGCTATGTTATGCTGTGCCTCTGACAATGAGACCAGGACTGGGACTTTAGACATCCCAGTTTTAGCATACAACCTTTACAGTAGGCCCACAAACGCCCACGAACACCCATGTTCTGTATAGAGGATTACTGCAGGTAATTCTGGACCCTGCTAAGTGAGGGTGGGGTCCTTATCTGAAGGCCTTCGACTGGAACAATCCTTAGCCTAAGACAATTTGGCAACTTTAGAAATCTGCTGAAGACCATTTGTTGAAGGTCCTATCATCGTACCACTACGGAAGCTCAGAGAAGTAATCATCGGAGGAGATTATTTGCATAGGACTCCCCCTTTCTCAATCCTGTGATTATGCTGCAGTTGCCATATAACATTACTAGAGGACAGCAGCATCAAGATAAATCCAAAGAGAGGGTTTGAATCTGCTTGCTGAACTAGCTCTTGTTCTTGTTGGTTTTTGTTGAGCCTGTAGAATGGAGAAGTGGACTGACTGAGTGAATGAGTATCGAGGAATGATTGGACTGTATTTGTGGTGAAGGGGTTGCAGGATTTGGAAGGAAAATTGCATGAAAAAAGTGGTTAATGCACAGATGCTTGCTGAGAAATTGAGTGCGTCATCTGTCAGGCCTGGGAATCGAACCCTGCTTGTCTGGGTGGAGGGCAGGAACTTACCCACTGCATCAGACAGGATTCCCCATCTCTAGCTTGTCAAATCTTCCCTATATCATGGCTATGATGTGTCCTGTGCAGTGGCAGCCTTCAGCACTGACACCACGGCATGTCAGATGCTGATAGGGTCTCTTGCACAGCTGATATCCATTGAGAACCTATGGCTCAGTGGCAACGTCTAGTGACTTTGGTGCAGGAATATACCACTGTACAGGGGTTTGAATCCAGCCACTGCCATTAAGGTATGTTTAGATGGAAAAAAATCCACTATTTGATTTTTTGCACGTAAAAAGATTATTTTTACTTAAAAAAAATACAGGAACAATTTAAGTCATTTTTTGATTGCATTAGTTGGGCACATTTACAAATCTTGCCACCCCCACCACCACCTGCCACCTCCCTCCTTTTGCTCAAGTAGCTTAAATAGGAGCAAGGTCTTATCTTCATTTATGAATGTATTCGTTTTTTTTTCAAATTGGTGTTCTGGAGAGCACAAATATGGCCTAAGGGGGTCCAGAATTGAGCTGTATTATGTGAAGAAGGTTCCATGCAGATAATAAAATAGGTTGAATGGTGTTGATTTAATGCAGGGTAACATTTTGGGCAGGTGAAAGAGCCCTTATTAGCTGCAGTCAGAAGGTAGCATGTTGAATTTTGAAGTGATAGAAAAGGACACAGTCAGGCCTCTGATTGACTATGCCTTGAAAATGCATGATGCAGCAAATGTGGGGAAGGGGCAGTTGGTTCGGCATGGCATTGCGTGGCCATGTCTGGCATGCTATGTTATGCTGTGCCTCTGACAATGAGACGAGGACTGGGACTTTAGACATCCCAGTTTTAGCAAACAACCTTTACAGTAGGCCCACAAAGGCCCACGAACACCCATATTCTGTATAGAGGATTACTGCAGGTAATTCTGGACCCTGCTAAGTGAGGGTGGGGTCCTTATCTGAAGGCCTTCGACTGGAACAATCCTTAGCCTAAGACAATTTGGCAACTTTAGAAATCTGCTGAAGACCATTTGTTGAAGGTCCTATCGTCGTACCACTACAGAAGCTCAGAGAAGTAATCATGGGAGGAGATTATTTGCATAGGACTCCCCCTTTCTCAATCCTGTGATTATGCTGCAGTTGCCATATAACATTACTAGAGGACAGCAGCATCAAGATAAATCCAAAGAGAGGCTTTGAATCTGCTTGCTGAACTAGCTCTTGTTCTTGTTGGTTTTTGTTGAGCCTGTAGAATGGAGAAGTGGACTGACTGAGTGAATGAGTATCGAGGAATGATTGGACTGTATTTGTGGTGAAGGGGTTGCAGGATTTGGAAGGAAAATTGCATGAAAAAAGTGGTTAAAGCACATATGCTTGCTGAGAATTTGAGTGTGTCATCTGTCAGGCCTGGGAATCGAGCCCTGCTTGTCTGGGTGGAAGGCAGGAACTTACCCACTGGACCAGACAGGTTTCCCCATCTCTAGCTTGTCAAATCTTCCCTATATCATGGCTATGATGTGTCCTGTGCAGTGGCAGCCATGAGCACTGACACCACGGCCTGTCAGATGCTGATAGGGTCTCTTGAACAACTCCAATCCATTGAGAGCCTATGGCTCAGTGGCAAAGTCTAGTGACTTTGGTGCAGGAATATACCACTGGAAAGGGGTTTGAATCCAGCCCCTGCTATTAAGGTATATTTAGATGGAAAAAAATCCAGTATTTGATTTTTTGCACTTAAAAAGATTATTTTTACTTAAAAAAAATACAGGAACAATTTAAGTCATTTTTTGATTGCATTAGTTGGGCACATTTACAAATCCTGCACCCTCACCACCACCTGCCACCTCCCTCCTTTTGCTCAAGTAGTTTAAATAGGAGCAAGGTCTTATCTTCATTTATGAATGTATTCGTTTTCTTCAAATTGGTGTTCTGGAGAGCACAAATATGGCCTAAGGGGGACCAGAATTGAGCTGTATTATGTGAGGAAGATGCCATGCAGATAATAAAATAGGTTGAATGGTGTTGATTTAATGCAGGGTAAAATTTTGTGCAGGTGAAACAGCCCTTATTAGCTGCAGTCAGAAGGTAGCATGTTGAATTTTGAAGTGATAGAAAAGGACACAGTCAGGCCTCTGATTGACTATGCCTTGAAAATGCATGATGCAGCAAGTGTGGGGTAGGGGCAGTTGGTTTGGCATGGCATTGCATGGCATTGCGTGGCCATGTCTGGCATGCTGTGTTATGCTGTGCCTCTGACAATAAGACCAGGACTGAGACTTTAGACATCCCAGTTTTAGCATACAACCTTTACAGTAGGCCCACAAATGCCCACGAACGCCCATGTTCTGTATAGAGGATTACTGCAGATAATTCTGGACCCTGCTAAGTGAGGGTGGGGTCCTTATCTGAATGCCTTCGACTGGAACAATCCTTAGCCTAAGACAATTTGGCAACTTTAGAAATCTGCTGAAGACCATTTGTTGAAGGTCCTATCGTCGTACCACTACGGAAGCTCAGAGAAGTAATCATGGGAAGAGATTATTTGCATAGGACTCTCCCTTTCTCAATCCTGTGATTATGCTGCAGTTGCCATATAACATTAGTAGAGGACAGCAGCATCAAGATAAATCCAAAGAGAGGCTTTGAATCTGCTTGCTGAACTAGCTCTTGTTCTTGGTTTTTGTTGAGCCTGTAGAATGGAGAAGTGGACTGACTGAGTGAATGAGTATCGAGGAATGATTGGACTGTATTTGTGGTGAAGGGGTTGCAGGATTTGGAAGGAAAATTGCATGAAAAAAGTGGTTAATGCACAGATGCTTGCTGAGAAATTGAGTGTGTCATCTGTTAGGCCTGGGATTTGAACCCTGCTTGTCGGGGTGGAAGGCAGGAACTTACCCACTGGACCAGACAGGCTTTCCCATCTCTATCTTGTGAAATCTTCCCTATATCATGGTTGTGATGTGTCCTGTGCAGGGGCAGCCATTAGCACTGACACCAAGGCCTGTCAGATGCTGATAGGGTCTCTTGCACAACTCAAACACATTGGGACCCTATGGCTCAGAGGCAAAGTCTAGTGACTTTGGTGCAAGAAGATACCTCTGGAAAGGGGTTTGAATCCAGCCACTGCAATTAAAGTATGATTAGATGGTAAAAAATCCAGTATTTGATTTTTTGCACGTAAAAAGATTATTTTTACTTAAAAAAAATACAGGAACAATTTAAGTCATTTTTTGATTGCATTAGTTGGGCACATTTACAAATCTTGCCACCCCCACCACCACCTGCCACCTCCCTCCTTTTGCTCAAGTAGTTTAAATAGGAGCAAGGTCTTATCTTCATTTATGAATGTGTTCGTTTTTTCTTCAAATTGGTGTTTTGGAGAGCACAAATATGGCCTAAGGGGGGCCAGAATTGAGCTGTATTATGTGAGGAAGGTGCCATGCAGATAATAAAATAGGTTGAATGGTGTTGATTTAATGCAGGGTAAAATTTTGTGCAGGTGAAAGAGCCCTTATTAGCTGCAGTCAGAAGGTAGCATGTTGAATTTTGAAGTGATAGAAAAGGACACAGTCAGGCTTCTGATTGACTATGCCTTGAAAATGCATGATGCAGCAAGTGTGGGGAAGGGGCAGTTGGTTTGTCATGGCATTGCGTGGCCATGTCTGGCATGGTATGTTATGCTGTGCCTCTGACAATGAGACCAGGACTGGGACTTTAGACATCCCAGTTTTAGCATACAACCTTTACAGTAGGCCCACAAACGCCCAGGAACGCCCATGTTCTGTATAGAGGATTACTGCAGGTAATTCTGGACCCTGCTAAGTGAGGGTGGGGTCCTTATCTGAAGGCCTTCGACTGGAACAATCCTTAGCCTAAGACAATTTGGCAACTTTAGAAATCTGCTGAAGACCATTTGTTGAAGGTCCTATCGTCGTACCACTACGGAAGCTCAGAGAAGTAATCATGGGAGGAGATTATTTGCATAGGACTCCCCCTTTCTCAATCCTGTGATTATGCTGCAGTTGCCATATAACATTACTAGAGGACAGCAGCATCAAGATAAATCCAAAGAGAGGCTTTGAATCTGCTTGCTGAACTAGCTCTTGTTCTTGTTGGTTTTTGTTGAGACTGTAGAATGGAGAAGTGGACTGACTGAGTGAATGAGTATCGAGGAATGATTGGACTGTATTTGTGGTGAAGGGGTTGCAGGATTTGGAAGGAAAATTGCATGAAAAAAGTGGTTATTGCACAGATGCTTGCTGAGAAATTGAGTGTGTCATCTGTCAGGCCTGGGAATTGAACCCTGCTTGTCTGGGTGGAAGGGAAGAACTTACCCACTGGACCAGACAGGCTTTCCCAGCTCTAGTTTGTCAAATCTTCCCTATATCATGGCTATGATGTGTCCTGTGCAGGGGCAGCCATTAGCACTGACACCAAGGCCTGTCAGATGCTTATAGGGTCTCTTGCACAACTCAAATACATTGAGAACCTATGGCTCAGTGGCAAAGTCTAGTGACTTTGGTGCAGGAAGATACCACTGGAAAGGCGTTTGAATCCAGCCACTGCCATTAAAGTATGTTTAGATAGAAAAAAAATCCGGTATTTGATTTTTTGCACGTAAAAAGATTATTTTTGCTTAAAAAAAATACAGGAACAATTTAAGTCATTTTTTGATTGCATTAGTTGGGCACATTTACAAATCTTGCCACCCCCACCACCACCTGCCACCTCCCTCCTTTTGCTCAAGTATTTTAAATAGGAGCAAGGTCTTAACTTCATTTATGAATGTATTCGTTTTTTCTTCAAATTGGTGTTCTGGAGAGCACAAATATGGCCTAAGGGGGGCCAGAATTGAGTTGTATTATGTGAGGAAGGTGCCATGCAGATAATAAAATAGGTTGAATGATGTTGATTTAATGCGGGGCAAAATTTGTGCAGGTGAAACAGCCCTTATTAGCTGCAGTCAGAAGGTAGCATGTTGAATTTTGAAGTGATAGAAAAGGACACAGTCAGGCCTCTGATTGACTATGTCTTGAAAATGCATGATGCAGCAAATGTGAGGAAGGGGCAGTTGGTTTGGCATGGCATTGCGTGGCCATGTCTGGCATGCTATGTTATGCTGTGCCTCTGACAATGAGACCAGGACTGGGACTTTAGACATCACAGTTTTAGCATACAACCTTTACAGTAGGCCCACAAACGCCCACGAACGCCCATGTTCTGTATAGAGGATTACTGCAGGTAATTCCTGACCCTGCTAAGTGAGGGTGGGTTCCTTATCTGAATGCCTTCGACTGGAACAATCCTTAGCCTAAGACAATTTGGCAACTTTAGAAATCTGCTGAAGACCATTTGTTGAAGGTCCTATCGTCGTACCACTACGGAAGCTCAGAGAAGTAATCATGAGAGGAGGTTATTTGCATAGGACTCTCCCTTTCTCAATCCTGTGATTATGCTGCAGTTGCCATATAACATTACTAGAGGACAGCAGCATCAAGATAAATCCAAAGAGAGGCTTTGAATCTGCTTGCTGAACTAGCTCTTCTTCTCGTTGGTTTTTGTTGAGCCTGTAGAATGGAGAAGTGGACTGACTGAGTGAATGAGTATTGAGGAATGATTGGACTGTATTTGTGGTGAAGGGGTTGCAGGATTTGGAAGGAAAATTGCATGAAAAAAGTGGTTAATGCACAGATGCTTGCTGAGAAATTGTGTGTGTCATCTGTGAGGCCTGGGATTCGAACCCTGCTTGTCTGGGAGGAAGACAGGAACTTACCCACTGGACCAGACAGGCTTTCCCATCTCTAGTTTGTCAAATCTTCCCTATCTCATGGTTGTGATGTGTCCTGTGCAGGGGCAGCCATTAGCACTGACACCAAGGCCTGTCAGATGCTGATAGGGTCTCTTGCACAACTCAAACACATTCAGAACCTATGGCTCAGTGGCAAAGTCTAGTGACTTTGGTGCAGGAAGATACCACTGGAAAGGGGTTTGAATCCAGCCACTGCAATTAAAGTACGTTTAGATGGTAAAAAATCCAGTATTTGATTTTTTGCACATAAAAAGATTATTTTTACTTAAAAAAAATACAGGAACAATTCAAGTCATTTTTTGATTGCATTAGTTGGGCACATTTACAAATCTTGCACCCCCACCACCACCTGCCACCTCCCTCATTTTGCTCAAGTAGTTTAAATAGGAGCAAGGTCTTATCTTCATTCATGAATGTATTCGTTTTTTCTTCAAATTGGTATTCTGGAGAGCACAAATGTGGCCTAAGGGGGGCCAGAATTGAGCTGTATTATGTGAGGAAGGTGCCATGCAGATAATAAAATAGGTTGAATGGTGTTGATTTAATGCAGAGTAAAATTTTGTGCAGGTGAAACAGCCCTTATTAGCTGCAGTCAGAAGGTAGCATGTTGAATTTTGAAGTGATAGAAAAGGACACAGTCAGGCCTCTGATTGACTATGCCTTGAAAATGCATGATGCAGCAAGTGTGGGGTAGGGGCAGTTGGTTTGGCATGGCATTGCGTGGCCATGTCTGGCATGCTGTGTTATGCTGTGCCTCTGACAATGAGACCAGGACTGAGACTTTAGACATCCCAGTTTTAGCATACAACCTTTACAGTAGGCCCACAAATGCCCACGAACGCCCATGTTCTGTATAGAGGATTACTGCAGATAATTCTGGACCCTGCTAAGTGAGGGTGGGGTCCTTATCTGAATGCCTTCGACTGGAACAATCCTTAGCCTAAGACAATTTGGCAACTTTAGAAATCTGCTGAAGACCATTTGTTGAAGGTCCTATCGTCGTACCACTACGGAAGCTCAGAGAAGTAATCATGGGAAGAGATTATTTGCATAGGACTCTCCCTTTCTCAATCCTGTGATTATGCTGCAGTTGCCATATAACATTAGTAGAGGACAGCAGCATCAAGATAAATCCAAAGAGAGGCTTTGAATCTGCTTGCTGAACTAGCTCTTGTTCTTGTTGGTTTTTGTTGAGCCTGTAGAATGGAGAAGTGGACTGACTGAGTGAATGAGTATCGAGGAATGATTGGACTGTATTTGTGG
This sequence comes from Pleurodeles waltl, assembly GCF_031143425.1. NCBI lineage: Eukaryota > Metazoa > Chordata > Amphibia > Caudata > Salamandridae > Pleurodeles > Pleurodeles waltl. The sequence continues at coordinate 373,150,945 of NC_090437.1, read as the reverse complement.
TGAAGGGGTTGCAGGATTTGGAAGGAAAATTGCATGAAAAAAGTGGTTAATGCACAGATGCTTGCTGAGAAATTGAGTGTGTCATCTGTTAGGCCTGGGATTTGAACCCTGCTTGTCGGGGTGGAAGGCAGGAACTTACCCACTGGACCAGACAGGCTTTCCCATCTCTATCTTGTGAAATCTTCCCTATATCATGGTTGTGATGTGTCCTGTGCAGGGGCAGCCATTAGCACTGACACCAAGGCCTGTCAGATGCTGATAGGGTCTCTTGCACAACTCAAACACATTGGGACCCTATGGCTCAGAGGCAAAGTCTAGTGACTTTGGTGCAAGAAGATACCTCTGGAAAGGGGTTTGAATCCAGCCACTGCAATTAAAGTATGATTAGATGGTAAAAAATCCAGTATTTGATTTTTTGCACGTAAAAAGATTATTTTTACTTAAAAAAAATACAGGAACAATTTAAGTCATTTTTTGATTGCATTAGTTGGGCACATTTACAAATCTTGCCACCCCCACCACCACCTGCCACCTCCCTCCTTTTGCTCAAGTAGTTTAAATAGGAGCAAGGTCTTATCTTCATTTATGAATGTGTTCGTTTTTTCTTCAAATTGGTGTTTTGGAGAGCACAAATATGGCCTAAGGGGGGCCAGAATTGAGCTGTATTATGTGAGGAAGGTGCCATGCAGATAATAAAATAGGTTGAATGGTGTTGATTTAATGCAGGGTAAAATTTTGTGCAGGTGAAAGAGCCCTTATTAGCTGCAGTCAGAAGGTAGCATGTTGAATTTTGAAGTGATAGAAAAGGACACAGTCAGGACTCTGATTGACTATGCCTTGAAAATGCATGATGCAGCAAATGTGGGGAAGGGGCAGTTGGTTTGTCATGGCATTGCGTGGCCATGTCTGGCATGCTATGTTATGCTGTGCCTCTGACAATGAGACCAGGACTGGGACTGGGACTTTAGACATCCCAGTTTTAGCATACAACCTTTACAGTAGGCCCACAAACGCCCACGAACGCCCATGTTCTGTATAGAGGATTACTGCAGGTAATTCTGGACCCTGCTAAGTGAGGGTGGGGTCCTTATCTGAAGGCCTTTGACTGGAACAATCCTTAGCCTAAGACAATTTGGCAACTTTAGAAATCTGCTGAAGACCATTTGTTGAAGGTCCTATCGTCGTACAAACTACGGAAGCTCAGAGAAGTAATCATGGGAGGAGATTATTTGCATTGGACTCCCCCTTTCTCAATCCTGTGATTATGCTGCAGTTGCCATATAACATTACTAGAGGACAGCAGCATCAAGATAAATCCAAAGAGAGGCTTTGAATCTGCTTGCTGAACTAGCTCTTGTTCTTGTTGGTTTTTGTTGAGCCTGTAGGATTGAGAAGTGGACTGACTGAGTGAATGAGAATCGAGGAATGATTGGACTGTATTTGTGGTGAAGGGGTTGCAGGATTTGGAAGGAAAATTGTCTGAAAAAAGTGGTTAATGCACAGATGCTTGCTGAGAAATTGAGTGTGTCATTTGTCAGGCCTGGGAATCGAACCCTGCTTGTCTTGGTGGAAGGCAGGAACTTACCCACTGGACCAGACAGGCTTCCCCATTTCTAACTTGTCAAATCTTCCCTATATCATGGCTATGATGTGTCCTGTGCAGGGACAGCCATTAGCACTGACGCCAAGGCCTGTCAGATGCTGATAGGCTCTCTTGCACAACTCAAGTCCATTGAGAACCTATGGCTCAGTGGCAAAGTCTAGTGACTGTGGTGCAGGAAGATACCACTGTACAGGGGTTTGAATCCAGCCACTGCCATTAAATTATGTTTAGATGGAAAAAAATCCAGTATTTGATTTTTTGCACGTAAAAAGATTATTTTTACTTAAAAAAAATTACAGGAACAATTTAAGTCATTTTTTGATTGCATTAGTTGGGCAAATTTACTAATCTTGCCACCCCCACCACCACTTGCCACCTCCCTCCTTTTGCTCAAGTAGCTTAAATAGGAGCAAGGTCTTATCTTCATTTATGAATGTATTCGTTTTTTTTTCAAATTGGTGTTCTGGAGAGCACAAATATGGCCTAAGGGGGGCCAGAATTGAGCTGTATTATGTGAAGAAGGTTCCATGCAGATAATAAAATAGGTTGAATGGTGTTGATTTAATGCAGGGTAAAAAAAATTGCAGGTGAAAGAGCCCTTATTAGCTGCAGTCAGAAGGTAGCATGTTGAATTTTGAAGTGATAGAAAAAGACACAGTCAGGCCTCTGATTGACTATGCCTTGAAAATGCATGATGCAACAAATGTGGGGAAGGGGCAGTTGGTTTGGCATGGCATTGCGTGACCATGTCTGGCATGCTATGTTATGCTGTGCCTCTGACAATGAGACCAGGACTGGGACTTTAGACATCCCAGTTTTAGCATACAACCTTTACAGTAGGCCCACAAACGCCCACGAACACCCATGTTCTGTATAGAGGATTACTGCAGGTAATTCTGGACCCTGCTAAGTGAGGGTGGGGTCCTTATCTGAAGGCCTTCGACTAGAACAATCCTTAGCCTAAGACAATTTGGCAACTTTAGAAATCTGCTGAAGACCATTTGTTGAAGGTCCTATCATCGTACCACTACGGAAGCTCAGAGAAGTAATCATCGGAGGAGATTATTTGCATAGGACTCCCCCTTTCTCAATCCTGTGATTATGCTGCAGTTGCCATATAACATTACTAGAGGACAGCAGCATCAAGATAAATCCAAAGAGAGGGTTTGAATCTGCTTGCTGAACTAGCTCTTGTTCTTGTTGGTTTTTGTTGAGCCTGTAGAATGGAGAAGTGGACTGACTGAGTGAATGAGTATCGAGGAATGATTGGACTGTATTTGTGGTGAAGGGGTTGCAGGATTTGGAAGGAAAATTGCATGAAAAAAGTGGTTAATGCACAGATGCTTGCTGAGAAATTGAGTGCGTCATCTGTCAGGCCTGGGAATCGAACCCTGCTTGTCTGGGTGGAGGGCAGGAACTTACCCACTGCATCAGACAGGATTCCCCATCTCTAGCTTGTCAAATCTTCCCTATATCATGGCTATGATGTGTCCTGTGCAGTGGCAGCCTTCAGCACTGACACCACGGCATGTCAGATGCTGATAGGGTCTCTTGCACAGCTGATATCCATTGAGAACCTATGGCTCAGTGGCAACGTCTAGTGACTTTGGTGCAGGAATATACCACTGTACAGGGGTTTGAATCCAGCCACTGCCATTAAGGTATGTTTAGATGGAAAAAAATCCACTATTTGATTTTTTGCACGTAAAAAGATTATTTTTACTTAAAAAAAATACAGGAACAATTTAAGTCATTTTTTGATTGCATTAGTTGGGCACATTTACAAATCTTGCCACCCCCACCACCACCTGCCACCTCCCTCCTTTTGCTCAAGTAGCTTAAATAGGAGCAAGGTCTTATCTTCATTTATGAATGTATTCGTTTTTTTTTCAAATTGGTGTTCTGGAGAGCACAAATATGGCCTAAGGGGGTCCAGAATTGAGCTGTATTATGTGAAGAAGGTTCCATGCAGATAATAAAATAGGTTGAATGGTGTTGATTTAATGCAGGGTAACATTTTGGGCAGGTGAAAGAGCCCTTATTAGCTGCAGTCAGAAGGTAGCATGTTGAATTTTGAAGTGATAGAAAAGGACACAGTCAGGCCTCTGATTGACTATGCCTTGAAAATGCATGATGCAGCAAATGTGGGGAAGGGGCAGTTGGTTCGGCATGGCATTGCGTGGCCATGTCTGGCATGCTATGTTATGCTGTGCCTCTGACAATGAGACGAGGACTGGGACTTTAGACATCCCAGTTTTAGCAAACAACCTTTACAGTAGGCCCACAAAGGCCCACGAACACCCATATTCTGTATAGAGGATTACTGCAGGTAATTCTGGACCCTGCTAAGTGAGGGTGGGGTCCTTATCTGAAGGCCTTCGACTGGAACAATCCTTAGCCTAAGACAATTTGGCAACTTTAGAAATCTGCTGAAGACCATTTGTTGAAGGTCCTATCGTCGTACCACTACAGAAGCTCAGAGAAGTAATCATGGGAGGAGATTATTTGCATAGGACTCCCCCTTTCTCAATCCTGTGATTATGCTGCAGTTGCCATATAACATTACTAGAGGACAGCAGCATCAAGATAAATCCAAAGAGAGGCTTTGAATCTGCTTGCTGAACTAGCTCTTGTTCTTGTTGGTTTTTGTTGAGCCTGTAGAATGGAGAAGTGGACTGACTGAGTGAATGAGTATCGAGGAATGATTGGACTGTATTTGTGGTGAAGGGGTTGCAGGATTTGGAAGGAAAATTGCATGAAAAAAGTGGTTAAAGCACATATGCTTGCTGAGAATTTGAGTGTGTCATCTGTCAGGCCTGGGAATCGAGCCCTGCTTGTCTGGGTGGAAGGCAGGAACTTACCCACTGGACCAGACAGGTTTCCCCATCTCTAGCTTGTCAAATCTTCCCTATATCATGGCTATGATGTGTCCTGTGCAGTGGCAGCCATGAGCACTGACACCACGGCCTGTCAGATGCTGATAGGGTCTCTTGAACAACTCCAATCCATTGAGAGCCTATGGCTCAGTGGCAAAGTCTAGTGACTTTGGTGCAGGAATATACCACTGGAAAGGGGTTTGAATCCAGCCCCTGCTATTAAGGTATATTTAGATGGAAAAAAATCCAGTATTTGATTTTTTGCACTTAAAAAGATTATTTTTACTTAAAAAAAATACAGGAACAATTTAAGTCATTTTTTGATTGCATTAGTTGGGCACATTTACAAATCCTGCACCCTCACCACCACCTGCCACCTCCCTCCTTTTGCTCAAGTAGTTTAAATAGGAGCAAGGTCTTATCTTCATTTATGAATGTATTCGTTTTCTTCAAATTGGTGTTCTGGAGAGCACAAATATGGCCTAAGGGGGACCAGAATTGAGCTGTATTATGTGAGGAAGATGCCATGCAGATAATAAAATAGGTTGAATGGTGTTGATTTAATGCAGGGTAAAATTTTGTGCAGGTGAAACAGCCCTTATTAGCTGCAGTCAGAAGGTAGCATGTTGAATTTTGAAGTGATAGAAAAGGACACAGTCAGGCCTCTGATTGACTATGCCTTGAAAATGCATGATGCAGCAAGTGTGGGGTAGGGGCAGTTGGTTTGGCATGGCATTGCATGGCATTGCGTGGCCATGTCTGGCATGCTGTGTTATGCTGTGCCTCTGACAATAAGACCAGGACTGAGACTTTAGACATCCCAGTTTTAGCATACAACCTTTACAGTAGGCCCACAAATGCCCACGAACGCCCATGTTCTGTATAGAGGATTACTGCAGATAATTCTGGACCCTGCTAAGTGAGGGTGGGGTCCTTATCTGAATGCCTTCGACTGGAACAATCCTTAGCCTAAGACAATTTGGCAACTTTAGAAATCTGCTGAAGACCATTTGTTGAAGGTCCTATCGTCGTACCACTACGGAAGCTCAGAGAAGTAATCATGGGAAGAGATTATTTGCATAGGACTCTCCCTTTCTCAATCCTGTGATTATGCTGCAGTTGCCATATAACATTAGTAGAGGACAGCAGCATCAAGATAAATCCAAAGAGAGGCTTTGAATCTGCTTGCTGAACTAGCTCTTGTTCTTGTTGGTTTTTGTTGAGCCTGTAGAATGGAGAAGTGGACTGACTGAGTGAATGAGTATCGAGGAATGATTGGACTGTATTTGTGGTGAAGGGGTTGCAGGATTTGGAAGGAAAATTGCATGAAAAAAGTGGTTAATGCACAGATGCTTGCTGAGAAATTGAGTGTGTCATCTGTTAGGCCTGGGATTTGAACCCTGCTTGTCGGGGTGGAAGGCAGGAACTTACCCACTGGACCAGACAGGCTTTCCCATCTCTATCTTGTGAAATCTTCCCTATATCATGGTTGTGATGTGTCCTGTGCAGGGGCAGCCATTAGCACTGACACCAAGGCCTGTCAGATGCTGATAGGGTCTCTTGCACAACTCAAACACATTGGGACCCTATGGCTCAGAGGCAAAGTCTAGTGACTTTGGTGCAAGAAGATACCTCTGGAAAGGGGTTTGAATCCAGCCACTGCAATTAAAGTATGATTAGATGGTAAAAAATCCAGTATTTGATTTTTTGCACGTAAAAAGATTATTTTTACTTAAAAAAAATACAGGAACAATTTAAGTCATTTTTTGATTGCATTAGTTGGGCACATTTACAAATCTTGCCACCCCCACCACCACCTGCCACCTCCCTCCTTTTGCTCAAGTAGTTTAAATAGGAGCAAGGTCTTATCTTCATTTATGAATGTGTTCGTTTTTTCTTCAAATTGGTGTTTTGGAGAGCACAAATATGGCCTAAGGGGGGCCAGAATTGAGCTGTATTATGTGAGGAAGGTGCCATGCAGATAATAAAATAGGTTGAATGGTGTTGATTTAATGCAGGGTAAAATTTTGTGCAGGTGAAAGAGCCCTTATTAGCTGCAGTCAGAAGGTAGCATGTTGAATTTTGAAGTGATAGAAAAGGACACAGTCAGGACTCTGATTGACTATGCCTTGAAAATGCATGATGCAGCAAATGTGGGGAAGGGGCAGTTGGTTTGTCATGGCATTGCGTGGCCATGTCTGGCATGCTATGTTATGCTGTGCCTCTGACAATGAGACCAGGACTGGGACTGGGACTTTAGACATCCCAGTTTTAGCATACAACCTTTACAGTAGGCCCACAAACGCCCACGAACGCCCATGTTCTGTATAGAGGATTACTGCAGGTAATTCTGGACCCTGCTAAGTGAGGGTGGGGTCCTTATCTGAAGGCCTTTGACTGGAACAATCCTTAGCCTAAGACAATTTGGCAACTTTAGAAATCTGCTGAAGACCATTTGTTGAAGGTCCTATCGTCGTACAAACTACGGAAGCTCAGAGAAGTAATCATGGGAGGAGATTATTTGCATTGGACTCCCCCTTTCTCAATCCTGTGATTATGCTGCAGTTGCCATATAACATTACTAGAGGACAGCAGCATCAAGATAAATCCAAAGAGAGGCTTTGAATCTGCTTGCTGAACTAGCTCTTGTTCTTGTTGGTTTTTGTTGAGCCTGTAGGATTGAGAAGTGGACTGACTGAGTGAATGAGAATCGAGGAATGATTGGACTGTATTTGTGGTGAAGGGGTTGCAGGATTTGGAAGGAAAATTGTCTGAAAAAAGTGGTTAATGCACAGATGCTTGCTGAGAAATTGAGTGTGTCATTTGTCAGGCCTGGGAATCGAACCCTGCTTGTCTTGGTGGAAGGCAGGAACTTACCCACTGGACCAGACAGGCTTCCCCATTTCTAACTTGTCAAATCTTCCCTATATCATGGCTATGATGTGTCCTGTGCAGGGACAGCCATTAGCACTGACGCCAAGGCCTGTCAGATGCTGATAGGCTCTCTTGCACAACTCAAGTCCATTGAGAACCTATGGCTCAGTGGCAAAGTCTAGTGACTGTGGTGCAGGAAGATACCACTGTACAGGGGTTTGAATCCAGCCACTGCCATTAAATTATGTTTAGATGGAAAAAAATCCAGTATTTGATTTTTTGCACGTAAAAAGATTATTTTTACTTAAAAAAAATTACAGGAACAATTTAAGTCATTTTTTGATTGCATTAGTTGGGCAAATTTACTAATCTTGCCACCCCCACCACCACTTGCCACCTCCCTCCTTTTGCTCAAGTAGCTTAAATAGGAGCAAGGTCTTATCTTCATTTATGAATGTATTCGTTTTTTTTTCAAATTGGTGTTCTGGAGAGCACAAATATGGCCTAAGGGGGGCCAGAATTGAGCTGTATTATGTGAAGAAGGTTCCATGCAGATAATAAAATAGGTTGAATGGTGTTGATTTAATGCAGGGTAAAAAAAATTGCAGGTGAAAGAGCCCTTATTAGCTGCAGTCAGAAGGTAGCATGTTGAATTTTGAAGTGATAGAAAAAGACACAGTCAGGCCTCTGATTGACTATGCCTTGAAAATGCATGATGCAACAAATGTGGGGAAGGGGCAGTTGGTTTGGCATGGCATTGCGTGACCATGTCTGGCATGCTATGTTATGCTGTGCCTCTGACAATGAGACCAGGACTGGGACTTTAGACATCCCAGTTTTAGCATACAACCTTTACAGTAGGCCCACAAACGCCCACGAACACCCATGTTCTGTATAGAGGATTACTGCAGGTAATTCTGGATCCTGCTAAGTGAGGGTGGGGTCCTTATCTGAAGGCCTTCGACTGGAACAATCCTTAGCCTAAGACAATTTGGCAACTTTAGAAATCTGCTGAAGACCATTTGTTGAAGGTCCTATCATCGTACCACTACGGAAGCTCAGAGAAGTAATCATCGGAGGAGATTATTTGCATAGGACTCCCCCTTTCTCAATCCTGTGATTATGCTGCAGTTGCCATATAACATTACTAGAGGACAGCAGCATCAAGATAAATCCAAAGAGAGGGTTTGAATCTGCTTGCTGAACTAGCTCTTGTTCTTGTTGGTTTTTGTTGAGCCTGTAGAATGGAGAAGTGGACTGACTGAGTGAATGAGTATCGAGGAATGATTGGACTGTATTTGTGGTGAAGGGGTTGCAGGATTTGGAAGGAAAATTGCATGAAAAAAGTGGTTAATGCACAGATGCTTGCTGAGAAATTGAGTGCGTCATCTGTCAGGCCTGGGAATCGAACCCTGCTTGTCTGGGTGGAGGGCAGGAACTTACCCACTGCATCAGACAGGATTCCCCATCTCTAGCTTGTCAAATCTTCCCTATATCATGGCTATGATGTGTCCTGTGCAGTGGCAGCCTTCAGCACTGACACCACGGCATGTCAGATGCTGATAGGGTCTCTTGCACAGCTTATATCCATTGAGAACCTATGGCTCAGTGGCAACGTCTAGTGACTTTGGTGCAGGAATATACCACTGTACAGGGGTTTGAATCCAGCCACTGCCATTAAGGTATGTTTAGATGGAAAAAAATCCACTATTTGATTTTTTGCACGTAAAAAGATTATTTTTACTTAAAAAAAATACAGGAACAATTTAAGTCATTTTTTGATTGCATTAGTTGGGCACATTTACAAATCTTGCCACCCCCACCACCACCTGCCACCTCCCTCCTTTTGCTCAAGTAGCTTAAATAGGAGCAAGGTCTTATCTTCATTTATGAATGTATTCGTTTTTTTTTCAAATTGGTGTTCTGGAGAGCACAAATATGGCCTAAGGGGGTCCAGAATTGAGCTATATTATGTGAAGAAGGTTCCATGCAGATAATAAAATAGGTTGAATGGTGTTGATTTAATGCAGGGTAACATTTTGCGCAGGTGAAAGAGCCCTTATTAGCTGCAGTCAGAAGGTAGCATGTTGAATTTTGAAGTGATAGAAAAGGACACAGTCAGGCCTCTGATTGACTATGCCTTGAAAATGCATGATGCAGCAAATGTGGGGAAGGGGCAGTTGGTTCGGCATGGCATTGCGTGGCCATGTCTGGCATGCTATGTTATGCTGTGCCTCTGACAATGAGACGAGGACTGGGACTTTAGACATCCCAGTTTTAGCAAACAACCTTTACAGTAGGCCCACAAAGGCCCACGAACACCCATATTCTGTATAGAGGATTACTGCAGGTAATTCTGGACCCTGCTAAGTGAGGGTGGGGTCCTTATCTGAAGGCCTTCGACTGGAACAATCCTTAGCCTAAGACAATTTGGCAACTTTAGAAATCTGCTGAAGACCATTTGTTGAAGGTCCTATCGTCGTACCACTACAGAAGCTCAGAGAAGTAATCATGGGAGGAGATTATTTGCATAGGACTCCCCCTTTCTCAATCCTGTGATTATGCTGCAGTTGCCATATAACATTACTAGAGGACAGCAGCATCAAGATAAATCCAAAGAGAGGCTTTGAATCTGCTTGCTGAACTAGCTCTTGTTCTTGTTGGTTTTTGTTGAGCCTGTAGAATGGAGAAGTGGACTGACTGAGTGAATGAGTATCGAGGAATGATTGGACTGTATTTGTGGTGAAGGGGTTGCAGGATTTGGAAGGAAAATTGCATGAAAAAAGTGGTTAAAGCACATATGCTTGCTGAGAATTTGAGTGTGTCATCTGTCAGGCCTGGGAATCGAGCCCTGCTTGTCTGGGTGGAAGGCAGGAACTTACCCACTGGACCAGACAGGTTTCCCCATCTCTAGCTTGTCAAATCTTCCCTATATCATGGCTATGATGTGTCCTGTGCAGTGGCAGCCATGAGCACTGACACCACGGCCTGTCAGATGCTGATAGGGTCTCTTGAACAACTCCAATCCATTGAGAGCCTATGGCTCAGTGGCAAAGTCTAGTGACTTTGGTGCAGGAATATACCACTGGAAAGGGGTTTGAATCCAGCCCCTGCCATTAAGGTATGTTTAGATAGAAAAAAATCTAGTATTTGATTTTTGCACGTAAAAAGATTATTTTTACTTAAAAAAAATACAGGAACAATTTAAGTCATTTTTTGATTGCATTAGTTGGGCACATTTACAAATCTTGCCACCCCCACCATCACCTGCCACCTCCCTCCTTTTGCTCAAGTAGCTTAAATAGGAGCAAGGTCTTATCTTCATTTATGAATGTATTCGTTTTTTTTTCAAATTGGTGTTCTGGAGAGCACAAATATGGCCTAAGGGGGGCCAGAATTGAGCTGTATTATGTGAAGAAGGTTCCATGCAGATAATAAAATAGGTTGAATGGTGTTGATTTAATGCAGGGTAAAAAAATTTGCAGGTGAAAGAGCCCTTATTAGCTGCAGTCAGAAGGTAGCATGTTGAATTTTGAAGTGATAGAAAAAGACACAGTCAGGCCTCTGATTGACTATGCCTTGAAAATGCATGATGCAACAAATGTGGGGAAGGGGCAGTTGGTTTGGCATGGCATTGCGTGACCATGTCTGGCATGCTATGTTATGCTGTGCCTCTGACAATGAGACCAGGACTGGGACTTTAGACATCCCAGTTTTAGCATACAACCTTTACAGTAGGCCCACAAACGCCCACGAACACCCATGTTCTGTATAGAGGATTACTGCAGGTAATTCTGGACCCTGCTAAGTGAGGGTGGGGTCCTTATCTGAAGGCCTTCGACTGGAACAATCCTTAGCCTAAGACAATTTGGCAACTTTAGAAATCTGCTGAAGACCATTTGTTGAAGGTCCTATCATCGTACCACTACGGAAGCTCAGAGAAGTAATCATCGGAGGAGATTATTTGCATAGGACTCCCCCTTTCTCAATCCTGTGATTATGCTGCAGTTGCCATATAACATTACTAGAGGACAGCAGCATCAAGATAAATCCAAAGAGAGGGTTTGAATCTGCTTGCTGAACTAGCTCTTGTTCTTGTTGGTTTTTGTTGAGCCTGTAGAATGGAGAAGTGGACTGACTGAGTGAATGAGTATCGAGGAATGATTGGACTGTATTTGTGGTGAAGGGGTTGCAGGATTTGGAAGGAAAATTGCATGAAAAAAGTGGTTAATGCACAGATGCTTGCTGAGAAATTGAGTGCGTCATCTGTCAGGCCTGGGAATCGAACCCTGCTTGTCTGGGTGGAGGGCAGGAACTTACCCACTGCATCAGACAGGATTCCCCATCTCTAGCTTTTCAAATCTTCCCTATATCATGGCTATGATGTGTCCTGTGCAGTGGCAGCCTTCAGCACTGACACCACGGCATGTCAGATGCTGATAGGGTCTCTTGCACAGCTTATATCCATTGAGAACCTATGGCTCAGTGGCAACGTCTAGTGACTTTGGTGCAGGAATATACCACTGTACAGGGGTTTGAATCCAGCCACTGCCATTAAGGTATGTTTAGATGGAAAAAAATCCACTATTTGATTTTTTGCACGTAAAAAGATTATTTTTACTTAAAAAAAATACAGGAACAATTTAAGTCATTTTTTGATTGCATTAGTTGGGCACATTTACAAATCTTGCCACCCCCACCACCACCTGCCACCTCCCTCCTTTTGCTCAAGTAGCTTAAATAGGAGCAAGGTCTTATCTTCATTTATGAATGTATTCGTTTTTTTTTCAAATTGGTGTTCTGGAGAGCACAAATATGGCCTAAGGGGGTCCAGAATTGAGCTGTATTATGTGAAGAAGGTTCCATGCAGATAATAAAATAGGTTGAATGGTGTTGATTTAATGCAGGGTAACATTTTGGGCAGGTGAAAGAGCCCTTATTAGCTGCAGTCAGAAGGTAGCATGTTGAATTTTGAAGTGATAGAAAAGGACACAGTCAGGCCTCTGATTGACTATGCCTTGAAAATGCATGATGCAGCAAATGTGGGGAAGGGGCAGTTGGTTCGGCATGGCATTGCGTGGCCATGTCTGGCATGCTATGTTATGCTGTGCCTCTGACAATGAGACGAGGACTGGGACTTTAGACATCCCAGTTTTAGCAAACAACCTTTACAGTAGGCCCACAAAGGCCCACGAACACCCATATTCTGTATAGAGGATTACTGCAGGTAATTCTGGACCCTGCTAAGTGAGGGTGGGGTCCTTATCTGAAGGCCTTCGACTGGAACAATCCTTAGCCTAAGACAATTTGGCAACTTTAGAAATCTGCTGAAGACCATTTGTTGAAGGTCCTATCGTCGTACCACTACAGAAGCTCAGAGAAGTAATCATGGGAGGAGATTATTTGCATAGGACTCCCCCTTTCTCAATCCTGTGATTATGCTGCAGTTGCCATATAACATTACTAGAGGACAGCAGCATCAAGATAAATCCAAAGAGAGGCTTTGAATCTGCTTGCTGAACTAGCTCTTGTTCTTGTTGGTTTTTGTTGAGCCTGTAGAATGGAGAACTGGACTGACTGAGTGAATGAGTATCGAGGAATGATTGGACTGTATTTGTGGTGAAGGGGTTGCAGGATTTGGAAGGAAAATTGCATGAAAAAAGTGGTTAAAGCACATATGCTTGCTGAGAATTTGAGTGTGTCATCTGTCAGGCCTGGGAATCGAGCCCTGCTTGTCTGGGTGGAAGGCAGGAACTTACCCACTGGACCAGACAGGTTTCCCCATCTCTAGCTTGTCAAATCTTCCCTATATCATGGCTATGATGTGTCCTGTGCAGTGGCAGCCATGAGCACTGACACCACGGCCTGTCAGATGCTGATAGGGTCTCTTGAACAACTCCAATCCATTGAGAGCCTATGGCTCAGTGGCAAAGTCTAGTGACTTTGGTGCAGGAATATACCACTGGAAAGGGGTTTGAATCCGGCCCCTGCTATTAAGGTATATTTAGATGGAAAAAAATCCAGTATTTGATTTTTTGCACTTAAAAAGATTATTTTTACTTAAAAAAAATACAGGAACAATTTAAGTCATTTTTTGATTGCATTAGTTGGGCACATTTACAAATCCTGCACCCTCACCACCACCTGCCACCTCCCTCCTTTTGCTCAAGTAGTTTAAATAGGAGCAAGGTCTTATCTTCATTTATGAATGTATTCGTTTTCTTCAAATTGGTGTTCTGGAGAGCACAAATATGGCCTAAGGGGGACCAGAATTGAGCTGTATTATGTGAGGAAGATGCCATGCAGATAATAAAATAGGTTGAATGGTGTTGATTTAATGCAGGGTAAAATTTTGTGCAGGTGAAACAGCCCTTATTAGCTGCAGTCAGAAGGTAGCATGTTGAATTTTGAAGTGATAGAAAAGGACACAGTCAGGCCTCTGATTGACTATGCCTTGAAAATGCATGATGCAGCAAGTGTGGGGTAGGGGCAGTTGGTTTGGCATGGCATTGCATGGCATTGCGTGGCCATGTCTGGCATGCTGTGTTATGCTGTGCCTCTGACAATAAGACCAGGACTGAGACTTTAGACATCCCAGTTTTAGCATACAACCTTTACAGTAGGCCCACAAATGCCCACGAACGCCCATGTTCTGTATAGAGGATTACTGCAGATAATTCTGGACCCTGCTAAGTGAGGGTGGGGTCCTTATCTGAATGCCTTCGACTGGAACAATCCTTAGCCTAAGACAATTTGGCAACTTTAGAAATCTGCTGAAGACCATTTGTTGAAGGTCCTATCGTCGTACCACTACGGAAGCTCAGAGAAGTAATCATGGGAAGAGATTATTTGCATAGGACTCTCCCTTTCTCAATCCTGTGATTATGCTGCAGTTGCCATATAACATTAGTAGAGGACAGCAGCATCAAGATAAATCCAAAGAGAGGCTTTGAATCTGCTTGCTGAACTAGCTCTTGTTCTTGGTTTTTGTTGAGCCTGTAGAATGGAGAAGTGGACTGACTGAGTGAATGAGTATCGAGGAATGATTGGACTGTATTTGTGGTGAAGGGGTTGCAGGATTTGGAAGGAAAATTGCATGAAAAAAGGCGTTAATGCACAGATGCTTGCTGAGAAATTGAGTGTGTCATCTGTTAGGCCTGGGATTTGAACCCTGCTTGTCGGGGTGGAAGGCAGGAACTTACCCACTGGACCAGACAGGCTTTCCCATCTCTATCTTGTGAAATCTTCCCTATATCATGGTTGTGATGTGTCCTGTGCAGGGGCAGCCATTAGCACTGACACCAAGGCCTGTCAGATGCTGATAGGGTCTCTTGCACAACTCAAACACATTGGGACCCTATGGCTCAGAGGCAAAGTCTAGTGACTTTGGTGCAAGAAGATACCTCTGGAAAGGGGTTTGAATCCAGCCATTGCAATTAAAGTATGATTAGATGGTAAAAAATCCAGTATTTGATTTTTTGCACGTAAAAAGATTATTTTTAATTAAAAAAAATACAGGAACAATTTAAGTCATTTTTTGATTGCATTAGTTGGGCACATTTACAAATCTTGCCACCCCCACCACCACCTGCCACCTCCCTCCTTTTGCTCAAGTAGTTTAAATAGGAGCAAGGTCTTATCTTCATTTATGAATGTGTTCGTTTTTTCTTCAAATTGGTGTTTTGGAGAGCACAAATATGGCCTAAGGGGGGCCAGAATTGAGCTGTATTATGTGAGGAAGGTGCCATGCAGATAATAAAATAGGTTGAATGGTGTTGATTTAATGCAGGGTAAAATTTTGTGCAGGTGAAAGAGCCCTTATTAGCTGCAGTCAGAAGGTAGCATGTTGAATTTTGAAGTGATAGAAAAGGACACAGTCAGGCTTCTGATTGACTATGCCTTGAAAATGCATGATGCAGCAAGTGTGGGGAAGGGGCAGTTGGTTTGTCATGGCATTGCGTGGCCATGTCTGGCATGGTATGTTATGCTGTGCCTCTGACAATGAGACCAGGACTGGGACTTTAGACATCCCAGTTTTAGCATACAACCTTTACAGTAGGCCCACAAACGCCCAGGAACGCCCATGTTCTGTATAGAGGATTACTGCAGGTAATTCTGGACCCTGCTAAGTGAGGGTGGGGTCCTTATCTGAAGGCCTTCGACTGGAACAATCCTTAGCCTAAGACAATTTGGCAACTTTAGAAATCTGCTGAAGACCATTTGTTGAAGGTCCTATCGTCGTACCACTACGGAAGCTCAGAGAAGTAATCATGGGAGGAGATTATTTGCATAGGACTCCCCCTTTCTCAATCCTGTGATTATGCTGCAGTTGCCATATAACATTACTAGAGGACAGCAGCATCAAGATAAATCCAAAGAGAGGCTTTGAATCTGCTTGCTGAACTAGCTCTTGTTCTTGTTGGTTTTTGTTGAGACTGTAGAATGGAGAAGTGGACTGACTGAGTGAATGAGTATCGAGGAATGATTGGACTGTATTTGTGGTGAAGGGGTTGCAGGATTTGGAAGGAAAATTGCATGAAAAAAGTGGTTATTGCACAGATGCTTGCTGAGAAATTGAGTGTGTCATCTGTCAGGCCTGGGAATTGAACCCTGCTTGTCTGGGTGGAAGGGAAGAACTTACCCACTGGACCAGACAGGCTTTCCCAGCTCTAGTTTGTCAAATCTTCCCTATATCATGGCTATGATGTGTCCTGTGCAGGGGCAGCCATTAGCACTGACACCAAGGCCTGTCAGATGCTTATAGGGTCTCTTGCACAACTCAAATACATTGAGAACCTATGGCTCAGTGGCAAAGTCTAGTGACTTTAGTGCAGGAAGATACCACTGGAAAGGAGTTTGAATCCAGCCACTGCCATTAAAGTATGTTTAGATAGAAAAAAAATCCGGTATTTGATTTTTTGCACGTAAAAAGATTATTTTTGCTTAAAAAAAATACAGGAACAATTTAAGTCATTTTTTGATTGCATTAGTTGGGCACATTTACAAATCTTGCCACCCCCACCACCACCTGCCACCTCCCTCCTTTTGCTCAAGTATTTTAAATAGGAGCAAGGTCTTAACTTCATTTATGAATGTATTCGTTTTTTCTTCAAATTGGTGTTCTGGAGAGCACAAATATGGCCTAAGGGGGGCCAGAATTGAGCTGTATTATGTGAGGAAGGTGCCATGCAGATAATAAAATAGGTTGAATGATGTTGATTTAATGCGGGGCAAAATTTGTGCAGGTGAAACAGCCCTTATTAGCTGCAGTCAGAAGGTAGCATGTTGAATTTTGAAGTGATAGAAAAGGACACAGTCAGGCCTCTGATTGACTATGTCTTGAAAATGCATGATGCAGCAAATGTGAGGAAGGGGCAGTTGGTTTGGCATGGCATTGCGTGGCCATGTCTGGCATGCTATGTTATGCTGTGCCTCTGACAATGAGACCAGGACTGGGACTTTAGACATCACAGTTTTAGCATACAACCTTTACAGTAGGCCCACAAACGCCCACGAACGCCCATGTTCTGTATAGAGGATTACTGCAGGTAATTCCTGACCCTGCTAAGTGAGGGTGGGTTCCTTATCTGAATGCCTTCGACTGGAACAATCCTTAGCCTAAGACAATTTGGCAACTTTAGAAATCTGCTGAAGACCATTTGTTGAAGGTCCTATCGTCGTACCACTACGGAAGCTCAGAGAAGTAATCATGAGAGGAGGTTATTTGCATAGGACTCTCCCTTTCTCAATCCTGTGATTATGCTGCAGTTGCCATATAACATTACTAGAGGACAGCAGCATCAAGATAAATCCAAAGAGAGGCTTTGAATCTGCTTGCTGAACTAGCTCTTCTTCTCGTTGGTTTTTGTTGAGCCTGTAGAATGGAGAAGTGGACTGACTGAGTGAATGAGTATTGAGGAATGATTGGACTGTATTTGTGGTGAAGGGGTTGCAGGATTTGGAAGGAAAATTGCATGAAAAAAGTGGTTAATGCACAGATGCTTGCTGAGAAATTGTGTGTGTCATCTGTGAGGCCTGGGATTCGAACCCTGCTTGTCTGGGAGGAAGACAGGAACTTACCCACTGGACCAGACAGGCTTTCCCATCGCTAGCTTGTCAAATCTTCCCTATCTCATGGTTGTGATGTGTCCTGTGCAGGGGCAGCCATTAGCACTGACACCAAGGCCTGTCAGATGCTGATAGGGTCTCTTGCACAACTCAAACACATTCAGAACCTATGGCTCAGTGGCAAAGTCTAGTGACTTTGGTGCAGGAAGATACCACTGGAAAGGGGTTTGAATCCAGCCACTGCAATTAAAGTACGTTTAGATGGTAAAAAATCCAGTATTTGATTTTTTGCACATAAAAAGATTATTTTTACTTAAAAAAAATACAGGAACAATTCAAGTCATTTTTTGATTGCATTAGTTGGGCACATTTACAAATCTTGCACCCCCACCACCACCTGCCACCTCCCTCATTTTGCTCAAGTAGTTTAAATAGGAGCAAGGTCTTATCTTCATTCATGAATGTATTCGTTTTTTCTTCAAATTGGTATTCTGGAGAGCACAAATATGGCCTAAGGGGGGCCAGAATTGAGCTGTATTATGTGAGGAAGGTGCCATGCAGATAATAAAATAGGTTGAATGGTGTTGATTTAATGCAGGGTAAAATTTTGTGCAGGTGAAACAGCCCTTATTAGCTGCAGTCAGAAGGTAGCATGTTGAATTTTGAAGTGATAGAAAAGGACACAGTCAGGCCTCTGATTGACTATGCCTTGAAAATGCATGATGCAGCAAGTGTGGGGTAGGGGCAGTTGGTTTGGCATGGCATTGCGTGGCCATGTCTGGCATGCTGTGTTATGCTGTGCCTCTGACAATGAGACCAGGACTGAGACTTTAGACATCCCAGTTTTAGCATACAACCTTTACAGTAGGCCCACAAATGCCCACGAACGCCCATGTTCTGTATAGAGGATTACTGCAGATAATTCTGGACCCTGCTAAGTGAGGGTGGGGTCCTTATCTGAATGCCTTCGACTGGAACAATCCTTAGCCTAAGACAATTTGGCAACTTTAGAAATCTGCTGAAGACCATTTGTTGAAGGTCCTATCGTCGTACCACTACGGAAGCTCAGAGAAGTAATCATGGGAAGAGATTATTTGCATAGGACTCTCCCTTTCTCAATCCTGTGATTATGCTGCAGTTGCCATATAACATTAGTAGAGGACAGCAGCATCAAGATAAATCCAAAGAGAGGCTTTGAATCTGCTTGCTGAACTAGCTCTTGTTCTTGTTGGTTTTTGTTGAGCCTGTAGAATGGAGAAGTGGACTGACTGAGTGAATGAGTATCGAGGAATGATTGGACTGTATTTGTGGTGAAGGGGTTGCAGGATTTGGAAGGAAAATTGCATGAAAAAAGTGGTTAATGCACAGATGCTTGCTGAGAAATTGAGTGTGTCATCTGTTAGGCCTGGGATTTGAACCCTGCTTGTCGGGGTGGAAGGCAGGAACTTACCCACTGGACCAGACAGGCTTTCCCATCTCTATCTTGTGAAATCTTCCCTATATCATGGTTGTGATGTGTCCTGTGCAGGGGCAGCCATTAGCACTGACACCAAGGCCTGTCAGATGCTGATAGGGTCTCTTGCACAACTCAAACACATTGGGACCCTATGGCTCAGAGGCAAAGTCTAGTGACTTTGGTGCAAGAAGATACCTCTGGAAAGGGGTTTGAATCCAGCCACTGCAATTAAAGTATGATTAGATGGTAAAAAAATCCAGTATTTGATTTTTTGCACGTAAAAAGATTATTTTTACTTAAAAAAAATACAGGAACAATTTAAGTCATTTTTTGATTGCATTAGTTGGGCACATTTACAAATCTTGCCACCCCCACCACCACCTGCCACCTCCCTCCTTTTGCTCAAGTAGTTTAAATAGGAGCAAGGTCTTATCTTCATTTATGAATGTGTTCGTTTTTTCTTCAAATTGGTGTTTTGGAGAGCACAAATATGGCCTAAGGGGGGCCAGAATTGAGCTGTATTATGTGAGGAAGGTGCCATGCAGATAATAAAATAGGTTGAATGGTGTTGATTTAATGCAGGGTAAAATTTTGTGCAGGTGAAAGAGCCCTTATTAGCTGCAGTCAGAAGGTAGCATGTTGAATTTTGAAGTGATAGAAAAGGACACAGTCAGGACTCTGATTGACTATGCCTTGAAAATGCATGATGCAGCAAATGTGGGGAAGGGGCAGTTGGTTTGGCATGGCATTGCGTGGCCATGTCTGGCATGCTATGTTATGCTGTGCCTCTGACAATGAGACCAGGACTGGGACTGGGAGTTTAGACATCCCAGTTTTAGCATACAACCTTTACAGTAGGCCCACAAACGCCCACGAACGCCCATGTTCTGTATAGAGGATTACTGCAGGTAATTCTGGACCCTGCTAAGTGAGGGTGGGGTCCTTATCTGAAGGCCTTTGACTGGAACAATCCTTAGCCTAAGACAATTTGGCAACTTTAGAAATCTGCTGAAGACCATTTGTTGAAGGTCCTATCGTCGTACAAACTACGGAAGCTCAGAGAAGTAATCATGGGAGGAGATTATTTGCATTGGACTCCCCCTTTCTCAATCCTGTGATTATGCTGCAGTTGCCATATAACATTACTAGAGGACAGCAGCATCAAGATAAATCCAAAGAGAGGCTTTGAATCTGCTTGCTGAACTAGCTCTTGTTCTTGTTGGTTTTGTTGAGCCTGTAGGATTGAGAAGTGGACTGACTGAGTGAATGAGAATCGAGGAATGATTGGACTGTATTTGTGGTGAAGGGGTTGCAGGATTTGGAAGGAAAATTGTCTGAAAAAAGTGGTTAATGCACAGATGCTTGCTGAGAAATTGAGTGTGTCATTTGTCAGGCCTGGGAATCGAACCCTGCTTGTCTTGGTGGAAGGCAGGAACTTACCCACTGGACCAGACAGGCTTGCCCATCTCTAACTTGTCAAATCTTCCCTATATCATGGCTATGATGTGTCCTGTGCAGGGACAGCCATTAGCACTGACGCCAAGGCCTGTCAGAAGCTGATAGGCTCTCTTGCACAACTCCAGTCCATTGAGAACCTATGGCTCAGTGGCAAAGTCTAGTGACTGTGGTGCAGGAAGATACCACTGTACAGGGGTTTGAATCCAGCCACTGCCATTAAATTATGTTTAGATGGAAAAAAATCCAGTATTTGATTTTTTGCACGTAAAAAGATTATTTTTACTTAAAAAAAATTACAGGAACAATTTAAGTCATTTTTTGATTGCATTAGTTGGGCAAATTTACTAATCTTGCCACCCCCACCACCACTTGCCACCTCCCTCCTTTTGCTCAAGTAGCTTAAATAGGAGCAAGGTCTTATCTTCATTTATGAATGTATTCGTTTTTTTTTCAAATTGGTGTTCTGGAGAGCACAAATATGGCCTAAGGGGTGCCAGAATTGAGCTGTATTATGTGAGGAAGGTGCCATGCAGATAATAAAATAGGTTGAATGGTGTTGATTTAATGCAGGGTAAAATTTTGTGCAGGTGAAAGAGCCCTTATTAGCTGCAGTCAGAAGGTAGCATGTTGAATTTTGAAGTGATAGAAAAGGACACAGTCAGGCCTCTGATTGACTATGCCTTGAAAATGCATGATGCAGCAAATGTGGGGAAGCGGCAGTTGGTTTGGCATGGCATTGCATGGCCATGTCTGGCATGCTATGTTATGCTGTGCCTCTGACAATGAGACCAGGACTGGGACTTTAGACATCCCAGTTTTAGCATACAACCTTTACAGTAGGCCCACAAACACCCACAAACGCCCATGTTCTGTTTAGAGGATTACTGCAGGTAATTATGGACCCTGCTAAGTGAGGGTGGGGTCCTTATCTGAAGGCCTTCGACTGGAACAATCCTTAGCCTAAGACAATTTGGCAACTTTAGAAATCTGCTGAAGACCATTTGTTGAAGGTCCTATCGTCGTACCACTACGGAAGCTCAGAGAAGTAATCATGGGGAGGAGATTATTTGCATAGGACTCCCCCTTTCTCAATCCTGTGATTATGCTGCAGTTGCCATATAACATTACTAGAGGACAGCAGCATCAAGATAAATCCAAAGAGAGGCTTTGAATCTGCTTGCTGAACTAGTTCTTGTTGGTTTTTGTTGAGGCTGTAGAATGGAGAAGTGGACTGACAGTGAATGAGTATCGAGGAATGATTGGACTGTATTTGTGGTGAAGGGGTTGCAGGATTTGGAAGGAAAATTGCATGAAAAAAGTGGTTAATGCACATATGATTGCTGAGAAATTGAGTGTGTCATCTGTCAGGCCTAGGAATCGAACTCTGCTTTTCTGGGTGGAAGGCAGGAACTTACCCACTGGACCAGACAGGCTTCCCAGTCTCTAGATTGTCAAATCTTCCCTATATCATGCCTATGATGTGTCCTGTGCAGTGGCAGCCATTAGCACTGACACCACAGCGTGTCAGATGCTGATAGGGTCTCTTGCACAACTCAAATCCATTGAGAACCTATGGCTCAGTGGCAAAGTCTAGTGACTTTGGTGCATGAAGATACCACTGTACAGGGGTTAGAATCCAGCCACTGCCATTAAATTATGTTTAGATGGAAAAAAATCCAGTATTACATTTTTTGCACGTAAAAAGATTATTTTTACTTAAAAAAAATACAGGAACAATTTAATTCATTTTTTGATTGCATTAGTGTTGCACATTTACAAATCTTGCCACCCCCACCACCACCTGCCACCTCCCTCCTTTTGCTCAAGTAGCTTAAATAGGAGCAAGGTCTTATCTTCATTTATGAATGTATTCGTTTTTTTTCAAATTGGTGTTCTGGAGAGCACAAATATGGCCTAAGGGGGGCCAGAATTGAGCTGTATTATGTGAGGAAGGTTCCATGCAGATAATAAAATAGGTTGAATGGTGTTGATTTAATGCAGGGTAACATTTTGTGCAGGTGAAAGAGCCCTTATTAGCTGCAGTCAGAAGGTAGCATGTTGAATTTTGAAGTGATAGAAAAGGACACAGTCAGGCCTCTGATTGACTATGCCTTGAAAATGCATGATGCAGCAAATGTGGGGAAGGGGCAGTTGGTTTGGCATGGCATTGCGTGGCCATGTCTGGCATGCTATGTTATGCTGTGCCTCTGACAATGAGACCAGGACTGGGACTGGGACTTTAGACATCCCAGTTTTAGCATACAACCTTTACAGTAGGCCCACAAACACCCACGAACGCCCATGTTCTGTATAGAGGATTACTGCAGGTAATTCTGGACCCTACTAAGTGAGGGTGGGGTCCTTATCTGAAGGCGTTTGACTGGAACAATCCTTAGCCTAAGACAATTTGGCAACTTTAGAAATCTGCTGAAGACCATTTGTTGAAGGTCCTATCGTCGTACAAACTACGGAAGCTCAGAGAAGTAATCATGGGAGGAGATTATTTGCATTGGACTCCCCCTTTCTCAATCCTGTGATTATGCTGCAGTTGCCATATAACATTACTAGAGGACAGCAGCATCAAGATAAATCCAAAGAGAGGCTTTGAATCTGCTTGCTGAACTAGCTCTTGTTCTTGTTGGTTTTGTTGAGCCTGTAGGATTGAGAAGTGGACTGACTGAGTGAATGAGAATCGAGGAATGATTGGACTGTATTTGTGGTGAAGGGGTTGCAGGATTTGGAAGGAAAATTGTCTGAAAAAAGTGGTTAATGCACAGATGCTTGCTGAGAAATTGAGTGTGTCATTTGTCAGGCCTGGGAATCGAACCCTGCTTGTCTTGGTGGAAGGCAGGAACTTACCCACTGGACCAGACAGGCTTGCCCATCTCTAACTTGTCAAATCTTCCCTATATCATGGCTATGATGTGTCCTGTGCAGGGACAGCCATTAGCACTGACGCCAAGGCCTGTCAGAAGCTGATAGGCTCTCTTGCACAACTCCAGTCCATTGAGAACCTATGGCTCAGTGGCAAAGTCTAGTGACTGTGGTGCAGGAAGATACCACTGTACAGGGGTTTGAATCCAGCCACTGCCATTAAATTATGTTTAGATGGAAAAAAATCCAGTATTTGATTTTTTGCACGTAAAAAGATTATTTTTACTTAAAAAAAATTACAGGAACAATTTAAGTCATTTTTTGATTGCATTAGTTGGGCAAATTTACTAATCTTGCCACCCCCACCACCACTTGCCACCTCCCTCCTTTTGCTCAAGTAGCTTAAATAGGAGCAAGGTCTTATCTTCATTTATGAATGTATTCGTTTTTTTTTCAAATTGGTGTTCTGGAGAGCACAAATATGGCCTAAGGGGTGCCAGAATTGAGCTGTATTATGTGAGGAAGGTGCCATGCAGATAATAAAATAGGTTGAATGGTGTTGATTTAATGCAGGGTAAAATTTTGTGCAGGTGAAAGAGCCCTTATTAGCTGCAGTCAGAAGGTAGCATGTTGAATTTTGAAGTGATAGAAAAGGACACAGTCAGGCCTCTGATTGACTATGCCTTGAAAATGCATGATGCAGCAAATGTGGGGAAGCGGCAGTTGGTTTGGCATGGCATTGCGTGGCCATGTCTGGCATGCTATGTTATGCTGTGCCTCTGACAATGAGACCAGGACTGGGACTTTAGACATCCCAGTTTTAGCATACAACCTTTACAGTAGGCCCACAAACACCCACGAACGCCCATGTTCTGTTTAGAGGATTACTGCAGGTAATTATGGACCCTGCTAAGTGAGGGTGGGGTCCTTATCTGAAGGCCTTCGACTGGAACAATCCTTAGCCTAAGACAATTTGGCAACTTTAGAAATCTGCTGAAGACCATTTGTTGAAGGTCCTATCGTCGTACCACTACGGAAGCTCAGAGAAGTAATCATGGGAGGAGATTATTTGCATAGGACTCCCCCTTTCTCAATCCTGTGATTATGCTGCAGTTGCCATATAACATTACTAGAGGACAGCAGCATCAAGATAAATCCAAAGAGAGGCTTTGAATCTGCTTGCTGAACTAGTTCTTGTTCTTGTTGGTTTTTGTTGAGCCTGTAGAATGGAGAAGTGGACTGACAGAGAATGAGTATCGAGGAATGATTGGACTGTATTTGTGGTGAAGGGGTTGCAGGATTTGGAAGGAAAATTGTCTGAAAAAAGTGGTTAATGCACAGATGCTTGCTGAGAAATTGAGTGTGTCATTTGTCAGGCCTGGGAATCGAACCCTGCTTGTCTTGGTGGAAGGCAGGAACTTACCCACTGGACCAGACAGGCTTGCCCATCTCTAACTTGTCAAATCTTCCCTATATCATGCCTATGATGTGTCCTGTACAGTGGCAGCCATTAGCACTGACACCACGGCGTGTCAGATGCTGATAGGGTCTCTTGCACAACTCAAATCCATCGAGAACCTATGGCTCAGTGGCAAAGTCTAGTGACTTTGGTGCATGAAGATACCACTGGACAGGGTTTAGAATCCAGCCACTGCCATTAAATTATGTTTAGATGGAAAAAAATCCAGTATTAATTTTTTTGCACGTAAAAAGATTATTTTTACTTAAAAAAAATACAGGAACAATTTAATTCATTTTTTGATTGCATTAGTTGTGCACATTTACAAATCTTGCCACCCCCACCACCACCTGCCACCTCCCTCCTTTTGCTCAAGTAGCTTAAATAGGAGCAAGGTCTTATCTTCATTTATGAATGGATTCGTTTTTTTTCAAATTGGTGTTCTGGAGAGCACACATATGGCCTAAGGGGGGCCAGAATTGAGCTGTATTATGTGAGGAAGGTTGCATGCAGATAATAAAATAGGTTGAATGGTGTTGATTTAATGCAGGGTAACATTTTGTGCAGGTGAAAGAGACCTTATTAGCTGCAGTCAGAAGGTAGCATGTTGAATTTTGAAGTGATAGAAAAGGACACAGTCAGGCCTCTGATTGACTATGCCGTGAAAATGCATGATGCAGCAAATGTGGGGAAGGGGCAGTTGGTTTGGCATGGCATTGCGTGGCCATGTCTGGCATGCTATGTTATGCTGTGCCTCTGACAATGAGACCAGGACTGGGACTTTAGACATCCTGGTCTTAGCATACAACCTTTACAGTAGGCCCACGAACGCCCCTGTTCTGTATAGAGGATTACTGCAGGTAATTCTGGACCCTGCTAAGTGAAGGTGGGGTCCTTATCTGAAGGCCTTCGACTGGAACATTCCTTAGCATAAGACAATTTGGCAACTTTAGAAATCTGCTGAAGACCATTTGTTGAAGGTCCTATCGTCGTACCACTACGGAAGCTCTGAGAAATAATCATGGGAGGTGATTATTTGCATAGGACTCCCCCTTTCTCAATCCAGTGATTATGCTGCAGTTGCCATATAACATTACTAGAGGACAGTAGCATCAAGATAAATCCAAAGAGAGGCTTTGATTCTGCTTGCTGAACTAGCTCTTGTTCTTGTTGGTTTTTGTGAGCCTGTAGAATGGAGAAGTGGACTGACTGAGTAAATAAGTATCGAGGAATGATTGGACTGTATTTGTGGTGAAGGGGTTGCAGGATTTTGAAGGAAAATTGCATGAAAAAAGTGGTTAATGCACAGATGCTTGCTGAGAAATTGAGAGTGTCATCTGTCAGGCCTGGGAATAGAACCTTGCTTGTCTGGGTGGAAAGCAGGAACTTACCCACTGGACCAGACAGGCTTCCCCATCTCTAGCTTGTCAAATCTTCCCTATATCATGGCTATGATGTGTCCTGTGCAGTGGCAGCCTTCAGCACTGACACCACGGCATGTCAGATGCTGATAGGGTCTCTTGCACAACTCAATTCCTTTGAGAACCTTTGGCTCAGTGGCAAAGTCTAGTGACTTTGGTGCAGGAATATACCACTGGACAGGGGTTTGAATCCAGCCTTTGCCATTAAGGTACATTTAGATGGAAATAAATCCAGTATTTGATTTTTTGCACGTTAAAAGATTATTTTTACTTAAAAAAAATACATTAACAATTTAAGTCATTTTTTGATTGCATTAGTTGGGCACATTTACAAATCTTGCCACACCCACCACCACCTGCCACCTCCCTCCTTTTGCTCAAGTAGCTTAAATAGGAGCAAGGTCTTATCTTCATTTATGAATGTATTCGTTTTCTTTACAAATTGGTGTTCTGGAGAGCACATATATGGCCTAAGGGGGGCCAGAATTGAGCTGTATTATGTGAGGAAGGTGCCATGCAGATAATAAAATAGGTTGAATGGTGTTGATTTAATGCAGGGTAAAATTTTGTGCAGGTGAAAGAGCCCTTATTAGCTGCAGTCAGAAGGTAGCATGTTGAATTTTGAAGTGATAGAAAAGGAGACAGTCAGGCCTCTGATTGACTACGCCTTGAAAATGCATGATGCAGCAAATGTGGGGAAGCGGCAGTTGGTTTGGCATGGCATTGTGTGGCCATGTCTGGCATGCTATGTTATGCTGTGCCTCTGACAATGAGACCAGGACTGGGACTTTAGACATCCCAGTTTTAGCATACAACCTTTACAGTAGGCCCACGAACGCCCATGTTCTGTACAGAGGATTACTGGAGGTAATTCTGGACCCTGCTAAGTGAGGGTGGGGTCCTTATCAGAAGGCCTTCGACTGGAACAATCCTTAGCCTAAGACAATTTGGCAACTTTAGAAATCTGCTGAAGACCATTTGTTGAAGGTCCTATCGTCGTACCACTACGGAAGCTCAGAGAAGTAATCATGGGAGGAGATTATTTGCATAGGACTCCCCCTTTCTCAATCCTGTGATTATGCTGCAGTTGCCATATAACATTACTAGAGGACAGCAGCATCAAGATAAATCCAAAGAGAGGCTTTGAATCTGCTTGCTGAACTAGCTCTTGTTGGTTTTTGTTGAGCCTGTAGAATGGAGAAGTAGACTGACTGAGTGACTGAGTATCGAGGAATGATTGGACTGTATTTGTGGTGAAGGGGTTGCAGGATTTGGAATGAAAATTGCTTGAAAAAAGTGGTTAATGCACATATGCTTGCTGAGAAATTGAGTGTGTCATCTGTCAGGCCTAGGAATCGAACCCTGCTTGTCTGGGTGGAAGGCAGGAACTTACCCACTGGACCAAGCAGGCTTCTCGGTCACTAGGTTGTCAAATCTTCCCTATATCATGGCTATGATGTATCCTGCGCAGTGGCAGCCATTAGCACTGACACCACGGCCTGTCAGATGCTGATAGGGTCTCTTGCACAACTCAAATCCATTGAGAACCTATGGCTCAGTGGCAAAGTCTAGTGACTTTGGTGCAGGAAGATACCACTGGACAGGGGTTAGAATCCAGCCACTGCCATTAAATAATGTTTAGATGGAAAAAAATCCAGTATTTGATTTTTTGCACGTAAAAAGATTATTTTTACTTAAATAAAATACAGGAACAATTTAAGTCATTTTTTGATTGCATTAGTTGGGCACATTTACAAATCTTGCCACCCCCACCACCACCTGCCACCTGCCTCCTTTTGCTCAAGTAGCTTAAATAGGAGCAAGGTCTTATCTTCATTTATGAATGTATTCGTTTTTTTTTCAAATTGGTTTTCTGGAGAGCACAAATATGGCCTAAGGGGGGCCAGAATTGAGCTGTATTATGTGAGGAAGGTGCCATACAGATAATAAAATAGGTTGAATGGTGTTGATTTAATGCAGGGTAAAAAATTTTGCAGGTGAAAGAGCCCTTATTAGCTGCAGTCAAAAGGTAGCATGTTGAATTTTGAAGTGATAGAAAAGGACACAGTCAGGCCTCTGATTGACTGTGCCTTGAAAATGCATGATGCAGCAAATGTGGGGAAGGGGCCGTTGGTTTGGCATGGCATTGCGTGGCCATGTCTGGCATTTTATGTTATGCTGTGCCTCTGACAATGAGACCAGGACTGGGACTTTAGACATCCTGGTTTTAGCATACAACTTTACAGTAGGCCCACAAATGCCCATGAACGCCCATGTTCTGTATAGAGGATTACTGCAGGTAATTCTGGACCCTGCTAAGTGAGGGTGGGGTCCTTATCTGAAGGCCTTCGACTGGAACAATCCTTAGCCTAAGACAATTTGGCAACTTTAGAAATCTGCTGAAGACCATTTGTTGAAGGTCCTATCGTCGTACCACTACGGAAGCTCAGAGAAGTAATCATGGGAGGAGATTATTTGCATTGGACTCCCCCTTTCTCAATCCTGTGATTATGCTGCAGTTGCCATATAAAATTACTAGAGGACAGCAGCATCAAGATAAATCCATAGAGAGGCTTTGAATCTGCTTGCTGAACTAGCTCTTGTTCTTGTTGGTTTTTGTTGAGCATGTAGGATTGAGAAGTGGACTGACTGAGTGAATGAGAATCGAGGAATGATTGGACTGTATTTGTGGTGTAGGGGTTGCAGGATTTGGAAGGAAAATTGTATGAAAAAAGTGGTTAATGCACTGATGCTTGCTGAGAAATTGAGAGTATCATATGTCAGGCCTGGGAATCGAACCCTGCTTGTTTCGGTGGAAGGCAGGAACTTACCCACTGGACCAGACAGGCTTCCCCATCTCTAGCTTGTCAAATCTTCCATATATCATGGCTATGATGTGTCCTGTGCAGGGGCAGCCATTAGCACTGACACCAAGGCCTGTCAGATGCTGATAGGCTCTCTTGCACAACACAAATCCATTGAGAATCTATGGCTCAGTGGCAAAGTCTAGTGACAGTGGTGCAGGAAAATATCACTGTACAGGGGTTTGAATCCAGCTACTGCCATTAATTATGTTTAGATGGAAAAAAAATCCAGTATTTGATTTTTTGCACGTAAAAAGATTATTTTTACTTAAAACAAATACAGGAACAATTTAAGTCATTTTTTGATTGCATTAGTTGGGCAAATTTACTAATCTTGCCACCCCCACCACCACCTGCCACCTCCCTCCTTTTGCTCAAGTAGCTTAAATAGGAGCAAGGTCTTATCTTCATTTATGAATGTATTCGTTTTTTTTTCAAATTGGTGTTCTGGAGAGCACAAATATGGCCTAAGGGGGGCCAGAATTGAGCTGTATTATGTGAGGAAGGTGCCATGCAGATAATAAAATAGGTTGAATGGTGTTGATTTAATGCAGGGTAAAATTTTGTGCAGGTGAAAGAGCCCTTATTAGCTGCAGTCAAAAGGTAGCATGTTGAATTTTGAAGTGATAGAAAAGGACACAGTCAGACCTCTGATTGACTATGCCTTGAAAATGCATGATGCAGCAAATGTGGGGAAGGGGCAGTTGGTTTGGCATGGCATTGCGTGGCCATGTCTGGCATGCTATGTTATGCTGTGCCTCTGACAATGAGACCAGGACTGGGACTTTAGACATCCCCGTTTTAGCATACAACCTTTACAGTAGGCCCACAAACGCCCACGAATGCCCATGTTCTGTATAGAGGATTACTGCAGGTAATTCTGGACCCTGCTAAGTGAGGGTGGGGTCCTTATCTGAAGGCCTTCGACTGGAACAATCCTTAGCCTAAGACAATTTGGCAACTTTAGAAATCTGCTGAAGACCATTTGTTGAAGGTGCTATCGTCGTACCACTACGGAAGCTCAGAGAAGTAATCATGGGAGGAGATTATTTGCACTGGACTCCCCCTTTCTCAATCCTGTGATTATGCTGCAGTTGCCATATAAAATTACTAGAGGACAGCAGCATCAAGATAAATCCAAAGAGAGGCTTTGAATCTGCTTGCTGAACTAGCTCTTGTTCTTGTTGGTTTTTGTTGAGCCTGTAGAATGGAGAAGTGGACTGACTGAGTGAATGAGTATCGAGGAATGATTGGACTGTATTTGTGGTGAAGGGGTTGCAGGATTTGGAAGGAAAATTGCATGAAAAAAGTGGTTAATGCACAGATGCTTGCTGAGAAATTGAGTGTGTCATCTGTCAGGCCTGGGAATCAATCCATGCTTGTCTGGGTGGAAGGCAGGAACTTACCCACTGGACCAGACAGGATTCCCCATTTCTAGTTTGTCAAATCTTCCCTATATCATGGCTATGATGTGTCCTGTGCAGGGGCAGCCATTAGCACTGACATCACGGCCTGTCAGATGCTGATAGGGTCTCTTGCACAGCTCAAATCCATCGAGAACCTATGGCTCAGTGGCAAAGTCGAGTGACTTTGGTGCAGGAAGATACCACTGGACAGGGGTTACAATCCAGCCACTGCCATTAAATTATGTTTAGATGGAAAAAAATCCAGTATTTAATTTTTTGCACGTAAAAAGATTATTTTTACTTAAAAAAAAATACAGGAACAATTTAATTCATTTTTTGATTGCATTAGTTGAGCACATTTACAAATCTTGTCACCCCCACCACCACCTGCCACCTCCCTCCTTTTGCTCAAGTAGCTTAAATAGGAGCAAGGTCTTATCATAATTTATGAATGTATTCGTTTTTTTTTCAAATTGGTGTTCTGGAGAGCACAAATATGGCCTAAGGGGGGCCAGAATTGAGCTGTATTATGTGAGGAAGTTTCCATGCAGATAATAAAATAGGTTGAATGGTGTTGATTTAATGCAGGGTAACATTTTGTGCAGGTGAAAGAGCCCTTATTAGCTGCAGTCAGAAGGTACCATGTTGAATTTTGAAGTGATAGAAAAGGTCACAGTCAGGCCTCTGATTGACTATGCCTTGAAAATGCATGATGCAGCAAATGTGGGAAGGGGAAGTTGGTTTGGCATGGCATTGCGTGGCCATGTCTGGCATGCTATGTTATGCTGTGCCTCTGACAATGAGACCAGGACTGGGACTTTAGACATCCTGGTTTTAGCATACAACCTTTACAGTAGGCCCACAAACGCCCACGAACACCCCTTTTCTGTATAGAGGATTACTGCAGGTAATTCTGGACCCTGCTAAGTGAGGGTGGGGTCCTTATCTGAAGGACTTCGACTGGAACAATCCTTAGCCTAAGACAATTTGGCAACTTTAGAAATCTGCTGAAGACCATTTGTTGAAGGTCCTATCGTCGTACCACTACGGAAGCTCTGAGAAGTAATCAAGGGAGGTGATTATTTGCATAGGACTCCCCCTTTCTCAATCCTGTGATTATGCTGCAGTTGCCATATAACATTACTAGTGAACAGCAGCATCAAGATAAATCCTAAGAGAGGCTTTGAATCTGCTTGCTGAACTAGCTCTTGTTCTTGTTGGTTTTTGTTGAGCCTGTAGAATGGAGAAGTGGACTGACTGAGTGAATGAGTATCGAGGAATGATTGGACTGTATTTGTGGTGAAGGGGTTGCAGGATTTGGAAGGAAAATTGCATGAAAAAAGTGGTTAATGCACAGATGCTTGCTGAGAAATTGAGTCTGTCATCTGTCAGGCCTGGGAATCGAACCCTGCTTGTCTGGGTGGAAGGCAGGAGCTTACCCACTGGACCAGACAGGCTTCCCCATCTCTAGCTTGTCAAATATTCCCTATATCATGGCTATGATGTGTCCTGTGTAGTTGCAGCCATTAGCACTGACACCAAGGCCTGTCAGATGCTGATAGGCTCTCTTGCACAACTCAAATACATTGAGAACCTATGGCTCAGTGGCAAAGTCTAGTGACTTTGGTGCAGAAAGATACCACTGGACAGGGGTTAGAATCCAACCACTGCCATTAAAGTGTGTTTAGATGGGAAAAAATCCAGTATTTGATTTTTTGCACGTAAAAAGATTATTTTTACTTAAAAAAAATACAGGAACAATTTAAGTCATTTTTTGATTGCATTAGTTGGGCACATTTACAAATCTTGCCACCCCCACCACCACCTGCCACCTCCCTCCTTTTGCTCAAGTAGCTTAAATAGGAGCAAGGTCTTATCTTCATTTATGAATGTATTCGTTTTTTTTTCAAATTGGTGTTCTGGAGAGCACAAATATGGCCTAAAGGGGGCCAGAATTGAGCTGTATTATGTGAGGAAGGTGCCATGCAGATAATAAAATAGGTTGAATGGTGTTGATTTAATGCAGGGTAAAATTTTGTGCAGGTGAAAGAGCCCTTATTAGCTGCAGTCAAAAGGTAGCATGTTGAATTTTGAAGTGATAGAAAAGGACACAGTCAGACCTCTGATTGACTATGCCTTGAAAATGCATGATGCAGCAAATGTGGGGAAGGGGCAGTTGGTTTGGCATGGCATTGCGTGGCCATGTCTGGCATGCTATGTTATGCTGTGCCTCTGACAATGAGACCAGGACTGGGACTTTAGACATCCCCGTTTTAGCATACAACCTTTACAGTAGGCCCACAAACGCCCACGAATGCCCATGTTCTGTATAGAGGATTACTGCAGGTAATTCTGGACCCTGCTAAGTGAGGGTGGGGTCCTTATCTGAAGGCCTTCGACTGGAACAATCGTTAGCCTAAGACAATTTGGCAACTTTAGAAATCTGCTGAAGACCATTTGTTGAAGGTCCTATCATCGTACCACTACGGAAGCTCAGATAAGTAATCATGGGAGGAGATTATTTGCATAGGACTCCCCCTTTCTCAATCCTGTGATTATGCTGCAGTTGCCATATAACATTACTAGAGGACAGCAGCATCAAGATAAATCCAAAGAGAGGCTTTGAATCTGCTTGCTGAACTAGCTCTTGTTCTTGTTGGTTTTTGTTGAGCCTGTAGAATGGAGAAGTGGACTGACTGAGTGAATGAGTATCGAGGAATGATTGGACTGTATTTGTGGTGAAGGGGTTGCAGGATTTGGAAGGAAAATTGCATGAAAAAAGTGTTAATGCACAGATGCTTGCTGAGAAATTGAGAGTGTCATCTGTCAGGCCTGGGAATCGAACCCTGCTTGTCTGGGTGAAAGGAAGGAACTTACCCACTGGACCATACAGGCTTCCCCATCTTGAGATTGTCAAATCTTCCCTATATCATGGCTATGATGTGTCCTGTGCAGTGTCAGCCATGAGCACTGACACCACGGCCTGTCAGATGCTGATAGAGTCTCTTGCACAGCTCAAATCCATCGAGAACCTTTGGCTCAGTGGCAAAGTATAGTGACTTTGGTGCAGGAAGATGCCACTGGACAGGGGTTAGAATCCAGCCACTGCCATTAAATTATGTTTAGATGGAAAAAAATCCAGTATTTGATTTTTTGCATGTAAAAAGATTATTTTTACTTAAAAAAAATACAGGAACAATTTAATTCATTTTTTGATTGCATTAGTTGGGCACATTTACAAATCTTGCCACCCCCACCACCACCTGCCACCTCCCTCCTTTTGCTCAAGTAGCTTAAATAAGAGCAACGTCTTATCTTCATTTATGAATGTATTCGTTTTTTTTCAAATTGGTGTTCTGCAGAGCACAAATATGGCCTAAGGGGAGCCAGAATTGAGCTGTATTATGTGAGGAAGGTTCCATGCAGATAATAACATAGATTGAATGGTGTTGATTTAATGCAGGGTAAAATTTTGTGCAGGTGAAAGAGCCCTTATTAGCTGCAGTCAGACGGTAGCATGTTGAATTTTGAAGTGATAGAAAAGGCCACAGTCAGGCCTCTGATTGACTATGCCTTGAAAATGCATGATGCAGCAAATGTGGGGAAGGGGCAGTTGGTTTGGCATGGCATTACATGGCCATGTCTGGCATGCTATGTTATGCTGTGCCTCTGACAATGAGACCAGGACTGGGACTTTCGACATCCCAGTTTTAGCATACAACCTTTACAGTAGGCCTACAAACGCCCACAAACACCCATGTTCTGTATAGAGGATTACTGCAGGTAATTCTGGACCCTGCTAAGTGAGGGTGGGGTCCTTATCTGAAGGCCTTCGACTGGAACAATCCTTAGCCTAAGACAATTTGGCAACTTTAGAAATCTGCTGAAGACCATTTGTTGAAGGTCCTATCGTCGTACCACTACGGAAGCTCAGAGAAGTAATCATGGGAGGAGATTATTTGCATAGGACTCCCCCTTTCTCAATCCTGTGATTATGCTGCAGTCGCCATATAACATTACTAGAGGACAGCAGCATCAAGATAAATCCAAAGAGAGGCTTTGAATCTGCTTGCTGAACTAGCTCTTGTTCTTGTTGGTTTTTGTTGAGCCTGTAGAATGGAGAAGTGGACTGACTGAGTGAATGAGTATCGAGGAATGATTGGACTGTATTTGTGTTGAAGGGGTTGCAGGATTTGGAAGGAAAATTGCATGAAAAAAGTGGTTAATGCACAGATGCTTGCTGAGAAATTGAGTGAGTCATCTGTCAGGCCTGGGAATTGAAGCCTGCTTGTCTGGGTGAAAGGCAGGAACTTACCCACTGGACCAGACAGGCTTCCCCATCTCTAGTTTGTCAAATCTTCCCTATATCATGGCTATGATGTGTCCTGTGCAGGGGCAGCCATTAGCAGTGACACCAAGGCCTGTCAGATGCTGATAGGCTCTCTTGCACAACTCAAATCCATTGAGAACCTATGGCTCAGTGGCAAAGTCTAGTGACTTTGGTGCAGGAAGATACCACTGTACAGGGGTTTGAATCCAGCCACAGCCATTAAATTATGTTTAGATGGAAAAAAATCCAGTATGTCATTTTTTGCACGTAAAAAGATTATTTTTACTTAAAAAAAATACAGGAACAATTTAAGTCATTTTTTTATTGGACTAGTTGGGCACATTTACAAATCTTGCCACCCCCACCACCACCTGCCACCTCCCTCCTTTTGCTCAAGTAGCTTAAATAGGAGCAAGGTCTTATCTTCATTTATGAATGTATTCGTTTTTTTTTCAAATTGGTGTTCTGGAGAGCACAAATATGGCCTAAGGGGAGCCAGAATTGAGCTGTATTATGTGAGGAAGGTGCCATGCAGATAATAAAATAGGTTGAATGGTGTTGATTTAATGCAGGGTAAAATTTTGTGCAGGTGAAAGAGCCCTTATTAGCTGCAGTCAAAAGGTAGCATGTTGAATTTTGAAGTGATGGAAAAGGACACAGTCAGGCCTCTGATTGACTATGCCTTGAAAATGCATGATGGAGCAAATGCGGGGAAGGAGCAGTTGGTTTGGCATGGCATTGCGTGGCCATGTCTGGCATGCTATGTTATGCTGTGCCTCTGACAATGAGACCAGGACTGGGACTGGGACTGGGACTGGGACTGGGACTGGGACTGGGACTGGGACTGGGACTGGGACTGGGACTGGGACTGGGACTGGGACTGGGACTGGGACTGGGACTGGGACTGGGACTGGGACTTTAGACATCCCAGTTTTAGCATACAACCTTTACAGTAGGCATACAAACGCCCACGAACACCCATGTTCTGTATAGAGGATTACTGCAGGTAATTCTGGACCCTGTTAAGTGAGGGTGGGGTCCTTATCTGAAGGCCTTCGACTGGAACAATCCTTAGCCTAAGACAATTTGGCAACTTTAGAAATCTGCTGAAGACCATTTGTTGAAGGTCCTATCATCGTACAAACTACGGAAGCTCAGAGAAGTAATCATGGGAGGAGATTATTTGCATAGGACTCCACCTTTCTCAATCCTGTGATTATGCTGCAGTTGCCATATAACATTACTAGAGGACAGCAGCATCAAGATAAATCCAAAGAGAGGCTTTGAATCTGCTTGCGGAACTAGCTCTTGTTCTTGTTGGTTTTTGTTGAGCCTGTAGAATGGAGAAGTGGACTGACTGAGTGAATGAGTATCGAGGAATGATTGGACTGTATTTGTGGTGAAGGGGTTGCAGTATTTGGAAGGAAAATTGCATGAAAAAAGTGGTTAATGGACAGATGCTTGCTGAGAAATTGAGTGTGTCATCTGTCAGGCCTGGGAATCGAACCCTGCTTGTCTGGGTGAAAGGCAGGAACTTACCCACTGGACCAGACAGGCTTCCCCATCTCTGGCTTGTCAAATCTTCCCTATATCATGGCTATGATGTGTCCTGTGCAGGGGCAGCCATTAGCACTGACACCAAGGCCTGTCAGATGCTGATAGGCTCTCTTGCACAACTCAAATCCATTGAGAACCTATGGCTCATTGGGAAAGTCTAGTGACTTTGGTGCAGGAAGATACCACTGTACAGTGGTTTGAATCCAGCCACTGCCATTAAATTATGTTTAGATGGAAAAAAATCCAGTATTTGATTTTTTGCACGTAAAAAGATTATTTTTACTTAAAAAAAATACAGGAACAATTTAAGTCATTTTTTGATTGCATTAGTTGGGCACATTTACAAATCTTGCCACCCCCACCACTACCTGCCACCTCCCTCCTTTTGCTCAAGTAGCTTAAATAGGAGCAAGGTCTTATCTTCATTTATGAATGTATTCGTTTTTTTTTCAAATTGGTGTTCTGGAGAGCACATATATGGCCTAAGGGGGGCCAGAATTGAGCTGTATTATGTGAGGAAGGTGCCATGCAGATAATAAAATAGGTTGAATGGTGTTGATTTAATGCAGGGTAAAATTTTGTGCAGGTGAAAGAGCCCTTATTAGCTGCAGTCAAAAGGTAGCATGGTGAATTTTGAAGTGATAGAAAAGGATACAGTCAGGCCTTTGATTGACTATGCCTTGAAAATGCATGATGCAGCAAATGTGGGGAAGGGGCAGTTGGTTTGGCATGGCATTGCGTGGCCATGTCTGGCATGCTATGTTATGCTGTGCCTCTGACATAGAGACCAGGACTGGGACTTTAGACATCCCAGTTTTAGCATACAACCTTTACAGTAGGTCCTCAAACGCCCACAAACGCCCATGCTCTGTATAGAGGATTACTGCAGGTAATTCTGGTCCCTGCTAAGTGAGGGTGGGGTCCTTATCTGAAGGCCTTCGACTGGAACAATCCTTAGCCTAAGACAATTTGGCAACTTTAGAAATCTGCTGAAGACCATTTGTTGAAGGTCCTATCGTCGTACCACACCGGAAGCTCAGAGAAGTAATCATGGGAGGAGATTATTTGCATAGGACTCCCCCTTTCTCAATCCTGTGATTATGCTGCAGTTGCCATATAACATTACTAGAGGACAGCAGCATCAAGATAAATCCAAAGAGAGGCTTTGAATCTGCTTGCTGAACTAGCTCTTGTTCTTGTTGGTTTTTGTTGAGCCTGCAGAATGGAGAAGTGGACTGACTGAGTGAATGAGTATCGAGGAATGATTGGACTGTATTTGTGGTGAAGGGGTTGCAGGATTTGGAAGGAAAATTGCATGAAAAAAGTGGTTAATGCACAGATGCTTGCTGAAAAATTGAGTGTGTCATCTGTCAGGTCTGGGAATTGAACCCTGCTTGTCTGGGTGGTAGGCAGGAACTTAGCCACTGGAGTAGACAGGTTTCCCCATCACTAGCTTGTCAAATCTTCCCTATATCATGGCTATGATGTGTCCTGTGCAGTGGCAGCCTTCAACACTGACACCACGGCATGTCAGATGCTGATAGGGTCTCTTGCACAACTCAAATCCATGGAGAACCTATGGCTCAGTGGCAAAGTATAGTGACTTTGGTGCAGGAATATACCACTGTACAGGGGTTTGAATCCAGCCCCTGCCATTAAGGTATGTTTAGATGGAAAAAAATCCAGTATTTGATTTTTTGCACGTAAAAAGATTATTTTTACTTAAAAAAAATACAGGAACAATTTAAGTCATTTTTTTATTGGATTAGTTGGGCACATTTACAAATCTTGCCACCCCCACCAGCACCTGCCACCTCCCTCCTTTTGCTCAAGTAGCTTAAATAGGAGCAAGGTCTTATCTTCATTTATGAATGTATTCGTTTTTTTTTCAAATTGGTGTTCTGGAGAGCACAAATATTGCCTAAGGGGGGGCAGAATTGAGCTGTATTATGTGAAGAAGGTTCCATGCAGATAATAAAATAGGTTGAATGGTGTTGATTTAATGCAGGGTAAAATATTGTGCAGATGAAAGAGCCCTCATTAGCTGCAGTCAGAAGGTAGCATTTTGAATTTTTAAGTGATAGAAAAGGACACAGTCAGGCCTCTGATTGACTATGCCTTGAAAATGCATGATGCAGCAAATGTGGGGAAGGGGCAGTTGGTTTGGCAAGGCATTGCGTGGCCATGTCTGGCATGCTATGTTATGCTGTGCCTCTGACAATGAGACCAGGACTGGGACTTTAGACATCCCAGTTTTAGCATACAACCTTT
Source organism: Pleurodeles waltl (assembly GCF_031143425.1). Classification (NCBI taxonomy): domain Eukaryota; kingdom Metazoa; phylum Chordata; class Amphibia; order Caudata; family Salamandridae; genus Pleurodeles; species Pleurodeles waltl. Next base: position 373,112,428 of record NC_090437.1, on the reverse strand, counting down.
AGAGTAGGCCCACAAACGCCCACGAACACCCATGTTCTGTATAGAGGATTACTGCAGGTAATTCTGGACCCTGCTAAGTGAGGGTGGGGTCCTTATCTGAAGGCCTTCGACTGGAACAATCCTTAGCCTAAGACAATTTGGCAACTTTAGAAATCTGCTGAAGACCATTTGTTGAAGGTCCTATCATCGTACCACTACGGAAGCTCAGAGAAGTAATCATGGGAGGAGATTATTTGCATAGGACTCCCCCTTTCTCAACCCTGTGATTATGCTGCAGTTGCCATATAACATTACTAGAGGACAGCAGCATCAAGATAAATCCAAAGAGAGGCTTTGAATCTGCTTGCTGAACTAGCTCTTGTTCTTGTTGGTTTTTGTTGAGCCTGTAGAATGGAGAAGTGGACTGACTGAGTGAATGAGTATCGAGGAATGATTGGACTGTATTTGTGGTGAAGGGGTTGCAGGATTTGGAAGGAAAATTGCATGAAAAAAGTGGTTAATGCACATATGCTTGCTTAGAAATTGAGTGTGTCATCTGTCAGGCCTGGGATTCGATCCCTGCTTGTCTGGGTGGAAGGCAGGAACTTGCCCACTGGACCAGACAGGCTTCCCCATCTCTAGCTGGTCAAATCTTCCCTATATCATGGCTGTGATGTGTCCTGTGCAGTGGCAGCCTTCAGCACTGACACCACGGCGTGTCAGATGCTGATAGGGTCTCTTGCACAACTGAAATCCATTGAGAACCTATGGCTCAGTGGCAAAGTATAGTGACTTTGGTGCAGGAATATGCCACTGTACAGGGGTTTGAATTCAGCCCCTGCTGTTAAGGTATGTTTAGATGGAAAAAAATCCAGTTTTTGATTTTTTGCACGTAAAAAGATTATTTTTACTTAAAAAAATACAGGAACAATTTAAGTCATTTTTTTATTGGATTAGTTGGGCACATTTACAAATCTTGCCACCCCCACCACCACCTGCCACCTCCCTCCTTTTGCTCAAGTAGCTTAAATAGGAGCAAGGTCTTATCTTCATTTATGAATGTATTCGTTTTTTTTCACATTGGTGTTCTGCAGAGCACAAATATGGCCTAAGGGGAGCCAGAATTGAGCAGTATTATGTGAGGAAGGTTCCATGCAGATAATAAAATAGATTGAATGGTGTTGATTTAATGCAGGGTAAAATATTGTGCAGATGAAAGAGCCCTCATTAGCTGCAGTCAGAAGGTAGCATTTTGAATTTTGAAGTGATAGAAAAGGACACAGTCAGGCCTCTGATTGACTATGCCTTGAAAATGCATGATGCAGCAAATGTGGGGAAGGGGCAGTTGGTTTGGCATGGCATTGCGTGGCCATGTCTGGCATGCTATGTTATGCTGTGCCTCTGACAATGAGACCAGGACTGGGACTGGGACTTTAGACATCCCAGTTTTAGCATACAACCTTTACAATAGACCCACGAACGCCCACGAACACCCATGTTCTGTAAAGAGGATTACTGCAGGTAATTCTGGACCCTGCTAATTGAGGGTGGGGTCCTTATCTGAAGGCCTTCGACTGGAACAATCATTAGCCTAAGACAATTTGGCAACTTTAGAAATCTGCTGAAGACCATTTGTTGAAGGTCCTATCATCGTACCACTACGGAAGCTCAGATAAGTAATCATGGGAGGAGATTATTTGCATAGGACTCCCCCTTTCTCAATCCTGTGATTGTGCTGCAGTTGCCATATAACTATACTAGAGGACAGAAGCATCAAGATAAATCCAAAGAGAGGCTTTGAATCTGCTTGCTGAACTAGCTCTTGTTCTTGTTGGTTTTTGTTGAGCCTGTAGAATGGAGAAGTGGACTGACTGAGTGAATGAGTATCGAGGAATGATTGGACTGTATTTGTGGTGAAGGGGTTGCAGGATTTGGAAGGAAAATTGCATGAAAAAAGTGGTTAATGCACATATGCTTGCTGAGAAATTGAGTGTGTCATGTGTCAGGCCTGGGATTCGAACCCTGCTTGTCTGGGTGGAAGGCAGGAACTTACCCACTGGACCAGACAGGCTTCCCCATCTCGAGATTGTCAAATCTTCCCTATATCATGGCTATGATGTGTCCTGTGCAGTGTCAGCCATGAGCACTGACACCACGGCCTGTCAGATGCTGATAGAGTCTCTTGCACATCTCAAATCCATCCAGAACCTATGGCTCAGTGGCAAAGTCTAGTGACTTTGGTGCAGGAAGATACCACTGGACAGGGGTTAGAATCCAGCCACTGCCATTAAATTATGTTTAGATGGAAAAAAATCCAGTATTTGATTGTTTGCATGTAAAAAGATTATTTTTACTTAAAAAAAATACAGGAACAATTTAATTCATTTTTTGATTGCATTAGTTGGGCACATTTACAAATCTTGCCACCCCCACCACCACCTGCCACCTCCCTCCTTTTGCTCAAGTAGCTTAAATAGGAGCAACGTCTTATCTTCATTTATGAATGTATTCGTTTTTTTTCACATTGGTGTTCTGCAGAGCACAAATATGGCCTAAGGGGAGCCAGAATTGAGCAGTATTATGTGAGGAAGGTTCCATGCAGATAATAAAATAGATTGAATGGTGTTGATTTAATGCAGGGTAAAATTTTGTGCAAGTGAAAGAGCCCTTATTAGCTGTAGTCAGACGGTAGCATGTTGAATTTTGAAGTGATAGAAAAAGACACAGTCAGGCCTCTGATTGACTATGCCTTGAAAATGCATGATGCAGCAAATGTTGGGAAGGAGCAGTTGGTTTGGCATGGCATTGCGTGGCCATGTCTGGCATGCTATGTTATGTTGTGCCTCTGACAATGAGACCAGGACTGGGACTTTAGACATCCCAGTTTTAGCATACAACCTTTACAGTAGGCCTACAAACGCCCACGAATGCCCATGTTCTGTATAGAGGATTACTGCAGGTAATTCTGGACCCTGCTAAGTGAGGGTGGGGTCCTTATCTGAAGGCCTTCGACTGGAACAATCCTTAGCCTAAGACAATTTGGCAACTTTAGAAATCTGCTGAAGACCATTTGTTGAAGGTCCTATCGTCGTACCACTATGGAAGCTCAGAGAAGTAATCATGGGAGGAGATTATTTGCATAGGACTCCCCCTTTCTCAATCCTGTGATTATGCTGCAGTTGCCATATAACATTACTAGAGGACAGCAGCATCAAGATAAATCCAAAGAGAGGCTTTGAATCTGCTTGCTGAACTAGCTCTTGTTCTTGTTGGTTTTTGTTGAGCCTGTAGAATGGAGAAGTGGACTGACTGAGTGAATGAGTATCGAGGAATGATTGGACTGTATTTGTGGTGAAAGGGTTGCAGGATTTGGAAGGAAAATTGCATGAAAAAAGTGTTAATGCACAGATGCTTGCAGAGAAATTGAGTGTGTCATCTGTCAGGCCTGGGAACCGAACCCTGCTTGTCTGGGTGAAAGGAAGGAACTTACCCACTGGTCCAGACAGGCTTCCCCATCTCTAGCTTGTCAAATCTTCCCTATATCATGGCTATGATGTGTCCTGTGCAGGGGCAGCCATTAGCACTGACACCAAGGCCTGTCAGATGCTGATAGGCTCTCTTGCACAACTCAAATCCATTGAGAACCTATGGCTCAGTGGCAAAGTCTAGTAACTTTGGTGCAGGAAGATACCACTGTACAGGGGTTTGAATCCAGCCACTGCCAAGAAATTATGTTTAGATGGAAAAAAATCCAGTATTTGATTTTTTGCACGTAAAAAGATTATTTTTACTTAAAAAAAATACAGGAACAATTTAAGTCATTTTTTTATTGGATTAGTTGGGCACATTTACAAATCTTGCCACCCCCACCACCACCTGCCACCTCCCTCCTTTTGCTCAAGTAGCTTAAATAGGAGCAAGGTCTTATCTTCATTTATGAATGTATTCATTTTTTTTTCAAATTGGTGTTCTGGAGAGCACAAATATGGCCTAAGGGGAGCCAGAATTGAGCTGTATTATGTGAGGAAGGTGCCATGCAGATAATAAAATAGGTTGAATGGTGTTGATTTAATGCAGGGTAAAATTTTGTGCAGGTGAAAGAGCCCTTATTAGCTGCAGTCAAAAGGTAGCATGTTGAATTTTGAAGTGATAGAAAAGGACACAGTCAGGCCTCTGATTGACTATACCTTGAAAATGCATGATGCAGCAAATGTGGGGAAGGAGCAGTTGGTTTGGCATGGCATTGCGTGGCCATGTCTGGCATGCTATGTTATGCTGTGCCTCTGACAATGAGACCAGGACTGGGACTTTAGACATCCCAGTTTTAGCATACAACCTTTACAGTAGGCCCTCAAACGCCCACGAACACCCATGTTCTGTATAGAGGATTACTGCAGGTAATTCTGGTCCCTGCTAAGTGAGGGTGGGGTCCTTATCTGAAGGCCTTCGACTGGAACAATCCTTAGCCTAGGACAATTTGGCAACTTTAGAAATCTGCTGAAGACCATTTGTTGAAGGTCCTATCATCTTACCACTACGGAAGCTCAGAGAAGTAATCATGGGAGGAGATTATTTGCATAGGACTCCCCCTTTCTCAATCCTGTGATTATGCTGCAGTTGCCATATAACATTACTAGAGGACAGCAGCATCAAGATAAATCCAAAGAGAGGCTTTGAATCTGCTTGCTGAACTAGCTCTTGTTCTTGTTGGTTTTTGTTGAGCCTGCAGAATGGAGAAGTGGACTGACTGAGTGAATGAGTATCGAGGAATGATTGGACTGTATTTGTGGTGAAGGGGTTGCAGGATTTGGAAGGAAAATTGCATGAAAAAAGTGGTTAATGCACAGATGCTTGCTGAAAAATTGAGTGTGTCATCTGTCAGGCCTGGGAATTGAACCCTGCTTGTCTGGGTGGAAGGCAGGAACTTAGCCACTGGAGTAGACAGGTTTCCCCATCACTAGCTTGTCAAATCTTCCCTATATCATGGCTATGATGTGTCCTGTGCAGTGGCAGCCTTCAACACTGACACCACGGCATGTCAGATGCTGATAGGGTCTCTTGCACAACTCAAATCCATTGAGAACCTATGGCTCAGTGGTAAAGTCTAGTGACTTTGGTGCAGGAATATACCACTGTACAGGGGTTTGAATCCAGCACCTGCCGTTAAGGTATGTTTAGATGGAAAAAAATCCAGTATTTGATTTTTTGCACGTAAAAAGATTATTTTTACTTAAAAAAAATACAGGAACAATTTAAGTCATTTTTTTATTGGATTAGTTGGGCACATTTACAAATCTTGCCACCCCCACCAGCACCTGCCACCTCCCTCCTTTTGCTCAAGTAGCTTAAATAGGAGCAAGGTCTTATCTTCATTTATGAATGTATTCGTTTTTTTCTTCAAATTGGTGTTCTGGAGAGCACAAATATTGCCTAAGTGGGGGCAGAATTGAGCTGTATTATGTGAAGAAGGTTGCATGCAGATAATAAAATAGGTTGAATGGTGTTGATTTAATGCAGAGTAAAATATTGTGCAGATGAAAGAGCCCTCATTAGCTGCAGTCAGAAGGTAGCATGTTGAATTTTGAAGTGATAGAAAAGGACACAGTCAGGCCTCTGATTGACTATGCCTTGAAAATGCATGATGCAGCAAATGTGGGGAAGGGGCAGTTGGTTTGGCAAGGCATTGCGTGGCCATGTCTGGCATGCTATGTTATGCTGTGCCTCTGACAATGAGACCAGGACTGGGACTTTAGACATCCCAGTTTTAGCATACAACCTTTAGAGTAGGCCCACAAACGCCCACGAACACCCATGTTCTGTATAGAGGATTACTGCAGGTAATTCTGGACCCTGCTAAGTGAGGGTGGGGTCCTTATCTGAAGGCCTTCGACTGGAACAATCCTTAGCCTAAGACAATTTGGCAACTTTAGAAATCTGCTGAAGACCATTTGTTGAAGGTCCTATCATCGTACCACTACGGAAGCTCAGAGAAGTAATCATGGGAGGAGATTATTTGCATAGGACTCCCCCTTTCTCAATCCTGTGATTATGCTGCAGTTGCCATATAACATTACTAGAGGACAGCAGCATCAAGATAAATCCAAAGAGAGGCTTTGAATCTGCTTGCTGAACTAGCTCTTGTTCTTGTTGGTTTTTGTTGAGCCTGTAGAATGGAGAAGTGGACTGACTGAGTGAATGAGTATCGAGGAATGATTGGACTGTATTTGTGGTGAAGGGGTTGCAGGATTTGGAAGGAAAATTGCATGAAAAAAGTGGTTAATGCACATATGCTTGCTGAGAAATTGAGTGTGTCATCTGTCAGGCCTGGGATTCGATCCCTGCTTGTCTGGGTGGAAGGCAGGAACTTGCCCACTGGACCAGACAGGCTTCCCCATCTCTAGCTGGTCAAATCTTCCCTATATCATGGCTGTGATGTGTCCTGTGCAGTGGCAGCCTTCAGCACTGACACCACGGCGTGTCAGATGCTGATAGGGTCTCTTGCACAACTGAAATCCATTGAGAACCTATGGCTCAGTGGCAAAGTATAGTGACTTTGGTGCAGGAATATGCCACTGTTCAGGGCTTTGAATCCAGCCCCTGCTGTTAAGGTATGTTTAGATGGAAAAAAATCCAGTATTTGATTTTTTGCACGTAAAAAGATTATTTTTACTTAACAAAATACAGGAACAATTTAAGTCATTTTTTTATTGGATTAGTTGGGCACATTTACAAATCTTGCCACCCCCACCACCACCTGCCACCTCCCTCCTTTTGCTCAAGTAGCTTAAATAGGAGCAAGGTCTTATCTTCATTTATGAATGTATTCGATTTTTTTTCAAATTGGTGTTCTGCAGAGCACAAATATGGCCTAAGGGGGGCCAGAATTGAGCTGTATTATGTGAAGAAGGTTCCATGCAGATAATAAAATAGGTTGAATGGTGTTGATTTAATGCAGGGTAAAATATTGTGCAGGTGAAAGAGCCCTCATTAGCTGCAGTCAGAAGGTAGCATGTTGAATTTTGAAGTGATAGAAAAGGACACAGTCAGGCCTCTGATTGACTATGCCTTGAAAATGCATGATGCAGCAAATGTGGGGAAGGGGCAATTGGTTTGGCATGGCATTGCGTGGCCATGTCTGGCATGCTATGTTACGCTGTGCCTCTGACAATGAGACCAGGACTGGGACTGGGACTTTAGACATCCCAGTTTTAGCATACAACCTTTACAATAGACCCACGAACGCCCACGAACACCCATGTTCTGTAAAGAGGATTACTGCAGGTAATTCTGGACCCTGCTAAGTGAGGGTGGGGTCCTTATCTGAAGGCCTTCGACTGGAACAATCATTAGCCTAAGACAATTTGTCAACTTTAGAAATCTCCTGAAGACCATTTGTTGAAGGTCCTATCATCGTACCACTACGGAAGCTCAGATAAGTAATCATGGGAGGAGATTATTTGCATAGGACTCCCCCTTTCTCAATCCTGTGATTGTGCTGCAGTTGCCATATAACAATACTAGAGGACAGCAGCATCAAGATAAATCCAAAGAGAGGCTTTGAATCTGCTTGCTGAACTAGCTCTTGTTCTTGTTGGTTTTTGTTGAGCCTGTAGAATGGAGAAGTGGACTGACTGAGTGAATGAGTATCGAGGAATGATTGGACTGTATTTGTGGTGAAGGGGTTGCAGGATTTGGAAGGAAAATTGCATGAAAAAAGTGGTTAATGCACATATGCTTGCTGAGAAATTGAGTGTGTCATCTGTCAGGCCTGGGATTCGAACCCTGCTTGTTTGGGTGGAAGGCAGGAACTTACCCACTGGACCAGACAGGCTTCCCCATCTCGAGATTGTCAAATCTTCCCTATATCATGGCTATGATGTGTCCTGTGCAGTGTCAGCCATGAGCACTGACACCACGGCCTGTCAGATGCTGATAGAGTCTCTTGCACATCTCAAATCCATCCAGAACCTATGGCTCAGTGGCAAAGTCTAGTGACTTTGGTGCAGGAAGATACCACTGGACAGGGGTTAGAATCCAGCCACTGCCATTAAATTATGTTTAGATGGAAAAAAATCCAGTATTTGATTTTTTGCACGTAAAAAGATTATTTTTACTTAAAAAAAATACAGGAACAATTTAATTCATTTTTTGATTGCATTAGTTGGGCACATTTACAAATCTTGCCACCCCCACCACCACCTGCCACCTCCCTCCTTTTGCTCAAGTAGCTTAAATAGGAGCAACGTCTTATCTTCTTTTATGAATGTATTCGTTTTTTTTCAAATTGGTGTTCTTCAGAGCACAAATATGGCCTAAGGGGAGCCAGAATTGAGCTGTATTATGTGAGGAAGGTTCCATGCAGATAATAAAATAGATTGAATGGTGTTGATTTAATGCAGGGTAAAATTTTGTGCAGGTGAAAGAGCCCTTATTAGCTGCAGTCAGACAGTAGCATGTTGAATTTTGAAGTGATAGAAAAGGACACAGTCAGGGCTCTGATTGACTATGCCTTGAAAATGCATGATGCAGCAAATGTTGGGAAGGGGCAGTTGGTTTGGCATGGCATTGCGTGGCCATGTCTGGCATGCTATGTTATGCTGTGCCTCTGACAATGAGACCAGAACTGGGACTTTAGACATCCCAGTTTTAGCATACAACCTTTACAGTAGGCCTACAAACGCCCACGAACGCCCATGTTCTGTATAGAGGATTACTGCAGGTAATTCTGGACCCTGCTAAGTGAGGGTGGGGTCCTTATCTGAAGGCCTTCGACAGGAACAATACTTAGCCTAAGACAATTTGGCAACTTTAGAAATCTGCTGAAGACCATTTGTTGAAGGTCCTATCGTCGTACCACTACGGAAGCTCAGAGAAGTAATCATGGGAGGAGATTATTTGCATAGGACTCCCCCTTTCTCAATCCTGTGATTATGCTGCAGTTGCCATATAACATTACTAGAGGACAGCAGCATCAAGATAAATCCAAAGAGAGGCTTTGAATCTGCTTGCGGAACTAGCTCTTGTTCTTGTTGGTTTTTGTTGAGCCTGTAGAATGGAGAAGTGGACTGACTGAGTGAATGAGTATCGAGGAATGATTGGACTGTATTTGTGGTGAAGGGGTTGCAGTATTTGGAAGGAAAATTGCATGAAAAAAGTGGTTAATGGACAGATGCTTGCTGAGAAATTGAGTGTGTCATCTGTCAGGCCTGGGAATCGAACCCTGCTTGTCTGGGTGAAAGGCAGGAACTTACCCACTGGACCAGACAGGCTTCCCCATTTCTAGCTTGTCAAATCTTCCCTATATCATGGCTATGATGTGTCCTGTGCAGGGGCAGCCATTAGCACTGACACCAAGGCCTGTCAGATGCTGATAGGCTCTCTTGCACATCTCAAATCCATTGAGAACCTATGGCTCAATGGGAAAGTCTAGTGACTTTGGTGCAGGAAAATACCACTGTATAGTGGTTTGAATCCAGCCCCTGCCATTAAATTATGTTTAGATGGAAAAAAATCCAGTATTTGATTTTTTGCACGTAAAAAGATTATTTTTACTTAAAAAAAATACAGGAACAATTTAAATCATTTTTTTATTGCATTGGTTGGGCACATTTACAAATCTTGCCACCCCCACCACTACCTGCCACCTCCCTCCTTTTGCTCAAGTAGCTTAAATAGGAGCAAGGTCTTATCTTCATTTATGAATGTATTCGTTTTTTTTTCAAATTGGTGTTCTGGAGAGCACAAATATGGCCTAAGGGGGGCCAGAATTGAGCTGTATTATGTGAGGAAGGTGCCATGCAGATAATAAAATAGGTTGAATGGTGTTGATTTAATGCAGGGTAAAATTTTGTGCAGGTGAAAGAGCCCTTATTACCTGCAGTCAAAAGGTAGCATGGTGAATTTTGAAGTGATAGAAAAGGATACAGTCAGGCCTTTGATTGACTATGCCTTGAAAATGCATGATGCAGCAAATGTGGGGAAGGGGCAGTTGGTTTGGCATGGCATTGCGTGGCCATGTCTGGCATGCTATGTTATGCTGTGCCTCTGACATAGAGACCAGGACTGGGACTTTAGACATCCCAGTTTTAGCATACAACCTTTACAGTAGGTCCTCAAACGCCCACAAACGCCCATGCTCTGTATAGAGGATTACTGCAGGTAATTCTGGTCCCTGCTAAGTGAGGGTGGGGTCCTTATCTGAAGGCCTTCGACTGGAACAATCCTTAGCCTAAGACAATTTGGCAACTTTAGAAATCTGCTGAAGACCATTTGTTGAAGGTCCTTTCGTCGTACCACACCAGAAGCTCAGAGAAGTAATCATGGGAGGAGATTATTTGCATAGGACTCCCCCTTTCTCAATCCTGTGATTATGCTGCAGTTGCCATATAACATTACTAGAGGACAGCAGCATCAAGATAAATCCAAAGAGAGGCTTTGAATCTGCTTGCTGAACTAGCTCTTGTTCTTGTTGGTTTTTGTTGAGCCTGCAGAATGGAGAAGTGGACTGACTGAGTGAATGAGTATCGAGGAATGATTGGACTGTATTTGTGGTGAAGGGGTTGCAGGATTTGGAAGGAAAATTGCATGAAAAAAGTGGTTAATGCACAGATGCTTGCTGAAAAATTTAGTGTTTCATCAGTCAGGCCTGGGAATTGAACCCTGCTTGTCTGGGTGGAAGGCAGGAACTTAGCCACTGGAGTAGACAGGTTTCCCCATCACTAGCTTGTCAAATCTTCCCTATATCATGGCTATGATGTGTCCTGTGCAGTGGCAGCCTTCAACACTGACACCACGGCATGTCAGATGCTGATAGGGTCTCTTGCACAACTCAAATCCATTGAGAACCTATGGCTCAGTGGCAAAGTATAGTGACTTTGGTGCAGGAATATACCACTGTACAGGGGTTTGAATCCTGCCATTAAGGTATGTTTAGATGGAAAAAAATCCAGTATTTGATTTTTTGCACGTAAAAAGATTATTTTTACTTAAAAAAAATACAGGAACAATTTAAGTCATTTTTTTTTATTGGATTAGTTGGGCACATTTACAAATCTTGCCACCCCCACCAGCACCTGCCACCTCCCTCCTTTTGCTCAAGTAGCTTAAATAGGAGCAAGGTCTTATCTTCATTTATGAATGTATTCGTTTTTTTTTCAAATTGGTGTTCTGGAGAGCACAAATATTGCCTAAGGGGGGGCAGAATTGAGCTGTATTATGTGAAGAAGGTTCCATGCAGATAATAAAATAGGTTGAATGGTGTTGATTTAATGCAGGGTAAAATATTGTGCAGATGAAAGAGCCCTCATTAGCTGCAGTCAGAAGGTAGCATGTTGAATTTTTAAGTGATAGAAAAGGACACAGTCAGGCCTCTGATTGACTATGCCTTGAAAATGCATGATGCAGCAAATGTGGGGAAGGGGCAGTTGGTTTGGCAAGGCATTGCGTGGCCATGTCTGGCATGCTATGTTATGCTGTGCCTCTGACAATGAGACCAGGACTGGGACTTTAGACATCCCAGTTTTAGCATACAACCTTTACAGTAGGCCCACAAACGCCCACGAACACCCATGTTCTGTATAGAGGATTACTGCAGGTAATTCTGGACCCTGCTAAGTGAGGGTGGGGTCCTTATCTGAAGGCCTTCGACTGGAACAATCCTTAGCCTAAGACAATTTGGCAACTTTAGAAATCTGCTGAAGACCATTTGTTGAAGGTCCTATCATCGTACCACTACGGAAGCTCAGAGAAGTAATCATGGGAGGAGATTATTTGCATAGGACTCCCCCTTTCTCAATCCTGTGATTATGCTGCAGTTGCCATATAACATTACTAGAGGACAGCAGCATCAAGATAAATCCAAAGAGAGGCTTTGAATCTGCTTGCTGAACTAGCTCTTGTTCTTGTTGGTTTTTGTTGAGCCTGTACAATGGAGAAGTGGACTGACTGAGTGAATGAGTATCGAGGAATGATTGGACTGTATTTGTGGTGAAGGGGTTGCAGGATTTGGAAGGAAAATTGCATGAAAAAAGTGGTTAATGCACATATGCTTGCTGAGAAATTGAGTGTGTCTTCTGTCAGGCCTGGGATTTGATCCCTGCTTGTCTGGGTGGAAGGCAGGAACTTGCCCACTGGACCAGACAGGCTTCCCCATCTCTAGCTGGTCAAATCTTTCCTATATCATGGCTGTGATGTGTCCTGTGCAGTGGCAGCCTTCAGCACTGACACCACGGCGTGTCAGATGCTGATAGGGTCTCTTGCACAACTCAAATCCATTGAGAACCTATGGCTCAGTGGCAAAGTATAGTGACTTTGGTGCAGGAATATGCCACTGTACAGGGGTTTGAATCCAGCCCCTGCTGTTAAGGTATGTTTAGATGGAAAAAAATCCAGTATTTGATTTTTTGCACGTAAAAAGATTATTTTTACTTGAAAAAATACAGGAACAATTTAAGTCATTTTTTTATTGGATTAGTTGGGCACATTTACAAATCTTGCCACCCCCACCACCACCTGCCACCTCCCTCCTTTCGCTCAAGTAGCTTAAATAGGAGCAAGGTCTTATCTTCATTTATGAATGTATTCGATTTTTTTTCAAATTGGTGTTCTGCAGAGCACAAATATGGCCTAAGGGGGGCCAGAATTGAGCTGTATTATGTGAAGAAGGTTCCATGCAGATAATAAAATAGGTTGAATGGTGTTGATTTAATGCAGGGTAAAATATTGTGCAGGTGAAAGAGCCCTCATTAGCTGCAGTCAGAAGGTAGCATGTTGAATTTTGAAGTGATAGAAAAGTACACAGTCAGGCCTCTGATTGACTATGCCTTGAAAATGCATGATGCAGCAAATGTGGGGAAGGGGCAGTTGGTTTGGCATGGCATTGGGTGGCCATGTCTGGCATGCTATGTTATGCTGTGCCTCTGACAATGAGACCAGGACTGGGACTGGGACTGGGACTTTAGACATCCCAGTTTTAGCATACAACCTTTACAATAGACCCACGAACGCCCACGAACACCCATGTTCTGTAAAGAGGATTACTGCAGGTAATTCTGGACCCTGCTAAGTGAGGGTGGGGTCCTTATCTGAAGGCCTTCGACTGGAACAATCATTAGCCTAAGACAATTTGGCAACTTTAGAAATCTGCTGAAGACCATTTGTTGAAGGTCCTATCATCGTACCACTACGGAAGCTCAGATAAGTAATCATGGGAGGAGATTATTTGCATAGGACTCCCCCTTTCTCAATCCTGTGATTGTGCTGCAGTTGCCATATAACTATACTAGAGGACAGCAGCATCAAGATAAATCCAAAGAGAGGCTTTGAATCTGCTTGCTGAACTAGCTCTTGTTCTTGTTGGTTTTTGTTGAGCCTGTAGAATGGAGAAGTGGACTGACTGAGTGAATGAGTATCGAGGAATGATTGGACTGTATTTGTGGTGAAGGGGTTGCAGGATTTGGAAGGAAAATTGCATGAAAAAAGTGGTTAATGCACATATGCTTTCTGAGAAATTGAGTGTGTCATGTGTCAGGCCTGGGATTCGAACCCTGCTTGTCTGGGTGGAAGGCAAGAACTTACCCACTGGACCAGACAGGCTTCCCCATCTCGAAATTGTCAAATCTTCCCTATGTCATGGCTATGATGTGTCCTGTGCAGTGTCAGCCATGAGCACTGACACCACGGCCTGTCAGATGCTGATAGAGTCTCTTGCACATCTCAAATCCATCAAGAACCTATGGCTCAGTGGCCAAGTCTAGTGACTTTGGTGCAGGAAGATACCACTGGACAGGGGTTAGAATCCAGCCACTGCCATTAAATTATGTTTAGATGGAAAAAAATCCAGTATTTGATTTTTTGCATGTAAAAAGATTATTTTTACTTAAAAAAAATACAGGAACAATTTAATTCATTTTTTGATTGCATTAGTTGGGCACATTTACAAATCTTGCCACCCCCACCACCACCTGCCACCTCCTTCCTTTTGCTCAAGTAGCTTAAATAGGAGCAACGTCTTATCTTCATTTATGAATGTATTCGTTTTTTTTCACATTGGTGTTCTGCAGAGCACAAATATGGCCTAAGGGGAGCCAGAATTGAGCTGTATTATGTGAGGAAGGTTCCATGCAGATAATAAAATAGATTGAATGGTGTTGATTTAATGCAGGGTAAAATTTTGTGCAAGTGAAAGAGCCCTTATTAGCTGCAGTCAGACGGTAGCATGTTGAATTTTGAAGTGATAGAAAAAGACACAGTCAGGCCTCTGATTGACTATGCCTTGAAAATGCATGATGCAGCAAATGTTGGGAAGGAGCAGTTGGTTTGGCATGGCATTGCGTGGCCATGTCTGGCATGCTATGTTATGCTGTGCCTCTGACAATGAGACCAGGACTGGGACTTTAGACATCCCAGTTTTAGCATACAACCTTTACAGTAGGCCTACAAACGCCCACGAACGCCCATGTTCTGTATAGAGGATTACTGCAGGTAATTCTGGACCCTGCTAAGTGAGGGTGGGGTCCTTATCTGAAGGCCTTCGACTGGAACAATCCTTAGCCTAAGACAATTTGGCAACTTTAGAAATCTGCTGAAGACCATTTGTTGAAGGTCCTATCGTCGTACCACTACGGAAGCTCAGAGAAGTAATCATGGGAGGAGATTATTTGCATAGGACTCCCCCTTTCTCAATCCTGTGATTATGCTGCAGTTGCCATATAACATTACTAGAGGACAGCAGCATCAAGATAAATCCAAAGAGAGGCTTTGAATCTGCTTGCTGAACTAGCTCTTGTTCTTGTTGGTTTTTGTTGAGCCTGTAGAATGGAGAAGTGGACTGACTGAGTGAATGAGTATCGAGGAATGATTGGACTGTATTTGTGGTGAAGGGGTTGCAGGATTTGGAAGGAAAATTGCATGAAAAAAGTGTTAATGCACAGATGCTTGCTGAGAAATTGAGTGTTTCATCTGTCAGGCCTGGGAATCGAACCCTGCTTGTCTGGGTGAAAGGCAGGAACTTACCCACTGGACCAGACAGGCTTCCCCATCTTTAGCTTGTCAAATCTTCCCTATATCATGGCTATGATGTGTCCTGTGCAGGGGCAGCCATTAGCACTGACTCCAAGGCCTCTCAGATGCTGATAGGCTCTCTTGCACAGCTCAAATCCATTGAGAACCTATGGCTCAGTGGCAAAGTCTAGTGACTTTGGTGCAGGAAGATACCACTGTACAGGGGTTTGAATCCAGCCACCGTCAAGAAATTATGTTTAGATGGAAAAAAATCCAGTATTTTATTTTTTGCACGTAAAAAGATTATTTTTACTTAAAAAAAATACAGGAACAATTTAAGTCATTTTTTTATTGGATTAGTTGGGCACATTTACAAATCTTGCCACCCCCACCACCACCTGCCACCTCCCTCCTTTTGCTCAAGTAGCTTAAATAGGAGCAAGGTCTTATCTTCATTTATGAATGTATTCATTTTTTTTTCAAATTGGTGTTCTGGAGAGCACAAATATGGCCTAAGGGGAGCCAGAATTGAGCTGTATTATGTGAGGAAGGTGCCATGCAGATAATAAAATAGGTTGAATGGTGTTGATTTAATGCAGGGTAAAATTTTGTGCAGGTGAAAGAGCCCTTATTAGCTGCAATCAAAAGGTAGCATGTTGAATTTTGAAGTGATAGAAAAGGACACAGTCAGGCCTCTGATTGACTATGCCTTGAAAATGCATGATGCAGCAAATGTGGGGAAGGAGCAGTTGGTTTGGCATGGCATTGCGTGGCCATGTCTGGCATGCTATGTTATGCTGTGCCTCTGACAATGAGACCAGGACTGGGACTTTAGACATCCCAGTTTTAGCATACAACCTTTACAGTAGGCCCTCAAACGCCCACGAACGCCCATGTTCGGTATAGAGGATTACTGCAGGTAATTCTGGTCCCTGCTAAGTGAGGGTGGGGTCCTTATCTGAAGGCCTTCGACTGGAACAATCCTTAGCCTAGGACAATTTGGCAACTTTAGAAATCTGCTGAAGACCATTTGTTGAAGGTCCTATCATCTTACCACTACGGAAGCTCAGAGAAGTAATCATGGGAGGAGATTATTTGCATAGGACTCCCCCTTTCTCAATCCTGTGATTATGCTGCAGTTGCCATATAACATTACTAGAGGACAGCAGCATCAAGATAAATCCAAAGAGAGGTTTTGAATCTGCTTGCTGAACTAGCTCTTGTTCTTGTTGGTTTTTGTTGAGCCTGCAGAATGGAGAAGTGGACTGACTGAGTGAATGAGTATCGAGGAATGATTGGACTGTATTTGTGGTGAAGGGGTTGCAGGATTTGGAAGGAAAATTGCATGAAAAAAGTGGTTAATGCACAGATGCTTGCTGAAAAATTGAGTGTGTCATCTGTCAGGCCTGGGAATTGAACCCTGCTTGTCTGGGTGGAAGGCAGGAACTTAGCCACTGGAGTAGACAGGTTTCCCCGTCACTAGCTTGTCAAATCTTCCCTATATCATGGCTATGATGTGTCCTGTGCAGTGGCAGCCTTCAACACTGACACCACGGCATGTCAGATGCTGATAGGGTCTCTTGCACAACTCAAATCCATTGAGAACCTATGGCTCAGTGGCAAAGTATAGTGACTTTGGTGCAGGAATATACCATTGTACAGGGGTTTGAATCCAACCCCTGCTGTTAAGGTATGTTTAGATGGAAAAAAATCCAGTATTTGATTTTTTGCACGTAAAAAGATTATTTTTACTTAAAAAAAATACAGGAACAATTTAAGTCATTTTTTTATTGGATTAGTTGGGCACATTTACAAATCTTGCCACCCCCACCAGCACCTGCCACCTCCCTCCTTTTGCTCAAGTAGCTTAAATAGGAGCAAGGTCTTATCTTCATTTATGAATGTATTCGTTTTTTTTTCAAATTGGTGTTCTGGAGAGCACAAATATTGCCTAAGGGGGGGCAGAATTGAGCTGTATTATGTGAAGAAGGTTCCATGCAGATAATAAAATAGGTTGAATGGTGTTGATTTAATGCAGGGTAAAATATTGTGCAGATGAAAGAGCCCTCATTAGCTGCAGTCAGAAGGTAGCATGTTGAATTTTGAAGTGATAGAAAAGGACACAGTCAGGCCTCTGATTGACTATGCCTTGAAAATGCATGATGCAGCAAATGTGGGGAAGGGGCAGTTGGTTTGGCAAGGCATTGAGTGGCCATGTCTGGCATGCTATGTTATGCTGTGCCTCTGACAATGAGACCAGGACTGGGACTTTAGACATACCAGTTTTAGCATACTACCTTTACAGTAGGCCCACAAACACCCACGAACACCCATGTTCTGTATAGAGGATTACTGCAGGTAATTCTGGACCCTGCTAAGTGAGGGTGGGGTCCTTATCTGAAGGCCTTCGACTGGAACAATCCTTAGCCTAAGACAATTTGGCAACTTTAGAAATCTGCTGAAGACCATTTGTTGAAGGTCCTATCATCGTACCACTACGGAAGCTCAGATAAGTAATCATGGGAGGAGATTATTTGCATAGGACTCCCCCTTTCTCAATCCTGTGATTATGCTGCAGTTGCCATATAACATTACTAGAGGACAGCAGCATCAAGATAAATCCAAAGAGAGGCTTTGAATCTGCTTGCTGAACTAGCTCTTGTTCTTGTTGGTTTTTGTTGAGCCTGTACAATGGAGAAGTGGACTGACTGAGTGAATGAGTATCGAGGAATGATTGGACTGTATTTGTGGTGAAGGGGTTGCAGGATTTGGAAGGAAAATTGCATGAAAAAAGTGGTTAATGCACATATGCTTGCTGAGAAATTGAGTGTGTCATCTGTCAGGCCTGGGATTCGATCCCTGCTTGTTTGGGTGGAAGGCAGGAACTTGCCCACTGGACCAGACAGGCTTCCCCATCTCTAGCTGGTCAAATCTTTCCTATATCATGGCTGTGATGTGTCCTGTGCAGTGGCAGCCTTCAGCACTGACACCACGGCGTGTCAGATGCTGATAGGGTCTCTTGCACAACTGAAATCCATTGAGAACCTATGGCTCAGTGGCAAAGTATAGTGACTTTGGTGCAGGAATATGCCACTGTACAGGGGTTTGAATCCAGCCCCTGCTGTTAAGGTATGTTTAGATGGAAAAAAATCCAGTATTTGATTTTTTGCACGTAAAAAGATTATTTTTACTTAAAAAAATACAGGAATAATTTAAGTCATTTTTTTATTGGATTAGTTGGGAACATTTACAAATCTTGCCACCCCCACCACCACCTGCCACCTCCATCCTTTTGCTCACGTAGCTTAAATAGGAGGAAGGTCTTATCTTCATTTATGAATGTATTCGATTTTTTTTCAAATTGGTGTTCTGCAGAGCACAAATATGGCCTAAGGGGGGCCAGAATTGAGCTGTATTATGTGAAGAAGGTTCCATGCAGATAATAAAATAGGTTGAATGGTGTTGATTTAATGCAGGGTAAAATATTGTGCAGGTGAAAGAGCCCGCATTAGCTGCAGTCAGAAGGTAGCATGTTGAATTTTGAAGTGATAGAAAAGGACACAGTCAGGCCTCTGATTGACTATGCCTTGAAAATGCATGATGCAGCAAATGTGGGGAAGAGGCAGTTGGTTTGGCATGGCATTGCGTGGCCATGTCTGGCATGCTATGTTATGCTGTGCCTCTGACAATGAGACCAGGACTGGGACTGGGACTTTAGACATCCCAGTTTTAGCATACAACCTTTACAATAGACCCACGAACGCCCACGAATACCCATGTTCTGTAAAGAGGATTACTGCAGGTAATTCTGGACACTGCTAAGTGAGGGTGGGGTCCTTATCTGAAGGCCTTCGACTGGAACAATCATTAGCCTAAGACAATTTGGCAACTTTAGAAATCTGCTGAAGACCATTTGTTGAAGGTCCTATCATCGTACCACTACGGAAGCTCAGATAAGTAATCATGGGAGGAGATTATTTGCATAGGACTCCCCCTTTCTCAATCCTGTGATTGTGCTGCAGTTGCCATATAACAATACTAGAGGACAGCAGCATCAAGATAAATCCAAAGAGAGGCTTTGAATCTGCTTGCTGAACTAGCTCTTGTTGGTTTTTTTTGAGCCTGTAGAATGGAGAAGTGGACTGACTGAGTGAATGAGTATCGAGGAATGATTGGACTGTATTTGTGGTGAAGGGGTTGCAGGATTTGGAAGGAAAATTGCATGAAATAAGTGGTTAATGCACATATGCTTGCTGAGAAATTGAGTGTGTCATACTGTCAGGCCTGGGATTCGAACCCTGCTTGTTTGGGTGGAAGGCAGGAACTTACCCACTGGACCAGACAGGCTTCCCCATCTCGAGATTGTCAAATCTTCCCTATATCATGGCTATGATGTGTCCTGTGCAGTGTCAGCCATGAGCACTGACACCACGGCCTGTCAGATGCTGATAGAGTCTCTTGCACATCTCAAATCCATCCAGAACCTATGGCTCAGTGGCAAAGTCTAGTGACTTTGGTGCAGGAAGATACCACTGGACAGGGGTTAGAATCCAGCCACTGCCATTAAATTATGTTTAGATGCAAAAAAATCCAGTATTTGATTTTTTGCACGTAAAAAGATTATTTTTACTTAAAAAAAATACAGGAACAATTTTATTCATTTTTTTATTGCATTAGTTGGGCACATTTACAAATCTTGCCACCCCCACCACCACCTGCCACCTCCCTCCTTTTGCTCAAGTAGCTTAAATAGGAGCAACGTCTTATCTTCATTTATGAATGTATTCGTTTTTTTTCAAATTGGTGTTCTGCAGAGCACAAATATGGCCTAAGGGGAGCCAGAATTGAGCTGTATTATGTGAGGAAGGTTCCATGCAGATAATAAAATAGATTGAATGGTGTTGATTTAATGCAGGGTAAAATTTTGGGCAGGTGAAAGAGCCCTTATTAGCTGCAGTCAGACGGTAGCATGTTGAATTTTGAAGTGATAGAAAAGGACACAGTCAGGCCTCTGATTGACTATGCCTTGAAAATGCATGATGCAGCAAATGTTGGGAAGGGGCAGTTGGTTTGGCATGGCATTGCGTGGCCATGTCTGGCATGCTATGTTATGCTGTGCCTCTGACAATGAGACCAGGACTGGGACTTTAGACATCCCAGTTTTAGCATACAACCTTTACAGTAGGCCCTCAAACGCCCACGAACGCCCATGTTCTGTATAGAGGATTACTGCAGGTAATTCTGGTCCCTGCTAAGTGAGGGTGGGGTCCTTATCTGAAGGCCTTCGACTGGAACAATCCTTAGCCTAGGACAATTTGGCAACTTTAGAAATCTGCTGAAGACCATTTGTTGAAGGTCCTATCATCTTACCACTACGGAAGCTCAGAGAAGTAATCATGGGAGGAGATTATTTGCATAGGACTCCCCCTTTCTCAATCCTGTGATTATGCTGCAGTTGCCATATAACATTACTAGAGGACAGCAGCATCAAGATAAATCCAAAGAGAGGCTCTGAATCTGCTTGCTGAACTAGCTCTTGTTCTTGTTGGTTTTTGTTGAGCCTGCAGAATGGAGAAGTGGACTGACTGAGTGAATGAGTATCGAGGAATGATTGGACTGTATTTGTGGTGAAGGGGTTGCAGGATTTGGAAGGAAATTGCATGATAAAAGTGGTTAATGCACAGATGATTGCTGAGAAATTGAGTGTGTCATCTGTCAGGCCTGGGAATTAAACCCTGCTTGTCTGGGTGGAAGGCAAGAACTTACCCACTGGACTAGACAGGATTCCCCATCTCTAGCTTGTCAAATCTTCCCTATATTATGGCTATGATGTGTCCTGTGCAGTGGCAGCCTTCAGCACTGACACCACGGCATGTCAGATGCTGATAGGGTCTCTTGCACACCTCAAATCCATTGAGAACCTATGGCTCAGTGGCAAAGTATAGTGACTTTGGTGGTGGAATATACCACTGGACAGGGGTTTGAATCCAGCTCCCGCCGTTAAGGTATGTTTAGATGGAAAAAAATCCACTATTTGATTTTTTGCACGTAAAAAGATTATTTTTACTTAAAAAAAATACAGGAACAATTTAAGTCAATTTTTTATTGGATTAGTTGGGCACATTTACAAATCTTGCCACCCCCACCACCACCTGCCACCTCCCTCCTTTTGCTCAAGTAGCTTAAATAGGATCAAGGTCTTATCTTCATTTATGAATGTATTCGTTTTTTTTTCAAATTGGTGTTCTGCAGAGCACAAATATGGCCTAAGGGGGGCCAGAATTGAGCTGTATTATGTGAAGAAGGTTCCATGCAGATAATAAAATAGGTTGAATGGTGTTGATTTAATGCAGGGTAAAATATTGTGCAGGTGAAAGAGCCCTCATTAGCTGCAGTCAGAAGGTAGCATGTTGAATTTTGAAGTGATAGAAAAGGACACAGTCAGGCCTCTGATTGACTATGCCTTGAAAATGCATGATGCAGCAAATGTGGGGAAGGGGCAGTTGGTTTGGCATGGCATTGCGTGGCCATGTCTGGCATGCTATGTTATGCTGTGCCTCTGACAATGAGACCAGGACCGGGACTTTAGACATCCCAGTTTTAGCATACAACCTTTACAATAGGCCTACAAACGCCCACGAACGCCCATGTTTTGTATAGAGGATTACTGCAGGTAATTCTGGACCCTGCTATGTGAGGGTGGGGTCCTTATCTGAAGGCCTTCGACTGGAACAATCCTTAGCCTAAGACAATTTGGCAACTTTAGAAATCTGCTGAAGACCATTTGTTGAAGGTCCTATCGTCGTACCACTACGGAAGCTCAGAGAAGTAATCATGGGAGGAGATTATTTGCATAGGACTCCCCCTTTCTCAATCCTGTGATTATGCTGCAGTTGCCATATAACATTACTAGAGGACAGCAGCATCAAGATAAATCCAAAGAGAGGCTTTGAATCTGCTTGCTGAACTAGCTCTTGTTCTTGTTGGTTTTTGTTGAGCCTGTAGAATGGAGAAGTGGACTGACTGAGTGAATGAGTATCGAGGAATGATTGGACTGTATTTGTGGTGAAGGGGTTGCAGGATTTGGAAGGAAAATTGCATGAAAAAAGTGTTAATGCACAGATGCTTGCTGAGAAATTGAGTGTGTCATCTGTCAGGCCTGGGAATCGAACCCTGCTTGTCTGGGTGAAAGGCAAGGAACTTACCCACTGGACCAGACAGGCTTCCCCATCTCTAGCTTGTCAAATCTTCCCTATATCATGGCTATGATGTGTCCTGTGCAGGGGCAGCCATTAGCACTGACACCAAGGCCTGTCAGATGCTGATAGGCTCTCTTGCACAACTCAAATCCATTGAGAACCTATGGCTCAGCAGCAAAGTCTAGTGACTTTGGTGCAGGAAGATACCACTGTACAGGGGTTTGAATCCAGCCACTGCCAAGAAATTATGTTTAGATGGAAAAAAATCCAGTATTTGATTTTTTGCACGTAAAAAGATTATTTTTACTTAAAAAAAATACAGGAACAATTTAAGTCATTTTTTTATTGGATTAGTTGGGCACATTTTACAAATCTTGCCACCCCCACCACCACCTGCCACCTCCCTCCTTTTGCTCAAGTAGCTTAAATAGGAGCAAGGTCTTATCTTCATTTATGAATGTATTCATTTTTTTTTCAAATTGGTGTTCTGGAGAGCACAAATATGGCCTAAGGGGAGCCAGAATTGAGCTGTATTATGTGAGGAAGGTGCCATGCAGATAATAAAATAGGTTGAATGGTGTTGATTTAATGCAGGGTAAAATTTTGAGCAGGTGAAAGAGCCCTTATTAGCTGCAGTCAAAAGGTAGCATGTTGAATTTTGAAGTGATAGAAAAGGACACAGTCAGGCCTCTGATTGACTATGCCTTGAAAATGGATGATGAAGAAAATGTGGGGAAGGGGCAGTTGGTTTGGCATGGCATTGCGTGGCCATGTCTGGCATGCTATGTTATGCTGTGCCTCTGACAATGAGACCAGGACTGGGACTTTAGACATCCCAGTTTTAGCATACAACCTTTACAATAGACCTACAAACGCCCACGAACACCCATGTTCTGTATAGAGGATTACTGCAGGTAATTCTGGACCCTGCTAAGTGAGGGTGGGGTCCTTATCTGAAGGCCTTCGACTGGAACAATCATTAGCCTAAGACAATTTGGCAACTTTAGAAATCTGCTGAAGACCATTTGTTGAAGGTCCTATCATCGTACCACTACGGAAGCTCAGATAAGTAATCATGGGAGGAGATTATTTGCATAGGACTCCCCCTTTCTCAATCCTGTGATTATGCTGCAGTTGCCATATAACATTACTAGAGGACAGCAGCATCAAGATCAATCCAAAGAGAGGCTTTGAATCTGCTTGCTGAACTAGCTCTTGTTCTTGTTGGTTTTTGTTGAGCCTGTAGAATGGAGAAGTGGACTGACTGAGTGAATGAGTATCGAGGAATGATTGGACTGTATTTGTGGTGAAGGGGTTGCAGGATTTGGAAGGAAAATTGCATGAAAAAAGTGGTTAAAGCACAGATGCTTGCTGAGAAATTGAGTGTGTCATCTGTCAGGCCTGGGAATCGAACCCTGCTTGTGTGGGTGCAAGGCAGGAACTTAACCACTGGACCAGACAGGATTCCCCATCTCTATCTTGTCAAATCTTCCCTATATCATGGCTATGATGTGTCCTGTGCAGTGGCAGCCATGAGCACTGACACCATGGCCTGTCAGATGCTGATAGAGTCTCTTGCACAGCTCAAATCCATCGAGAACCTATGGCTCAGTGGCAAAGTCTAGTGACTTTGGTGCAGGAAGATACCACTGGACAGGGTTTAGAATCCAGCCACTGTCATTAAATTATGTTTAGATGGAAAAAAATCCAGTATTTGATTTTTCGCATGTAAAAAGATTATTTTTACTTAAAAAAATACAGGAACAATTTAATTCATTTTTTGATTGCATTAGTTGGGCACATTTACAAATCTTGCCACCCCCACCACCACCTGCCACCTCCCTCCTTTTGCTCAAGTAGCTTAAATAAGAGCAACGTCTTATCTTCATTTATGAATGTATTCGGTTTTTTTCAAATTGGTGTTCTGCAGAGCACAAATATGGCCTAAGGGGAGCCAGAATTGAGCTGTATTATGTGAGGAAGGTTCCATGCAGATAATAAAATAGATTGAATGGTGTTGATTTAATGCAGGGTAAAATTTTGTGCAGGTGAAAGAGCCCTTATTAGCTGCAGTCAGACGGTAGCATGTTGAATTTTGAAGTGATAGAAAAGGCCACAGTCAGGCCTCTGATTGACTATGCCTTGAAAATGCATGATGCAGCAAATGTGGGGAAGGGGCAGTTGGTTTGGCATGGCATGGCATTGCATGGCCATGTCTGGCATGCTATGTTATGCTGTGCCTCTGACAATGAGACCAGGACTGAGACTTTAGACATCCCAGTTTTAGCATACAACCTTTACAGTAGGCCTACAAACGCCCACGAACGCCCATGTTCTGTATAGAGGATTACTGCAGGTAATTCTGGACCCTGCTAAGTGAGGGTGGGGTCCTTATCTGAAGGCCTTCGACTGGAACAATCCTTAGCCTAAGACAATTTGGCAACTTTAGAAATCTGCTGAAGACCATTTGTTGAAGGTCCTATCGTCGTAACACTACGGAAGCTCAGAGAAGTAATCATGGGAGGAGATTATTTGCATAGGACTCCCCCTTTCTCAATCCTGTGATTATGCTGCAGTTGCCATATAACATTACTAGAGGACAGCAGCATCAAGATAAATCCAAAGAGAGGCTTTGAATCTGCTTGCTGAACTAGCTCTTGTTCTTGTTGGTTTTTGTTGAGCCTGTAGAATGGAGAAGTGGACTGACTGAGTGAATGAGTATCGAGGAATGATTGGACTGTATTTGTGGTGAAGGGGTTGCAGGATTTGGAAGGAAAATTGCATGAAAAAAGTGGTTAATGCACAGATGCTTGCTGAGAAATTGAGTGTGTCATCTGTCAGGCTTGGGAATCGAACCCTGCTTGTCTGGGTGAAAGGCAGGAACTTACCCACTGGACCAGACAGGCTTCCCCATCTCTAGCTAGTCAAATCTTCCCTATATCATGGCTATGATGTGTCCTGTGCAGGGGCAGCCATTAGCACTGACACCAAGGCCTGTCAGATGCTGATAGGTTCTCTTGCACAACTCAAATCCATTGAGAACCTATGGCTCAGTGGCAAAGTCTAGTGACTTTGGTGCAGGAAGATACCACTGTACAGTGGTTTGAATCCAACCACTACCATTAAATTATGTTTAGATGGAAAAAAATCCAGAATGTGATTTTTTGCACGTAAAAAGATTATTTTTACCTAAAAAAAATACAGGAACAATTTAAGTCATTTTTTTATTGGATTAGTTGGGCACATTTACAAATCTTGCCACCCCCACCACCACCTGCCACCTCCCTCCTTTTGCTCAAGTAGCTTAAATAGGAGCAAGGTCTTATCTTCATTTATGAATGTATTCGTTTTTTTTCAAATTGGTGTTCTGGAGAGCACAAATATGGCCTAAGGGGAGCCAGAATTGAGCTGTATTATGTGAGGAAGGTGCCATGCAGATAATAAAATAGGTTGAATGGTGTTGACTTAATGCAGGGTAAAATTTTGAGCAGGTGAAAGAGCCCTTATTAGCTGCAGTCAAAAGGTAGCATGTTGAATTTTGAAGTGATAGAAAAGGACACAGTCAGGCCTCTGATTGACTATGCCTTGAAAATGCATGATGCAGCAAATGCGGGGAAGGAGCAGTTGGTTTGGCATGGCATTGCGTGGCCATGTCTGGCATGCTATGTTATGCTGTGCCTCTGACAATGAGACCGGGACTGGGACTGGGACTGGGACTGGGACTGGGACTGGGACTGGGACTGGGACTGGGACTGGGACTGGGACTGGGACTGGGACTGGGACTGGGACTGGGACTGGGACTTTAGACATCCCAGTTTTAGCATACAACCTTTACAGTAGGCCCTCAAACGCCCACGAACGCCCATGTTCTGTGTAGAGGATTACTGCAGGTAATTCCGGTCCCTGCTAAGTGAGGGTGGGGTCCTTATCTGAAGGCCTTCGACTGGAACAATCCTTAGCCTAAGACAATTTGGCAACTTTAGAAATCTGCTGAAGACCATTTGTTGAAGGTCCTATCATCTTACCACTACGGAAGCTCAGAGAAGTAATCATGGGAGGAGATTATTTGCATAGGACTCCCCCTTTCTCAATCCTGTGATTATGCTGCAGTTGCCATATAACATTACTAGAGGACAGCAGCATCAAGATAAATCCAAAGAGAGGCTTTGAATCTGCTTGCTGAACTAGCTCTTGTTCTTGTTGGTTTTTGTTGAGCCTGCAGAATGGAGAAGTGGACTGACTGAGTGAATGAGTATCGAGGAATGATTGGACTGTATTTGTGGTGAAGGGGTTGCAGGATTTGGAAGGAAAATTGCATGAAAATAGTGGTTAATGCACAGATGCTTGCTGAGAAATTGAGTGTGTCATCTGTCAGGCCTGGGAATTGAAACCTGCTTGTCTGGGTTGAAGGCAAGAACTTACCCACTGGACTAGACAGGATTCCCCATCTCTAACTTGTCAAATCTTCCCTGTATTATGGCTATGATATGTCCTGTGCAGTGGCAGCCTTCAGCACTGACACCACGGCATGTCAGATGCTGATAGGGTCTCTTGCACAACTCAAATCCATTGAGAACCTATGGCTCAGTGGCAAAGTATAGTGACTTTGGTGCAGGAATATACCAGTGTACAGGGGTTTTAATCCAGCCCCTGCCGTTAAGGTATGTTTACATGGAAAAAAATCCACCATTTGATTTTTTGCACGTAAAAAGATTATTTTTACTTAAAAAAAATACAGGAACAATTTAATTCATTTTTTTATTGCATTAGTTGGGCACATTTACAAATCTTGCCACCCCCACCACCACCTGCCACCTCCCTCCTTTTGCTCAAGTAGCTTAAATAGGAGCAAGGTCTTATCTTCATTTATGAATGTATTCGTTTTTTTTCATATTGGTGTTCTGCAGAGCACAAATATGGCCTAAGGGGAGCCAGAATTGAGCTGTATTATGTGAGGAAGGTTCCATGCAGATAATAAAATAGATTGAATGGTGTTGATTTAATGCAGGGTAAAATTTTGTGCAGGTGAAAGAGCCCTTATTAACTGCAGTCAAAAGGTAGCATGGTGAATTTTGAAGTGATAGAAAAGGACACAGTCAGGCCTCTGATTGACTATGCTTTGAAAATGCATGATGCAGCAAATGTGGGGAAGGGGCAGTTGGTTTGGCATGGCATTGCGTGGCCATGTCTGGCATGCTATGTTATGCTGTGCCTCTGACTATGAGACCAGGACTGGGACTTTAAACATCCCAGTTTTAGCATACAACCTTTACAGTAGGCATACAAACGCCCACGAACGCCCATGTTCTGTATAGAGGATTACTGCAGGTAATTCTGGACCCTGCTAAGTGAGGGTGGGGTCCTTATCTGAAGGCCTTCGACTGGAACAATCCTTAGCCTAAGACAATTTGGCAACTTTAGAAATCTGCTGAAGACCATTTGTTGAAGGTCCTATCATCGTACAAACTACGGAAGCTCAGAGAAGTAATCATGGGAGGAGATTATTTGCATAGGACTCCACCTTTCTCAATCCTGTGATTATGCTGCAGTTGCCATATAACATTACTAGAGGACAGCAGCATCAAGATAAATCCAAAGAGAGGCTTTGAATCTGCTTGCGGAACTAGCTCTTGTTCTTGTTGGTTTTTGTTGAGCCTGTAGAATGGAGAAGTGGACTGACTGAGTGAATGAGTATCGAGGAATGATTGGACTGTATTTGTGGTGAAGGGGTTGCAGTATTTGGAAGGAAAATTGCATGAAAAAAGCAGTTAATGGACAGATGCTTGCTGAGAAATTGAGTGTGTCATCTGTCACGCCTGGGAATCGAACCCTGCTTGTCTGGGTGAAAGGCAGGAACTTACCCACTGGACCAGACAGGCTTCCCCATCTCTAGCTTGTCAAATCTTCCCTATATCATGGCTATGATGTGTCCTGTGCAGGGGCAGCCATTAGCACTGACACCAAGGCCTGTCAGATGCTGATAGGCTCTCTTGCACAGGTCAAATCCATTGAGAACCTATGGCTCAGTGGCAAAGTCTAGTGTCTTTGGTGCAGGAAGATACCACTGTACAGGGGTTTGAATCCAGCCACTACCATTAAATTATGTTTAGATGGAAAAAAATCCAGTATTTGATTTTTTGCACGTAAAAAGATTATTTTTACTTAAAAAAAATACAGGAACAATTTAATTCATTTTTTGATTGCATTAGTTGGGCACATTTACAAATCTTGCCACCCCCACCACCACCTGCCACCTCCCTCCTTTTGCTCAAGTAGCTTAAATAGGAGCAAGGTCTTATCTTCATTTATTAATGTATTCGTTTTTTTTTCAAGTTGGTGTTCTGGAGAGCACAAATATGGCCTAAGGGGGGCCAGAATTGAGCTGTATTATGTGAGGAAGGTGCCATGCAGATAATAAAATAGGTTGAATGGTGTTGATTTAATGCAGGGTAAAATTTTGTGCAGGTGAAAGAGCCCTTATTAGCTGCAGTCAAAAAGTAGCATAGTGAATTTTGAAGTGATAGAAAAGGACACAGTCAGGCCTCTGATTGACTATGCCTTGAAAATGCATGATGCAGCAAATGTGGGGAAGGGGCAGTTGGTTAGGCAGGCATTGCGTGGCCATGTCTGGCATGCTATGTTATGCTGTGCCTCTGACAATGAGACCAGGACTGGGACTTTAGACATCCCAGTTTTAGCATACAACCTTTACAGTAGGCCCACGAACACCCATGTTCTGTATAGAGGATTACTGCAGGTAAGTCTGGTCCCTGCTAAGTGAGGGTGGGGTCCTTATCTGAAGGCCTTAGACTGGAACAATCCTTAGCCTAAGACAATTTGGCAACTTTAGAAATCTGCTGAAGACCATTTGTTGAAGGTCCTATCGTCGTACCACTACAGGAGCTCAGAGAAGTAATCATGGGAGGAGATTATTTGCATAGGACTCCCCCTTTCTCAATCCTGTGATTATGCTGAAGTTGCCATATAACATTACTAGAGGACAGCAGCATCAAGATAAATCCAAAGAGAGGCTTTGAATCTGCTTGCTGAACTAGCTCTTGTTCTTGTTGGTTTTTGTTGAGCCTGTAGAATGGAGAAGTGGACTGACTGAGTGAATGAGTATCGAGGAATGATTGGACTGTATTTGTGGTGAAGGGGTTGCAGGATTTGGAAGGAAAATTGCATGAAAAAAGTGGTTAATGCACAGATGCTTGTTGAGAAATTGAGTGTGTCATCTGTCAGGCCTGGGAATTGAACACTGCTTGCCTGGGTGGAAGGCAGGAACTTACCCACTGGACCAGACAGGTTCCCCATTTCTAGCTTGTCAAATCTTCCCTATATCATGGCTTTGATGTGTCCTGTGCAGGGGCAGCCATTAGCACTGACACCAAGGCCTGTCAGATGCTGATAGGCTCTCTTGCACAACTCAAATCCCTTGAGAACCTATGGCTCAGTGGCAAAGTCTAGTGACTTTGGTGCAGGAAGATACCACTGTACAGGGGTTTGAATCCAGCCACTGCCATTAAATTATGTTTAGATGGAAAAAAATCCAGTATTTGATTTTTTGCACGTAAAAAGATTATTTTTACTTAAAAAAAATACAGGAACAATTTAATTCATTTTTTGATTGCATTAGTTGGGCACATTTACAAATCTTGCCACCCCCACCACCACCTGCCACCTCCCTCCTTTTGCTCAAGTAGCTTAAATAGGATCAACGTCTTACCTTCATTTATGAATGTATTCGTTTTTTTTCAAATTGGTGTTCTGCAGAGCACAAATATGGCCTAAGGGGAGCCAGAATTGAGCTGTATTATGTGAGGAAGGTTCCATGCAGATAATAAAATAGATTGAATGGTGTTGATTTAATGCAGGGTAAAATTTTGTGCAGGTGAAAGAGCCCTTATTAGCTGCAGTCAGAAGGTAGCATGTTGACTTTTGAAGTGATAGAAAAGGACACAGTCAGGCCTCTGATTGACTATGCCTTGAAAATGCATGATGCAGCAAATGTGGGGAAGGGGCAGTTGGTATGGCATGGCATGGCATTGCGTGGCCATGTCTGGCATGCTATGTTATGCTGTGCCTCTGACAATGAGACCTGGACTGGGACTTTAGACATCCCAGTTTTAGCATACAACCTTTACAGTAGGCCTACAAACGCCCACGAACGCCCATGTTCTGTATAGAGGATTACTGCAGGTAATTCTGGACCCTGCTAAGTGAGGGTGGGGTCCTTATCTGAAGGCCTTCGACTGGAACAATCCTTAGCCTAAGACAATTTGGCAACTTTAGAAATCTGCTGAAGACCATTTGTTGAAGGTCCTATCGTCGTACCACTACGGAAGCTCAGAGAAGTAATCATGGGAGGAGATTATTTGCATAGGACTCCCCCTTTCTCAATCCTGTGATTATGCTGCAGTTGCCATATAACATTACTAGAGGACAGCAGCATCAAGATAAATCCAAAGAGAGGCTTTGAATCTGCTTGCTGAACTAGCTGTTGTTCTTGTTGGTTTTTGTTGAGCCTGTAGAATGGAGAAGTGGACTGACTGAGTGAATGAGTATCGAGGAATGATTGGACTGTATTTGTGGTGAAGGGGTTGCAGGATTTGGAAGGAAAATTGCATGAAAAAAGTGGTTAATGCACAGATGCTTGCTGAGAAATTGAGAGTGTGTCATCTGTCAGGCCTGGGAATCAAACCCTGCTTGTCTGGGTGGAAGGCAGGAACTTACCCACTGGACTAGACAGGATTCCCCATCTCTAGTTTGTCAAATCTTCCCTATATTATGGCTATGATGTGTCCTGTGCAGTGGCAGCCTTCAGCACTGACACCACGGCATATCAGAAGCTGATAGGGTCTCTTGCACAACTCAAATCCATTGGGAACCTATGGCTCAGTGGCAAAATATAGTGACTTTGGTGCAGGAATATACCACTGGACAGGGGTTTGAATCCAGTCCCTGCCGTTAAGGTATGTTTCGATGGAAAAAAGTCTACTATTTGATTTTTTGCACGTAAAAAGATTATTTTTACTATAAAAAAAATACAGGAACAATTTAAGTCATTTTTTTATTGCATTAGTTGGGCACTTTTACAAATCTTGCCACCCCCACCACCACCTGCCACCTCCCTCCTTTTGCTCAAGTAGCTTAAATAGGAGCAAGGTCTTATCTTCATTTATGAATGTATTCGTTTTTTTTTCAAATTGGTGTTCTGGAGAGCACAAATATGGCCTAAGGGGGGCCAGAATTGAGCTGTAATATGTGAAGAAGGTTCCATGCAGATAATAAAATAGGTTGAATGGTGTTGATTTAATGCAGGGTAAAATATTGTGCAGGTGAAAAAGCCCTCATTAGCTGCAGTCAGAAGGTAGCATGTTGAATTTTGAAGTGATAGAAAAGGACACAGTCAGGCCTCTGATTGACTATGCCTTGAAAATGCATGATGCAGCAAATGTGGGGAAGGGGCAGTTGGTTTGGCATGGCATTGTGTGGTCATGTCTGGCATGCTATGTTATGCTGTGCTGTGCCTCTGACAACGAGACCAAGACTGGGACTTTAGACATCCCAGTTTTAGCATACAAGCTTTACAGTAGACATACAAACGCCCACGAACGCCCATGTTCTGTATAGAGGATTACTGCAGGTAATTCTGGACCCTGCTAAGTGAGGGTGGGGTCCTTATCTGAAGGCCTTCGACTGGAACAATCCTTAGCCTAAGACAATTTGGCAACTTTAGAAATCTGCTGAAGACCATTTGTTGAAGGTCCTATCGTCGTACCACTACGGAAGCTCAGAGAAGTAATCATGGGAGGAGATTATTTGCATAGGACTCCCCCTTTCTCAATCCTGTGATTATGCTGCAGTTGCCATATAACATTACTAGAGGACAGCAGCATCAAGATAAATCCAAAGAGAGGCTTTGAATCTGCTTGCTGAACTAGCTCTTGTTCTTGTTGGTTTTTGTTGAGCCTGTAGAATGGAGAAGTGGACTGACTGAGTGAATGAGTATCGAGGAATGATTGGACTGTATTTGTGGTGAAGGGGTTGCAGGATTTGGAAGGAAAATTGCATGAAAAAAGTGGTTAATGCACAGATGCTTGCTGAGAAATTGAGTGTGTCATCTGTGAGGCCTGGGAATCGAACTCTGCTTGTCTGGGTGGAAGGCAGGAACTTACCCACTGGACCAGACAGGCTTCCCCGTCTCTAGCTTGTCAAATCTTCCCTATATCATGGCTATGATGTGTCCTGTGCAGGGGCAGCCATTAGCACTGACTCCAAGGCCTGTCAGATGCTGATAGGCTCTCTTGCACAACTCAAGTCCATTGAGAACCTATGGCTCAGTGGCAAAGTCTAGTGAATTTGGTGCAGGAAGATACCACTGTACAGGGGTTTGAATCCAGCCACTGCCATTAAATTATGTTTAGATGGAAAAAAATCCAGTATTTGATTTTTTGCACGTAAAAAGATTATTTTTACTTAAAAAAATACAGGAACAATTTAAGTCATTTTTTTATTGCATTAGTTGGGCACATTTACAAATCTTGCCACCCCCACCACCACCTGCCACCTCCCTCCTTTTGCTCAAGTAGCTTAAATAGGAGAAAGGTCTTATATTCATTTATGAATGTATTCGTTTTTTTTTCAAATTGGTGTTCTGGAGAGCACAAATATGGCCTAAGGGGGGCCAGAATTGAGCTGTATTATGTGAGGAAGGTGCCATGCAGATAATAAAATAGGTTGAATGGTGTTGATTTAATGCAGGGTAAAATTTTGTGCAGGTGAAAGAGCCCTTATTAGCTGCAGTCAAAAGGTAGCATGTTGAATTTTGAAGTGATAGAAAAGGACACAGTCAGGCCTTTGATTGACTATGCCTTGAAAATGCATGATGCAGTAAATGTGGGGAAGGGGCAGTTGGTTTGGCATGGCATTGCGTGGCCATGTTTGGCATGCTATGTTATGCTGTGCCTCTGACAATGAGACCAGGACTGGGACTTTAAACATCCCAGTTTTAGCATACAACCTTTACAGTAGGCCCTCGAACGCCCACGAACGCCCATGTTCTGTATAGAGGATTACTGCAGGTAATTCTGGTCCCTGCTAAGTGAGGGTGGGGTCCTTATCTGAAGGCCTTCGACTGGAACAATCCTTAGCCTAAGACAATTTGGCAACTTTAGAAATCTGCTGAAGACCATTTGTTGAAGGTCCTATTATCTTACCACTACGGAAGCTCAGAGAAGTAATCATGGGAGGAGATTATTTGCATAGGACTCCCCCTTTCTCAATCCTGTGATTATGCTGCAGTTGCCATATAACATTACTAGAGGACAGCAGCATCAAGATAAATCCAAAGAGAGGCTTTGAATCTGCTTGCTGAACTAGCTCTGGTTCTTGTTGGTTTTTGTTGAGCCTGCAGAATGGAGAAGTGGACTGACTGAGTGAATGAGTATCGAGGAATGATTGGACTGTATTTGTGGTGAAGGGGTTGCAGGATTTGGAAGGAAAATTGCATGAAAAAAGTTGTTAATGCACAGATGCTTGCTGAGAAAATGAGTGTGTGTCATCTGTCAGGCCTGGGAATCAAACCCTGCATGTCTGGGTGGAAAGCAGGAACTTACCCACTGGACTTGACAGGATTCCCCATCTCTAGTTTGTCAATTCTTCCCTATATTATGGCTATGATGTGTCCTGTGCAGTGGCAGCCTTCAGCACTGACACCACGGCATGTCAGATGCTGATAGGGTCTCTTGCACAACTCAAATCGATTGAGAACTTATGGCTCAGTGGCAAAGTATAGTGACTTTGGTGCACGAATATACCACTGGACAGGGGTTTGAATCCAGCCCCTGCTGTTAAGCTATGATTAGGTTGAAAAAAATCCACTATTTGATTTTTTGCACGTAAAACGATTATTTTTACTTAAAAAAAATACAGGAACAATTTAAGTCATTTTTTGTTTGCATTAGTTGGGCACATTTACAAATCTTGCCACCCCCACCACCACCTGCCACCTCCCTCCTTTTGCTCAAGTAGCTTAAATAGGCGCAAGGTCTTATCTTCATTTATGAATGTATTCGGTTTTTTTTTCAAATTGGTGTTCTGGAGAGCACAAATATGGCCTAAGGGGGGCCAGAATTGAGCTGTATTATGTGAAGAAGGTTCCATGCAGATAATAAAATAGGTTGAATGGTGTTGATTTAATGCAGGGTAAAATATTGTGCAGGTGAAAGAGCCCTCATTAGCTGCAGTCAGAAGGTAGCATGTTGAATTTTGAAGTGATAGAAAAGGACACAGTCAGGCCTCTGATTGACTATGCCTTGAAAATGCATGATGCAGCAAATGTGGGGAAGGGGCAGTTGGTTTGGCATGGCATTGTGTGGCCATGTCTGGAATGCTATGTTATGCTGTGCCTCTGACAATGAGACCAGGACTGGGACTTTAGACATCCCAGTTTTAGCATACAAGCTTTACAGTAGGCCCACAAACGCCCACGAACACCCATGTTCTGTAAAGAGGATTAATGCAGGTAATTCTGGACCCTGCTAAGTGAGGGTGGGGTCCTTATCTGAAGGCCTTCGACTGGAACAATCCTTAGCCTAAGACAATTTGGCAACTTTAGAAATCTGCTGAAGACTATTTGATGAAGGTCCTATCATCGTACCACTATGGAAGCTCAGAGAAGTAATCATGGGAGGAGATTAATTGCATAGGACTCCCCCTTTCTCAATCCTGTGATTATGCTGCAGTTGCCATATAACATTACTAGAGGACAGCAGCATCAAGATAAATCCAAAGAGAGGCTTTGAATCTGCTTGCTGAACTAGCTCTGGTTCTTGTTGGTTTTTGTTGAGCCTGCAGAATGGAGAAGTGGACTGACTGAGTGAATGAGTATCGAGGAATGATTGGACTGTATTTGTGGTGAAGGGGTTGCAGGATTTGGAAGGAAAATTGCATGAAAAAAGTGGTTAAAGCACAGATGCTTGCTGAGAAATTGAGTGTGTCATCTGTCAGGCCTGGGAATTGAACCCTGCTTGTCTGGGTGGAAGACAGGAACTTACCCACTGGACCAGACAGGATGCCCCATCTCTAGCTTGTCAAATCTTCCCTATATCATGGCTATGATGTGTCCTGTGCAGTGGCAGCCTTCAGCACTGACACCACGGCATGTCAGATGCTGATAGGCTCTCTTGCACAATTGAAACCCATTGAGAACCTATGGCTCAGTGGCAAAATCTAGTGATTTTGGTGCAGGAAGATACCACTGTACAGGGGGTTGAATCCAGCCACTGCCATTAAATTATGTTTAGATGGAAAAAAATCCAGTATTTGATTTTTTACACGTAAAAAGATTATTTTTACTTAAAAAAAATACAGGAACAATTTAAGTCATTTTTTGTTTGCATTAGTTGGGCACATTTACAAATCTTGCCACCCCCACCACCACCTTCCACCTCCCTCCTTTTGCTCAAGTAGCTTAAATAGGAGCAAGGTCTTATCTTCATTGATGAATGTATTCGTTTTCTTTTCAAATTGGTGTTCTGGAGAGCACAAATATGGCCTAAGAGGGGCCAGAATTGAGCTGTATTATGTGAGGAAGGTGCCATGCAGATAATAAAATAGGTTGAATGGTGTTGATTTAATGCAGGGTAAAATTGTGTGCAGGTGAAAGAGCCCTTATTAGCTGCAGTCAAAAAGTAGCATGGTGAATTTTGAAGTGATAGAAAAGAACACAGTCAGGCCTCTGATTGACTATGCCTTGAAAATGCATTATGCAGCAAATGTGGGGAAGGGGCAGTTGGTTTGGCATGGCATTGCGTGGCCATGTCTGGCATGCTATGTTATGCTGTGCCTCGGACAATGAGACCAGGACTGGGACTTTAGACATCCCAGTTTTAGCATACAACCTTTACAGTAGGCCCACAAACGCCCATGTTCTGTATAGAGGATTACTGCAAGTAATTCTGGTCCCTGCTAAGTGAGGGTGGGGTCCTTATCTGAAGGCCTTCGACTGGAACAATCCTTAGCCTAAGACAATTTGGCAACTTTAGAAATCTGCTGAAGACCATTTGTTGAAGGTCCTATCGTCGTACCACTGCGGAAGCTCAGAGAAGTAATCATGGGAGGAGATTATTTGCATAGGACTCCCCCTTTCTCAATCCTGTGATTATGCTGCAGTTGCCATATAACATTACTAGAGGACAGCAGCATCAAAATAAATCCAAAGAGAGGCTTTGAATCTGCTTGCTGAACTAGCTCTTGTTCTTGTTGGTTTTTGTTGAGCCTGCAGAATGGAGAAGTGGACTGACTGAGTGAATGAGTATCGAGGAATGATTGGACTGTATTTGTGGTGAAGGGGTTGCAGGATTTGGAAGGAAAATTGCATGAAAAAAGTGGGTAATGCACAGATGCTTGTTGAGAAATTGAGTGTGTCATCTGTCAGGCCTGGGAATCGAACCCTGCTTGTCTGGGTGGAAGGCAGGAACTTACCCACTGGACTAGACAGGATTCCCCATCTCTAGTTTGTCAAATCTTCCCTATATCATGGCTATGATGTGTCCTGTGCAGTGGCCGCCTTAAGCACTGACACCACGGCATGTAAGATGCTGATAGGGTCTCTTGCACAACTCAAATCCATTGAGAAACTATGGCTCAGTGGCAAAGTATAGTGACTTTGGTGCAGGAATATACCAGTAGACAGGGGTTTTAATCCAGCCCCTGCCGTTAAGATATGTTTAGATGGAAAAAAATCCACTATTTGATTTTTTGAACGTAAAAAGATTATTTTTACTTAAAAAAAAATACAGGAACAATTTAATTCATTTTTTGATTGCATTAGTTGGGCACATTTACAAATCTTGCCACCACCACCTGCCACCTCCCTCCTTTTGCTCAAGTAGCTTAAATAGGAGCAAGGTCTTATCTTCATTTATGAATGTATTCGTTTTTTTTCAAATTGGTGTTCTGCAGAGCACAAATATGGCCTAAGGGGAGCCAGAATTGAGCTGTATTATGTGAGGAAGGTTCCATGCAGATAATAAAATAGATTGAATGGTGTTGATTTAATGCAGGGTAAAATTTTGTGCAGGTGAAAGAGCCCTTATTAGCTGCAGTCAAAAGGTTGCATGGTGAATTTTGAAGTGATAGAAAAGGACACAGTCAGGCCTCTGATTGACTATGCCTTGAAAATGCATGATGCAGAAAATGTGGGGAAGGGGCAGTTGGTTTGGCATGGCATTGCGTTGCGTGGCCATGTTTGGCATGCTATGTTATGCTGTGCCTCTGACATAGAGACCAGGACTGGGACTTTAGACATCACAGTTTTAGCATACAACCTTTACAGTAGGCATACAAACGCCCACGAACGCCCATGTTCTGTATAGAGGATTACTGCAGGTAATTCTGGACCCTGCTAAGTGAGGGTGGGGTCCTTATCTGAAGGCCTTCGACTGGAACAATCCTTAGCCTAAGACAATTTGGCAACTTTAGAAATCTGCTGAAGACCATTTGTTGAAGGTCCTATCATCGTACAAACTACGGAAGCTCAGAGAAGTAATCATGGGAGGAGATTATTTGCATAGGACTCCACCTTTCTCAATCCTGTGATTATGCTGCAGTTGCCATATAACATTACTAGAGGACAGCAGCATCAAGATAAATCCAAAGAGAGGCTTTGAATCTGCTTGCGGAACTAGCTCTTGTTCTTGTTGGTTTTTGTTGAGCCTGTAGAATGGAGAAGTGGACTGACTGAGTGAATGAGTATCGAGGAATGATTGGACTGTATTTGTGGTGAAGGGGTTGCAGTATTTGGAAGGAAAATTGCATGAAAAAAGTGGTTAATGGACAGATGCTTGCTGAGAAATTGAGTGTGTCATCTGTGAGGCCTGGGAATTGAACCCTGCTTTTCTGGGTGGAAGGCAGGAACTTACCCACTGGACCAGACAGGCTTCCCCATTTCTAGCTTGTCAAATCTTCCCTATATCATGGCTATGATGTGTCCTGTGCAGGGGCAGCCATTAGCACTGACACCAAGGCCTGTCAGATGCTGATAGGCTCTCTTGCACAATTCAAATCCATTGAGAACCTATGGCTCAGTGGCAAAGTCTAGTGACTTTGGTGCAGGAAGATACCACTGTACAGGGGTTTGAATCCAGCCACTGCCATTAAATTATGTTTAGATGGAAAAAAATCCAGTATTTGATTTTTTGCACGTAAAAAGATTATTTTTACTTCAAAAAAATACAGGAACAATTTAAGTCATTTTTTGATTGCATTAGTTGGGCACATTTACAAATCTTGCCACCCCCACCACCACCTGCCACCTCCCTCCTTTTGCTCAAGTAGCTTAAATAGGAGCAAGGTCTTATCTTCATTTATGAATGTATTCGGTTTTTTTTCAAGTTGGTGTTCTGGAGAGCACAAATATGGCCTAAGGGGGGCCAGAATTGAGCTGTATTATGTGAGGAAGGTGCCATGCAGATAATAAAATAGGTTGAATGGTGTTGATTTAATGCAGGGTAAAATTTTGTGCAGGTGAAAGAGCCCTTATTAGCTGCAGTCAAAAAGTAGCATAGTGAATTTTGAAGTGATAGAAAAGGACACAGTCAGGCCTCTGATTGACTATGCCTTGAAAATGCATGATGCAGCAACTGTGGGAAAGGGGCAGTTGGTTGGGCATGGCATTGCGTGGCCATGTCTGGCATGCTATGTTATGCTGTGCCTCTGACAATGAGACCAGGACTGGGACTTTAGACATCCCAGTTTTAGCATACAACCTTTACAGTAGGCCCACGAACACCCATGTTCTGTATAGAGGATTACTGCAGGTAAGTCTGGTCCCTGCTAAGTGAGGGTGGGGTCCTTATCTGAAGGCCTTCGACTGGAACAATCCTTAGCCTAAGACAATTTGGCAACTTTAGAAATCTGCTGAAGACCATTTGTTGAAGGTCCTATCGTCGTACCACTACGGAAGCTCAGAGAAGTAATCATGGGAGGAGATTATTTGCATAGGACTCCCCCTTTCTCAATCCTGTGATTATGCTGCAGTTGCCATATAACATTACTAGAGGACAGCAGCATCAAGATAAATCCAAAGAGCGGCTTTGAATCTGCTTGCTGAACTAGCTCTTGTTCTTGTTGGTTTTTGTTGAGCCTGTAGAATGGAGAAGTGGACTGACTGAGTGAATGAGTATCGAGGAATGATTGGACTGTATTTGTGGTGAAGGGGTTGCAGGATTTGGAAGGAAAATTGCATGAAAAAAGTGGTTAATGCACAGATGCTTGTTGAGAAATTGAGTGTGTCATCTGTCAGGCCTGGGAATTGAACCCTGCTTGCCTGGGTGGAAGGCAGGAACTTACCCACTGGACCAGACAGGTTCCCCATTTCTAGCTTGTCAAATCTTCCCTATATTATGGCTATGATGTGTCCTGTGCAGTGGCAGCCTTCAGCACTGACACCACGGCATGTCAGATGCTGATAGGGTCTCTTGCACAACTCAAAACGATTGAGAACCTATGGCTCAGTGGCAAAGTATAGTGACTTTGGTGCAGGAATATACCACTGGACAGGGGTTTGAATCCAGCCCCTGCCGTTAAGCTATGATTAGATGGAAAAAAATCCACTATTTGATTTTTTGCACGTAAAAAGATTATTTTTACTTAAAAAAAATACAGGAACAATTTAAGTCATTTTTTGTTTGCATTAGTTGGGCACATTTACAAATCTTGCCACCCCCACCACCACCTGCCACCTCCCTCCTTTTGCTCAAGTAGCTTAAATAGGAGCAAGGTCTTATCTTCATTTATGAATGTATTCGTTTTTTTTTTCAAATTGGTGTTCTGGAGAGCACAAATATGGCCTAAGGGGGGCCAGAATTGAGCTGTATTATGTGAAGAAGGTTCCATGCAGATAATAAAATAGGTTGAATGGTGTTGATTTAATGCAGGGTAAAATATTGTGCAGGTGAAAGAGCCCTCATTAGCTGCAGTCAGAAGGTAGCATGTTGAATTTTGAAGTGATAGAAAAGGACACAGTCAGGCCTCTGATTGATTATGCCTTGAAAATGCATGATGCAGCAAATGTGGGGAAGGGGCAGTTGGTTTGGCATGGCATTGTGTGGCCATGTCTGGCATGCTATGTTATGCTGTGCCTCTGACAATGAGACCAGGACTGGGACTTTAGACATCCCAGTTTTAGCATACAAGCTTTACAGTAGGCCCACAAACGCCCACGAACACCCATGTTCTGTATAGAGGATTAATGCAGGTAATTCTGGACCCTGCTAAGTGAGGGTGGGGTCCTTATCTGAAGGCCTTCGACTGGAACAATCCTTAGCCTAAGACAATTTGGCAACTTTAGAAATCTGCTGAAGACCATTTGATGAAGGTCCTATCATCGTACCACTACGGAAGCTCAGAGAAGTAATCATGGGAGGAGATTAATTGCATAGGACTCCCCCTTTCTCAATCCTGTGATTATGCTGCAGTTGCCATATAACATTACTAGAGGACAGCAGCATCAAGATAAATCCAAAGAGAGGCTTTGAATCTGCTTGCTGAACTAGCTCTTGTTCTTGTTGGTTTTTGTTGAGCCTGTTGAATGGAGAAGTGGACTGACTGAGTGAATGAGTATCGAGGAATGATTGGACTGTATTTGTGGTGAAGGGGTTGCAGGATTTGGAAGGAAAATTGCATGAAAAAAGTGGTTAAAGCACAGATGCTTGCTGAGAAATTAAGTGTGTCATCTGTCAGGCCTGGGAATTGAACCCTGCTTGTCTGGGTGGAAGACAGGAACTTACCCACTGGACCAGACAGGATGCCCCATCTCTAGCTTGTCAAATCTTCCCTATATCATGGCTATGATGTGTCCTGTGCAGTGGCAGCCTTCAGCACTGACACCACGGCATGTCAGATGCTGATAGGCTCTCTTGCACAATTGAAACCCATTGAGAACCTATGGCTCAGTGGCAAAATCTAGTGATTTTGGTGCAGGAAGATACCACTGTACAGGGGGTTGAATCCAGCCACTGCCATTAAATTATGTTTAGATGGAAAAAAATCCAGTATTTGATGTTTTGCACGTAATAAGATTATTTTTACTTAAAAAAAATACAGGAACAATTTAAGTCATTTTTTGTTTGCATTAGTTGGGCACATTTACAAATCTTGCCACCCCCACCACCACCTTCCACCTCCCTCCTTTTACTCAAGTAGCTTAAATAGGAGCAAGGTCTTATCTTCATTTATGAATGTATTCGTTTTCTTTTCAAATTGGTGTTCTGGAGAGCACAAATATGGCCTAAGGGGGGCCAGAATTGAGCTGTATTATGTGAGGAAGGTGCCATGCAGATAATAAAATAGGTTGAATGGTGTTGATTTAATGCAGGGTAAAATTTTGTGCAGGTGAAAGAGCCCTTATTAGCTGCAGTCAAAAGGTAGCATGGTGAATTTTGAAGTGATAGAAAAGGACACAGTCAGGCCTTTGATTGACTATGCCTTGAAAATGCATGATGCAGCAAATGTGGGGAAGGGGCAGTTGGTTTGGCATGGAATTGCGTGGCCATGTCTGGCATGCTATGTTATGCTGTGCCTCTGACAATGAGACCAGTACTGGGACTTTAGACATCCCAGTTTTAGCATACAACCTTTACAGTAGGCCCACAAACGCCCATGTTCTGTATAGAGGATTACTGCAAGTAATTCTGGTCCCTGCTAAGTGAGGGTGGGGTCCTTATCTGAAGGCCTTCGACTGGAACAATCCTTAGCCTAAGACAATTTGGCAACTTTAGAAATCTGCTGAAGACCATTTGTTGAAGGTCCTATCGTCGTACCACTACGGAAGCTCAGAGAAGTAATCATGGGAGGAGATTATTTGCATAGGACTCCCCCTTTCTCAATCCTGTGATTATGCTGCAGTTGCCATATAACATTACTAGAGGACAGCAGCATCAAGATAAATCCAAAGAGAGGCTTTGAATCTGCTTGCTGAACTAGCTCTTGTTCTTGTTGGTTTTTGTTGAGCCTGTAAAATGGAGAAGTGGACTGACTGAGTGAATGAGTATCGAGGAATGATTGGACTGTATTTGTGGTGAAGGGGTTGCAGGATTTGGAAGGAAAATTGCATGAAAAAAGTGGTTAATGCACAGATGCTTGCTGAGAAATTGAGTGCGTCATCTGTCAGGCCTGGGAATCAAACCCTGCTTGTCTGGGTGAAAGGCAGGAACTTACCCACTGGACCAGACAGGCTTCCCCATCTCTAGCTTGTCAAATCTTCCCTATATCATGGCTATGATGTGTCCTGAGCAGGGGCAGCCATTAGCACTGACACCAAGGCCTGTCAGATGCTGATAGGCTCTCTTGCACAATTCAAATCCATTGATAACCTATGGCTCAGTGGCAAAGTCTAGTGACTTTGGTGCAGGAAGATACCACTGTACAGGGGTTTGAATCCAGCCACTGCCATTAAATTATGTTTAGATGGAAAAAAATCCAGTATTTGATTTTTTGCACGTAAAAAGATTATTTTTACTTAAAAAAAAATACAGGAACAATTTAAGTCATTTTTTTATTGCATTAGTTGGGCACATTTACAAATCTTGCCACCCCCACCACCACCTGCCACCTCCCTCCTTTTGCTCAAGTAGCTTAAATAGGAGCAAGGTCTTATCTTCATTTATGAATGTATTCGGTTTTTTTTCAAATTGGTGTTCTGGAGAGCACAAATATGG
The DNA here is from genome assembly GCF_031143425.1 of Pleurodeles waltl. Taxonomy (NCBI): domain Eukaryota; kingdom Metazoa; phylum Chordata; class Amphibia; order Caudata; family Salamandridae; genus Pleurodeles; species Pleurodeles waltl. Next base: position 373,069,527 of record NC_090437.1, on the reverse strand, counting down.
CCTAAGGGGGGCCAGAATTGAGCTGTATTATGTGAGGAAGGTGCCATGCAGATAATAAAATAGGTTGAATGTTGTTGATTTAATGCAGGGTAAAATTTTGTGCGGGTGAAAGAGCCCTTATTAGCTGCAGTCAAAAAGTAGCATAGTGAATTTTGAAGTGATAGAAAAGGACACAGTCAGGCCTCTGATTGACTATGCCTTGAAAATGCATGATGCAGCAACTGTGGGAAAGGGGCAGTTGGTTGGGCATGGCATTGCGTGGCCATGTCTGGCATGCTATGTTATGCTGTGCCTCTGACAATGAGACCAGGACTGGGACTTTAGACATCCCAGTTTTAGCATACAACCTTTACAGTAGGCCCACGAACACCCATGTTCTGTATAGAGGATTACTGCAGGTAAGTCTGGTCCCTGCTAAGTGAGGGTGGGGTCCTTATCTGAAGGCCTTCGACTGGAACAATCCTTAGCCTAAGACAATTTGGCAACTTTAGAAATCTGCTGAAGACCATTTGTTGAAGGTCCTATCGTCGTACCACTACGGAAGCTCAGAGAAGTAATCATGGGAGGAGATTATTTGCATAGGACTCCCCCTTTCTCAATCCTGTGATTATGCTGCAGTTGCCATATAACATTACTAGAGGACAGCAGCATCAAGATAAATCCAAAGAGCGGCTTTGAATCTGCTTGCTGAACTAGCTCTTGTTCTTGTTGGTTTTTGTTGAGCCTGTAGAATGGAGAAGTGGACTGACTGAGTGAATGAGTATCGAGGAATGATTGGACTGTATTTGTGGTGAAGGGGTTGCAGGATTTGGAAGGAAAATTGCATGAAAAAAGTGGTTAATGCACAGATGCTTGTTGAGAAATTGAGTGTGTCATCTGTCAGGCCTGGGAATTGAACCCTGCTTGCCTGGGTGGAAGGCAGGAACTTACCCACTGGACCAGACAGGTTCCCCATTTCTAGCTTGTCAAATCTTCCCTATATTATGGCTATGATGTGTCCTGTGCAGTGGCAGCCTTCAGCACTGACACCACGGCATGTCAGATGCTGATAGGGTCTCTTGCACAACTCAAAACGATTGAGAAACTATGGCTCAGTGGCAAAGTATAGTGACTTTGGTGCAGGAATATACCACTGGACAGGGGTTTGAATCCAGCCCCTGCCGTTAAGCTATGATTAGATGGAAAAAAATCCACTATTTGATTTTTTGCACGTAAAAAGATTATTTTTACTTAAAAAAAATACAGGAACAATTTAAGTCATTTTTTGTTTGCATTAGTTGGGCACATTTACAAATCTTGCCACCCCCACCACCACCTGCCACCTCCCTCCTTTTGCTCAAGTAGCTTAAATAGGAGCAAGGTCTTATCTTCATTTATGAATGTATTCGTTTTTTTTTTCAAATTGGTGTTCTGGAGAGCACAAATATGGCCTAAGGGGGGCCAGAATTGAGCTGTATTATGTGAAGAAGGTTCCATGCAGATAATAAAATAGGTTGAATGGTGTTGATTTAATGCAGGGTAAAATATTGTGCAGGTGAAAGAGCCCTCATTAGCTGCAGTCAGAAGGTAGCATGTTGAATTTTGAAGTGATAGAAAAGGACACAGTCAGGCCTCTGATTGATTATGCCTTGAAAATCCATGATGCAGCAAATGTGGGGAAGGGGCAGTTGGTTTGGCATGGCATTGTGTGGCCATGTCTGGCATGCTATGTTATGCTGTGCCTCTGACAATGAGACCAGGACTGGGACTTTAGACATCCCAGTTTTAGCATACAAGCTTTACAGTAGGCCCACAAACGCCCACGAACACCCATGTTCTGTATAGAGGATTAATGCAGGTAATTCTGGACCCTGCTAAGTGAGGGTGGGGTCCTTATCTGAAGGCCTTCGACTGGAACAATCCTTAGCCTAAGACAATTTGGCAACTTTAGAAATCTGCTGAAGACCATTTGATGAAGGTCCTATCATCGTACCACTACGGAAGCTCAGAGAAGTAATCATGGGAGGAGATTAATTGCATAGGACTCCCCCTTTCTCAATCCTGTGATTATGCTGCAGTTGCCATATAACATTACTAGAGGACAGCAGCATCAAGATAAATCCAAAGAGAGGCTTTGAATCTGCTTGCTGAACTAGCTCTTGTTCTTGTTGGTTTTTGTTGAGCCTGTTGAATGGAGAAGTGGACTGACTGAGTGAATGAGTATCGAGGAATGATTGGACTGTATTTGTGGTGAAGGGGTTGCAGGATTTGGAAGGAAAATTGCATGAAAAAAGTGGTTAAAGCACAGATGCTTGCTGAGAAATTAAGTGTGTCATCTGTCAGGCCTGGGAATTGAACCCTGCTTGTCTGGGTGGAAGACAGGAACTTACCCACTGGACCAGACAGGATGCCCCATCTCTAGCTTGTCAAATCTTCCCTATATCATGGCTATGATGTGTCCTGTGCAGTGGCAGCCTTCAGCACTGACACCACGGCATGTCAGATGCTGATAGGCTCTCTTGCACAATTGAAACCCATTGAGAACCTATGGCTCAGTGGCAAAATCTAGTGATTTTGGTGCAGGAAGATACCACTGTACAGGGGGTTGAATCCAGCCACTGCCATTAAATTATGTTTAGATGGAAAAAAATCCAGTATTTGATGTTTTGCACGTAATAAGATTATTTTTACTTAAAAAAAATACAGGAACAATTTAAGTCATTTTTTGTTTGCATTAGTTGGGCACATTTACAAATCTTGCCACCCCCACCACCACCTTCCACCTCCCTCCTTTTGCTCAAGTAGCTTAAATAGGAGCAAGGTCTTATCTTCATTTATGAATGTATTCGTTTTCTTTTCAAATTGGTGTTCTGGAGAGCACAAATATGGCCTAAGGGGGGCCAGAATTGAGCTGTATTATGTGAGGAAGGTGCCATGCAGATAATAAAATAGGTTGAATGGTGTTGATTTAATGCAGGGTAAAATTTTGTGCAGGTGAAAGAGCCCTTATTAGCTGCAGTCAAAAGGTAGCATGGTGAATTTTGAAGTGATAGAAAAGGACACAGTCAGGCCTTTGATTGACTATGCCTTGAAAATGCATGATGCAGCAAATGTGGGGAAGAGGCAGTTGGTTTGGCATGGCATTGCGTGGCCATGTCTGGCATGCTATGTTATGCTGTGCCTCTGACAATGAGACCAGTACTGGGACTTTAGACATCCCAGTTTTAGCATACAACCTTTACAGTAGGCCCACAAACGCCCATGTTCTGTATAGAGGATTACTGCAAGTAATTCTGGTCCCTGCTAAGTGAGGGTGGGGTCCTTATCTGAAGGCCTTCGACTGGAACAATCCTTAGCCTAAGACAATTTGGCAACTTTAGAAATCTGCTGAAGACCATTTGTTGAAGGTCCTATCGTCGTACCACTACGGAAGCTCAGAGAAGTAATCATGGGAGGAGATTATTTGCATAGGACTCCCCCTTTCTCAATCCTGTGATTATGCTGCAGTTGCCATATAACATTACTAGAGGACAGCAGCATCAAGATAAATCCAAAGAGAGGCTTTGAATCTGCTTGCTGAACTAGCTCTTGTTCTTGTTGGTTTTTGTTGAGCCTGTAGAATGGAGAAGTGGACTGACTGAGTGAATGAGTATCGAGGAATGATTGGTCTGTATTTGTGGTGAAGGGGTTGCAGGATTTGGAAGGAAAATTGCATGAAAAAAGTGGTTAATGCACAGATGCTTGCTGAGAAATTGAGTGCGTCATCTGTCAGGCCTGGGAATCAAACCCTGCTTGTCTGGGTGAAAGGAAGGAACTTACCCACTGGACCAGACAGGCTTCCCCATCTCTAGCTTGTCAAATCTTCCCTATATCATGGCTATGATGTGTCCTGTGCAGGGGCAGCCATTAGCACTGACACCAAGGCCTGTCAGATGCTGATAGGCTCTCTTGCACAATTCAAATCCATTGAGAACCTATGGCTCAGTGGCAAAGTCTAGTGACTTTGGTGCAGGAAGATACCACTGTACAGGGGTTTGAATCCAGCCACTGCCATTAAATTATGTTTAGATGGAAAAAAATCCAGTATTTGATTTTTTGCACGTAAAAAGATTATTTTTACTTAAAAAAAAATACAGGAACAATTTAAGTCATTTTTTGATTGCATTAGTTGGGCACATTTACAAATCTTGCCACCCCCACCACCACCTGCCACCTCCCTCCTTTTGCTCAAGTAGCTTAAATAGGAGCAAGGTCTTATCTTCATTTATGAATGTATTCGGTTTTTTTTCAAATTGGTGTTCTGGAGAGCACAAATATGGCCTAAGGGGGGCCAGAATTGAGCTGTATTATGTGAGGAAGGTGCCATGCAGATAATAAAATAGGTTGAATGGTGTTGATTTAATGCAGGGTAAAATTTTGTGCGGGTGAAAGAGCCCTTATTAGCTGCAGTCAAAAAGTAGCATAGTGAATTTTGAAGTGATAGAAAAGGACACAGTCAGGCCTCTGATTGACTATGCCTTGAAAATGCATGATGCAGCAACTGTGGGAAAGGGGCAGTTGGTTGGGCATGGCATTGCGTGGCCATGTCTGGCATGCTATGTTATGCTGTGCCTCTGACAATGAGACCAGGACAGGGACTTTAGACATCCCAGTTTTAGCATACAACCTTTACAGTAGGCCCACGAACACCCATGTTCTGTATAGAGGATTACTGCAGGTAAGTCTGGTCCCTGCTAAGTGAGGGTGGGGTCCTTATCTGAAGGCCTTCGACTGGAACAATCCTTAGCCTAAGACAATTTGGCAACTTTAGAAATCTGCTGAAGACCATTTGTTGAAGGTCCTATTATCTTACCACTACGGAAGCTCAGAGAAGTAATCATGGGAGGAGATTATTTGCATAGGACTCCCCCTTTCTCAATCCTGTGATTATGCTGCAGTTGCCATATAACATTACTAGAGGACAGCAGCATCAAGATAAATCCAAAGAGAGGCTTTGAATCTGCTTGCTGAACTAGCTCTGGTTCTTGTTGGTTTTTGTTGAGCCTGCAGAATGGAGAAGTGGACTGACTGAGTGAATGAGTATCGAGGAATGATTGGACTGTATTTGTGGTGAAGGGGTTGCAGGATTTGGAAGGAAAATTGCATGAAAAAAGTTGTTAATGCACAGATGCTTGCTGAGAAAATGAGTGTGTGTCATCTGTCAGGCCTGGGAACCAAACCCTGCTTGTCTGGGTGGAAAGCAGGATCTTACCCACTGGACTTGACAGGATTCCCCATCTCTAGTTTGTCAATTCTTCCCTATATTATGGCTATGATGTGTCCTGTGCAGTGGCAGCCTTCAGCACTGACACCACGGCATGTCAGATGCTGATAGGGTCTCTTGCACAACTCAAATCGATTGAGAACTTATGGCTCAGTGGCAAAGTATAGTGACTTTGGTGCAGGAATATACCACTGGACAGGGGTTTGAATCCAGCCCCTGCTGTTAAGCTATGATTAGATTGAAAAAAATCCACTATTTGATTTTTTGCACGTAAAAAGATTATTTTTACTTAAAAAAAATACAGGAACAATTTAAGTCATTTTTTGTTTGCATTAGTTGGGCACATTTACAAATCTTGCCACCCCCACCACCACCTGCCACCTCCCTCCTTTTGCTCAAGTAGCTTAAATAGGCGCAAGGTCTTATCTTCATTTATGAATGTATTCGTTTTTTTTTTCAAATTGGTGTTCTGGAGAGCACAAATATGGCCTAAGGGGGGCCAGAATTGAGCTGTATTATGTGAAGAAGGTTCCATGCAGATAATAAAATAGGTTGAATGGTGTTGATTTAATGCAGGGTAAAATATTGTGCAGGTGAAAGAGCCCTCATTAGCTGCAGTCAGAAGGTAGCATGTTGAATTTTGAAGTGATAGAAAAGGACACAGTCAGGCCTCTGATTGACTATGCCTTGAAAATGCATGATGCAGCAAATGTGGGGAAGGGGCAGTTGGTTTGGCATGGCATTGTGTGGCCATGTCTGGAATGCTATGTTATGCTGTGCCTCTGACAATGAGACCAGGACTGGGACTTTAGACATCCCAGTTTTAGCATACAAGCTTTACAGTAGGCCCACAAACGCCCACGAACACCCATGTTCTGTAAAGAGGATTAATGCAGGTAATTCTGGACCCTGCTAAGTGAGGGTGGGGTCCTTATCTGAAGGCCTTCGACTGGAACAATCCTTAGCCTAAGACAATTTGGCAACTTTAGAAATCTGCTGAAGACCATTTGATGAAGGTCCTATCATTGTACCACTATGGAAGCTCAGAGAAGTAATCATGGGAGGAGATTAATTGCATAGGACTCCCCCTTTCTCAATCCTGTGATTATGCTGCAGTTGCCATATAACATTACTAGAGGACAGCAGCATCAAGATAAATCCAAAGAGAGGCTTTGAATCTGCTTGCTGAACTAGCTCTGGTTCTTGTTGGTTTTTGTTGAGCCTGCAGAATGGAGAAGTGGACTGACTGAGTGAATGAGTATCGAGGAATGATTGGACTGTATTTGTGGTGAAGGGGTTGCAGGATTTGGAAGGAAAATTGCATGAAAAAAGTGGTTAAAGCACAGATGCTTGCTGAGAAATTGAGTGTGTCATCTGTCAGGCCTGGGAATTGAACCCTGCTTGTCTGGGTGGAAGACAGGAACTTACCCACTGGACCAGACAGGATGCCCCATCTCCAACTTGTCAAATCTTCCCTATATCATGGCTATGATGTGTCCTGTGCAGTGGCAGCCTTCAGCACTGACACCACGGCATGTCAGATGCTGATAGGCTCTCTTGCACAATTGAAACCCATTGAGAACCTATGGCTCAGTGGCAAAATCTAGTGATTTTGGTGCAGGAAGATACCACTGTACAGGGGGTTGAATCCAGCCACTGCCATTAAATTATGTTTAGATGGAAAAAAATCCAGTATTTGATTTTTTACACGTAAAAAGATTATTTTTACTTAAAAAAAATACAGGAACAATTTAAGTCATTTTTTGTTTGCATTAGTTGGGCACATTTACAAATCTTGCCACCCCCACCACCACCTTCCACCTCCCTCCTTTTGCTCAAGTAGCTTAAATAGGAGCAAGGTCTTATCTTCATTTATGAATGTATTCGTTTTCTTTTCAAATTGGTGTTCTGGAGAGCACAAATATGGCCTAAGAGGGGCCAGAATTGAGCTGTATTATGTGAGGAAGGTGCCATGCAGATAATAAAATAGGTTGAATGGTGTTGATTTAATGCAGGGTAAAATTGTGTGCAGGTGAAAGAGCCCTTATTAGCTGCAGTCAAAAAGTAGCATGGTGAATTTTGAAGTGATAGAAAAGAACACAGTCAGGCCTCTGATTGACTATGCCTTGAAAATGCATTATGCAGCAAATGTGGGGAAGGGGCAGTTGGTTTGGCATGGCATTGCGTGGCCATGTCTGGCATGCTATGTTATGCTGTGCCTCGGACAATGAGACCAGGACTGGGACTTTAGACATCCCAGTTTTAGCATACAACCTTTACAGTAGGCCCACAAACGCCCATGTTCTGTATAGAGGATTACTGCAAGTAATTCTGGTCCCTGCTAAGTGAGGGTGGGGTCCTTATCTGAAGGCCTTCGACTGGAACAATCCTTAGCCTAAGACAATTTGGCAACTTTAGAAATCTGCTGAAGACCATTTGTTGAAGGTCCTATCGTCGTACCACTACGGAAGCTCAGAGAAGTAATCATGGGAGGAGATTATTTGCATAGGACTCCCCCTTTCTCAATCCTGTGATTATGCTGCAGTTGCCATATAACATTACTAGAGGACAGCAGCATCAAGATAAATCCAAAGAGAGGCTTTGAATCTGCTTGCTGAACTAGCTCTTGTTCTTGTTGGTTTTTTTGAGCCTGTAGAATGGAGAAGTGGACTGACTGAGTGAATGAGTATCGAGGAATGATTGGACTGTATTTGTGGTGAAGGGGTTGCAGGATTTGGAAGGAAAATTGCATGAAAATAGTGGTTAATGCACAGATGCTTGCTGAGAAATTGAGTGCGTCATCTGTCAGGCCTGGGAATCAAACCCTGCTTGTCTGGGTGAAAGGCAGGAACTTACCCACTGGACCAGACAGGCTTCCCCATCTCTAGCTGGTCAAATCTTCCCTATATCATGACTATGATGTGTCCTGTGCAGTGGCAGCCATTAGCACTGACACCAAGGCCTGTCAGATGCTGATAGGCTCTCTTGCACAACTCAAATCCGTTGAGAACCTGTGGCTCAGTGGCAAAGTCTAGTGACTTTGGTACAGGAAGATACCACTGTACAGGGGTTTGAATCCAGCCACTGCCATTAAATTATGTTTAGATGGAAAAAAATCCAGTATTTGATTTTTTGCACGTAAAAAGATTATTTTTACTTAAAAAAAATACAGGAACAATTTAAGTCATTTTTTGATTGCATTAGTTGGGCACATTTACAAATCTTGCCACCCCCACCACCACCTGCCACCTCCCTCCTTTTGCTCAAGTAGCTTAAATAGGAGCAAGGTCTTATCTTCATTTATGAATGTATTCGTTTTTTTTTCAAATTGGTGTTCTGGAGAGCACAAATATGGCCTAAGGGGGGCCAGAATTGAGCTGTATTATGTGAGGAAGGTGCCATGCAGATAATAAAATAGATTGAATGGTCTTGATTTAATGCAGGGTAAAATTTTGTGCAGGTGAAAGAGCCCTTATTAGCTGCAGTCAAAAGGTAGCATGGTGAATTTTGAAGCGATAGAAAAGGACACAGTCAGGCCTCTGATTGACTATGCCTTGAAAATGCATGATGCAGCAAATGTGGGGAAGGGGCAGTTGGTTTGGCATGGCATGGCATTGCGTGGCGTGGCCATGTCTGGCATGCTATGTTATGCTGTGCCTCTGACAATGAGACCAGGACTGGGACTTTAGACATCCCAGTTTTAGCATACAACCTTTACAATAGGTCCTCAAACGCCCACGAACACCCATGTTCTGTATAGAGGATTACTGCAGGTAATTCTGGTCCCTGCTAAGTGAGGGTGGGGTCCTTATCGGAAGGCCTTCGACTGGAACAATCCTTAGCCTAAGACAATTTGGCAACTTTAGAAATCTGCTGAAGACCATTTGTTGAAGGTCCTATCGTCGTACCACTGCGGAAGCTCAGAGAAGTAATCATGGGAGGAGATTATTTGCATAGGACTCCCCCTTTCTCAATCCTGTGATTATGCTGCAGTTGCCATATAACATTACTAGAGGACAGCAGCATCAAGATAAATCCAAAGAGAGGCTTTGAATCTGCTTGCTGAACTAGCTCTTGTTCTTGTTGGTTTTTGTTGAGCCTGCAGAATGGAGAAGTGGACTGACTGAGTGAATGAGTATCGAGGAATGATTGGACTGTATTTGTGGTGAAGGGGTTGCAGGATTTGGAAGGAAAATTGCATGAAAAAAGTGGGTAATGCACAGATGCTTGTTGAGAAATTGAGTGTGTCATCTGTCAGGCCTGGGAATCGAACCCTGCTTGTCTGGGTGGAAGGCAGGAACTTACCCACTGGACTAGACAGGATTCCCCATCTCTAGTTTGTCAAATCTTCCCTATATCATGGCTATGATGTGTCCTGTGCAGTGGCCGCCTTAAGCACTGACACCACGGCATGTCAGATGCTGATAGGGTCTCTTGCACAACTCAAATCCATTGAGAAACTATGGCTCAGTGGCAAAGTATAGTGACTTTGGTGCAGGAATATACCAGTAGACAGGGGTTTTAATCCAGCCCCTGCCGTTAAGATATGTTTAGATGGAAAAAAATCCACTATTTGATTTTTTGAACGTAAAAAGATTATTTTTACTTAAAAAAAAATACAGGAACAATTTAATTCATTTTTTGATTGCATTAGTTGGGCACATTTACAAATCTTGCCACCACCACCTGCCACCTCCCTCCTTTTGCTCAAGTAGCTTAAATAGGAGCAAGGTCTTATCTTCATTTATGAATGTATTCGTTTTTTTTCAAATTGGTGTTCTGCAGAGCACAAATATGGCCTAAGGGGAGCCAGAATTGAGCTGTATTATGTGAGGAAGGTTCCATGCAGATAATAAAATAGATTGAATGGTGTTGATTTAATGCAGGGTAAAATTTTGTGCAGGTGAAAGAGCCCTTATTAGCTGCAGTCAAAAGGTTGCATGGTGAATTTTGAAGTGATAGAAAAGGACACAGTCAGGCCTCTGATTGACTATGCCTTGAAAATGCATGATGCAGAAAATGTGGGGAAGGGGCAGTTGGTTTGGCATGGCATTGCGTGGCCATGTTTGGCATGCTATGTTATGCTGTGCCTCTGACATAGAGACCAGGACTGGGACTTTAGACATCACAGTTTTAGCATACAACCTTTACAGTAGGCATACAAACGCCCACGAACGCCCATGTTCTGTATAGAGGATTACTGCAGGTAATTCTGGACCCTGCTAAGTGAGGGTGGGGTCCTTATCTGAAGGCCTTCGACTGGAACAATCCTTAGCCTAAGACAATTTGGCAACTTTAGAAATCTGCTGAAGACCATTTGTTGAAGGTCCTATCATCGTACAAACTACGGAAGCTCAGAGAAGTAATCATGGGAGGAGATTATTTGCATAGGACTCCACCTTTCTCAATCCTGTGATTATGCTGCAGTTGCCATATAACATTACTAGAGGACAGCAGCATCAAGATAAATCCAAAGAGAGGCTTTGAATCTGCTTGCGGAACTAGCTCTTGTTCTTGTTGGTTTTTGTTGAGCCTGTAGAATGGAGAAGTGGACTGACTGAGTGAATGAGTATCGAGGAATGATTGGACTGTATTTGTGGTGAAGGGGTTGCAGTATTTGGAAGGAAAATTGCATGAAAAAAGTGGTTAATGGACAGATGCTTGCTGAGAAATTGAGTGTGTCATCTGTGAGGCCTGGGAATTGAACCCTGCTTTTCTGGGTGGAAGGCAGGAACTTACCCACTGGACCAGACAGGCTTCCCCATTTCTAGCTTGTCAAATCTTCCCTATATCATGGCTATGATGTGTCCTGTGCAGGGGCAGCCATTAGCACTGACACCAAGGCCTGTCAGATGCTGATAGGCTCTCTTGCACAATTCAAATCCATTGAGAACCTATGGCTCAGTGGCAAAGTCTAGTGACTTTGGTGCAGGAAGATACCACTGTACAGGGGTTTGAATCCAGCCACTGCCATTAAATTATGTTTAGATGGAAAAAAATCCAGTATTTGATTTTTTGCACGTAAAAAGATTATTTTTACTTCAAAAAAATACAGGAACAATTTAAGTCATTTTTTGATTGCATTAGTTGGGCACATTTACAAATCTTGCCACCCCCACCACCCCCTGCCACCTCCCTCCTTTTGCTCAAGTAGCTTAAATAGGAGCAAGGTCTTATCTTCATTTATGAATGTATTCGGTTTTTTTTCAAGTTGGTGTTCTGGAGAGCACAAATATGGCCTAAGGGGGGCCAGAATTGAGCTGTATTATGTGAGGAAGGTGCCATGCAGATAATAAAATAGGTTGAATGGTGTTGATTTAATGCAGGGTAAAATTTTGTGCAGGTGAAAGAGCCCTTATTAGCTGCAGTCAAAAAGTAGCATAGTGAATTTTGAAGTGATAGAAAAGGACACAGTCAGGCCTCTGATTGACTATGCCTTGAAAATGCATGATGCAGCAACTGTGGGAAAGGGGCAGTTGGTTGGGCATGGCATTGCGTGGCCATGTCTGGCATGCTATGTTATGCTGTGCCTCTGACAATGAGACCAGGACTGGGACTTTAGACATCCCAGTTTTAGCATACAACCTTTACAGTAGGCCCACGAACACCCATGTTCTGTATAGAGGATTACTGCAGGTAAGTCTGGTCCCTGCTAAGTGAGGGTGGGGTCCTTATCTGAAGGCCTTCGACTGGAACAATCCTTAGCCTAAGACAATTTGGCAACTTTAGAAATCTGCTGAAGACCATTTGTTGAAGGTCCTATCGTCGTACCACTACGGAAGCTCAGAGAAGTAATCATGGGAGGAGATTATTTGCATAGGACTCCCCCTTTCTCAATCCTGTGATTATGCTGCAGTTGCCATATAACATTACTAGAGGACAGCAGCATCAAGATAAATCCAAAGAGCGGCTTTGAATCTGCTTGCTGAACTAGCTCTTGTTCTTGTTGGTTTTTGTTGAGCCTGTAGAATGGAGAAGTGGACTGACTGAGTGAATGAGTATCGAGGAATGATTGGACTGTATTTGTGGTGAAGGGGTTGCAGGATTTGGAAGGAAAATTGCATGAAAAAAGTGGTTAATGCACAGATGCTTGTTGAGAAATTGAGTGTGTCATCTGTCAGGCCTGGGAATTGAACCCTGCTTGCCTGGGTGGAAGGCAGGAACTTACCCACTGGACCAGACAGGTTCCCCATTTCTAGCTTGTCAAATCTTCCCTATATTATGGCTATGATGTGTCCTGTGCAGTGGCAGCCTTCAGCACTGACACCACGGCATGTCAGATGCTGATAGGGTCTCTTGCACAACTCAAAACGATTGAGAACCTATGGCTCAGTGGCAAAGTATAGTGACTTTGGTGCAGGAATATACCACTGGACAGGGGTTTGAATCCAGCCCCTGCCGTTAAGCTATGATTAGATGGAAAAAAATCCACTATTTGATTTTTTGCACGTAAAAAGATTATTTTTACTTAAAAAAAATACAGGAACAATTTAAGTCATTTTTTGTTTGCATTAGTTGGGCACATTTACAAATCTTGCCACCCCCACCACCACCTGCCACCTCCCTCCTTTTGCTCAAGTAGCTTAAATAGGAGCAAGGTCTTATCTTCATTTATGAATGTATTCGTTTTTTTTTTCAAATTGGTGTTCTGGAGAGCACAAATATGGCCTAAGGGGGGCCAGAATTGAGCTGTATTATGTGAAGAAGGTTCCATGCAGATAATAAAATAGGTTGAATGGTGTTGATTTAATGCAGGGTAAAATATTGTGCAGGTGAAAGAGCCCTCATTAGCTGCAGTCAGAAGGTAGCATGTTGAATTTTGAAGTGATAGAAAAGGACACAGTCAGGCCTCTGATTGATTATGCCTTGAAAATGCATGATGCAGCAAATGTGGGGAAGGGGCAGTTGGTTTGGCATGGCATTGTGTGGCCATGTCTGGCATGCTATGTTATGCTGTGCCTCTGACAATGAGACCAGGACTGGGACTTTAGACATCCCAGTTTTAGCATACAAGCTTTACAGTAGGCCCACAAACGCCCACGAACACCCATGTTCTGTATAGAGGATTAATGCAGGTAATTCTGGACCCTGCTAAGTGAGGGTGGGGTCCTTATCTGAAGGCCTTCGACTGGAACAATCCTTAGCCTAAGACAATTTGGCAACTTTAGAAATCTGCTGAAGACCATTTGATGAAGGTCCTATCATCGTACCACTACGGAAGCTCAGAGAAGTAATCATGGGAGGAGATTAATTGCATAGGACTCCCCCTTTCTCAATCCTGTGATTATGCTGCAGTTGCCATATAACATTACTAGAGGACAGCAGCATCAAGATAAATCCAAAGAGAGGCTTTGAATCTGCTTGCTGAACTAGCTCTTGTTCTTGTTGGTTTTTGTTGAGCCTGTTGAATGGAGAAGTGGACTGACTGAGTGAATGAGTATCGAGGAATGATTGGACTGTATTTGTGGTGAAGGGGTTGCAGGATTTGGAAGGAAAATTGCATGAAAAAAGTGGTTAAAGCACAGATGCTTGCTGAGAAATTAAGTGTGTCATCTGTCAGGCCTGGGAATTGAACCCTGCTTGTCTGGGTGGAAGACAGGAACTTACCCACTGGACCAGACAAGATGCCCCATCTCTAGCTTGTCAAATCTTCCCTATATCATGGCTATGATGTGTCCTGTGCAGTGGCAGCCTTCAGCACTGACACCACGGCATGTCAGATGCTGATAGGCTCTCTTGCACAATTGAAACCCATTGAGAACCTATGGCTCAGTGGCAAAATCTAGTGATTTTGGTGCAGGAAGATACCACTGTACAGGGGGTTGAATCCAGCCACTGCCATTAAATTATGTTTAGATGGAAAAAAATCCAGTATTTGATGTTTTGCACGTAATAAGATTATTTTTACTTAAAAAAAATACAGGAACAATTTAAGTCATTTTTTGTTTGCATTAGTTGGGCACATTTACAAATCTTGCCACCCCCACCACCACCTTCCACCTCCCTCCTTTTACTCAAGTAGCTTAAATAGGAGCAAGGTCTTATCTTCATTTATGAATGTATTCGTTTTCTTTTCAAATTGGTGTTCTGGAGAGCACAAATATGGCCTAAGGGGGGCCAGAATTGAGCTGTATTATGTGAGGAAGGTGCCATGCAGATAATAAAATAGGTTGAATGGTGTTGATTTAATGCAGGGTAAAATTTTGTGCAGGTGAAAGAGCCCTTATTAGCTGCAGTCAAAAGGTAGCATGGTGAATTTTGAAGTGATAGAAAAGGACACAGTCAGGCCTTTGATTGACTATGCCTTGAAAATGCATGATGCAGCAAATGTGGGGAAGGGGCAGTTGGTTTGGCATGGCATTGCGTGGCCATGTCTGGCATGCTATGTTATGCTGTGCCTCTGACAATGAGACCAGTACTGGGACTTTAGACATCCCAGTTTTAGCATACAACCTTTACAGTAGGCCCACAAACGCCCATGTTCTGTATAGAGGATTACTGCAAGTAATTCTGGTCCCTGCTAAGTGAGGGTGGGGTCCTTATCTGAAGGCCTTCGACTGGAACAATCCTTAGCCTAAGACAATTTGGCAACTTTAGAAATCTGCTGAAGACCATTTGTTGAAGGTCCTATCGTCGTACCACTACGGAAGCTCAGAGAAGTAATCATGGGAGGAGATTATTTGCATAGGACTCCCCCTTTCTCAATCCTGTGATTATGCTGCAGTTGCCATATAACATTACTAGAGGACAGCAGCATCAAGATAAATCCAAAGAGAGGCTTTGAATCTGCTTGCTGAACTAGCTCTTGTTCTTGTTGGTTTTTGTTGAGCCTGTAGAATGGAGAAGTGGACTGACTGAGTGAATGAGTATCGAGGAATGATTGGACTGTATTTGTGGTGAAGGGGTTGCAGGATTTGGAAGGAAAATTGCATGAAAAAAGTGGTTAATGCACAGATGCTTGCTGAGAAATTGAGTGCGTCATCTGTCAGGCCTGGGAATCAAACCCTGCTTGTCTGGGTGAAAGGCAGGAACTTACCCACTGGACCAGACAGGCTTCCCCATCTCTAGCTTGTCAAATCTTCCCTATATCATGGCTATGATGTGTCCTGTGCAGGGGCAGCCATTAGCACTGACACCAAGGCCTGTCAGATGCTGATAGGCTCTCTTGCACAATTCAAATCCATTGATAACCTATGGCTCAGTGGCAAAGTCTAGTGACTTTGGTGCAGGAAGATACCACTGTACAGGGGTTTGAATCCAGCCACTGCCATTAAATTATGTTTAGATGGAAAAAAATCCAGTATTTGATTTTTTGCACGTAAAAAGATTATTTTTACTTAAAAAAAAATACAGGAACAATTTAAGTCATTTTTTGATTGCATTAGTTGGGCACATTTACAAATCTTGCCACCCCCACCACCACCTGCCACCTCCCTCCTTTTGCTCAAGTAGCTTAAATAGGAGCAAGGTCTTATCTTCATTTAGGAATGTATTCGGTTTTTTTTCAAATTGGTGTTCTGGAGAGCACAAATATGGCCTAAGGGGGGCCAGAATTGAGCTGTATTATGTGAGGAAGGTGCCATGCAGATAATAAAATAGGTTGAATGGTGTTGATTTAATGCAGGGTAAAATTTTGTGCGGGTGAAAGAGCCCTTATTAGCTGCAGTCAAAAAGTAGCATAGTGAATTTTGAAGTGATAGAAAAGGACACAGTCAGGCCTCTGATTGACTATGCCTTGAAAATGCATGATGCAGCAACTGTGGGAAAGGGGCAGTTGGTTGGGCATGGCATTGCGTGGCCATGTCTGGCATGCTATGCCTCTGACAATGAGACCAGGACTGGGACTTTAGACATCCCAGTTTTAGCATACAACCTTTACAGTAGGCCCACGAACACCCATGTTCTGTATAGAGGATTACTGCAGGTAAGTCTGGTCCCTGCTAAGTGAGGGTGGGGTCCTTATCTGAAGGCCTTCGACTGGAACAATCCTTAGCCTAAGACAATTTGGCAACTTTAGAAATCTGCTGAAGACCATTTGTTGAAGGTCCTATCGTCGTACCACTACGGAAGCTCAGAGAAGTAATCATGGGAGGAGATTATTTGCATAGGACTCCCCCTTTCTCAATCCTGTGATTATGCTGCAGTTGCCATATAACATTACTAGAGGACAGCAGCATCAAGATAAATCCAAAGAGCGGCTTTGAATCTGCTTGCTGAACTAGCTCTTGTTCTTGTTGGTTTTTGTTGAGCCTGTAGAATGGAGAAGTGGACTGACTGAGTGAATGAGTATCGAGGAATGATTGGACTGTATTTGTGGTGAAGGGGTTGCAGGATTTGGAAGGAAAATTGCATGAAAAAAGTGGTTAATGCACAGATGCTTGTTGAGAAATTGAGTGTGTCATCTGTCAGGCCTGGGAATTGAACCCTGCTTGCCTGGGTGGAAGGCAAGAACTTACCCACTGGACCAGACAGGTTCCCCATTTCTAGCTTGTCAAATCTTCCCTATATTATGGCTATGATGTGTCCTGTGCAGTGGCAGCCTTCAGCACTGACACCACGGCATGTCAGATGCTGATAGGGTCTCTTGCACAACTCAAAACGATTGACAACCTATGGCTCAGTGGCAAAGTATAGTGACTTTGGTGCAGGAATATACCACTGGACAGGGGTTTGAATCCAGCCCCTGCCGTTAAGCTATGATTAGATGGAAAAAAATCCACTATTTGATTTTTTGCACGTAAAAAGATTATTTTTACTTAAAAAAAATACAGGAACAATTTAAGTCATTTTTTGTTTGCATTAGTTGGGCACATTTACAAATCTTGCCACCCCCACCACCACCTGCCACCTCCCTCCTTTTGCTCAAGTAGCTTAAATAGGAGCAAGGTCTTATCTTCATTTATGAATGTATTCGTTTTTTTTTTCAAATTGGTGTTCTGGAGAGCACAAATATGGCCTAAGGGGGGCCAGAATTGAGCTGTATTATGTGAAGAAGGTTCCATGCAGATAATAAAATAGGTTGAATGGTGTTGATTTAATGCAGGGTAAAATATTGTGCAGGTGAAAGAGCCCTCATTAGCTGCAGTCAGAAGGAACCATGTTGAATTTTGAAGTGATAGAAAAGGACACAGTCAGGCCTCTGATAGATTATGCCTTGAAAATCCATGATGCAGCAAATGTGGGGAAGGGGCAGTTGGTTTGGCATGGCATTGTGTGGCCATGTCTGGCATGCTATGTTATGCTGTGCCTCTGACAATGAGACCAGGACTGGGACTTTAGACATCCCAGTTTTAGCATACAAGCTTTACAGTAGGCCCACAAACGCCCACGAACACCCATGTTCTGTATAGAGGATTAATGCAGGTAATTCTGGACCCTGCTAAGTGAGGGTGGGGTCCTTATCTGAAGGCCTTCGACTGGAACAATCCTTAGCCTAAGACAATTTGGCAACTTTAGAAATCTGCTGAAGACCATTTGATGAAGGTCCTATCATCGTACCACTACGGAAGCTCAGAGAAGTAATCATGGGAGGAGATTAATTGCATAGGACTCCCCCTTTCTCAATCCTGTGATTATGCTGCAGTTGCCATATAACATTACTAGAGGACAGCAGCATCAAGATAAATCCAAAGAGAGGCTTTGAATCTGCTTGCTGAACTAGCTCTTGTTCTTGTTGGTTTTTGTTGAGCCTGTTGAATGGAGAAGTGGACTGACTGAGTGAATGAGTATCGAGGAATGATTGGACTGTATTTGTGGTGAAGGGGTTGCAGGATTTGGAAGGAAAATTGCATGAAAAAAGTGGTTAAAGCACAGATGCTTGCTGAGAAATTAAGTGTGTCATCTGTCAGGCCTGGGAATTGAACCCTGCTTGTCTGGGTGGAAGACAGGAACTTACCCACTGGACCAGACAGGATGCCCCATCTCTAGCTTGTCAAATCTTCCCTATATCATGGCTATGATGTGTCCTGTGCAGTGGCAGCCTTCAGCACTGACACCACGGCATGTCAGATGCTGATAGGCTCTCTTGCACAATTGAAACCCATTGAGAACCTATGGCTCAGTGGCAAAATCTAGTGATTTTGGTGCAGGAAGATACCACTGTACAGGGGGTTGAATCCAGCCACTGCCATTAAATTATGTTTAGATGGAAAAAAATCCAGTATTTGATGTTTTGCACGTAATAAGATTATTTTTACTTAAAAAAAATACAGGAACAATTTAAGTCATTTTTTGTTTGCATTAGTTGGGCACATTTACAAATCTTGCCAACCCCACCACCACCTTCCACCTCCCTCCTTTTGCTCAAGTAGCTTAAATAGGAGCAAGGTCTTATCTTCATTTATGAATGTATTCGTTTTCTTTTCAAATTGGTGTTCTGGAGAGCACAATTATGGCCTAAGGGGGGCCAGAATTGAGCTGTATTATGTGAGGAAGGTGCCATGCAGATAATAAAATAGGTTGAATGGTGTTGATTTAATGCAGGGTAAAATTTTGTGCAGGTGAAAGAGCCCTTATTAGCTGCAGTCAAAAGGTAGCATGGTGAATTTTGAAGTGATAGAAAAGGACACAGTCAGGCCTTTGATTGACTATGCCTTGAAAATGCATGATGCAGCAAATGTGGGGAAGAGGCAGTTGGTTTGGCATGGCATTGCGTGGCCATGTCTGGCATGCTATGTTATGCTGTGCCTCTGACAATGAGACCAGTACTGGGACTTTAGACATCCCAGTTTTAGCATACAACCTTTACAGTAGGCCCACAAACGCCCATGTTCTGTATAGAGTATTACTGCAAGTAATTCTGGTCCCTGCTAAGTGAGGGTGGGGTCCTTATCTGAAGGCCTTCGACTGGAACAATCCTTAGCCTAAGACAATTTGGCAACTTTAGAAATCTGCTGAAGACCATTTGTTGAAGGTCCTATCGTCGTACCACTACGGAAGCTCAGAGAAGTAATCATGGGAGGAGATTATTTGCATAGGACTCCCCCTTTCTCAATCCTGTGATTATGCTGCAGTTGCCATATAACATTACTAGAGGACAGCAGCATCAAGATAAATCCAAAGAGAGGCTTTGAATCTGCTTGCTGAACTAGCTCTTGTTCTTGTTGGTTTTTGTTGAGACTGTAGAATGGAGAAGTGGACTGACTGAGTGAATGAGTATCGAGGAATGATTGGTCTGTATTTGTGGTGAAGGGGTTGCAGGATTTGGAAGGAAAATTGCATGAAAAAAGTGGTTAATGCACAGATGCTTGCTGAGAAATTGAGTGCGTCATCTGTCAGGCCTGGGAATCAAACCCTGCTTGTCTGGGTGAAAGGCAGGAACTTACCCACTGGACCAGACAGGCTTCCCCATCTCTAGCTTGTCAAATCTTCCCTATATCATGGCTATGATGTGTCCTGTGCAGGGGCAGCCATTAGCACTGACACCAAGGCCTGTCAGATGCTGATAGGCTCTCTTGCACAATTCAATCCATTGAGAACCTATGGCTCAGTGGCAAAGTCTAGTGACTTTGGTGCAGGAAGATACCACTGTACAGGGGTTTGAATCCAGCCACTGCCATTAAATTATGTTTAGATGGAAAAAAATCCAGTATTTGATTTTTTGCACGTAAAAAGATTATTTTTACTTAAAAAAAAATACAGGAACAATTTAAGTCATTTTTTGATTGCATTAGTTGGGCACATTTACAAATCTTGCCACCCCCACCACCACCTGCCACCTCCCTCCTTTTGCTCAAGTAGCTTAAATAGGAGCAAGGTCTTATCTTCATTTATGAATGTATTCGGTTTTTTTTCAAATTGGTGTTCTGGAGAGCACAAATATGGCCTAAGGGGGGCCAGAATTGAGCTGTATTATGTGAGGAAGGTGCCATGCAGATAATAAAATAGGTTGAATGGTGTTGATTTAATGCAGGGTAAAATTTTGTGCGGGTGAAAGAGCCCTTATTAGCTGCAGTCAAAAAGTAGCATAGTGAATTTTGAAGTGATAGAAAAGGACACAGTCAGGCCTCTGATTGACTATGCCTTGAAAATGCATGATGCAGCAACTGTGGGAAAGGGGCAGTTGGTTGGGCATGGCATTGCGTGGCCATGTCTGGCATGCTATGTTATGCTGTGCCTCTGACAATGAGACCAGGACTGGGACTTTAGACATCCCAGTTTTAGCATACAACCTTTACAGTAGGCCCACGAACACCCATGTTCTGTATAGAGGATTACTGCAGGTAAGTCTGGTCCCTGCTAAGTGAGGGTGGGGTCCTTATCTGAAGGCCTTCGACTGGAACAATCCTTAGCCTAAGACAATTTGGCAACTTTAGAAATCTGCTGAAGACCATTTGTTGAAGGTCCTATCGTCGTACCACTACGGAAGCTCAGAGAAGTAATCATGGGAGGAGATTATTTGCATAGGACTCCCCCTTTCTCAATCCTGTGATTATGCTGCAGTTGCCATATAACATTACTAGAGGACAGCAGCATCAAGATAAATCCAAAGAGCGGCTTTGAATCTGCTTGCTGAACTAGCTCTTGTTCTTGTTGGTTTTTGTTGAGCCTGTAGAATGGAGAAGTGGACTGACTGAGTGAATGAGTATCGAGGAATGATTGGACTGTATTTGTGGTGAAGGGGTTGCAGGATTTGGAAGGAAAATTGCATGAAAAAAGTGGTTAATGCACAGATGCTTGTTGAGAAATTGAGTGTGTCATCTGTCAGGCCTGGGAATTGAACCCTGCTTGCCTGGGTGGAAGGCAGGAACTTACCCACTGGACCAGACAGGTTCCCCATTTCTAGCTTGTCAAATCTTCCCTATATTATGGCTATGATGTGTCCTGTGCAGTGGCAGCCTTCAGCACTGACACCACGGCATGTCAGATGCTGATAGGGTCTCTTGCACAACTCAAAATGATTGAGAACCTATGGCTCAGTGGCAAAGTCTAGTGACTTTGGTGCAGGAATATACCACTGGACAGGGGTTTGAATCCAGCCCCTGCCGTTAAGCTATTATTAGTTGGAAAAAAATCCACTATTTGATTTTTTGCACGTAAAAAGATTATTTTTACTTAAAAAAAATACAGGAACAATTTAAGTCATTTTTTGTTTGCATTAGTTGGGCACATTTACAAATCTTGCCACCCCCACCACCACCTGCCACCTCCCTCCTTTTGCTCAAGTAGCTTAAATAGGAGCAAGGTCTTATCTTCATTTATGAATGTATTCGTTTTTTTTTTCAAATTGGTGTTCTGGAGAGCACAAATATGGCCTAAGGGGGGCCAGAATTGAGCTGTATTATGTGAAGAAGGTTCCATGCAGATAATAAAATAGGTTGAATGGTGTTGATTTAATGCAGGGTAAAATATTGTGCAGGTGAAAGAGCCCTCATTAGCTGCAGTCAGAAGGTAGCATGTTGAATTTTGAAGTGATAGAAAAGGACACAGTCAGGCCTCTGATTGATTATGCCTTGAAAATGCATGATGCAGCAAATGTGGGGAAGGGGCAGTTGGTTTGGCATGGCATTGTGTGGCCATGTCTGGCATGCTATGTTATGCTGTGCCTCTGACAATGAGACCAGGACTGGGACTTTAGACATCCCAGTTTTAGCATACAAGCTTTACAGTAGGCCCACAAACGCCCACGAACACCCATGTTCTGTATAGAGGATTAATGCAGGTAATTCTGGACCCTGCTAAGTGAGGGTGGGGTCCTTATCTGAAGGCCTTCGACTGGAACAATCCTTAGCCTAAGACAATTTGGCAACTTTAGAAATCTGCTGAAGACCATTTGATGAAGGTCCTATCATCGTACCACTACGGAAGCTCAGAGAAGTAATCATGGGAGGAGATTAATTGCATAGGACTCCTTCTTTCTCAATCCTGTGATTATGCTGCAGTTGCCATATAACATTACTAGAGGACAGCAGCATCAAGATAAATCCAAAGAGAGGCTTTGAATCTGCTTGCTGAACTAGCTCTTGTTCTTGTTGGTTTTTGTTGAGCCTGTTGAATGGAGAAGTGGACTGACTGAGTGAATGAGTATCGAGGAATGATTGGACTGTATTTGTGGTGAAGGGGTTGCAGGATTTGGAAGGAAAATTGCATGAAAAAAGTGGTTAAAGCACAGATGCTTGCTGAGAAATTAAGTGTGTCATCTGTCAGGCCTGGGAATTGAACCCTGCTTGTCTGGGTGGAAGACAGGAACTTACCCACTGGACCAGACAGGATGCCCCATCTCTAGCTTGTCAAATCTTCCCTATATCATGGCTATGATGTGTCCTGTGCAGTGGCAGCCTTCAGCACTGACACCACAGCATGTCAGATGCTGATAGGCTCTCTTGCACAATTGAAACCCATTGAGAACCTATGGCTCAGTGGCAAAATCTAGTGATTTTGGTGCAGGAAGATACCACTGTACAGGGGGTTGAATCCAGCCACTGCCATTAAATTATGTTTAGATGGAAAAAAATCCAGTATTTGATGTTTTGCACGTAATAAGATTATTTTTACTTAAAAAAAATACAGGAACAATTTAAGTCATTTTTTGTTTGCATTAGTTGGGCACATTTACAAATCTTGCCACCCCCACCACCACCTTCCACCTCCCTCCTTTTACTCAAGTAGCTTAAATAGGAGCAAGGTCTTATCTTCATTTATGAATGTATTCGTTTTCTTTTCAAATTGGTGTTCTGGAGAGCACAAATATGGCCTAAGGGGGGCCAGAATTGAGCTGTATTATGTGAGGAAGGTGCCATGCAGATAATAAAATAGGTTGAATGGTGTTGATTTAATGCAGGGTAAAATTTTGTGCAGGTGAAAGAGCCCTTATTAGCTGCAGTCAAAAGGTAGCATGGTGAATTTTGAAGTGATAGAAAAGGACACAGTCAGGCCTTTGATTGACTATGCCTTGAAAATGCATGATGCAGCAAATGTGGGGAAGGGGCAGTTGGTTTGGCATGGCATTGCGTGGCCATGTCTGGCATGCTATGTTATGCTGTGCCTCTGACAATGAGACCAGTACTGGGACTTTAGACATCCCAGTTTTAGCATACAACCTTTACAGTAGGCCCACAAACGCCCATGTTCTGTATAGAGGATTACTGCAAGTAATTCTGGTCCCTGCTAAGTGAGGGTGGGGTCCTTATCTGAAGGCCTTCGACTGGAACAATCCTTAGCCTAAGACAATTTGGCAACTTTAGAAATCTGCTGAAGACCATTTGTTGAAGGTCCTATCGTCATACCACTACGGAAGCTCAGAGAAGTAATCATGGGAGGAGATTATTTGCATAGGACTCCCCCTTTCTCAATCCTGTGATTATGCTGCAGTTGCCATATAACATTACTAGAGGACAGCAGCATCAAGATAAATCCAAAGAGAGGCTTTGAATCTGCTTGCTGAACTAGCTCTTGTTCTTGTTGGTTTTTGTTGAGCCTGTAGAATGGAGAAGTGGACTGACTGAGTGAATGAGTATCGAGGAATGATTGGACTGTATTTGTGGTGAAGGGGTTGCAGGATTTGGAAGGAAAATTGCATGAAAAAAGTGGTTAATGCACAGATGCTTGCTGAGAAATTGAGTGCGTCATCTGTCAGGCCTGGGAATCAAACCCTGCTTGTCTGGGTGAAAGGCAGGAACTTACCCACTGGACCAGACAGGCTTCCCCATCTCTAGCTTGTCAAATCTTCCCTATATCATGGCTATGATGTGTCCTGTGCAGGGGCAGCCATTAGCACTGACACCAAGGCCTGTCAGATGCTGATAGGCTCTCTTGCACAATTCAAATCCATTGATAACCTATGGCTCAGTGGCAAAGTCTAGTGACTTTGGTGCAGGAAGATACCACTGTACAGGGGTTTGAATCCAGCCACTGCCATTAAATTATGTTTAGATGGAAAAAAATCCAGTATTTGATTTTTTGCACGTAAAAAGATTATTTTTACTTAAAAAAAAATCCAGGAACAATTTAAGTCATTTTTTGATTGCATTAGTTGGGCACATTTACAAATCTTGCCACCCCCACCACCACCTGCCACCTCCCTCCTTTTGCTCAAGTAGCTTAAATAGGAGCAAGGTCTTATCTTCATTTATGAATGTATTCGTTTTTTTTTCAAATTGGTGTTCTGGAGAGCACAAATATGGCCTAAGGGGGGCCAGAATTGAGCTGTATTATGTGAGGAAGGTGCCATGCAGATAATAAAATAGGTTGAATGGTGTTGATTTAATGCAGGGTAAAATTTTGTGCGGGTGAAAGAGCCCTTATTAGCTGCAGTCAAAAAGTAGCATAGTGAATTTTGAAGTGATAGAAAAGGACACAGTCAGGCCTCTGATTGACTATGCCTTGAAAATGCATGATGCAGCAACTGTGGGAAAGGGGCAGTTGGTTGGGCATGGCATTGCGTGGCCATGTCTGGCATGCTATGTTATGCTGTGCCTCTGACAATGAGACCAGGACTGGGACTTTAGACATCCCAGTTTTAGCATACAAGCTTTACAGTAGGCCCACAAACGCCCACGAACACCCATGTTCTGTATAGAGGATTAATGCAGGTAATTCTGGACCCTGCTAAGTGAGGGTGGGGTCCTTATCTGAAGGCCTTCGACTGGAACAATCCTTAGCCTAAGACAATTTGGCAACTTTAGAAATCTGCTGAAGACCATTTGATGAAGGTCCTATCATCGTACCACTACGGAAGCTCAGAGAAGTAATCATGGGAGGAGATTAATTGCATAGGACTCCCCCTTTCTCAATCCTGTGA
This sequence comes from Pleurodeles waltl, assembly GCF_031143425.1. Taxonomy (NCBI): domain Eukaryota; kingdom Metazoa; phylum Chordata; class Amphibia; order Caudata; family Salamandridae; genus Pleurodeles; species Pleurodeles waltl. The sequence continues at coordinate 373,044,547 of NC_090437.1, read as the reverse complement.
TTATGCTGCAGTTGCCATATAACATTACTAGAGGACAGCAGCATCAAGATAAATCCAAAGAGAGGCTTTGAATCTGCTTGCTGAACTAGCTCTTGTTCTTGTTGGTTTTTGTTGAGCCTGTTGAATGGAGAAGTGGACTGACTGAGTGAATGAGTATCGAGGAATGATTGGACTGTATTTGTGGTGAAGGGGTTGCAGGATTTGGAAGGAAAATTGCATGAAAAAAGTGGTTAAAGCACAGATGCTTGCTGAGAAATTAAGTGTGTCATCTGTCAGGCCTGGGAATTGAACCCTGCTTGTCTGGGTGGAAGACAGGAACTTACCCACTGGACCAGACAGGATGCCCCATCTCTGGCTTGTCAAATCTTCCCTATATCATGGCTATGATGTGTCCTGTGCAGTGGCAGCCTTCAGCACTGACACCACGGCATGTCAGATGCTGATAGGCTCTCTTGCACAATTGAAACCCATTGAGAACCTATGGCTCAGTGGCAAAATCTAGTGATTTTGGTGCAGGAAGATACCACTGTACAGGGGGTTGAATCCAGCCACTGCCATTAAATTATGTTTAGATGGAAAAAAATCCAGTATTTGATGTTTTGCACGTAATAAGATTATTTTTACTTAAAAAAAATACAGGAACAATTTAAGTCATTTTTTGTTTGCATTAGTTGGGCACATTTACAAATCTTGCCACCCCCACCACCACCTTCCACCTCCCTCCTTTTGCTCAAGTAGCTTAAATAGGAGCAAGGTCTTATCTTCATTTATGAATGTATTCGTTTTCTTTTCAAATTGGTGTCTGGAGAGCACAAATATGGCCTAAGGGGGGCCAGAATTGAGCTGTATTATGTGAGGAAGGTGCCATGCAGATAATAAAATAGGTTGAATGGTGTTGATTTAATGCAGGGTAAAATTTTGTGCAGGTGAAAGAGCCCTTATTAGCTGCAGTCAAAAGGTAGCATGGTGAATTTTGAAGTGATAGAAAAGGACACAGTCAGGCCTTTGATTGACTATGCCTTGAAAATGCATGATGCAGCAAATGTGGGGAAGAGGCAGTTGGTTTGGCATGGCATTGCGTGGCCATGTCTGGCATGCTATGTTATGCTGTGCCTCTGACAATGAGACCAGTACTGGGACTTTAGACATCCCAGTTTTAGCATACAACCTTTACAGTAGGCCCACAAACGCCCATGTTCTGTATAGAGGATTACTGCAAGTAATTCTGGTCCCTGCTAAGTGAGGGTGGGGTCCTTATCTGAAGGCCTTCGACTGGAACAATCCTTAGCCTAAGACAATTTGGCAACTTTAGAAATCTGCTGAAGACCATTTGTTGAAGGTCCTATCGTCGTACCACTACGGAAGCTCAGAGAAGTAATCATGGGAGGAGATTATTTGCATAGGACTCCCCCTTTCTCAATCCTGTGATTATGCTGCAGTTGCCATATAACATTACTAGAGGACAGCAGCATCAAGATAAATCCAAAGAGAGGCTTTGAATCTGCTTGCTGAACTAGCTCTTGTTCTTGTTGGTTTTTGTTGAGCCTGTAGAATGGAGAAGTGGACTGACTGAGTGAATGAGTATCGAGGAATGATTGGACTGTATTTGTGGTGAAGGGGTTGCAGGATTTGGAAGGAAAATTGCATGAAAAAAGTGGTTAATGCACAGATGCTTGCTGAGAAATTGAGTGCGTCATCTGTCAGGCCTGGGAATCAAACCCTGCTTGTCTGGGTGAAAGGCAGGAACTTACCCACTGGACCAGACAGGCTTCCCCATCTCTAGCTTGTCAAATCTTCCCTATATCATGGCTATGATGTGTCCTGTGCAGGGGCAGCCATTAGCACTGACACCAAGGCCTGTCAGATGCTGATAGGCTCTCTTGCACAATTCAAATCCATTGAGAACCTATGGCTCAGTGGCAAAGTCTAGTGACTTTGGTGCAGGAAGATACCACTGTACAGGGGTTTGAATCCAGCCACTGCCATTAAATTATGTTTAGATGGAAAAAAATCCAGTATTTGATTTTTTGCACGTAAAAAGATTATTTTTACTTAAAAAAAAATACAGGAACAATTTAAGTCATTTTTTGATTGCATTAGTTGGGCACATTTACAAATCTTGCCACCCCCACCACCACCTGCCACCTCCCTCCTTTTGCTCAAGTAGCTTAAATAGGAGCAAGGTCTTATCTTCATTTATGAATGTATTCGGTTTTTTTTCAAATTGGTGTTCTGGAGAGCACAAATATGGCCTAAGGGGGGCCAGAATTGAGCTGTATTATGTGAGGAAGGTGCCATGCAGATAATAAAATAGGTTGAATGGTGTTGATTTAATGCAGGGTAAAATTTTGTGCGGGTGAAAGAGCCCTTATTAGCTGCAGTCAAAAAGTAGCATAGTGAATTTTGAAGTGATAGAAAAGGACACAGTCAGGCCTCTGATTGACTATGCCTTGAAAATGCATGATGCAGCAACTGTGGGAAAGGGGCAGTTGGTTGGGCATGGCATTGCGTGGCCATGTCTGGCATGCTATGTTATGCTGTGCCTCTGACAATGAGACCAGGACTGGGACTTTAGACATCCCAGTTTTAGCATACAACCTTTACAATAGGTCCTCAAACGCCCACGAACACCCATGTTCTGTATAGAGGATTACTGCAGGTAATTCTGGTCCCTGCTAAGTGAGGGTGGGGTCCTTATCTGAAGGCCTTCGACTGGAACAATCCTTAGCCTAAGACAATTTGGCAACTTTAGAAATCTGCTGAAGACCATTTGTTGAAGGTCCTATCGTCGTACCACTACAGAAGCTCAGAGAAGTAATCATGGGAGGAGATTATTTGCATAGGACTCCCCCTTTCTCAATCCTGTGATTATGCTGCAGTTGCCATATAACATTACTAGAGGACAGCAGCATCAAGATAAATCCAAAGAGAGCTTTGAATCTGCTTGCTGAACTAGCTCTTGTTCTTGTTGGTTTTTGTTGAGCCTGTAGAATGGAGAAGTGGACTGACTGAGTGAATGAGTATCGAGGAATGATTGGACTGTATTTGTGGTGAAGGGGTTGCAGGATTTGGAAGGAAAATTGCATGAAAAAAGTGGTTAATGCACAGATGCTTGTTGAGAAATTGAGTGAGTCATCTGTGAGGCCTGGGAATTGAACCCTGCTTGCCTGGGTGGAAGGCAGGAACTTACCCACTGGACAAGACAGGCTCCACATTTCTAGCTTGTCAAATCTTCCCTATATCATGGCTTTGATGTGTCCTGTGCAGGGGCAGCCATTAGCACTGACACCAAGGCATGTCAGATGCTGATAGGCTCTCTTGCACAACTCAAATCCCTGGAAGAGAACCTATGGCTCAGTGGCAAAGTCTCGTGATTTTGGTGCAGGAAGATACCACTGTACAGGGGTTTGAATCCAGCCACTGCCATTAAATTATGTTTAGATGGAAAAAAATCCAGTATTTGATTTTTTGCACGTAAAAAGATTATTTTTACTTAAAAAAAATACAGGAACAATTTAAGTCATTTTTTGATTGCATTAGTTGGGCACATTTACAAATCTTGCCACCCCCACCACCACCTGCCACCTCCCTCCTTTTGCTCAAGTAGCTTAAATAGGAGCAACGTCTTACCTTCATTTATGAATGTATTCGTTTTTTTTCAAATTGGTGTTCTGCAGAGCACAAATATGGCCTAAGGGGAGCCAGAATTGAGCTGTATTATGTGAGGAAGGTTCCATGCAGATAATAAAATAGATTGAATGGTGTTGATTTAATGCAGGATAAAATTTTGAGCAGGTGAAAGAGCCCTTATTAGCTGCAGTCAGAAGGTAGCATGTTGAATTTTGAAGTGATAGAAAAGGACACAGTCAGGCCTCTGATTGACTATGCCTTGAAAATGCATGATGCAGCAAATGTGGGGAAGGGGCAGTTGCTATGGCATGGCATTGCGTGGCCATGTCTGGCATGCTATGTTATGCTGTGCCTCTGACAATGAGACCAGGACTGGGACTTTAGACATCCCAGTTTTAGCATACAACCTTTACAGTAGGCCTACAAACGCCCACGAACGCCCATGTTCTGTATAGAGGATTACTGCAGGTAATTCTGGACCCTGCTAAGTGAGGGTGGGGTCCTTATCTGAAGGCCTTCGACTGGAACAATCCTTAGCCTAAGACAATTTGGCAACTTTAGAAATCTGCTGAAGACCATTTGTTGAAGGTCCTATTATCTTACCACTACGGAAGCTCAGAGAAGTAATCATGGGAGGAGATTATTTGCATAGGACTCCCCCTTTCTCAATCCTGTGATTATGCTGCAGTTGCCATATAACATTACTAGAGGACAGCAGCATCAAGATAAATCCAAAGAGAGGCTTTGAATCTGCGTGCTGAACTAGCTCTTGTTCTTGTTGGTTTTTGTTGAGCCTGCAGAATGGAGAAGTGGACTGACTGAGTGAATGAGTATCGAGGAATGATTGGACTGTATTTGTGGTGAAGGGGTTGCAGGATTTGGAAGGAAAATTGCATGAAAAAAGTGGTTAATGCACAGATGCTTGCTGAGAAATTGAGTGTGTGTCATCTGTCAGGCCTGGGAATCGAACCCTGCTTGTCTGGGTGGAAGGCAAGAACTTACCCACTGGACTAGACAGGATTCCCCATCTCTAGTTTGTCAAATCTTCCCTATATTATGGCTATGATGTGTCCTGTGCAGTGGCAGCCTTCAGCACTGACACCACAGCATGTCAGATGCTGATAGGGTCTCCTGCACAACTCAAATTAATTGAGAACCTATGGCTCAGTGGCAAAGTATAGTGACTTTGGTGCAGGAATATACCACTGGACAGGGGTTTGAATCCAGCCCCTGCCGTTAAGCTATGATTAGATGGAAAAAAAAACACTATTTGATTTTTTGCACGTAAAAAGATAATTTTTACTTAAAAAAAATACAGGAACAATTTAAGTAATTTTTTGTTTGCATTAGTTGGGCACATTTACAAATCTTGCCACCCCCACCACCACCTGCCACCTCCCTCCTTTTGCTCAAGTATCTTAAATAGGAGCAAGGTCTTATCTTCATTTATGAATGTATTCGTTTTTTTTTTCAAATTGGTGTTCTGGAGAGCACAAATATGGCCTAAGGGGGGCCAGAATTGAGCTGTATTATGTGAAGAAGGTTCCATGCAGATAATAAAATAGGTTGAATGGTGTTGATTTAATGCAGGGTAAAATATTGTGCAGGTGAAAGAGCCCTCATTAGCTGCAGTCAGAAGGTAGCATGTTGAATTTTGAAGTGATAGAAAAGGACACAGTCAGGCCTCTGATTGACTATGCCTTGAAAATGCATGATGCAGCAAATGTGGGGAAGGGGCAGTTGGTTTGGCATGGCATTGTGTGGCCATGTCTGGCATGCTATGTTATGCTGTGCCTCTGACAATGAGACCAGGACTGGGACTTTAGACATCCCAGTTTTAGCATACAAGCTTTACAGTAGGCCCACAAACGCCCACGAACACCCATGTTCTGTATAGAGGATTAATGCAGGTAATTCTGGACCCTGCTAAGTGAGGGTGGGGTCCTTATCTGAAGGCCTTCGACTGGAACAATCCTTAGCCTAAGACAATTTGGCAACTTTAGAAATCTGCTGAAGACCATTTGATGAAGGTCCTATCATCGTACCACTACGGAAGCTCAGAGAAGTAATCATGGGAGGAGATTAATTGCATAGGACTCCCCCTTTCTCAATCCTGTGATTATGCTGCAGTTGCCATATAACATTACTAGAGGACAGCAGCATCAAGATAAATCCAAAGAGAGGCTTTGAATCTGCTTGCTGAACTAGCTCTTGTTCTTGTTGGTTTTTGTTGAGCCTGTAGAATGGAGAAGTGGACTGACTGAGTGAATGAGTATCGAGGAATGATTGGACTGTATTTGTGGTGAAGGGGTTGCAGGATTTGGAAGGAAAATTGCATGAAAAAAGTGGTTAATGCACAGATGCTTGCTGAGAAATTGAGTGTGTGTCATCTGTCAGGCCTGGGAATCGAACCCTGCTTGTCTGGGTGGAAGGCAAGAACTTACCCACTGGACTAGACAGGATTCCCCATCTCTAGTTTGTCAAATCTTCCCTATATTATGGCTATGATGTGTCCTGTGCAGTGGCAGCCTTCAGCACTGACACCACGGCATATCAGAAGCTGATAGGGTCTCTTGCACAACTCAAATCCATTGGGAACCTATGGCTCAGTGGCAAAGTATAGTGAATTTGGTGCAGAAATATACCACTGGACAGGGGTTTGAATCCAGCCCCTGCCGTTAAGGTATGTTTAGATGGAAAAAAATCTACTATTTGATTTTTTGCACGTAAAAAGATTATTTTTACTTTAAAAAAAATACAGGAACAATTTAAGTCATTTTTTGTTTGCGTTAGTTGGGCACATTTACAAATCTTGCCACCCCCACCACCACCTTCCACCTCCCTCCTTTTGCTCAAGTAGCTTAAATAGGAGCAAGGTCTTATCTTCATTTATGAATGTATTCCTTTTCTTTTCAAATTGGTGTTCTGGAGAGCACAAATATGGCCTAAGGGGGGCCAGAATTGAGCTGTATTATGTGAGGAAGGTGCCATGCAGATAATAAAATAGGTTGAATGGGGTTGATTTAATGCAGGGTAAAATTTTGTGCAGGTGAAAGAGCCCTTATTAGCTGCAGTCAAAAGGTAGCATGGTGAATTTTGAAGTGATAGAAAAGAACACAGTCAGGCCTCTGATTGACTATGCCTTGAAAATGCATTATGCAGCAAATGTGGGGAAGGGGCAGTTGGTTTGGCATGGCATTGCGTGGCCATGTCTGGCATGCTATGTTATGCTGTGCCTCTGACAATGAGACCAGGACTGGGACTTTAGACATCACAGTTTTAGCATACAACCTTTACAGTAGGCCCACAAACGCCCATGTTCTCTATAGAGGATTACTGCAAGTAATTCTGGTCCCTGCTAAGTGAGGGTGGGGTCCTTATCTGAAGGCCTTCGACTGGAACAATCCTTAGCCTAAGACAATTTGGCAACTTTAGAAATCTGCTGAAGACCATTTGTTGAAGGTCCTATCGTCGTACCACTACGGAAGCTCAGAGAAGTAATCATGGGAGGAGATTATTTGCATAGGACTATCCCTTTCTCAATCCTGTGATTATGCTGCAGTTGCCATATAAAATTACTAGAGGACAGCAGCATCAAGATAAATCCAAAGAGAGGCTTTGAATCTGCTTGCTGAACTAGCTCTTGTTCTTGTTGGTTTTTGTTGAGCCTGTAGAATGGAGAAGTGGACTGACTGAGTGAATGAGTATCGAGGAATGATTGGACTGTATTTGTGGTGAAGGGGTTGCAGGATTTGGAAGGAAAATTGCATGAAAAAAGTGGTTAAAGCACAGATGCTTGCTGAGAAATTGAGTGTGACATCTGTCAGGCCTGGGAATTGAACCCTGCTTGTCTGGGTGGAAGGCAGGAACTTACCCACTGGACCAGACAGGCTTCCCCATCTCTAATTGTCAAATCTTTCCTATATCATGGCTATGATGTGTCCTGTGCAGTGGCAGCCATGAGCACTGACACCACGGCCTGTCAGATGCTGATACGGTCTCTTGCACAGCTCAAATCTATTGAGAGCCTATGGCTCAGTGGCAAAGTCTAGTGACTTTGGTGCAGGGAGATACCACTGGACAGGGGTTAGAATCCTGCCACTGCCATTAAATTATGTTTAGATGGAAAAAATCCAGTATTTGATTTTTTGCATGTAAAAAGATTATTTTTACTTAAAAAAAATACAGGAACAATTTAATTCATTTTTTGATTGCATTAGTTGGGCACATTTACAAATCTTGCCACCCCCACCACCACCTGCCACCTCCCTCCTTTTGCTCAAGTAGCTTAAATAGGAGCAACGTCTTATCTTCATTTATGAATGTATTCGTTTTTTTTCAAATTGGTGTTCTGCAGAGCACAAATATGGCCTAAGGGGAGCCAGAATTGAGTTGTATTATGTGAGGAAGGTTCCATGCAGATAATAAAATAGATTGAATGGTGTTGATTTAATGCAGGGTAAAATTTTATGCAGGTGAAAGAGCCCTTATTAGCTGCAGTCAGAAGGTAGCATGTTGAATTTTGAAGTGATATAAAAGGACACAGTCAGGCCTCTGATTGACTATGCCTTGAAAATGCATGATGCATCAAATGTGGGGAAGGGGCAGTTGGTATGGCATGGTATGGCATGGCATTGCGTGGCCATGTCTGGCATGCTATGTTATGCTGTGCTGTGCCTCTGACAATGAGACCAGGACTGGGACTTTAGACATCACAGTTTTAGCATACAAGCTTTACAGTAGACATACAAACGCCCACGAACGCCCATGTTCTGTATAGAGGATTACTGTAGGTAATTCTGGACACTGCTAAGTGAGGGTGGGGTCCTTATCTGAAGGCCTTCGACTGGAACAATCCTTAGCCTAAGACAATTTGGCAACTTTAGAAATCTGCTGAAGACCATTTGTTGAAGGTCCTATCGTCGTACCACTACGGAAGCTCAGAGAAGTAATCATGGGAGGAGATTATTTGCATAGGACTCCCCCTTTCTCAATCCTGTGATTATGCTGCAGTTGCCATATAACATTACTAGAGGACAGCAGCATCAAGATAAATCCAAAGAGAGGCTTTGAATCTGCTTGCTGAACTAGCTCTTGTTCTTGTTAGTTTTTGTTGAGCCTGTAGAATGGAGAAGTGGACTGACTGAGTGAATGAGTATCGAGGAATGATTGGACTGTATTTGTGGTGAAGGGGTTGCAGGATTTGGAAGGAAAATTGCATGAAAAAAGTGGTTAAAGCACAGATGCTTGCTGAGAAATTGAGTGTGTCATCTGTCAGGCATGGGAATTGAACCCTCCTTGTCTGGGTGGAAGGCAGGAACTTACCCACTGGACCAGACAGGCTTCCCCATCTCTAGATTGTCAAATCTTCCCTATATCATGGCTATGATGTGTCCTGTGCAGTGGCAGCCAGGAGCACTGACACCACGGCCTGTCAGATGCTGATAGGGTCTCTTGCACAGCTCAAATCCATCGAGAACCTATGGCTCAGTGGCAAAGTCTAGTGACTTTGGTGCAGGAAGATACCACTGGACAGGGGTTAGAATCCAGCCACTGCCATTAAATTTGGTTTCGATGGAAAAAAATCCAGTATTTGATTTTTTGCATGTAAAAAGATTATTTTTACTTAAAAAAAATACAGGAACAATTTAATTCATTTTTTGATTGCATTAGTTGGGCACATTTACAAATCTTGCCACCCCCACCAGCACCTGCCACCTCCCTCCTTTTGCTCAAGTAGCTTAAATAGGAGCAACGTCTTATCTTCATTTATGAATGTATTTGTTTTTTTTCAAATTGGTGTTCTGCAGAGCACAAATATGGCCAAAGGGGAGCCAGAATTGAGCTGTATTATGTGAGGAAGGTTCCATGCAGATAATAAAATAGATTGAATGGTGTTGATTTAATGCAGGGTAAAATTTTGTGCAGGTGAAAAAGCCCTTATTAGCTGCAGTCAGACAGTAGCATGTTGAATTTTGAAGTGATAGAAAAGGACACAGTCAGGCCTCTGATTGACTATGCCTTAAAAATGCATGATGCAGCAAATGAGGGGAAGGGGCAGTTGGTTTGGCATGGCATTGCGTGGCCATGTCTGGCATGCTATGTTATGCTGTGCCTCTGACAATGAGACCAGGACTGGGACTTTAGACATCCCAGTTTTAGCATACAACCTTTACAGTAGGCATACAAATGCCCACGAACGCCCATGTTCTCTATAGAGGATTACTGCAGGTAATTCTGGACCCTGCTAAGTGAGGGTGGGGTCCTTATCTGAAGGCCTTCGACTGGAACAATCCTTAGCCTAAGACAATTTGGCAACTTTAGAAATCTGCTGAAGACCATTTGTTGAAGGTCCTATCATCGTACAAACTACGGAAGCTCAGAGAAGTAATCATGGGAGGAGATTATTTGCATAGGACTCCCCCTTTCTCAATCCTGTGATTATGCTGCAGTTGCCATATAACATTACTAGAGGACAGCAGCATCAAGATAAATCCAAAGAGAGGCTTTGAATCTGCTTGCTGAACTAGCTCTTGTTCTTGTTGGTTTTTGTTGAGCCTGTAGAATGGAGAAGTGGACTGACTGAGTGAATGAGTATCGAGGAATGATTGGACTGTATTTGTGGTGAAGGGGTTGCAGGATTTGGAAGGAAAATTGCATGAAAAAAGTGGTTAATGCACAGATGCTTGTTGAGAAATTGAGTGCGTCATCTGTCAGGCCTGGGAATCAAACCCTGCTTGTCTGGGTGAAAGGCAGGAACTTACCCACTGGACCAGACAGGCTTCCCCATCTCTAGCTTGTCAAATCTTCCCTATATCATGGCTATGATGTGTCCTGTGCAGGGGCAGCCATTAGCACTGACACCAAGGCCTGTCAGATGCTGATAGGCTTTCTTGCACAACTCAAATCCATTGAGAGCCTATGGTTCAGTGGCAAAGTCTAGTGACTTTGGTGCAGGAAGATACCACTGTACAGGGGTTTGAATCCAACCACTGCCATTAAATTATGTTTAGATGGAAAAAAATCCAGTATTTGATTTTTTGCACGTAAAAAGATTATTTTTACTTAAAAAAAATACAGGAACAATTTAAGTCATTTTTTGATTGCATTAGTTGGGCACATTTACAAATCTTGCCACCCCCACCACCACCTGCCACCTCCCTCCTTTTGCTCAAGTAGCTTAAATAGGAGCAAGGTCTTATCTTCATTTAGGAATGTATTCGATTTTTTTTCAAATTGGTGTTCTGGAGAGCACAAATATGGCCTAAGGGGGGCCAGAATTGAGCTGTATTATGTGAGGAAGGTGCCATGCAGATAATAAAATAAGTTGAATGGTGTTGATTTAATGCAGGGTAAAATTTTGTGCAGGTGAAAGAGCCCTTATTAGCTACAGTCAAAAGGTAGCATGGTGAATTTTGAAGTGATAGAAAAGGACACAGTCAGGCCTCTGATTGACTATGCCTTGAAAATGCATGATGCATCAAATGTGGGGAAGGAGCAGTTGGTTTGGCATGGCATTGCGTGGCCATGTCTGGCATGCTATGTTATGCTGTGCCTCTGACAATGAGACCAGGACAGGGACTTTAGACATCCCAGTTTTAGCATACAACCTTTACAGTAGGCACAGGAACGACCATGTTCTGTATAGAGGATTACTGCAGGTAAGTCTGGTCCCTGCTAAGTGAGGGTGGGGTCCTTATCTGAAGGCCTTCGACTGGAACAATCCTTAGCCTAAGACAATTTGGCAACTTTAGAAATCTGCTGAAGACCATTTGTTGAAGGTCCTATCGTCGTACCACTACGGAAGCTCAGAGAAGTAATCATGGGAGGAGATTATTTGCATAGGACTCCCCCTTTCTCAATCCTGTGATTATGCTGCAGTTGCCATATAACATTACTAGAGGACAGCAGCATCAAGATAAATCCAAAGAGAGGCTTTGAATCTGCTTGCTGAACTAGCTCTTGTTCTTGTTGGTTTTTGTTGAGCCTGTAGAATGGAGAAGTGGACTGACTGAGTGAATGAGTATCGAGGAATGATTGGACTGTATTTGTGGTGAAGGGGTTGCAGGATTTGGAAGGAAAATTGCATGAAAAAAGTGGTTAATGCACAGATGCTTGTTGAGAAATTGAGTGCGTCATCTGTCAGGCCTGGGAACTGAACCCTGCTTGTCTGGGTGGAAGGCAGGAACTTACCCACTGGACCAGACAGGATTCCCCATCTCTAGCTTGTCAAATCTTCCCTATATCATGGCTATGATGTGTCCTGTGCAGTGGCAGCCTTCAGCACTGACACCACGGCATGTCAGATGCTGATAGGCTCTCCTGCACAACTCAAACCCCTTGAGAACCTATGGCTCAGTGGCAAAGTATAGTGACTTTGGTGCAGGAAGATACCACTGTACAGGGGTTTGAATCCAGCCACTGCCATTAAATTATGTATAGATGGAAAAAAATCCAGTATTTGATTTTTTGCACGTAAAAAGATTATTTTTACTTAAAAAAAATACAGGAACAATATAAGTCATTTTTTGATTGCATTAGTTGGGCACATTTACAAATCTTGCCACCCCCACCACCACCTGCCACCTCCCTCCTTTTGCTCAAGTAGCTTAAATAGGAGCAAGGTCTTATCTTCATTTATGAATGTATTCGTTTTTTTTTCAAATTGGTGTTCTGGAGAGCACAAATATGGCCTAAGGGGGGCCAGAATTGAGCTGTATTATGTGAAGAAGGTTCCATGCAGATAATAAAATAGGTTGAATGGTGTTGATTTAATGCAGGGTAAATTATTGTGCAGGTTAAAGAGCCCTCATTAGCTGCAGTCAGAAGGTAGCATGTTGAATTTTGATGTGATAGAAAAGGACACAGTCAGGCCTCTGATTGACTATGCCTTGAAAATGCATGATGCAGCAAATGTGGGGAAGGGGCAGTTGGTTTGGCATGGCATTGCGCGGCCATGTCTGGCATGCTCTGTTATGCTGTGCCTCTGACAATGAGACCAGGACTGGGACTTTAGACATCCCAGTTTTAGCATACAACCTTTACAGTAGGCCCACAAACGCCCACGAACACCCATGTTCTGTATAGAGGATTACTGCAAGTAATTCTGGACCCTGCTAAGTGAGGGTGGGATCCTTATCTGAAGGCCTTCGACTGGAACAATCCTTAGCCTAAGACAATTTGGCAACTTTAGAAATCTGCTGAAGACCATTTGTTGAAGGTCCTATCATCGTACCACTACGGAAGCTCAGAGAAGTAATCATGGGAGGAGATTATTTGCATAGGACTCCCCCTTTCTCAATCCTGTGATTATGCTGCAGTTGCCATATAACATTACTAGAGGACAGCAGCATCAAGATAAATCCAAAGAGAGGCTTTGAATCTGCTTGCTGAACTAGCTCTTGTTCTTGTTGGTTTTTGTTGAGCCTGTAGAATGGAGAAGTGGACTGACTGAGTGAATGAGTATCGAGGAATGATTGGACTGTATTTGTGTTGAAGGGGTTGCAGGATTTGGAAGGAAAATTGCATGAAAAAAACGTCAATGCACAGATGCTTGCTGAGAAATTGAGTGTGTCATCTGTCAGGCCTGGGAATCGCACCCTGCTTGTCTGGGTGAAAGGCAAGAACTTACCCACTGGACCAGACAGGCTTCCCCATCTCTAGCTTGTCAAATCTTCCCTATATCATGGCTATGATGTGTCCTGTGGAGGGGCAGCCATTAGCACTGACACCAAGGCCTGTCAGATGCTGATAGGCTCTCTTGCACAACTCAAATCCATTGAGAACCTATGGCTCAGTGGCAAAGTCTAGTGACTTTGGTGCAGGAAGATATCACTGTACAGTGGTTTGAATCCAGCCACTGCCATTAAATTATGTTTAGATGGGAAAAAATCCAGTATTTGATTTTTTGCACGTAAAAAGATTATTTTTACTTAAAAAAAATACAGGAACAATATAAGTAATTTTTTGATTGCATTAGTTGGGCACATTTACAAATCTTGCCACCCCCACCACCACCTGCCACCTCCCTCCTTTTGCTCAAGTAGCTTGAATAGGAGCAAGGTCTTATCTTCATTTATGAATGTATTCGTTTTTTTGTCAAATTGGTGTTCTGGAGAGCACAAATATAGCCTAAGGGGGGGCAGAATTGAGCTGTATTATGTGAGGAAGGTGCCATGCAGATAATAAAATAGGTTGAATGGTGTTGATTTAATGCAGGGTAAAATTTTGTGCAGGTGAAAGAGCCCTTATTAGCTGCAGTCAAAAGGTAGCATGGTGAATTTTGAAGTGATAGAAAAGGACACAGTCAGGCCTCTGATTGACTATGCCTTGAAAATGCATGATGCAGCAAATGTGGGGAAGGGGCAGTTGGTTTGGCATGGCATTGCGTGGCCATGTCTGGCATGCTATGTTATGCTGTGCCTCTGAAAATGAGACCAGGACTGGGACTTTAAACATCCCAGTTTTAGCATACAACCTTTACAGTAGGCCCACGAACGCCCATGTTCTGTATAGAGGATTACTGCAGGTAAGTCTGGTCCCTGCTAAGTGAGGGTGGGGTCCTTATCTGAAGGCCTTCGACTGGAACAATCCTTAGCCTAAGACAATTTGGCAACTTTAGAAATCTGCTGAAGACCATTTGTTGAAGGTCCTATCGTCGTACCACTACGGAAGCTCAGAGAAGTAATCATGGGAGGAGATTATTTGCATAGGACTCCCCCTTTCTCAATCCTGTGATTATGCTGCAGTTGCCATATAACATTACTAGAGGACAGCAGCATCAAGATAAATCCAAAGAGAGGCTTTGAATCTGCTTGCTGAACTAGCTCTTGTTCTTGTTGGTTTTTGTTGAGCCTGTAGAATGGAGAAGTGGACTGACTGAGTGAATGAGTATCGAGGAATGATTGGACTGTATTTGTGGTGAAGGGGTTGCAGGATTTGGAAGGAAAATTGGATGAAAAAAGTGTTAATGCACAGATGCTTGCTGAGAAATTGAGTGTTTCATCTGTCAGGCCTGGGAATCGAACCCTGCTTGTCTGGGTGGAAGGCAGGAACTTACCCACTGGACTAGACAGGATTCCCCATCTCTAGTTTGTCAAATCTTCCCTATATCATGGCTATGATGTGTCCTGTGCAGGGGCAGCCATTAGCACTGACACCAAGGCCTGTCAGATGCTGATAGGCTCTCTTGCACAGCTCAAATCCATTGAGAACCTATGGCTCAGTGGCAAAGTCTAGTGACTTTGGTGCAGGAAGATACCACTGTACAGGGGTTTGAATCCAGCCACCGCCAAGAAATTATGTTTAGATGGAAAAAAATCCAGTATTTTATTTTTTGCACGTAAAAAGATTATTTTTACTTAAAAAAAATACAGGAACAATTTAAGTCATTTTTTTATTGGATTAGTTGGGCACATTTACAAATCTTGCCACCCCCACCACCACCTGCCACCTCCCTCCTTTTGCTCAAGTAGCTTAAATAGGAGCAAGGTCTTATCTTCATTTATGAATGTATTCATTTTTTTTTCAAATTGGTGTTCTGGAGAGCACAAATATGGCCTAAGGGGAGCCAGAATTGAGCTGTATTATGTGAGGAAGGTGCCATGCAGATAATAAAATAGGTTGAATGGTGTTGATTTAATGCAGGGTAAAATTTTGTGCAGGTGAAAGAGCCCTTATTAGCTGCAATCAAAAGGTAGCATGTTGAATTTTGAAGTGATAGAAAAGGACACAGTCACACCTCTGATTGACTATGCCTTGAAAATGCATGATGCAGCAAATGTGGGGAAGGAGCAGTTGGTTTGGCATGGCATTGCGTGGCCATGTCTGGCATGCTATGTTATGCTGTGCCTCTGACAATGAGACCAGGACTGGGACTTTAGACATCCCAGTTTTAGCATACAACCTTTACAGTAGGCCCTCAAACGCCCACGAACGCCCATGTTCGGTATAGAGGATTACTGCAGGTAATTCTGGTCCCTGCTAAGTGAGGGTGGGGTCCTTATCTGAAGGCCTTCGACTGGAACAATCCTTAGCCTAGGACAATTTGGCAACTTTAGAAATCTGCTGAAGACCATTTGTTGAAGGTCCTATCATCTTACCACTACGGAAGCTCAGAGAAGTAATCATGGGAGGAGATTATTTGCATAGGACTCCCCCTTTCTCAATCCTGTGATTATGCTGCAGTTGCCATATAACATTACTAGAGGACAGCAGCATCAAGATAAATCCAAAGAGAGGCTTTGAATCTGCTTGCTGAACTAGCTCTTGTTCTTGTTGGTTTTTGTTGAGCCTGCAGAATGGAGAAGTGGACTGACTGAGTGAATGAGTATCGAGGAATGATTGGACTGTATTTGTGGTGAAGGGGTTGCAGGATTTGGAAGGAAAATTGCATGAAAAAAGTGGTTAATGCACAGATGCTTGCTGAAAAATTGAGTGTGTCATCTGTCAGGCCTGGGAATTGAACCCTGCTTGTCTGGGTGGAAGGCAGGAACTTAGCCACTGGAGTAGACAGGTTTCCCCATCACTAGCTTGTCAAATCTTCCCTATATCATGGCTATGATGTGTCCTGTGCAGTGGCAGCCTTCAACACTGACACCACGGCATGTCAGATGCTGATAGGGTCTCTTGCACAACTCAAATCCATTGAGAACCTATGGCTCAGTGGCAAAGTATAGTGACTTTGGTGCAGGAATATACCATTGTACAGGGGTTTGAATCCAACCCCTGCTGTTAAGGTATGTTTAGATGGAAAAAAATCCAGTATTTGATTTTTTGCACGTAAAAAGATTATTTTTACTTAAAAAAAATACAGGAACAATTTAAGTCATTTTTTTATTGGATTAGTTGGGCACATTTACAAATCTTGCCACCCCCACCAGCACCTGCCACCTCCCTCCTTTTGCTCAAGTAGCTTAAATAGGAGCAAGGTCTTATCTTCATTTATGAATGTATTCGTTTTTTTTTCAAATTGGTGTTCTGGAGAGCACAAATATTGCCTAAGGGGGGGCAGAATTGAGCTGTATTATGTGAAGAAGGTTCCATGCAGATAATAAAATAGGTTGAATGGTGTTGATTTAATGCAGGGTAAAATATTGTGCAGATGAAAGAGCCCTCATTAGCTGCAGTCAGAAGGTAGCATGTTGAATTTTGAAGTGATAGAAAAGGACACAGTCAGGCCTCTGATTGACTATGCCTTGAAAATGCATGATGCAGCAAATGTGGGGAAGGGGCAGTTGGTTTGGCAAGGCATTGAGTGGCCATGTCTGGCATGCTATGTTATGCTGTGCCTCTGACAATGAGACCAGGACTGGGACTTTAGACATCCCAGTTTTAGCATACAACCTTTACAGTAGGCCCACAAACACCCACGAACACCCATGTTCTGTATAGAGGATTACTGCAGGTAATTCTGGACCCTGCTAAGTGAGGGTGGGGTCCTTATCTGAAGGCCTTCGACTGGAACAATCCTTAGCCTAAGACAATTTGGCAACTTTAGAAATCTGCTGAAGACCATTTGTTGAAGGTCCTATCATCGTACCACTACGGAAGCTCAGATAAGTAATCATGGGAGGAGATTATTTGCATAGGACTCCCCCTTTCTCAATCCTGTGATTATGCTGCAGTTGCCATATAACATTACTAGAGGACAGCAGCATCAAGATAAATCCAAAGAGAGGCTTTGAATCTGCTTGCTGAACTAGCTCTTGTTCTTGTTGGTTTTTGTTGAGCCTGTAGAATGGAGAAGTGGACTGACTGAGTGAATGAGTATCGAGGAATGATTGGACTGTATTTGTGGTGAAGGGGTTGCAGGATTTGGAAGGAAAATTGCATGAAAAAAGTGGTTAATGCACATATGCTTGCTGAGAAATTGAGTGTGTCATCTGTCAGGCCTGGGATTCGATCCCTGCTTGTCTAGGTGGAAGGCAGGAACTTGCCCACTGGACCAGACAGGCTTCCCCATCTCTAGCTGGTCAAATCTTTCCTATATCATGGCTGTGATGTGTCCTGTGCAGTGGCAGCCTTCAGCACTGACACCACGGCGTGTCAGATGCTGATAGGGTCTCTTGCACAACTGAAATCCATTGAGAACCTATGGCTCAGTGGCAAAGTATAGTGACTTTGGTGCAGGAATATGCCACTGTACAGGGGTTTGAATCCAGCCCCTGCTGTTAAGGTATGTTTAGATGGAAAAAAATCCAGTATTTGATTTTTTGCACGTAAAAAGATTATTTTTACTTAAAAAAATACAGGAATAATTTAAGTCATTTTTTTATTGGATTAGTTGGGAACATTTACAAATCTTGCCACCCCCACCACCACCTGCCACCTCCATCCTTTTGCTCACGTAGCTTAAATAGGAGGAAGGTCTTATCTTCATTTATGAATGTATTCGATTTTTTTTCAAATTGGTGTTCTGCAGAGCACAAATATGGCCTAAGGGGGGCCAGAATTGAGCTGTATTATGTGAAGAAGGTTCCATGCAGATAATAAAATAGGTTGAATGGTGTTGATTTAATGCAGGGTAAAATATTGTGCAGGTGAAAGAGCCCTCATTAGCTGCAGTCAGAAGGTAGCATGTTGAATTTTGAAGTGATAGAAAAGGACACAGTCAGGCCTCTGATTGACTATGCCTTGAAAATGCATGATGCAGCAAATGTGGGGAAGAGGCAGTTGGTTTGGCATGGCATTGCGTGGCCATGTCTGGCATGCTATGTTATGCTGTGCCTCTGACAATGAGACCAGGACTGGGACTGGGACTTTAGACATCCCAGTTTTAGCATACAACCTTTACAATAGACCCACGAACGCCCACGAATACCCATGTTCTGTAAAGAGGATTACTGCAGGTAATTATGGACACTGCTAAGTGAGGGTGGGGTCCTTATCTGAAGGCCTTCGACTGGAACAATCATTAGCCTAAGACAATTTGGCAACTTTAGAAATCTGCTGAAGACCATTTGTTGAAGGTCCTATCATCGTACCACTACGGAAGCTCAGATAAGTAATCATGGGAGGAGATTATTTGCATAGGACTCCCCCTTTCTCAATCCTGTGATTGTGCTGCAGTTGCCATATAACAATACTAGAGGACAGCAGCATCAAGATAAATCCAAAGAGAGGCTTTGAATCTGCTTGCTGAACTAGCTCTTGTTCTTGTTGGTTTTTTTTGAGCCTGTAGAATGGAGAAGTGGACTGACTGAGTGAATGAGTATCGAGGAATGATTGGACTGTATTTGTGGTGAAGGGGTTGCAGGATTTGGAAGGAAAATTGCATGAAATAAGTGGTTAATGCACATATGCTTGCTGAGAAATTGAGTGTGTCATACTGTCAGGCCTGGGATTCGAACCCTGCTTGTTTGGGTGGAAGGCAGGAACTTACCCACTGGACCAGACAGGCTTCCCCATCTCGAGATTGTCAAATCTTCCCTATATCATGGCTATGATGTGTCCTGTGCAGTGTCAGCCATGAGCACTGACACCACGGCCTGTCAGATGCTGATAGAGTCTCTTGCACATCTCAAATCCATCCAGAGCCTATGGCTCAGTGGCAAAGTCTAGTGACTTTGGTGCAGGAAGATACCACTGGACAGGGGTTAGAATCCAGCCACTGCCATTAAATTATGTTTAGATGCAAAAAAATCCAGTATTTGATTTTTTGCACGTAAAAAGATTATTTTTACTTAAAAAAAATACAGGAACAATTTTATTCATTTTTTTATTGCATTAGTTGGGCACATTTACAAATCTTGCCACCCCCACCACCACCTGCCACCTCCCTCCTTTTGCTCAAGTAGCTTAAATAGGAGCAACGTCTTATCTTCATTTATGAATGTATTCGTTTTTTTTCAAATTGGTGTTCTGCAGAGCACAAATATGGCCTAAGGGGAGCCAGAATTGAGCTGTATTATGTGAGGAAGGTTCCATGCAGATAATAAAATAGATTGAATGGTGTTGATTTAATGCAGGGTAAAATTTTGGGCAGGTGAAAGAGCCCTTATTAGCTGCAGTCAGACGGTAGCATGTTGAATTTTGAAGTGATAGAAAAGGACACAGTCAGGCCTCTGATTGACTATGCCTTGAAAATGCATGATGCAGCAAATGTTGGGAAGGGGCAGTTGGTTTGGCATGGCATTGCGTGGCCATGTCTGGCATGCTATGTTATGCTGTGCCTCTGACAATGAGACCAGGACTGGGACTTTAGACATCCCAGTTTTAGCATACAACCTTTACAGTAGGCCTACAAACGCCCACGAACGCCCATGTTCTGTATAGAGGATTACTGCAGGTAATTCTGGACCCTGCTAAGTGAGGGTGGGGTCCTTATCTGAAGGCCTTCGACTGGAACAATCCTTAGCCTAAGACAATTTGGCAACTTTAGAAATCTGCTGAAGACCATTTGTTGAAGGTCCTATTATCTTACCACTACGGAAGCTCAGAGAAGTAATCATGGGAGGAGATTATTTGCATAGGACTCCCCCTTTCTCAATCCTGTGATTATGCTGCAGTTGCCATATAACATTACTAGAGGACAGCAGCATCAAGATAAATCCAAAGAGAGGCTTTGAATCTGCGTGCTGAACTAGCTCTTGTTCTTGTTGGTTTTTGTTGAGCCTGCAGAATGGAGAAGTGGACTGACTGAGTGAATGAGTATCGAGGAATGATTGGACTGTATTTGTGGTGAAGGGGTTGCAGGATTTGGAAGGAAAATTGCATGAAAAAAGTGGTTAATGCACAGATGCTTGCTGAGAAATTGAGTGTGTGTCATCTGTCAGGCCTGGGAATCGAACCCTGCTTGTCTGGGTGGAAGGCAAGAACTTACCCACTGGACTAGACAGGATTCCCCATCTCTAGTTTGTCAACTCTTCCCTATATTATGGCTATGATGTGTCCTGTGCAGTGGCAGCCTTCAGCACTGACACCACAGCATGTCAGATGCTGATAGGGTCTCTTGCACAACTCAAATTAATTGAGAACCTATGGCTCAGTGGCAAAGTATAGTGACTTTGGTGCAGGAATATACCACTGGACAGGGGTTTGAATCCAGCCCCTGCCGTTAAGCTATGATTAGATGGAAAAAAAAACACTATTTGATTTTTTGCACGTAAAAAGATAATTTTTACTTAAAAAAAATACAGGAACAATTTAAGTCATTTTTTGTTTGCATTAGTTGGGCACATTTACAAATCTTGCCACCCCCACCACCACCTGCCACCTCCCTCCTTTTGCTCAAGTATCTTAAATAGGAGCAAGGTCTTATCTTCATTTATGAATGTATTCGTTTTTTTTTTCAAATTGGTGTTCTGGAGAGCACAAATATGGCCTAAGGGGGGCCAGAATTGAGCTGTATTATGTGAAGAAGGTTCCATGCAGATAATAAAATAGGTTGAATGGTGTTGATTTAATGCAGGGTAAAATATTGTGCAGGTGAAAGAGCCCTCATTAGCTGCAGTCAGAAGGTAGCATGTTGAATTTTGATGTGATAGAAAAGGACACAGTCAGGCCTCTGATTGACTATGCCTTGAAAATGCATGATGCAGCAAATGTGGGGAAGGGGCAGTTGGTTTGGCATGGCATTGCGCGGCCATGTCTGGCATGCTCTGTTATGCTGTGCCTCTGACAATGAGACCAGGACTGGGACTTTAGACATCCCAGTTTTAGCATACAACCTTTACAGTAGGCCCACAAACGCCCACGAACACCCATGTTCTGTATAGAGGATTACTGCAAGTAATTCTGGACCCTGCTAAGTGAGGGTGGGATCCTTATCTGAAGGCCTTCGACTGGAACAATCCTTAGCCTAAGACAATTTGGCAACTTTAGAAATCTGCTGAAGACCATTTGTTGAAGGTCCTATCATCGTACCACTACGGAAGCTCAGAGAAGTAATCATGGGAGGAGATTATTTGCATAGGACTCCCCCTTTCTCAATCCTGTGATTATGCTGCAGTTGCCATATAACATTACTAGAGGACAGCAGCATCAAGATAAATCCAAAGAGAGGCTTTGAATCTGCTTGCTGAACTAGCTCTTGTTCTTGTTGGTTTTTGTTGAGCCTGTAGAATGGAGAAGTGGACTGACTGAGTGAATGAGTATCGAGGAATGATTGGACTGTATTTGTGTTGAAGGGGTTGCAGGATTTGGAAGGAAAATTGCATGAAAAAAACGTCAATGCACAGATGCTTGCTGAGAAATTGAGTGTGTCATCTGTCAGGCCTGGGAATCGCACCCTGCTTGTCTGGGTGAAAGGCAAGAACTTACCCACTGGACCAGACAGGCTTCCCCATCTCTAGCTTGTCAAATCTTCCCTATATCATGGCTATGATGTGTCCTGTGGAGGGGCAGCCATTAGCACTGACACCAAGGCCTGTCAGATGCTGATAGGCTCTCTTGCACAACTCAAATCCATTGAGAACCTATGGCTCAGAGGCAAAGTCTAGTGACTTTGGTGCAGGAAGATATCACTGTACAGTGGTTTGAATCCAGCCACTGCCATTAAATTATGTTTAGATGGGAAAAAATCCAGTATTTGATTTTTTGCACGTAAAAAGATTATTTTTACTTAAAAAAAATACAGGAACAATATAAGTAATTTTTTGATTGCATTAGTTGGGCACATTTACAAATCTTGCCACCCCCACCACCACCTGCCACCTCCCTCCTTTTGCTCAAGTAGCTTGAATAGGAGCAAGGTCTTATCTTCATTTATGAATGTATTCGTTTTTTTGTCAAATTGGTGTTCTGGAGAGCACAAATATAGCCTAAGGGGGGGCAGAATTGAGCTGTATTATGTGAGGAAGGTGCCATGCAGATAATAAAATAGGTTGAATGGTGTTGATTTAATGCAGGGTAAAATTTTGTGCAGGTGAAAGAGCCCTTATTAGCTGCAGTCAAAAGGTAGCATGGTGAATTTTGAAGTGATAGAAAAGGACACAGTCAGGCCTCTGATTGACTATGCCTTGAAAATGCATGATGCAGCAAATGTGGGGAAGGGGCAGTTGGTTTGGCATGGCATTGCGTGGCCATGTCTGGCATGCTATGTTATGCTGTGCCTCTGACAATGAGACCAGGACTGGGACTTTAAACATCCCAGTTTTAGCATACAACCTTTACAGTAGGCCCACGAACGCCCATGTTCTGTATAGAGGATTACTGCAGGTAAGTCTGGTCCCTGCTAAGTGAGGGTGGGGTCCTTATCTGAAGGCCTTCGACTGGAACAATCCTTAGCCTAAGACAATTTGGCAACTTTAGAAATCTGCTGAAGACCATTTGTTGAAGGTCCTATCGTCGTACCACTACGGAAGCTCAGAGAAGTAATCATGGGAGGAGATTATTTGCATAGGACTCCCCCTTTCTCAATCCTGTGATTATGCTGCAGTTGCCATATAACATTACTAGAGGACAGCAGCATCAAGATAAATCCAAAGAGAGGCTTTGAATCTGCTTGCTGAACTAGCTCTTGTTCTTGTTGGTTTTTGTTGAGCCTGTAGAATGGAGAAGTGGACTGACTGAGTGAATGAGTATCGAGGAATGATTGGACTGTATTTGTGGTGAAGGGGTTGCAGGATTTGGAAGGAAAATTGGATGAAAAAAGTGTTAATGCACAGATGCTTGCTGAGAAATTGAGTGTTTCATCTGTCAGGCCTGGGAATTGAACCCTGCTTGTCTGGGTGGAAGGCAGGAACTTACCCACTGGACTAGACAGGATTCCCCATCTCTAGTTTGTCAAATCTTCCCTATATCATGGCTATGATGTGTCCTGTGCAGGGGCAGCCATTAGCACTGACACCAAGGCCTGTCAGATGCTGATAGGCTCTCTTGCACAGCTCAAATCCATTGAGAACCTATGGCTCAGTGGCAAAGTCTAGTGACTTTGGTGCAGGAAGATACCACTGTACAGGGGTTTGAATCCAGCCACCGCCAAGAAATTATGTTTAGATGGAAAAAAATCCAGTATTTTATTTTTTGCACGTAAAAAGATTATTTTTACTTAAAAAAAATACAGGAACAATTTAAGTCATTTTTTTATTGGATTAGTTGGGCACATTTACAAATCTTGCCACCCCCACCACCACCTGCCACCTCCCTCCTTTTGCTCAAGTAGCTTAAATAGGAGCAAGGTCTTATCTTCATTTATGAATGTATTCATTTTTTTTTCAAATTGGTGTTCTGGAGAGCACAAATATGGCCTAAGGGGAGCCAGAATTGAGCTGTATTATGTGAGGAAGGTGCCATGCAGATAATAAAATAGGTTGAATGGTGTTGATTTAATGCAGGGTAAAATTTTGTGCAGGTGAAAGAGCCCTTATTAGCTGCAATCAAAAGGTAGCATGTTGAATTTTGAAGTGATAGAAAAGGACACAGTCACACCTCTGATTGACTATGCCTTGAAAATGCATGATGCAGCAAATGTGGGGAAGGAGCAGTTGGTTTGGCATGGCATTGCGTGGCCATGTCTGGCATGCTATGTTATGCTGTGCCTCTGACAATGAGACCAGGACTGGGACTTTAGACATCCCAGTTTTAGCATACAACCTTTACAGTAGGCCCTCAAACGCCCACGAACGCCCATGTTCGGTATAGAGGATTACTGCAGGTAATTCTGGTCCCTGCTAAGTGAGGGTGGGGTCCTTATCTGAAGGCCTTCGACTGGAACAATCCTTAGCCTAGGACAATTTGGCAACTTTAGAAATCTGCTGAAGACCATTTGTTGAAGGTCCTATCATCTTACCACTACGGAAGCTCAGAGAAGTAATCATGGGAGGAGATTATTTGCATAGGACTCCCCCTTTCTCAATCCTGTGATTATGCTGCAGTTGCCATATAACATTACTAGAGGACAGCAGCATCAAGATAAATCCAAAGAGAGGCTTTGAATCTGCTTGCTGAACTAGCTCTTGTTCTTGTTGGTTTTTGTTGAGCCTGCAGAATGGAGAAGTGGACTGACTGAGTGAATGAGTATCGAGGAATGATTGGACTGTATTTGTGGTGAAGGGGTTGCAGGATTTGGAAGGAAAATTGCATGAAAAAAGTGGTTAATGCACAGATGCTTGCTGAAAAATTGAGTGTGTCATCTGTCAGGCCTGGGAATTGAACCCTGCTTGTCTGGGTGGAAGGCAGGAACTTAGCCACTGGAGTAGACAGGTTTCCCCATCACTAGCTTGTCAAATCTTCCCTATATCATGGCTATGATGTGTCCTGTGCAGTGGCAGCCTTCAACACTGACACCACGGCATGTCAGATGCTGATAGGGTCTCTTGCACAACTCAAATCCATTGAGAACCTATGGCTCAGTGGCAAAGTATAGTGACTTTGGTGCAGGAATATACCATTGTACAGGGGTTTGAATCCAACCCCTGCTGTTAAGGTATGTTTAGATGGAAAAAAATCCAGTATTTGATTTTTTGCACGTAAAAAGATTATTTTTACTTAAAAAAAATACAGGAACAATTTAAGTCATTTTTTTATTGGATTAGTTGGGCACATTTACAAATCTTGCCACCCCCACCAGCACCTGCCACCTCCCTCCTTTTGCTCAAGTAGCTTAAATAGGAGCAAGGTCTTATCTTCATTTATGAATGTATTCGTTTTTTTTTCAAATTGGTGTTCTGGAGAGCACAAATATTGCCTAAGGGGGGGCAGAATTGAGCTGTATTATGTGAAGAAGGTTCCATGCAGATAATAAAATAGGTTGAATGGTGTTGATTTAATGCAGGGTAAAATATTGTGCAGATGAAAGAGCCCTCATTAGCTGCAGTCAGAAGGTAGCATGTTGAATTTTGAAGTGATAGAAAAGGACACAGTCAGGCCTCTGATTGACTATGCCTTGAAAATGCATGATGCAGCAAATGTGGGGAAGGGGCAGTTGGTTTGGCAAGGCATTGAGTGGCCATGTCTGGCATGCTATGTTATGCTGTGCCTCTGACAATGAGACCAGGACTGGGACTTTAGACATCCCAGTTTTAGCATACAACCTTTACAGTAGGCCCACAAACACCCACGAACACCCATGTTCTGTATAGAGGATTACTGCAGGTAATTCTGGACCCTGCTAAGTGAGGGTGGGGTCCTTATCTGAAGGCCTTCGACTGGAACAATCCTTAGCCTAAGACAATTTGGCAACTTTAGAAATCTGCTGAAGACCATTTGTTGAAGGTCCTATCATCGTACCACTACGGAAGCTCAGAGAAGTAATCATGGGAGGAGATTATTTGCATAGGACTCCCCCTTTCTCAATCCTGTGATTATGCTGCAGTTGCCATATAACATTACTAGAGGACAGCAGCATCAAGATAAATCCAAAGAGAGGCTTTGAATCTGCTTGCTGAACTAGCTCTTGTTCTTGTTGGTTTTTGTTGAGCCTGTAGAATGGAGAAGTGGACTGACTGAGTGAATGAGTATCGAGGAATGATTGGACTGTATTTGTGTTGAAGGGGTTGCAGGATTTGGAAGGAAAATTGCATGAAAAAAACATCAATGCACAGATGCTTGCTGAGAAATTGAGTGTGTCATCTGTCAGGCCTGGGAATCGCACCCTGCTTGTCTGGGTGAAAGGCAAGAACTTACCCACTGGACCAGACAGGCTTCCCCATCTCTAGCTTGTCAAATCTTCCCTATATCATGGCTATGATGTGTCCTGTGGAGGGGCAGCCATTAGCACTGACACCAAGGCCTGTCAGATGCTGATAGGCTCTCTTGCACAACTCAAATCCATTGAGAACCTATGGCTCAGAGGCAAAGTCTAGTGACTTTGGTGCAGGAAGATATCACTGTACAGTGGTTTGAATCCAGCCACTGCCATTAAATTATGTTTAGATGGGAAAAAATCCAGTATTTGATTTTTTGCACGTAAAAAGATTATTTTTACTTAAAAAAAATACAGGAACAATATAAGTAATTTTTTGATTGCATTAGTTGGGCACATTTACAAATCTTGCCACCCCCACCACCACCTGCCACCTCCCTCCTTTTGCTCAAGTAGCTTGAATAGGAGCAAGGTCTTATCTTCATTTATGAATGTATTCGTTTTTTTGTCAAATTGGTGTTCTGGAGAGCACAAATATAGCCTAAGGGGGGGCAGAATTGAGCTGTATTATGTGAGGAAGGTGCCATGCAGATAATAAAATAGGTTGAATGGTGTTGATTTAATGCAGGGTAAAATTTTGTGCAGGTGAAAGAGCCCTTATTAGCTGCAGTCAAAAGGTAGCATGGTGAATTTTGAAGTGATAGAAAAGGACACAGTCAGGCCTCTGATTGACTATGCCTTGAAAATGCATGATGCAGCAAATGTGGGGAAGGGGCAGTTGGTTTGGCATGGCATTGCGTGGCCATGTCTGGCATGCTATGTTATGCTGTGCCTCTGACAATGAGACCAGGACTGGGACTTTAAACATCCCAGTTTTAGCATACAACCTTTACAGTAGGCCCACGAACGCCCATGTTCTGTATAGAGGATTACTGCAGGTAAGTCTGGTCCCTGCTAAGTGAGGGTGGGGTCCTTATCTGAAGGCCTTCGACTGGAACAATCCTTAGCCTAAGACAATTTGGCAACTTTAGAAATCTGCTGAAGACCATTTGTTGAAGGTCCTATCGTCGTACCACTACGGAAGCTCAGAGAAGTAATCATGGGAGGAGATTATTTGCATAGGACTCCCCCTTTCTCAATCCTGTGATTATGCTGCAGTTGCCATATAACATTACTAGAGGACAGCAGCATCAAGATAAATCCAAAGAGAGGCTTTGAATCTGCTTGCTGAACTAGCTCTTGTTCTTGTTGGTTTTTGTTGAGCCTGTAGAATGGAGAAGTGGACTGACTGAGTGAATGAGTATCGAGGAATGATTGGACTGTATTTGTGGTGAAGGGGTTGCAGGATTTGGAAGGAAAATTGGATGAAAAAAGTGTTAATGCACAGATGCTTGCTGAGAAATTGAGTGTTTCATCTGTCAGGCCTGGGAATCGAACCCTGCTTGTCTGGGTGGAAGGCAGGAACTTACCCACTGGACTAGACAGGATTCCCCATCTCTAGTTTGTCAAATCTTCCCTATATCATGGCTATGATGTGTCCTGTGCAGGGGCAGCCATTAGCACTGACACCAAGGCCTGTCAGATGCTGATAGGCTCTCTTGCACAGCTCAAATCCATTGAGAACCTATGGCTCAGTGGCAAAGTCTAGTGACTTTGGTGCAGGAAGATACCACTGTACAGGGGTTTGAATCCAGCCACCGCCAAGAAATTATGTTTAGATGGAAAAAAATCCAGTATTTTATTTTTTGCACGTAAAAAGATTATTTTTACTTAAAAAAAATACAGGAACAATTTAAGTCATTTTTTTATTGGATTAGTTGGGCACATTTACAAATCTTGCCACCCCCACCACCACCTGCCACCTCCCTCCTTTTGCTCAAGTAGCTTAAATAGGAGCAAGGTCTTATCTTCATTTATGAATGTATTCATTTTTTTTTCAAATTGGTGTTCTGGAGAGCACAAATATGGCCTAAGGGGAGCCAGAATTGAGCTGTATTATGTGAGGAAGGTGCCATGCAGATAATAAAATAGGTTGAATGGTGTTGATTTAATGCAGGGTAAAATTTTGTGCAGGTGAAAGAGCCCTTATTAGCTGCAATCAAAAGGTAGCATGTTGAATTTTGAAGTGATAGAAAAGGACACAGTCACACCTCTGATTGACTATGCCTTGAAAATGCATGATGCAGCAAATGTGGGGAAGGAGCAGTTGGTTTGGCATGGCATTGCGTGGCCATGTCTGGCATGCTATGTTATGCTGTGCCTCTGACAATGAGACCAGGACTGGGACTTTAGACATCCCAGTTTTAGCATACAACCTTTACAGTAGGCCCTCAAACGCCCACGAACGCCCATGTTCGGTATAGAGGATTACTGCAGGTAATTCTGGTCCCTGCTAAGTGAGGGTGGGGTCCTTATCTGAAGGCCTTCGACTGGAACAATCCTTAGCCTAGGACAATTTGGCAACTTTAGAAATCTGCTGAAGACCATTTGTTGAAGGTCCTATCATCTTACCACTACGGAAGCTCAGAGAAGTAATCATGGGAGGAGATTATTTGCATAGGACTCCCCCTTTCTCAATCCTGTGATTATGCTGCAGTTGCCATATAACATTACTAGAGGACAGCAGCATCAAGATAAATCCAAAGAGAGGCTTTGAATCTGCTTGCTGAACTAGCTCTTGTTCTTGTTGGTTTTTGTTGAGCCTGCAGAATGGAGAAGTGGACTGACTGAGTGAATGAGTATCGAGGAATGATTGGACTGTATTTGTGGTGAAGGGGTTGCAGGATTTGGAAGGAAAATTGCATGAAAAAAGTGGTTAATGCACAGATGCTTGCTGAAAAATTGAGTGTGTCATCTGTCAGGCCTGGGAATTGAACCCTGCTTGTCTGGGTGGAAGGCAGGAACTTAGCCACTGGAGTAGACAGGTTTCCCCATCACTAGCTTGTCAAATCTTCCCTATATCATGGCTATGATGTGTCCTGTGCAGTGGCAGCCTTCAACACTGACACCACGGCATGTCAGATGCTGATAGGGTCTCTTGCACAACTCAAATCCATTGAGAACCTATGGCTCAGTGGCAAAGTATAGTGACTTTGG
This sequence comes from Pleurodeles waltl, assembly GCF_031143425.1. NCBI lineage: Eukaryota > Metazoa > Chordata > Amphibia > Caudata > Salamandridae > Pleurodeles > Pleurodeles waltl. The sequence goes on along the minus strand of NC_090437.1, from coordinate 373,015,296 downwards.
TGCAGGAATATACCATTGTACAGGGGTTTGAATCCAACCCCTGCTGTTAAGGTATGTTTAGATGGAAAAAAATCCAGTATTTGATTTTTTGCACGTAAAAAGATTATTTTTACTTAAAAAAAATACAGGAACAATTTAAGTCATTTTTTTATTGGATTAGTTGGGCACATTTACAAATCTTGCCACCCCCACCAGCACCTGCCACCTCCCTCCTTTTGCTCAAGTAGCTTAAATAGGAGCAAGGTCTTATCTTCATTTATGAATGTATTCGTTTTTTTTTCAAATTGGTGTTCTGGAGAGCACAAATATTGCCTAAGGGGGGGCAGAATTGAGCTGTATTATGTGAAGAAGGTTCCATGCAGATAATAAAATAGGTTGAATGGTGTTGATTTAATGCAGGGTAAAATATTGTGCAGATGAAAGAGCCCTCATTAGCTGCAGTCAGAAGGTAGCATGTTGAATTTTGAAGTGATAGAAAAGGACACAGTCAGGCCTCTGATTGACTATGCCTTGAAAATGCATGATGCAGCAAATGTGGGGAAGGGGCAGTTGGTTTGGCAAGGCATTGAGTGGCCATGTCTGGCATGCTATGTTATGCTGTGCCTCTGACAATGAGACCAGGACTGGGACTTTAGACATCCCAGTTTTAGCATACAACCTTTACAGTAGGCCCACAAACACCCACGAACACCCATGTTCTGTATAGAGGATTACTGCAGGTAATTCTGGACCCTGCTAAGTGAGGGTGGGGTCCTTATCTGAAGGCCTTCGACTGGAACAATCCTTAGCCTAAGACAATTTGGCAACTTTAGAAATCTGCTGAAGACCATTTGTTGAAGGTCCTATCATCGTACCACTACGGAAGCTCAGATAAGTAATCATGGGAGGAGATTATTTGCATAGGACTCCCCCTTTCTCAATCCTGTGATTATGCTGCAGTTGCCATATAACATTACTAGAGGACAGCAGCATCAAGATAAATCCAAAGAGAGGCTTTGAATCTGCTTGCTGAACTAGCTCTTGTTCTTGTTGGTTTTTGTTGAGCCTGTAGAATGGAGAAGTGGACTGACTGAGTGAATGAGTATCGAGGAATGATTGGACTGTATTTGTGGTGAAGGGGTTGCAGGATTTGGAAGGAAAATTGCATGAAAAAAGTGGTTAATGCACATATGCTTGCTGAGAAATTGAGTGTGTCATCTGTCAGGCCTGGGATTCGATCCCTGCTTGTCTAGGTGGAAGGCAGGAACTTGCCCACTGGACCAGACAGGCTTCCCCATCTCTAGCTGGTCAAATCTTTCCTATATCATGGCTGTGATGTGTCCTGTGCAGTGGCAGCCTTCAGCACTGACACCACGGCGTGTCAGATGCTGATAGGGTCTCTTGCACAACTGAAATCCATTGAGAACCTATGGCTCAGTGGCAAAGTATAGTGACTTTGGTGCAGGAATATGCCACTGTACAGGGGTTTGAATCCAGCCCCTGCTGTTAAGGTATGTTTAGATGGAAAAAAATCCAGTATTTGATTTTTTGCACGTAAAAAGATTATTTTTACTTAAAAAAATACAGGAATAATTTAAGTCATTTTTTTATTGGATTAGTTGGGAACATTTACAAATCTTGCCACCCCCACCACCACCTGCCACCTCCATCCTTTTGCTCACGTAGCTTAAATAGGAGGAAGGTCTTATCTTCATTTATGAATGTATTCGATTTTTTTTCAAATTGGTGTTCTGCAGAGCACAAATATGGCCTAAGGGGGGCCAGAATTGAGCTGTATTATGTGAAGAAGGTTCCATGCAGATAATAAAATAGGTTGAATGGTGTTGATTTAATGCAGGGTAAAATATTGTGCAGGTGAAAGAGCCCTCATTAGCTGCAGTCAGAAGGTAGCATGTTGAATTTTGAAGTGATAGAAAAGGACACAGTCAGGCCTCTGATTGACTATGCCTTGAAAATGCATGATGCAGCAAATGTGGGGAAGAGGCAGTTGGTTTGGCATGGCATTGCGTGGCCATGTCTGGCATGCTATGTTATGCTGTGCCTCTGACAATGAGACCAGGACTGGGACTGGGACTTTAGACATCCCAGTTTTAGCATACAACCTTTACAATAGACCCACGAACGCCCACGAATACCCATGTTCTGTAAAGAGGATTACTGCAGGTAATTCTGGACACTGCTAAGTGAGGGTGGGGTCCTTATCTGAAGGCCTTCGACTGGAACAATCATTAGCCTAAGACAATTTGGCAACTTTAGAAATCTGCTGAAGACCATTTGTTGAAGGTCCTATCATCGTACCACTACGGAAGCTCAGATAAGTAATCATGGGAGGAGATTATTTGCATAGGACTCCCCCTTTCTCAATCCTGTGATTGTGCTGCAGTTGCCATATAACAATACTAGAGGACAGCAGCATCAAGATAAATCCAAAGAGAGGCTTTGAATCTGCTTGCTGAACTAGCTCTTGTTCTTGTTGGTTTTTTTTGAGCCTGTAGAATGGAGAAGTGGACTGACTGAGTGAATGAGTATCGAGGAATGATTGGACTGTATTTGTGGTGAAGGGGTTGCAGGATTTGGAAGGAAAATTGCATGAAATAAGTGGTTAATGCACATATGCTTGCTGAGAAATTGAGTGTGTCATACTGTCAGGCCTGGGATTCGAACCCTGCTTGTTTGGGTGGAAGGCAGGAACTTACCCACTGGACCAGACAGGCTTCCCCATCTCGAGATTGTCAAATCTTCCCTATATCATGGCTATGATGTGTCCTGTGCAGTGTCAGCCATGAGCACTGACACCACGGCTTGTCAGATGCTGATAGAGTCTCTTGCACATCTCAAATCCATCCAGAGCCTATGGCTCAGTGGCAAAGTCTAGTGACTTTGGTGCAGGAAGATACCACTGGACAGCGGTTAGAATCCAGCCACTGCCTTTAAATTATGTTTAGATGCAAAAAAATCCAGTATTTGATTTTTTGCACGTAAAAAGATTATTTTTACTTAAAAAAAATACAGGAACAATTTTATTCATTTTTTTATTGCATTAGTTGGGCACATTTACAAATCTTGCCACCCCCACCACCACCTGCCACCTCCCTCCTTTTGCTCAAGTAGCTTAAATAGGAGCAACGTCTTATCTTCATTTATGAATGTATTCGTTTTTTTTTAAATTGGTGTTCTGCAGAGCACAAATATGGCCTAAGGGGAGCCAGAATTGAGCTGTATTATGTGAGGAAGGTTCCATGCAGATAATAAAATAGATTGAATGGTGTTGATTTAATGCAGGGTAAAATTTTGGGCAGGTGAAAGAGCCCTTATTAGCTGCAGTCAGACGGTAGCATGTTGAATTTTGAAGTGATAGAAAAGGACACAGTCAGGCCTCTGATTGACTATGCCTTGAAAATGCATGATGCAGCAAATGTTGGGAAGGGGCAGTTGGTTTGGCATGGCATTGCGTGGCCATGTCTGGCATGCTATGTTATGCTGTGCCTCTGACAATGAGACCAGGACTGGGACTTTAGACATCCCAGTTTTAGCATACAACCTTTACAGTAGGCCTACAAACGCCCACGAACGCCCATGTTCTGTATAGAGGATTACTGCAGGTAATTCTGGACCCTGCTAAGTGAGGGTGGGGTCCTTATCTGAAGGCCTTCGACTGGAACAATCCTTAGCCTAAGACAATTTGGCAACTTTAGAAATCTGCTGAAGACCATTTGTTGAAGGTCCTATTATCTTACCACTACGGAAGCTCAGAGAAGTAATCATGGGAGGAGATTATTTGCATAGGACTCCCCCTTTCTCAATCCTGTGATTATGCTGCAGTTGCCATATAACATTACTAGAGGACAGCAGCATCAAGATAAATCCAAAGAGAGGCTTTGAATCTGCGTGCTGAACTAGCTCTTGTTCTTGTTGGTTTTTGTTGAGCCTGCAGAATGGAGAAGTGGACTGACTGAGTGAATGAGTATCGAGGAATGATTGGACTGTATTTGTGGTGAAGGGGTTGCAGGATTTGGAAGGAAAATTGCATGAAAAAAGTGGTTAATGCACAGATGCTTGCTGAGAAATTGAGTGTGTGTCATCTGTCAGGCCTGGGAATCGAACCCTGCTTGTCTGGGTGGAAGGCAAGAACTTACCCACTGGACTAGACAGGATTCCCCATCTCTAGTTTGTCAAATCTTCCCTATATTATGGCTATGATGTGTCCTGTGCAGTGGCAGCCTTCAGCACTGACACCACAGCATGTCAGATGCTGATAGGGTCTCTTGCACAACTCAAATTAATTGAGAACCTATGGCTCAGTGGCAAAGTATAGTGACTTTGGTGCAGGAATATACCACTGGACAGGGGTTTGAATCCAGCCCCTGCCGTTAAGCTATGATTAGATGGAAAAAAAAACACTATTTGATTTTTTGCACGTAAAAAGATTATTTTTACTTAAAAAAAATACAGGAACAATTTAAGTCATTTTTTGTTTGCATTAGTTGGGCACATTTACAAATCTTGCCACCCCCACCACCACCTGCCACCTCCCTCCTTTTGCTCAAGTATCTTAAATAGGAGCAAGGTCTTATCTTCATTTATGAATGTATTCGTTTTTTTTTTCAAATTGGTGTTCTGGAGAGCACAAATATGGCCTAAGGGGGGCCAGAATTGAGCTGTATTATGTGAAGAAGGTTCCATGCAGATAATAAAATAGGTTGAATGGTGTTGATTTAATGCAGGGTAAAATATTGTGCAGGTGAAAGAGCCCTCATTAGCTGCAGTCAGAAGGTAGCATGTTGAATTTTGAAGTGATAGAAAAGGACACAGTCAGGCCTCTGATTGACTATGCCTTGAAAATGCATGATGCAGCAAATGTGGGGAAGGGGCAGTTGGTTTGGCATGGCATTGTGTGGCCATGTCTGGCATGCTATGTTATGCTGTGCCTCTGACAATGAGACCAGGACTGGGACTTTAGACATCCCAGTTTTAGCATACAAGCTTTACAGTAGGCCCACAAACGCCCACGAACACCCATGTTCTGTATAGAGGATTAATGCAGGTAATTCTGGACCCTGCTAAGTGAGGGTGGGGTCCTTATCTGAAGGCCTTCGACTGGAACAATCCTTAGCCTAAGACAATTTGGCAACTTTAGAAATCTGCTGAAGACCATTTGATGAAGGTCCTATCATCGTACCACTACGGAAGCTCAGAGAAGTAATCATGGGAGGAGATTAATTGCATAGGACTCCCCCTTTCTCAATCCTGTGATTATGCTGCAGTTGCCATATAACATTACTAGAGGACAGCAGCATCAAGATAAATCCAAAGAGAGGCTTTGAATCTGCTTGCTGAACTAGCTCTTGTTCTTGTTGGTTTTTGTTGAGCCTGTAGAATGGAGAAGTGGACTGACTGAGTGAATGAGTATCGAGGAATGATTGGACTGTATTTGTGGTGAAGGGGTTGCAGGATTTGGAAGGAAAATTGCATGAAAAAAGTGGTTAATGCACAGATGCTTGCTGAGAAATTGAGTGTGTGTCATCTGTCAGGCCTGGGAATCGAACCCTGCTTGTCTGGGTGGAAGGCAAGAACTTACCCACTGGACTAGACAGGATTCCCCATCTCTAGTTTGTCAAATCTTCCCTATATTATGGCTATGATGTGTCCTGTGCAGTGGCAGCCTTCAGCACTGACACCACGGCATATCAGAAGCTGATAGGGTCTCTTGCACAACTCAAATCCATTGGGAACCTATGGCTCAGTGGCAAAGTATAGTGAATTTGGTGCAGAAATATACCACTGGACAGGGGTTTGAATCCAGCCCCTGCCGTTAAGGTATGTTTAGATGGAAAAAAATCTACTATTTGATTTTTTGCACGTAAAAAGATTATTTTTACTTTAAAAAAAATACAGGAACAATTTAAGTCATTTTTTGTTTGCGTTAGTTGGGCACATTTACAAATCTTGCCACCCCCACCACCACCTTCCACCTCCCTCCTTTTGCTCAAGTAGCTTAAATAGGAGCAAGGTCTTATCTTCATTTATGAATGTATTCCTTTTCTTTTCAAATTGGTGTTCTGGAGAGCACAAATATGGCCTAAGGGGGGCCAGAATTGAGCTGTATTATGTGAGGAAGGTGCCATGCAGATAATAAAATAGGTTGAATGGGGTTGATTTAATGCAGGGTAACATTTTGTGCAGGTGAAAGAGCCCTTATTAGCTGCAGTCAAAAGGTAGCATGGTGAATTTTGAAGTGATAGAAAAGAACACAGTCAGGCCTCTGATTGACTATGCCTTGAAAATGCATTATGCAGCAAATGTGGGGAAGGGGCAGTTGGTTTGGCATGGCATTGCGTGGCCATGTCTGGCATGCTATGTTATGCTGTGCCTCTGACAATGAGACAAGGACTGGGACTTTAGACATCACAGTTTTAGCATACAACCTTTACAGTAGGCCCACAAACGCCCATGTTCTCTATAGAGGATTACTGCAAGTAATTCTGGTCCCTGCTAAGTGAGGGTGGGGTCCTTATCTGAAGGCCTTCGACTGGAACAATCCTTAGCCTAAGACAATTTGGCAACTTTAGAAATCTGCTGAAGACCATTTGTTGAAGGTCCTATCGTCGTACCACTACGGAAGCTCAGAGAAGTAATCATGGGAGGAGATTATTTGCATAGGACTATCCCTTTCTCAATCCTGTGATTATGCTGCAGTTGCCATATAAAATTACTAGAGGACAGCAGCATCAAGATAAATCCAAAGAGAGGCTTTGAATCTGCTTGCTGAACTAGCTCTTGTTCTTGTTGGTTTTTGTTGAGCCTGTAGAATGGAGAAGTGGACTGACTGAGTGAATGAGTATCGAGGAATGATTGGACTGTATTTGTGGTGAAGGGGTTGCAGGATTTGGAAGGAAAATTGCATGAAAAAAGTGGTTAAAGCACAGATGCTTGCTGAGAAATTGAGTGTGACATCTGTCAGGCCTGGGAATTGAACCCTGCTTGTCTGGGTGGAAGGCAGGAACTTACCCACTGGACCAGACAGGCTTCCCCATCTCTAAATTGTCAAATCTTTCCTATATCATGGCTATGATGTGTCCTGTGCAGTGGCAGCCATGAGCACTGACACCACGGCCTGTCAGATGCTGATACGGTCTCTTGCACAGCTCAAATCTATTGAGAGCCTATGGCTCAGTGGCAAAGTCTAGTGACTTTGGTGCAGGGAGATACCACTGGACAGGGGTTAGAATCCTGCCACTGCCATTAAATTATGTTTAGATGGAAAAAATCCAGTATTTGATTTTTTGCATGTAAAAAGATTATTTTTACTTAAAAAAAATACAGGAACAATTTAATTCATTTTTTGATTGCATTAGTTGGGCACATTTACAAATCTTGCCACCCCCACCACCACCTGCCACCTCCCTCCTTTTGCTCAAGTAGCTTAAATAGGAGCAACGTCTTATCTTCATTTATGAATGTATTCGTTTTTTTTCAAATTGGTGTTCTGCAGAGCACAAATATGGCCTAAGGGGAGCCAGAATTGAGTTGTATTATGTGAGGAAGGTTCCATGCAGATAATAAAATAGATTGAATGGTGTTGATTTAATGCAGGGTAAAATTTTATGCAGGTGAAAGAGCCCTTATTAGCTGCAGTCAGAAGGTAGCATGTTGAATTTTGAAGTGATATAAAAGGACACAGTCAGGCCTCTGATTGACTATGCCTTGAAAATGCATGATGCATCAAATGTGGGGAAGGGGCAGTTGGTATGGCATGGTATGGCATGGCATTGCGTGGCCATGTCTGGCATGCTATGTTATGCTGTGCTGTGCCTCTGACAATGAGACCAGGACTGGGACTTTAGACATCACAGTTTTAGCATACAAGCTTTACAGTAGACATACAAACGCCCACGAACGCCCATGTTCTGTATAGAGGATTACTGTAGGTAATTCTGGACACTGCTAAGTGAGGGTGGGGTCCTTATCTGAAGGCCTTCGACTGGAACAATCCTTAGCCTAAGACAATTTGGCAACTTTAGAAATCTGCTGAAGACCATTTGTTGAAGGTCCTATCGTCGTACCACTACGGAAGCTCAGAGAAGTAATCATGGGAGGAGATTATTTGCATAGGACTCCCCCTTTCTCAATCCTGTGATTATGCTGCAGTTGCCATATAACATTACTAGAGGACAGCAGCATCAAGATAAATCCAAAGAGAGGCTTTGAATCTGCTTGCTGAACTAGCTCTTGTTCTTGTTAGTTTTTGTTGAGCCTGTAGAATGGAGAAGTGGACTGACTGAGTGAATGAGTATCGAGGAATGATTGGACTGTATTTGTGGTGAAGGGGTTGCAGGATTTGGAAGGAAAATTGCATGAAAAAAGTGGTTAAAGCACAGATGCTTGCTGAGAAATTGAGTGTGTCATCTGTCAGGCATGGGAATTGAACCCTCCTTGTCTGGGTGGAAGGCAGGAACTTACCCACTGGACCAGACAGGCTTCCCCATCTCTAGATTGTCAAATCTTCCCTATATCATGGCTATGATGTGTCCTGTGCAGTGGCAGCCAGGAGCACTGACACCACGGCCTGTCAGATGCTGATAGGGTCTCTTGCACAGCTCAAATCCATCGAGAACCTATGGCTCAGTGGCAAAGTCTAGTGACTTTGGTGCAGGAAGATACCACTGGACAGGGGTTAGAATCCAGCCACTGCCATTAAATTTGGTTTCGATGGAAAAAAATCCAGTATTTGATTTTTTGCATGTAAAAAGATTATTTTTACTTAAAAAAAATACAGGAACAATTTAATTCATTTTTTGATTGCATTAGTTGGGCACATTTACAAATCTTGCCACCCCCACCAGCACCTGCCACCTCCCTCCTTTTGCTCAAGTAGCTTAAATAGGAGCAACGTCTTATCTTCATTTATGAATGTATTTGTTTTTTTTCAAATTGGTGTTCTGCAGAGCACAAATATGGCCAAAGGGGAGCCAGAATTGAGCTGTATTATGTGAGGAAGGTTCCATGCAGATAATAAAATAGATTGAATGGTGTTGATTTAATGCAGGGTAAAATTTTGTGCAGGTGAAAAAGCCCTTATTAGCTGCAGTCAGACAGTAGCATGTTGAATTTTGAAGTGATAGAAAAGGACACAGTCAGGCCTCTGATTGACTATGCCTTAAAAATGCATGATGCAGCAAATGAGGGGAAGGGGCAGTTGGTTTGGCATGGCATTGCGTGGCCATGTCTGGCATGCTATGTTATGCTGTGCCTCTGACAATGAGACCAGGACTGGGACTTTAGACATCCCAGTTTTAGCATACAACCTTTACAGTAGGCATACAAATGCCCACGAACGCCCATGTTCTCTATAGAGGATTACTGCAGGTAATTCTGGACCCTGCTAAGTGAGGGTGGGGTCCTTATCTGAAGGCCTTCGACTGGAACAATCCTTAGCCTAAGACAATTTGGCAACTTTAGAAATCTGCTGAAGACCATTTGTTGAAGGTCCTATCATCGTACAAACTACGGAAGCTCAGAGAAGTAATCATGGGAGGAGATTATTTGCATAGGACTCCCCCTTTCTCAATCCTGTGATTATGCTGCAGTTGCCATATAACATTACTAGAGGACAGCAGCATCAAGATAAATCCAAAGAGAGGCTTTGAATCTGCTTGCTGAACTAGCTCTTGTTCTTGTTGGTTTTTGTTGAGCCTGTAGAATGGAGAAGTGGACTGACTGAGTGAATGAGTATCGAGGAATGATTGGACTGTATTTGTGGTGAAGGGGTTGCAGGATTTGGAAGGAAAATTGCATGAAAAAAGTGGTTAATGCACAGATGCTTGTTGAGAAATTGAGTGCGTCATCTGTCAGGCCTGGGAATCAAACCCTGCTTGTCTGGGTGAAAGGCAGGAACTTACCCACTGGACCAGACAGGCTTCCCCATCTCTAGCTTGTCAAATCTTCCCTATATCATGGCTATGATGTGTCCTGTGCAGGGGCAGCCATTAGCACTGACACCAAGGCCTGTCAGATGCTGATAGGCTTTCTTGCACAACTCAAATCCATTGAGAGCCTATGGTTCAGTGGCAAAGTCTAGTGACTTTGGTGCAGGAAGATACCACTGTACAGGGGTTTGAATCCAACCACTGCCATTAAATTATGTTTAGATGGAAAAAAATCCAGTATTTGATTTTTTGCACGTAAAAAGATTATTTTTACTTAAAAAAAATACAGGAACAATTTAAGTCATTTTTTGATTGCATTAGTTGGGCACATTTACAAATCTTGCCACCCCCACCACCACCTGCCACCTCCCTCCTTTTGCTCAAGTAGCTTAAATAGGAGCAAGGTCTTATCTTCATTTAGGAATGTATTCGATTTTTTTTCAAATTGGTGTTCTGGAGAGCACAAATATGGCCTAAGGGGGGCCAGAATTGAGCTGTATTATGTGAGGAAGGTGCCATGCAGATAATAAAATAAGTTGAATGGTGTTGATTTAATGCAGGGTAAAATTTTGTGCAGGTGAAAGAGCCCTTATTAGCTACAGTCAAAAGGTAGCATGGTGAATTTTGAAGTGATAGAAAAGGACACAGTCAGGCCTCTGATTGACTATGCCTTGAAAATGCATGATGCATCAAATGTGGGGAAGGAGCAGTTGGTTTGGCATGGCATTGCGTGGCCATGTCTGGCATGCTATGTTATGCTGTGCCTCTGACAATGAGACCAGGACAGGGACTTTAGACATCCCAGTTTTAGCATACAACCTTTACAGTAGGCACAGGAACGACCATGTTCTGTATAGAGGATTACTGCAGGTAAGTCTGGTCCCTGCTAAGTGAGGGTGGGGTCCTTATCTGAAGGCCTTCGACTGGAACAATCCTTAGCCTAAGACAATTTGGCAACTTTAGAAATCTGCTGAAGACCATTTGTTGAAGGTCCTATCGTCGTACCACTACGGAAGCTCAGAGAAGTAATCATGGGAGGAGATTATTTGCATAGGACTCCCCCTTTCTCAATCCTGTGATTATGCTGCAGTTGCCATATAACATTACTAGAGGACAGCAGCATCAAGATAAATCCAAAGAGAGGCTTTGAATCTGCTTGCTGAACTAGCTCTTGTTCTTGTTGGTTTTTGTTGAGCCTGTAGAATGGAGAAGTGGACTGACTGAGTGAATGAGTATCGAGGAATGATTGGACTGTATTTGTGGTGAAGGGGTTGCAGGATTTGGAAGGAAAATTGCATGAAAAAAGTGGTTAATGCACAGATGCTTGTTGAGAAATTGAGTGCGTCATCTGTCAGGCCTGGGAACTGAACCCTGCTTGTCTGGGTGGAAGGCAGGAACTTACCCACTGGACCAGACAGGATTCCCCATCTCTAGCTTGTCAAATCTTCCCTATATCATGGCTATGATGTGTCCTGTGCAGTGGCAGCCTTCAGCACTGACACCACGGCATGTCAGATGCTGATAGGCTCTCCTGCACAACTCAAACCCCTTGAGAACCTATGGCTCAGTGGCAAAGTATAGTGACTTTGGTGCAGGAAGATACCACTGTACAGGGGTTTGAATCCAGCCACTGCCATTAAATTATGTTTAGATGGAAAAAAATCCAGTATTTGATTTTTTGCACGTAAAAAGATTATTTTTACTTAAAAAAAATACAGGAACAATATAAGTCATTTTTTGATTGCATTAGTTGGGCACATTTACAAATCTTGCCACCCCCACCACCACCTGCCACCTCCCTCCTTTTGCTCAAGTAGCTTAAATAGGAGCAAGGTCTTATCTTCATTTATGAATGTATTCGTTTTTTTTTCAAATTGGTGTTCTGGAGAGCACAAATATGGCCTAAGGGGGGCCAGAATTGAGCTGTATTATGTGAAGAAGGTTCCATGCAGATAATAAAATAGGTTGAATGGTGTTGATTTAATGCAGGGTAAATTATTGTGCATGTTAAAGAGCCCTCATTAGCTGCAGTCAGAAGGTAGCATGTTGAATTTTGATGTGATAGAAAAGGACACAGTCAGGCCTCTGATTGACTATGCCTTGAAAATGCATGATGCAGCAAATGTGGGGAAGGGGCAGTTGGTTTGGCATGGCATTGCGCGGCCATGTCTGGCATGCTCTGTTATGCTGTGCCTCTGACAATGAGACCAGGACTGGGACTTTAGACATCCCAGTTTTAGCATACAACCTTTACAGTAGGCCCACAAACGCCCACGAACACCCATGTTCTGTATAGAGGATTACTGCAAGTAATTCTGGACCCTGCTAAGTGAGGGTGGGATCCTTATCTGAAGGCCTTCGACTGGAACAATCCTTAGCCTAAGACAATTTGGCAACTTTAGAAATCTGCTGAAGACCATTTGTTGAAGGTCCTATCATCGTACCACTACGGAAGCTCAGAGAAGTAATCATGGGAGGAGATTATTTGCATAGGACTCCCCCTTTCTCAATCCTGTGATTATGCTGCAGTTGCCATATAACATTACTAGAGGACAGCAGCATCAAGATAAATCCAAAGAGAGGCTTTGAATCTGCTTGCTGAACTAGCTCTTGTTCTTGTTGGTTTTTGTTGAGCCTGTAGAATGGAGAAGTGGACTGACTGAGTGAATGAGTATCGAGGAATGATTGGACTGTATTTGTGTTGAAGGGGTTGCAGGATTTGGAAGGAAAATTGCATGAAAAAAACGTCAATGCACAGATGCTTGCTGAGAAATTGAGTGTGTCATCTGTCAGGCCTGGGAATCGCACCCTGCTTGTCTGGGTGAAAGGCAAGAACTTACCCACTGGACCAGACAGGCTTCCCCATCTCTAGCTTGTCAAATCTTCCCTATATCATGGCTATGATGTGTCCTGTGGAGGGGCAGCCATTAGCACTGACACCAAGGCCTGTCAGATGCTGATAGGCTCTCTTGCACAACTCAAATCCATTGAGAACCTATGGCTCAGAGGCAAAGTCTAGTGACTTTGGTGCAGGAAGATATCACTGTACAGTGGTTTGAATCCAGCCACTGCCATTAAATTATGTTTAGATGGGAAAAAATCCAGTATTTGATTTTTTGCACGTAAAAAGATTATTTTTACTTAAAAAAAATACAGGAACAATATAAGTAATTTTTTGATTGCATTAGTTGGGCACATTTACAAATCTTGCCACCCCCACCACCACCTGCCACCTCCCTCCTTTTGCTCAAGTAGCTTGAATAGGAGCAAGGTCTTATCTTCATTTATGAATGTATTCGTTTTTTTGTCAAATTGGTGTTCTGGAGAGCACAAATATAGCCTAAGGGGGGGCAGAATTGAGCTGTATTATGTGAGGAAGGTGCCATGCAGATAATAAAATAGGTTGAATGGTGTTGATTTAATGCAGGGTAACATTTTGTGCAGGTGAAAGAGCCCTTATTAGCTGCAGTCAAAAGGTAGCATGGTGAATTTTGAAGTGATAGAAAAGGACACAGTCAGGCCTCTGATTGACTATGCCTTGAAAATGCATGATGCAGCAAATGTGGGGAAGGGGCAGTTGGTTTGGCATGGCATTGCGTGGCCATGTCTGGCATGCTATGTTATGCTGTGCCTCTGACAATGAGACCAGGACTGGGACTTTAAACATCCCAGTTTTAGCATACAACCTTTACAGTAGGCCCACGAACGCCCATGTTCTGTATAGAGGATTACTGCAGGTAAGTCTGGTCCCTGCTAAGTGAGGGTGGGGTCCTTATCTGAAGGCCTTCGACTGGAACAATCCTTAGCCTAAGACAATTTGGCAACTTTAGAAATCTGCTGAAGACCATTTGTTGAAGGTCCTATCGTCGTACCACTACGGAAGCTCAGAGAAGTAATCATGGGAGGAGATTATTTGCATAGGACTCCCCCTTTCTCAATCCTGTGATTATGCTGCAGTTGCCATATAACATTACTAGAGGACAGCAGCATCAAGATAAATCCAAAGAGAGGCTTTGAATCTGCTTGCTGAACTAGCTCTTGTTCTTGTTGGTTTTTGTTGAGCCTGTAGAATGGAGAAGTGGACTGACTGAGTGAATGAGTATCGAGGAATGATTGGACTGTATTTGTGGTGAAGGGGTTGCAGGATTTGGAAGGAAAATTGCATGAAAAAAGTGTTAATGCACAGATGCTTGCTGAGAAATTGAGTGTTTCATCTGTCAGGCCTGGGAATCGAACCCTGCTTGTCTGGGTGGAAGGCAGGAACTTACCCACTGGACTAGACAGGATTCCCCATCTCTAGTTTGTCAAATCTTCCCTATATCATGGCTATGATGTGTCCTGTGCAGGGGCAGCCATTAGCACTGACACCAAGGCCTGTCAGATGCTGATAGGCTCTCTTGCACAGCTCAAATCCATTGAGAACCTATGGCTCAGTGGCAAAGTCTAGTGACTTTGGTGCAGGAAGATACCACTGTACAGGGGTTTGAATCCAGCCACCGCCAAGAAATTATGTTTAGATGGAAAAAAATCCAGTATTTTATTTTTTGCACGTAAAAAGATTATTTTTACTTAAAAAAAATACAGGAACAATTTAAGTCATTTTTTTATTGGATTAGTTGGGCACATTTACAAATCTTGCCACCCCCACCACCACCTGCCACCTCCCTCCTTTTGCTCAAGTAGCTTAAATAGGAGCAAGGTCTTATCTTCATTTATGAATGTATTCATTTTTTTTTCAAATTGGTGTTCTGGAGAGCACAAATATGGCCTAAGGGGAGCCAGAATTGAGCTGTATTATGTGAGGAAGGTGCCATGCAGATAATAAAATAGGTTGAATGGTGTTGATTTAATGCAGGGTAAAATTTTGTGCAGGTGAAAGAGCCCTTATTAGCTGCAATCAAAAGGTAGCATGTTGAATTTTGAAGTGATAGAAAAGGACACAGTCACACCTCTGATTGACTATGCCTTGAAAATGCATGATGCAGCAAATGTGGGGAAGGAGCAGTTGGTTTGGCATGGCATTGCGTGGCCATGTCTGGCATGCTATGTTATGCTGTGCCTCTGACAATGAGACCAGGACTGGGACTTTAGACATCCCAGTTTTAGCATACAACCTTTACAGTAGGCCCTCAAACGCCCACGAACTCCCATGTTCGGTATAGAGGATTACTGCAGGTAATTCTGGTCCCTGCTAAGTGAGGGTGGGGTCCTTATCTGAAGGCCTTCGACTGGAACAATCCTTAGCCTAGGACAATTTGGCAACTTTAGAAATCTGCTGAAGACCATTTGTTGAAGGTCCTATCATCTTACCACTACGGAAGCTCAGAGAAGTAATCATGGGAGGAGATTATTTGCATAGGACTCCCCCTTTCTCAATCCTGTGATTATGCTGCAGTTGCCATATAACATTACTAGAGGACAGCAGCATCAAGATAAATCCAAAGAGAGGCTTTGAATCTGCTTGCTGAACTAGCTCTTGTTCTTGTTGGTTTTTGTTGAGCCTGCAGAATGGAGAAGTGGACTGACTGAGTGAATGAGTATCGAGGAATGATTGGACTGTATTTGTGGTGAAGGGGTTGCAGGATTTGGAAGGAAAATTGCATGAAAAAAGTGGTTAATGCACAGATGCTTGCTGAAAAATTGAGTGTGTCATCTGTCAGGCCTGGGAATTGAACCCTGCTTGTCTGGGTGGAAGGCAGGAACTTAGCCACTGGAGTAGACAGGTTTCCCCATCACTAGCTTGTCAAATCTTCCCTATATCATGGCTATGATGTGTCCTGTGCAGTGGCAGCCTTCAACACTGACACCACGGCATGTCAGATGCTGATAGGGTCTCTTGCACAACTCAAATCCATTGAGAACCTATGGCTCAGTGGCAAAGTATAGTGACTTTGGTGCAGGAATATACCATTGTACAGGGGTTTGAATCCAACCCCTGCTGTTAAGGTATGTTTAGATGGAAAAAAATCCAGTATTTGATTTTTTGCACGTAAAAAGATTATTTTTACTTAAAAAAAATACAGGAACAATTTAAGTCATTTTTTTATTGGATTAGTTGGGCACATTTACAAATCTTGCCACCCCCACCAGCACCTGCCACCTCCCTCCTTTTGCTCAAGTAGCTTAAATAGGAGCAAGGTCTTATCTTCATTTATGAATGTATTCGTTTTTTTTTCAAATTGGTGTTCTGGAGAGCACAAATATTGCCTAAGGGGGGGCAGAATTGAGCTGTATTATGTGAAGAAGGTTCCATGCAGATAATAAAATAGGTTGAATGGTGTTGATTTAATGCAGGGTAAAATATTGTGCAGATGAAAGAGCCCTCATTAGCTGCAGTCAGAAGGTAGCATGTTGAATTTTGAAGTGATAGAAAAGGACACAGTCAGGCCTCTGATTGACTATGCCTTGAAAATGCATGATGCAGCAAATGTGGGGAAGGGGCAGTTGGTTTGGCAAGGCATTGAGTGGCCATGTCTGGCATGCTATGTTATGCTGTGCCTCTGACAATGAGACCAGGACTGGGACTTTAGACATCCCAGTTTTAGCATACAACCTTTACAGTAGGCCCACAAACACCCACGAACACCCATGTTCTGTATAGAGGATTACTGCAGGTAATTCTGGACCCTGCTAAGTGAGGGTGGGGTCCTTATCTGAAGGCCTTCGACTGGAACAATCCTTAGCCTAAGACAATTTGGCAACTTTAGAAATCTGCTGAAGACCATTTGTTGAAGGTCCTATCATCGTACCACTACGGAAGCTCAGATAAGTAATCATGGGAGGAGATTATTTGCATAGGACTCCCCCTTTCTCAATCCTGTGATTATGCTGCAGTTGCCATATAACATTACTAGAGGACAGCAGCATCAAGATAAATCCAAAGAGAGGCTTTGAATCTGCTTGCTGAACTAGCTCTTGTTCTTGTTGGTTTTTGTTGAGCCTGTAGAATGGAGAAGTGGACTGACTGAGTGAATGAGTATCGAGGAATGATTGGACTGTATTTGTGGTGAAGGGGTTGCAGGATTTGGAAGGAAAATTGCATGAAAAAAGTGGTTAATGCACATATGCTTGCTGAGAAATTGAGTGTGTCATCTGTCAGGCCTGGGATTCGATCCCTGCTTGTCTAGGTGGAAGGCAGGAACTTGCCCACTGGACCAGACAGGCTTCCCCATCTCTAGCTGGTCAAATCTTTCCTATATCATGGCTGTGATGTGTCCTGTGCAGTGGCAGCCTTCAGCACTGACACCACGGCGTGTCAGATGCTGATAGGGTCTCTTGCACAACTGAAATCCATTGAGAACCTATGGCTCAGTGGCAAAGTATAGTGACTTTGGTGCAGGAATATGCCACTGTACAGGGGTTTGAATCCAGCCCCTGCTGTTAAGGTATGTTTAGATGGAAAAAAATCCAGTATTTGATTTTTTGCACGTAAAAAGATTATTTTTACTTAAAAAAATACAGGAATAATTTAAGTCATTTTTTTATTGGATTAGTTGGGAACATTTACAAATCTTGCCACCCCCACCACCACCTGCCACCTCCATCCTTTTGCTCACGTAGCTTAAATAGGAGGAAGGTCTTATCTTCATTTATGAATGTATTCGATTTTTTTTCAAATTGGTGTTCTGCAGAGCACAAATATGGCCTAAGGGGGGCCAGAATTGAGCTGTATTATGTGAAGAAGGTTCCATGCAGATAATAAAATAGGTTGAATGGTGTTGATTTAATGCAGGGTAAAATATTGTGCAGGTGAAAGAGCCCTCATTAGCTGCAGTCAGAAGGTAGCATGTTGAATTTTGAAGTGATAGAAAAGGACACAGTCAGGCCTCTGATTGACTATGCCTTGAAAATGCATGATGCAGCAAATGTGGGGAAGAGGCAGTTGGTTTGGCATGGCATTGCGTGGCCATGTCTGGCATGCTATGTTATGCTGTGCCTCTGACAATGAGACCAGGACTGGGACTGGGACTTTAGACATCCCAGTTTTAGCATACAACCTTTACAATAGACCCACGAACGCCCACGAATACCCATGTTCTGTAAAGAGGATTACTGCAGGTAATTCTGGACACTGCTAAGTGAGGGTGGGGTCCTTATCTGAAGGCCTTCGACTGGAACAATCATTAGCCTAAGACAATTTGGCAACTTTAGAAATCTGCTGAAGACCATTTGTTGAAGGTCCTATCATCGTACCACTACGGAAGCTCAGATAAGTAATCATGGGAGGAGATTATTTGCATAGGACTCCCCCTTTCTCAATCCTGTGATTGTGCTGCAGTTGCCATATAACAATACTAGAGGACAGCAGCATCAAGATAAATCCAAAGAGAGGCTTTGAATCTGCTTGCTGAACTAGCTCTTGTTCTTGTTGGTTTTTTTTGAGCCTGTAGAATGGAGAAGTGGACTGACTGAGTGAATGAGTATCGAGGAATGATTGGACTGTATTTGTGGTGAAGGGGTTGCAGGATTTGGAAGGAAAATTGCATGAAATAAGTGGTTAATGCACATATGCTTGCTGAGAAATTGAGTGTGTCATACTGTCAGGCCTGGGATTCGAACCCTGCTTGTTTGGGTGGAAGGCAGGAACTTACCCACTGGACCAGACAGGCTTCCCCATCTCGAGATTGTCAAATCTTCCCTATATCATGGCTATGATGTGTCCTGTGCAGTGTCAGCCATGAGCACTGACACCACGGCCTGTCAGATGCTGATAGAGTCTCTTGCACATCTCAAATCCATCCAGAGCCTATGGCTCAGTGGCAAAGTCTAGTGACTTTGGTGCAGGAAGATACCACTGGACAGGGGTTAGAATCCAGCCACTGCCATTAAATTATGTTTAGATGCAAAAAAATCCAGTATTTGATTTTTTGCACGTAAAAAGATTATTTTTACTTAAAAAAAATACAGGAACAATTTTATTCATTTTTTTATTGCATTAGTTGGGCACATTTACAAATCTTGCCACCCCCACCACCACCTGCCACCTCCCTCCTTTTGCTCAAGTAGCTTAAATAGGAGCAACGTCTTATCTTCATTTATGAATGTATTCGTTTTTTTTCAAATTGGTGTTCTGCAGAGCACAAATATGGCCTAAGGGGAGCCAGAATTGAGCTGTATTATGTGAGGAAGGTTCCATGCAGATAATAAAATAGATTGAATGGTGTTGATTTAATGCAGGGTAAAATTTTGGGCAGGTGAAAGAGCCCTTATTAGCTGCAGTCAGACGGTAGCATGTTGAATTTTGAAGTGATAGAAAAGGACACAGTCAGGCCTCTGATTGACTATGCCTTGAAAATGCATGATGCAGCAAATGTTGGGAAGGGGCAGTTGGTTTGGCATGGCATTGCGTGGCCATGTCTGGCATGCTATGTTATGCTGTGCCTCTGACAATGAGACCAGGACTGGGACTTTAGACATCCCAGTTTTAGCATACAACCTTTACAGTAGGCCCTCAAACGCCCACGAACGCCCATGTTCTGTATAGAGGATTACTGCAGGTAATTCTGGTCCCTGCTAAGTGAGGGTGGGGTCCTTATCTGAAGGCCTTCGACTGGAACAATCCTTAGCCTAGGACAATTTGGCAACTTTAGAAATCTGCTGAAGACCATTTGTTGAAGGTCCTATCATCTTACCACTACGGAAGCTCAGAGAAGTAATCATGGGAGGAGATTATTTGCATAGGACTCCCCCTTTCTCAATCCTGTGATTATGCTGCAGTTGCCATATAACATTACTAGAGGACAGCAGCATCAAGATAAATCCAAAGAGAGGCTTTGAATCTGCTTGCTGAACTAGCTCTTGTTCTTGTTGGTTTTTGTTGAGCCTGCAGAATGGAGAAGTGGACTGACTGAGTGAATGAGTATCGAGGAATGATTGGACTGTATTTGTGGTGAAGGGGTTGCAGGATTTGGAAGGAAATTGCATGATAAAAGTGGTTAATGCACAGATGCTTGCTGAGAAATTGAGTGTGTCATCTGTCAGGCCTGGGAATTAAACCCTGCTTGTCTGGGTGGAAGGCAAGAACTTACCCACTGGACTAGACAGGATTCCCCATCTCTAGCTTGTCAAATCTTCCCTATATTATGGCTATGATGTGTCCTGTGCAGTGGCAGCCTTCAGCACTGACACCACGGCATGTCAGATGCTGATAGGGTCTCTTGCACACCTCAAATCCATTGAGAACCTATGGCTCAGTGGCAAAGTATAGTGACTTTGGTGGTGGAATATACCACTGGACAGGGGTTCGAATCCAGCTCCCGCCGTTAAGGTATGTTTAGATGGAAAAAAATCCACTATTTGATTTTTTGCACGTAAAAAGATTATTTTTACTTAAAAAAAATACAGGAACAATTTAAGTCAATTTTTTATTGGATTAGTTGGGCACATTTACAAATCTTGCCACCCCCACCACCACCTGCCACCTCCCTCCTTTTGCTCAAGTAGCTTAAATAGGATCAAGGTCTTATCTTCATTTATGAATGTATTCGTTTTTTTTTCAAATTGGTGTTCTGCAGAGCACAAATATGGCCTAAGGGGGGCCAGAATTGAGCTGTATTATGTGAAGAAGGTTCCATGCAGATAATAAAATAGGTTGAATGGTGTTGATTTAATGCAGGGTAAAATATTGTGCAGGTGAAAGAGCCCTCATTAGCTGCAGTCAGAAGGTAGCATGTTGAATTTTGAAGTGATAGAAAAGGACACAGTCAGGCCTTTGATTGACTATGCCTTGAAAATGCATGATGCAGCAAATGTGGGGAAGGGGCAGTTGGTTTGGCATGGCATTGCGTGGCCATGTCTGGCATGCTATGTTATGCTGTGCCTCTGACAATGAGACCAGGACTGGGACTTTAGACATCCCAGTTTTAGCATACAACCTTTACAATAGGCCTACAAACGCCCACGAACGCCCATGTTTTGTATAGAGGATTACTGCAGGTAATTCTGGACCCTGCTAAGTGAGGGTGGGGTCCTTATCTGAAGGCCTTCGACTGGAACAATCCTTAGCCTAAGACAATTTGGCAACTTTAGAAATCTGCTGAAGACCATTTGTTGAAGGTCCTATCGTCGTACCACTACGGAAGCTCAGAGAAGTAATCATGGGAGGAGATTATTTGCATAGGACTCCCCCTTTCTCAATCCTGTGATTATGCTGCAGTTGCCATATAACATTACTAGAGGACAGCAGCATCAAGATAAATCCAAAGAGAGGCTTTGAATCTGCTTGCTGAACTAGCTCTTGTTCTTGTTGGTTTTTGTTGAGCCTGTAGAATGGAGAAGTGGACTGACTGAGTGAATGAGTATCGAGGAATGATTGGACTGTATTTGTGGTGAAGGGGTTGCAGGATTTGGAAGGAAAATTGCATGAAAAAAGTGTTAATTCACAGATGCTTGCTGAGAAATTGAGTGTGTCATCTGTCAGGCCTGGGAATCGAACCCTGCTTGTCTGGGTGAAAGGCAAGGAACTTACCCACTGGACCAGACAGGCTTCCCCATCTCTAGCTTGTCAAATCTTCCCTATATCATGGCTATGATGTGTCCTGTGCAGGGGCAGCCATTAGCACTGACACCAAGGCCTGTCAGATGCTGATAGGCTCTCTTGCACAACTCAAATCCATTGAGAACCTATGGCTCAGCGGCAAAGTCTAGTGACTTTGGTGCAGGAAGATACCACTGTACAGGGGTTTGAATCCAGCCACTGCCAAGAAATTATGTTTAGATGGAAAAAAATCCAGTATTTGATTTTTTGCACGTAAAAAGATTATTTTTACTTAAAAAAAATACAGGAACAATTTAAGTCATTTTTTTATTGGATTAGTTGGGCACATTTTACAAATCTTGCCACCCCCACCACCACCTGCCACCTCCCTCCTTTTGCTCAAGTAGCTTAAATAGGAGCAAGGTCTTATCTTCATTTATGAATGTATTCATTTTTTTTTCAAATTGGTGTTCTGGAGAGCACAAATATGGCCTAAGGGGAGCCAGAATTGAGCTGTATTATGTGAGGAAGGTGCCATGCAGATAATAAAATAGGTTGAATGGTGTTGATTTAATGCAGGGTAAAATTTTGAGCAGGTGAAAGAGCCCTTATTAGCTGCAGTCAAAAGGTAGCATGTTGAATTTTGAAGTGATAGAAAAGGACACAGTCAGGCCTCTGATTGACTATGCCTTGAAAATGGATGATGAAGAAAATGTGGGGAAGAGGCAGTTGGTTTGGCATGGCATTGCGTGGCCATGTCTGGCATGCTATGTTATGCTGTGCCTCTGACAATGAGACCAGGACTGGGACTTTAGACATCCCAGTTTTAGCATACAACCTTTACAATAGACCTACAAACGCCCACGAACACCCATGTTCTGTATAGAGGATTACTGCAGGTAATTCTGGACCCTGCTAAGTGAGGGTGGGGTCCTTATCTGAAGGCCTTCGACTGGAACAATCATTAGCCTAAGACAATTTGGCAACTTTAGAAATCTGCTGAAGACCATTTGTTGAAGGTCCTATCATCGTACCACTACGGAAGCTCAGATAAGTAATCATGGGAGGAGATTATTTGCATAGGACTCCCCCTTTCTCAATCCTGTGATTATGCTGCAGTTGCCATATAACATTACTAGAGGACAGCAGCATCAAGATCAATCCAAAGAGAGGCTTTGAATCTGCTTGCTGAACTAGCTCTTGTTCTTGTTGGTTTTTGTTGAGCCTGTAGAATGGAGAAGTGGACTGACTGAGTGAATGAGTATCGAGGAATGATTGGACTGTATTTGTGGTGAAGGGGTTGCAGGATTTGGAAGGAAAATTGCATGAAAAAAGTGGTTAAAGCACAGATGCTTGCTGAGAAATTGAGTGTGTCATCTGTCAGGCCTGGGAATCGAACCCTGCTTGTCTGGGTGCAAGGCAGGAACTTAACCACTGGACCAGACAGGATTCCCCATCTCTATCTTGTCAAATCTTCCCTATATCATGGCTATGATGTGTCCTGTGCAGTGGCAGCCATGAGCACTGACACCATGGCCTGTCAGATGCTGATAGAGTCTCTTGCACAGCTCAAATCCATCGAGAACCTATGGCTCAGTGGCAAAGTCTAGTGACTTTGGTGCAGGAAGATACCACTGGACAGGGGTTAGAATCCAGCCACTGTCATTAAATTATGTTTAGATGGAAAAAAATCCAGTATTTGATTTTTCGCATGTAAAAAGATTATTTTTACTTAAAAAAATACAGGAACAATTTAATTCATTTTTTGATTGCATTAGTTGGGCACATTTACAAATCTTGCCACCCCCACCACCACCTGCCACCTCCCTCCTTTTGCTCAAGTAGCTTAAATAAGAGCAACGTCTTATCTTCATTTATGAATGTATTCGGTTTTTTTCAAATTGGTGTTCTGCAGAGCACAAATATGGCCTAAGGGGAGCCAGAATTGAGCTGTATTATGTGAGGAAGGTTCCATGCAGATAATAAAATAGATTGAATGGTGTTGATTTAATGCAGGGTAAAATTTTGTGCAGGTGAAAGAGCCCTTATTAGCTGCAGTCAGACGGTAGCATGTTGAATTTTGAAGTGATAGAAAAGGCCACAGTCAGGCCTCTGATTGACTATGCCTTGAAAATGCATGATGCAGCAAATGTGGGGAAGGGGCAGTTGGTTTGGCATGGCATTGCATGGCCATGTCTGGCATGCTATGTTATGCTGTGCCTCTGACAATGAGACCAGGACTGAGACTTTAGACATCCCAGTTTTAGCATACAACCTTTACAGTAGGCCTACAAACGCCCACGAACGCCCATGTTCTGTATAGAGGATTACTGCAGGTAATTCTGGACCCTGCTAAGTGAGGGTGGGGTCCTTATCTGAAGGCCTTCGACTGGAACAATCCTTAGCCTAAGACAATTTGGCAACTTTAGAAATCTGCTGAAGACCATTTGTTGAAGGTCCTATCGTCGTACCACTACGGAAGCTCAGAGAAGTAATCATGGGAGGAGATTATTTGCATAGGACTCCCCCTTTCTCAATCCTGTGATTATGCTGCAGTTGCCATATAACATTACTAGAGGACAGCAGCATCAAGATAAATCCAAAGAGAGGCTTTGAATCTGCTTGCTGAACTAGCTCTTGTTCTTGTTGGTTTTTGTTGAGCCTGTAGAATGGAGAAGTGGACTGACTGAGTGAATGAGTATCGAGGAATGATTGGACTGTATTTGTGGTGAAGGGGTTGCAGGATTTGGAAGGAAAATTGCATGAAAAAAGTGGTTAATGCACAGATGCTTGCTGAGAAATTGAGTGTGTCATCTGTCAGGCTTGGGAATCGAACCCTGCTTGTCTGGGTGAAAGGCAGGAACTTACCCACTGGACCAGACAGGCTTCCCCATCTCTAGCTTGTCAAATCTTCCCTATATCATGGCTATGATGTGTCCTGTGCAGGGGCAGCCATTAGCACTGACACCAAGGCCTGTCAGATGCTGATAGGCTCTCTTGCACAACTCAAATCCATTGAGAACCTATGGCTCAGTGGCAAAGTCTAGTGACTTTGGTGCAGGAAGATACCACTGTACAGTGGTTTGAATCCAACCACTACCATTAAATTATGTTTAGATGGAAAAAAATCCAGTATGTGATTTTTTGCACGTAAAAAGATTATTTTTACCTAAAAAAAATACAGGAACAATTTAAGTCATTTTTTTATTGGATTAGTTGGGCACATTTACAAATCTTGCCACCCCCACCACCACCTGCCACCTCCCTCCTTTTGCTCAAGTAGCTTAAATAGGAGCAAGGTCTTATCTTCATTTATGAATGTATTCGTTTTTTTTCAAATTGGTGTTCTGGAGAGCACAAATATGGCCTAAGGGGAGCCAGAATTGAGCTGTATTATGTGAGGAAGGTGCCATGCAGATAATAAAATAGGTTGAATGGTGTTGACTTAATGCAGGGTAAAATTTTGTGCAGGTGAAAGAGCCCTTATTAGCTGCAGTCAAAAGGTAGCATGTTGAATTTTGAAGTGATAGAAAAGGACACAGTCAGGCCTCTGATTGACTATGCCTTGAAAATGCATGATGCAGCAAATGCGGGGAAGGAGCAGTTGGTTTGGCACGGCATTGCGTGGCCATGTCTGGCATGCTATGTTATGCTGTGCCTCTGACAATGAGACCGGGACTGGGACTGGGACTGGGACTGGGACTGGGACTGGGACTGGGACTGGGACTGGGACTGGGACTGGGACTGGGACTGGGACTGGGACTTTAGACATCCCAGTTTTAGCATACAACCTTTACAGTAGGCCCTCAAACGCCCACGAACGCCCATGTTCTGTGTAGAGGATTACTGCAGGTAATTCTGGTCCCTGCTAAGTGAGGGTGGGGTCCTTATCTGAAGGCCTTCGACTGGAACAATCCTTAGCCTAAGACAATTTGGCAACTTTAGAAATCTGCTGAAGACCATTTGTTGAAGGTCCTATCATCTTAAACTACGGAAGCTCAGAGAAGTAATCATGGGAGGAGATTATTTGCATAGGACTCCCCCTTTCTCAATCCTGTGATTATGCTGCAGTTGCCATATAACATTACTAGAGGACAGCAGCATCAAGATAAATCCAAAGAGAGGCTTTGAATCTGCTTGCTGAACTAGCTCTTGTTCTTGTTGGTTTTTGTTGAGCCTGCAGAATGGAGAAGTGGACTGACTGAGTGAATGAGTATCGAGGAATGATTGGACTGTATTTGTGGTGAAGGGGTTGCAGGATTTGGAAGGAAAATTGCATGAAAATAGTGGTTAATGCACAGATGCTTGCTGAGAAATTGAGTGTGTCATCTGTCAGGCCTGGGAATTGAAACCTGCTTGTCTGGGTTGAAGGCAAGAACTTACCCACTGGACTAGACAGGATTCCCCATCTCTAACTTGTCAAATCTTCCCTGTATTATGGCTATGATATGTCCTGTGCAGTGGCAGCCTTCAGCACTGACACCACGGCATGTCAGATGCTGATAGGGTCTCTTGCACAACTCAAATCCATTGAGAACCTATGGCTCAGTGGCAAAGTATAGTGACTTTGGTGCAGGAATATACCAGCGGACAGGGGTTTTAATCCAGCCCCTGCCGTTAAGGTATGTTTAGATGGAAAAAAATCCACCATTTGATTTTTTGCACGTAAAAAGATTATTTTTACTTAAAAAAAATACAGGAACAATTTAATTCATTTTTTTATTGCATTAGTTGGGCACATTTACAAATCTTGCCACCCCTACCACCACCTGCCACCTCCCTCCTTTTGCTCAAGTAGCTTAAATAGGAGCAAGGTCTTATCTTCATTTATGAATGTATTCGTTTTTTTTCATATTGGTGTTCTGCAGAGCACAAATATGGCCTAAGGGGAGCCAGAATTGAGCTGTATTATGTGAGGAAGGTTCCATGCAGATAATAAAATAGATTGAATGGTGTTGATTTAATGCAGGGTAAAATTTTGTGCAGGTGAAAGAGCCCTTATTAACTGCAGTCAAAAGGTAGCATGGTGAATTTTGAAGTGATAGAAAAGGACACAGTCAGGCCTCTGATTGACTATGCTTTGAAAATGCATGATGCAGCAAATGTGGGGAAGGGGCAGTTGGTTTGGCATGGCATTGCGTGGCCATGTCTGGCATGCTATGTTATGCTGTGCCTCTGACTATGAGACCAGGACTGGGACTTTAAACATCCCAGTTTTAGCATACAACCTTTACAGTAGGCATACAAACGCCCACGAACGCCCATGTTCTGTATAGAGGATTACTGCAGGTAATTCTGGACCCTGCTAAGTGAGGGTGGGGTCCTTATCTGAAGGCCTTCGACTGGAACAATCCTTAGCCTAAGACAATTTGGCAACTTTAGAAATCTGCTGAAGACCATTTGTTGAAGGTCCTATCATCGTACAAACTACGGAAGCTCAGAGAAGTAATCATGGGAGGAGATTATTTGCATAGGACTCCACCTTTCTCAATCCTGTGATTATGCTGCAGTTGCCATATAACATTACTAGAGGACAGCAGCATCAAGATAAATCCAAAGAGAGGCTTTGAATCTGCTTGCGGAACTAGCTCTTGTTCTTGTTGGTTTTTGTTGAGCCTGTAGAATGGAGAAGTGGACTGACTGAGTGAATGAGTATCGAGGAATGATTGGACTGTATTTGTGGTGAAGGGGTTGCAGTATTTGGAAGGAAAATTGCATGAAAAAAGCAGTTAATGGACAGATGCTTGCTGAGAAATTGAGTGTGTCATCTGTCACGCCTGGGAATCGAACCCTGCTTGTCTGGGTGAAAGGCAGGAACTTACCCACTGGACCAGACAGGCTTCCCCATCTCTAGCTTGTCAAATCTTCCCTATATCATGGCTATGATGTGTCCTGTGCAGGGGCAGCCATTAGCACTGACACCAAGGCCTGTCAGATGCTGATAGGCTCTCTTGCACAGGTCAAATCCATTGAGAACCTATGGCTCAGTGGCAAAGTCTAGTGACTTTGGTGCAGGAAGATACCACTGTACAGGGGTTTGAATCCAGCCACTACCATTAAATTATGTTTAGATGGAAAAAAATCCAGTATTTGATTTTTTGCACGTAAAAAGATTATTTTTACTTAAAAAAAATACAGGAACAATTTAATTCATTTTTTGATTGCATTAGTTGGGCACATTTACAAATCTTGCCACCCCCACCACCACCTGCCACCTCCCTCCTTTTGCTCAAGTAGCTTAAATAGGAGCAAGGTCTTATCTTCATTTATTAATGTATTCGTTTTTTTTTCAAGTTGGTGTTCTGGAGAGCACAAATATGGCCTAAGGGGGGCCAGAATTGAGCTGTATTATGTGAGGAAGGTGCCATGCAGATAATAAAATAGGTTGAATGGTGTTGATTTAATGCAGGGTAAAATTTTGTGCAGGTGAAAGAGCCCTTATTAGCTGCAGTCAAAAAGTAGCATAGTGAATTATGAAGTGATAGAAAAGGACACAGTCAGGCCTCTGATTGACTATGCCTTGAAAATGCATGATGCAGCAAATGTGGGGAAGGGGCAGTTGGTTAGGCAGGCATTGCGTGGCCATGTCTGGCATGCTATGTTATGCTGTGCCTCTGACAATGAGACCAGGACTGGGACTTTAGACATCCCAGTTTTAGCATACAACCTTTACAGTAGGCCCACGAACACCCATGTTCTGTATAGAGGATTACTGCAGGTAAGTCTGGTCCCTGCTAAGTGAGGGTGGGGTCCTTATCTGAAGGCCTTCGACTGGAACAATCCTTAGCCTAAGACAATTTGGCAACTTTAGAAATCTGCTGAAGACCATTTGTTGAAGGTCCTATCGTCGTACCACTACAGGAGCTCAGAGAAGTAATCATGGGAGGAGATTATTTGCATAGGACTCCCCCTTTCTCAATCCTGTGATTATGCTGAAGTTGCCATATAACATTACTAGAGGACAGCAGCATCAAGATAAATCCAAAGAGAGGCTTTGAATCTGCTTGCTGAACTAGCTCTTGTTCTTGTTGGTTTTTGTTGAGCCTGTAGAATGGAGAAGTGGACTGACTGAGTGAATGAGTATCGAGGAATGATTGGACTGTATTTGTGGTGAAGGGGTTGCAGGATTTGGAAGGAAAATTGCATGAAAAAAGTGGTTAATGCACAGATGCTTGTTGAGAAATTGAGTGTGTCATCTGTCAGGCCTGGGAATTGAACCCTGTTTGCCTGGGTGGAAGGCAGGAACTTACCCACTGGACCAGACAGGTTCCCCATTTCTAGCTTGTCAAATCTTCCCTATATCATGGCTTTGATGTGTCCTGTGCAGGGGCAGCCATTAGCACTGACACCAAGGCCTGTCAGATGCTGATAGGCTCTCTTGCACAACTCAAATCCCTTGAGAACCTATGGCTCAGTGGCAAAGTCTAGTGACTTTGGTGCAGGAAGATACCACTGTACAGGGGTTTGAATCCAGCCACTGCCATTAAATTATGTTTAGATGGAAAAAAATCCAGTATTTGATTTTTTGCACGTAAAAAGATTATTTTTACTTAAAAAAAATACAGGAACAATTTAATTCATTTTTTGATTGCATTAGTTGGGCACATTTACAAATCTTGCCACCCCCACCACCACCTGCCACCTCCCTCCTTTTGCTCAAGTAGCTTAAATAGGATCAACGTCTTACCTTCATTTATGAATGTATTCGTTTTTTTTCAAATTGGTGTTCTGCAGAGCACAAATATGGCCTAAGGGGAGCCAGAATTGAGCTGTATTATGTGAGGAAGGTTCCATGCAGATAATAAAATAGATTGAATGGTGTTGATTTAATGCAGGGTAAAATTTTGTGCAGGTGAAAGAGCCCTTATTAGCTGCAGTCAGAAGGTAGCATGTTGACTTTTGAAGTGATAGAAAAGGACACAGTCAGGCCTCTGATTGACTATGCCTTGAAAATGCATGATGCAGCAAATGTGGGGAAGGGGCAGTTGGTATGGCATGGCATTGCGTGGCCATGTCTGGCATGCTATGTTATGCTGTGCCTCTGACAATGAGACCTGGACTGGGACTTTAGACATCCCAGTTTTAGCATACAACCTTTACAGTAGGCCTACAAACGCCCACGAACGCCCATGTTCTCTATAGAGGATTACTGCAGGTAATTCTGGACCCTGCTAAGTGAGGGTGGGGTCCTTATCTGAAGGCCTTCGACTGGAACAATCCTTAGCCTAAGACAATTTGGCAACTTTAGAAATCTGCTGAAGACCATTTGTTGAAGGTCCTATCGTCGTACCACTACGGAAGCTCAGAGAAGTAATCATGGGAGGAGATTATTTGCATAGGACTCCCCCTTTCTCAATCCTGTGATTATGCTGCAGTTGCCATATAACATTACTAGAGGACAGCAGCATCAAGATAATTCCAAAGAGAGGCTTTGAATCTGCTTGCTGAACTAGCTGTTGTTCTTGTTGGTTTTTGTTGAGCCTGTAGAATGGAGAAGTGGACTGACTGAGTGAATGAGTATCGAGGAATGATTGGACTGTATTTGTGGTGAAGGGGTTGCAGGATTTGGAAGGAAAATTGCATGAAAAAAGTGGTTAATGCACAGATGCTTGCTGAGAAATTGAGAGTGTGTCATCTGTCAGGCCTGGGAATCAAACCCTGCTTGTCTGGGTGGAAGGCAGGAACTTACCCACTGGACTAGACAGGATTCCCCATCTCTAGTTTGTCAAATCTTCCCTATATTATGGCTATGATGTGTCCTGTGCAGTGGCAGCCTTCAGCACTGACACCACGGCATATCAGAAGCTGATAGGGTCTCTTGCACAACTCAAATCCATTGGGAACCTATGGCTCAGTGGCAAAGTATAGTGACTTTGGTGCAGGAATATACCACTGGACAGGGGTTTGAATCCAGTCCCTGCCGTTAAGGTATGTTTCGATGGAAAAAAATCTACTATTTGATTTTTTGCACGTAAAAAGATTATTTTTACTATAAAAAAAATACAGGAACAATTTAAGTCATTTTTTTATTGCATTAGTTGGGCACTTTTACAAATCTTGCCACCCCCACCACCACCTGCCACCTCCCTCCTTTTGCTCAAGTAGCTTAAATAGGAGCAAGGTCTTATCTTCATTTATGAATGTATTCGTTTTTTTTTCAAATTGGTGTTCTGGAGAGCACAAATATGGCCTAAGGGGGGCCAGAATTGAGCTGTAATATGTGAAGAAGGTTCCATGCAGATAATAAAATAGGTTGAATGGTGTTGATTTAATGCAGGGTAAAATATTGTGCAGGTGAAAAAGCCCTCATTAGCTGCAGTCAGAAGGTAGCATGTTGAATTTTGAAGTGATAGAAAAGGACACAGTCAGGCCTCTGATTGACTATGCCTTGAAAATGCATGATGCAGCAAATGTGGGGAAGGGGCAGTTGGTTTGGCATGGCATTGTGTGGTCATGTCTGGCATGCTATGTTATGCTGTGCTGTGCCTCTGACAACGAGACCAAGACTGGGACTTTAGACATCCCAGTTTTAGCATACAAGCTTTACAGTAGACATACAAACGCCCACGAACGCCCATGTTCTGTATAGAGGATTACTGCAGGTAATTCTGGACCCTGCTAAGTGAGGGTGGGGTCCTTATCTGAAGGCCTTCGACTGGAACAATCCTTAGCCTAAGACAATTTGGCAACTTTAGAAATCTGCTGAAGACCATTTGTTGAAGGTCCTATCGTCGTACCACTACGGAAGCTCAGAGAAGTAATCATGGGAGGAGATTATTTGCATAGGACTCCCCCTTTCTCAATCCTGTGATTATGCTGCAGTTGCCATATAACATTACTAGAGGACAGCAGCATCAAGATAAATCCAAAGAGAGGCTTTGAATCTGCTTGCTGAACTAGCTCTTGTTCTTGTTGGTTTTTGTTGAGCCTGTAGAATGGAGAAGTGGACTGACTGAGTGAATGAGTATCGAGGAATGATTGGACTGTATTTGTGGTGAAGGGGTTGCAGGATTTGGAAGGAAAATTGCATGAAAAAAGTGGTTAATGCACAGATGCTTGCTGAGAAATTGAGTGTGTCATCTGTGAGGCCTGGGAATCGAACTCTGCTTGTCTGGGTGGAAGGCAGGAACTTACCCACTGGACCAGACAGGCTTCCCCGTCTCTAGCTTGTCAAATCTTCCCTATATCATGGCTATGATGTGTCCTGTGCAGGGGCAGCCATTAGCACTGACTCCAAGGCCTGTCAGATGCTGATAGGCTCTCTTGCACAACTCAAATCCATTGAGAACCTATGGCTCAGTGGCAAAGTCTAGTGAATTTGGTGCAGGAAGATACCACTGTACAGGGGTTTGAATCCAGCCACTGCCATTAAATTATGTTTAGATGGAAAAAAATCCAGTATTTGATTTTTTGCACGTAAAAAGATTATTTTTACTTAAAAAAATACAGGAACAATTTAAGTCATTTTTTTATTGCATTAGTTGGGCACATTTACAAATCTTGCCACCCCCACCACCACCTGCCACCTCCCTCCTTTTGCTCAAGTAGCTTAAATAGGAGAAAGGTCTTATCTTCATTTATGAATGTATTCGTTTTTTTTTCAAATTGGTGTTCTGGAGAGCACAAATATGGCCTAAGGGGGGCCAGAATTGAGCTGTATTATGTGAGGAAGGTGCCATGCAGATAATAAAATAGGTTGAATGGTGTTGATTTAATGAAGGGTAAAATTTTGTGCAGGTGAAAGAGCCCTTATTAGCTGCAGTCAAAAGGTAGCATGTTGAATTTTGAAGTGATAGAAAAGGACACAGTCAGGCCTTTGATTGACTATGCCTTGAAAATGCATGATGCAGTAAATGTGGGGAAGGGGCAGTTGGTTTGGCATGGCATTGCGTGGCCATGTTTGGCATGCTATGTTATGCTGTGCCTCTGACAATGAGACCAGGACTGGGACTTTAAACATCCCAGTTTTAGCATACAACCTTTACAGTAGGCCCTCGAACGCCCACGAACGCCCATGTTCTGTATAGAGGATTACTGCAGGTAATTCTGGTCCCTGCTAAGTGAGGGTGGGGTCCTTATCTGAAGGCCTTCGACTGGAACAATCCTTAGCCTAAGACAATTTGGCAACTTTAGAAATCTGCTGAAGACCATTTGTTGAAGGTCCTATTATCTTACCACTACGGAAGCTCAGAGAAGTAATCATGGGAGGAGATTATTTGCATAGGACTCCCCCTTTCTCAATCCTGTGATTATGCTGCAGTTGCCATATAACATTACTAGAGGACAGCAGCATCAAGATAAATCCAAAGAGAGGCTTTGAATCTGCTTGCTGAACTAGCTCTGGTTCTTGTTGGTTTTTGTTGAGCCTGCAGAATGGAGAAGTGGACTGACTGAGTGAATGAGTATCGAGGAATGATTGGACTGTATTTGTGGTGA
The DNA here is from genome assembly GCF_031143425.1 of Pleurodeles waltl. Taxonomy (NCBI): domain Eukaryota; kingdom Metazoa; phylum Chordata; class Amphibia; order Caudata; family Salamandridae; genus Pleurodeles; species Pleurodeles waltl. The sequence goes on along the minus strand of NC_090437.1, from coordinate 372,982,458 downwards.
AGGGGTTGCAGGATTTGGAAGGAAAATTGCATGAAAAAAGTTGTTAATGCACAGATGCTTGCTGAGAAAATGAGTGTGTGTCATCTGTCAGGCCTGGGAATCAAACCCTGCTTGTCTGGGTGGAAAGCAGGAACTTACCCACTGGACTTGACAGGATTCCCCATCTCTAGTTTGTCAATTCTTCCCTATATTATGGCTATGATGTGTCCTGTGCAGTGGCAGCCTTCAGCACTGACACCACGGCATGTCAGATGCTGATAGGGTCTCTTGCACAACTCAAATCGATTGAGAACTTATGGCTCAGTGGCAAAGTATAGTGACTTTGGTGCAGGAATATACCACTGGACAGGGGTTTGAATCCAGCCCCTGCTGTTAAGCTATGATTAGATTGAAAAAAATCCACTATTTGATTTTTTGCACGTAAAAAGATTATTTTTACTTAAAAAAAATACAGGAACAATTTAAGTCATTTTTTGTTTGCATTAGTTGGGCACATTTACAAATCTTGCCACCCCCACCACCACCTGCCACCTCCCTCCTTTTGCTCAAGTAGCTTAAATAGGCGCAAGGTCTTATCTTCATTTATGAATGTATTCGTTTTTTTTTTCAAATTGGTGTTCTGGAGAGCACAAATATGGCCTAAGGGGGGCCAGAATTGAGCTGTATTATGTGAAGAAGGTTCCATGCAGATAATAAAATAGGTTGAATGGTGTTGATTTAATGCAGGGTAAAATATTGTGCAGGTGAAAGAGCCCTCATTAGCTGCAGTCAGAAGGTAGCATGTTGAATTTTGAAGTGATAGAAAAGGACACAGTCAGGCCTCTGATTGACTATGCCTTGAAAATGCATGATGCAGCAAATGTGGGGAAGGGGCAGTTGGTTTGGCATGGCATTGTGTGGCCATGTCTGGAATGCTATGTTATGCTGTGCCTCTGACAATGAGACCAGGACTGGGACTTTAGACATCCCAGTTTTAGCATACAAGCTTTACAGTAGGCCCACAAACGCCCACGAACACCCATGTTCTGTAAAGAGGATTAATGCAGGTAATTCTGGACCCTGCTAAGTGAGGGTGGGGTCCTTATCTGAAGGCCTTCGACTGGAACAATCCTTAGCCTAAGACAATTTGGCAACTTTAGAAATCTGCTGAAGACCATTTAATGAAGGTCCTATCATCGTACCACTATGGAAGCTCAGAGAAGTAATCATGGGAGGAGATTAATTGCATAGGACTCCCCCTCTCTCAATCCTGTGATTATGTTGCAGTTGCCATATAACATTACTAGAGGACAGCAGCATCAAGATAAATCCAAAGAGAGGCTTTGAATCTGCTTGCTGAACTAGCTCTGGTTCTTGTTGGTTTTTGTTGAGCATGCAGAATGGAGAAGTGGACTGACTGAGTGAATGAGTATCGAGGAATGATTGGACTGTATTTGTGGTGAAGGGGTTGCAGGATTTGGAAGGAAAATTGCATGAAAAAAGTGGTTAAAGCACAGATGCTTGCTGAGAAATTGAGTGTGTCATCTGTCAGGCCTGGGAATCGAACCCTGCTTGTCTGGGTGGAAGACAGGAACTTACCCACTGGACCAGACAGAATGCCCCATCTCTAGCTTGTCAAATCTTCCCTATATCATGGCTATGATGTGTCCTGTGCAGTGGCAGCCTTCAGCACTGACACCACGGCATGTCAGATGCTGATAGGCTCTCTTGCACAATTGAAACCCATTGAGAACCTATGGCTCAGTGGCAAAATCTAGTGATTTTGGTGCAGGAAGATACCACTGTACAGGGGGTTGAATCCAGCCACTGCCATTAAATTATGTTTAGATGGAAAAAAATCCAGTATTTGATTTTTTGCACGTAAAAAGATTATTTTTACTTCAAAAAAATACAGGAACAATTTAAGTCATTTTTTGTTTGCATTAGTTGGGCACATTTACAAATCTTGCCACCCCCACCACCACCTTCCACCTCCCTCCTTTTGCTCAAGTAGCTTAAATAGGAGCAAGGTCTTATCTTCATTTATGAATGTATTCGTTTTCTTTTCAAATTGGTGTTCTGGAGAGCACAAATATGGCCTAAGGGGGGCCAGAATTGAGCTGTATTATGTGAGGAAGGTGCCATGCAGATAATAAAATAGGTTGAATGGTGTTGATTTAATGCAGGGTAAAATTGTGTGCAGGTGAAAGAGCCCTTATTAGCTGCAGTCAAAAAGTAGCATGGTGAATTTTGAAGTGATAGAAAAGAACACAGTCAGGCCTCTGATTGACTATGCCTTGAAAATGCATTATGCAGCAAATGTGGGGAAGGGGCAGTTGGTTTGGCATGGCATTGCGTGGCCATGTCTGGCATGCTATGTTATGCTGTGCCTCGGACAATGAGACCAGGACTGGGACTTTAGACATCCCAGTTTTAGCATACAACCTTTACAGTAGGCCCACAAACGCCCATGTTCTGTATAGAGGATTACTGCAAGTAATTCTGGTCCCTGCTAAGTGAGGGTGGGGTCCTTATCTGAAGGCCTTCGACTGGAACAATCCTTAGCCTAAGACAATTTGGCAACTTTAGAAATCTGCTGAAGACCATTTGTTGAAGGTCCTATCGTCGTACCACTACGGAAGCTCAGAGAAGTAATCATGGGAGGAGATTATTTGCATAGGACTCCCCCTTTCTCAATCCTGTGATTATGCTGCAGTTGCCATATAACATTACTAGAGGACAGCAGCATCAAGATAAATCCAAAGAGAGGCTTTGAATCTGCTTGCTGAACTAGCTCTTGTTCTTGTTGGTTTTTTTGAGCCTGTAGAATGGAGAAGTGGACTGACTGAGTGAATGAGTATCGAGGAATGATTGGACTGTATTTGTGGTGAAGGGGTTGCAGGATTTGGAAGGAAAATTGCATGAAAATAGTGGTTAATGCACAGATGCTTGCTGAGAAATTGAGTGCGTCATCTGTCAGGCCTGGGAATCAAACCCTGCTTGTCTGGGTGAAAGGCAGGAACTTACCCACTGGACCAGACAGGCTTCCCCATCTCTAGCTGGTCAAATCTTCCCTATATCATGACTATGATGTGTCCTGTGCAGTGGCAGCCATTAGCACTGACACCAAGGCCTGTCAGATGCTGATAGGCTCTCTTGCACAGCTCAAATCCGTTGAGAACCTGTGGTTCAGTGGCAAAGTCTAGTGACTTTGGTACAGGAAGATACCACTGTACAGGGGTTTGAATCCAGCCACTGCCATTAAATTATGTTTAGATGGAAAAAAATCCAGTATTTGATTTTTTGCACGTAAAAAGATTATTTTTACTTAAAAAAAATACAGGAACAATTTAAGTCATTTTTTGATTGCATTAGTTGGGCACATTTACAAATCTTGCCACCCCCACCACCACCTGCCACCTCCCTCCTTTTGCTCAAGTAGCTTAAATAGGAGCAAGGTCTTATCTTCATTTATGAATGTATTTGTTTTTTTTTCAAATTGGTGTTCTGGAGAGCACAAATATGGCCTAAGGGGGGCCAGAATTGAGCTGTATTATGTGAGGAAGGTGCCATGCAGATAATAAAATAGATTGAATGGTCTTGATTTAATGCAGGGTAAAATTTTGTGCAGGTGAAAGAGCCCTTATTAGCTGCAGTCAAAAGGTAGCATGGTGAATTTTGAAGCGATAGAAAAGGACACAGTCAGGCCTCTGATTGACTATGCCTTGAAAATGCATGATGCAGCAAATGTGGGGAAGGGGCAGTTGGTTTGGCATGGCATGGCATTGCGTGGCCATGTCTGGCATGCTATGTTATGCTGTGCCTCTGACAATGAGACCAGGACTGGGACTTTAGACATCCCAGTTTTAGCATACAACCTTTACAATAGGTCCTCAAACGCCCACGAACACCCATGTTCTGTATAGAGGATTACTGCAGGTAATTCTGGTCCCTGCTAAGTGAGGGTGGGGTCCTTATCTGAAGGCCTTCGACTGGAACAATCCTTAGCCTAAGACAATTTGGCAACTTTAGAAATCTGCTGAAGACCATTTGTTGAAGGTCCTATCGTCGTACCACTGCGGAAGCTCAGAGAAGTAATCATGGGAGGAGATTATTTGCATAGGACTCCCCCTTTCTCAATCCTGTGATTATGCTGCAGTTGCCATATAACATTACTAGAGGACAGCAGCATCAAGATAAATCCAAAGAGAGGCTTTGAATCTGCTTGCTGAACTAGCTCTTGTTCTTGTTGGTTTTTGTTGAGCCTGCAGAATGGAGAAGTGGACTGACTGAGTGAATGAGTATCGAGGAATGATTGGACTGTATTTGTGGTGAAGGGGTTGCAGGATTTGGAAGGAAAATTGCATGAAAAAAGTGGGTAATGCACAGATGCTTGTTGAGAAATTGAGTGTGTCATCTGTCAGGCCTGGGAATCGAACCCTGCTTGTCTGGGTGGAAGGCAGGAACTTACCCACTGGACTAGACAGGATTCCCCATCTCTAGTTTGTCAAATCTTCCCTATATCATGGCTATGATGTGTCCTGTGCAGTGGCCGCCTTAAGCACTGACACCACGGCATGTCAGATGCTGATAGGGTCTCTTGCACAACTCAAATCCATTGAGAAACTATGGCTCAGTGGCAAAGTATAGTGACTTTGGTGCAGGAATATACCAGTAGACAGGGGTTTTAATCCAGCCCCTGCCGTTAAGATATGTTTAGATGGAAAAAAATCCACTATTTGATTTTTTGAACGTAAAAAGATTATTTTTACTTAAAAAAAAATACAGGAACAATTTAATTCATTTTTTGATTGCATTAGTTGGGCACATTTACAAATCTTGCCACCACCACCTGCCACCTCCCTCCTTTTGCTCAAGTAGCTTAAATAGGAGCAAGGTCTTATCTTCATTTATGAATGTATTCGTTTTTTTTCAAATTGGTGTTCTGCAGAGCACAAATATGGCCTAAGGGGAGCCAGAATTGAGCTGTATTATGTGAGGAAGGTTCCATGCAGATATTAAAATAGATTGAATGGTGTTGATTTAATGCAGGGTAAAATTTTGTGCAGGTGAAAGAGCCCTTATTAGCTGCAGTCAAAAGGTTGCATGGTGAATTTTGAAGTGATAGAAAAGGACACAGTCAGGCCTCTGATTGACTATGCCTTGAAAATGCATGATGCAGAAAATGTGGGGAAGGGGCAGTTGGTTTGGCATGGCATTGCGTGGCCATGTTTGGCATGCTATGTTATGCTGTGCCTCTGACATAGAGACCAGGACTGGGACTTTAGACATCACAGTTTTAGCATACAACCTTTACAGTAGGCATACAAACGCCCACGAACGCCCATGTTCTGTATAGAGGATTACTGCAGGTAATTCTGGACCCTGCTAAGTGAGGGTGGGGTCCTTATCTGAAGGCCTTCGACTGGAACAATCCTTAGCCTAAGACAATTTGGCAACTTTAGAAATCTGCTGAAGACCATTTGTTGAAGGTCCTATCATCGTACAAACTACGGAAGCTCAGAGAAGTAATCATGGGAGGAGATTATTTGCATAGGACTCCACCTTTCTCAATCCTGTGATTATGCTGCAGTTGCCATATAACATTACTAGAGGACAGCAGCATCAAGATAAATCCAAAGAGAGGCTTTGAATCTGCTTGCGGAACTAGCTCTTGTTCTTGTTGGTTTTTGTTGAGCCTGTAGAATGGAGAAGTGGACTGACTGAGTGAATGAGTATCGAGGAATGATTGGACTGTATTTGTGGTGAAGGGGTTGCAGTATTTGGAAGGAAAATTGCATGAAAAAAGTGGTTAATGGACAGATGCTTGCTGAGAAATTGAGTGTGTCATCTGTGAGGCCTGGGAATTGAACCCTGCTTTTCTGGGTGGAAGGCAGGAACTTACCCACTGGACCAGACAGGCTTCCCCATTTCTAGCTTGTCAAATCTTCCCTATATCATGGCTATGATGGGTCCTGTGAAGGGGCAGCCATTAGCACTGACACCAAGGCCTGTCAGATGCTGATAGGCTCTCTTGCACAATTCAAATCCATTGAGAACCTATGGCTCAGTGGCAAAGTCTAGTGACTTTGGTGCAGGAAGATACCACTGTACAGGGGTTTGAATCCAGCCACTGCCATTAAATTATGTTTAGATGGAAAAAAATCCAGTATTTGATTTTTTGCACGTAAAAAGATTATTTTTACTTCAAAAAAATACAGGAACAATTTAAGTCATTTTTTGATTGCATTAGTTGGGCACATTTACAAATCTTGCCACCCCCACCACCACCTGCCACCTCCCTCCTTTTGCTCAAGTAGCTTAAATAGGAGCAAGGTCTTATCTTCATTTATGAATGTATTCGGTTTTTTTTCAAGTTGGTGTTCTGGAGAGCACAAATATGGCCTAAGGGGGGCCAGAATTGAGCTGTATTATGTGAGGAAGGTGCCATGCAGATAATAAAATAGGTTGAATGGTGTTGATTTAATGCAGGGTAAAATTTTGTGCAGGTGAAAGAGCCCTTATTAGCTGCAGTCAAAAAGTAGCATAGTGAATTTTGAAGTGATAGAAAAGGACACAGTCAGGCCTCTGATTGACTATGCCTTGAAAATGCATGATGCAGCAACTGTGGGAAAGGGGCAGTTGGTTGGGCATGGCATTGCGTGGCCATGTCTGGCATGCTATGTTATGCTGTGCCTCTGACAATGAGACCAGGACTGGGACTTTAGACATCCCAGTTTTAGCATACAACCTTTACAGTAGGCCCACGAACACCCATGTTCTGTATAGAGGATTACTGCAGGTAAGTCTGGTCCCTGCTAAGTGAGGGTGGGGTCCTTATCTGAAGGCCTTCGACTGGAACAATCCTTAGCCTAAGACAATTTGGCAACTTTAGAAATCTGCTGAAGACCATTTGTTGAAGGTCCTATCGTCGTACCACTACGGAAGCTCAGAGAAGTAATCATGGGAGGAGATTATTTGCATAGGACTCCCCCTTTCTCAATCCTGTGATTATGCTGCAGTTGCCATATAACATTACTAGAGGACAGCAGCATCAAGATAAATCCAAAGAGCGGCTTTGAATCTGCTTGCTGAACTAGCTCTTGTTCTTGTTGGTTTTTGTTGAGCCTGTAGAATGGAGAAGTGGACTGACTGAGTGAATGAGTATCGAGGAATGATTGGACTGTATTTGTGGTGAAGGGGTTGCAGGATTTGGAAGGAAAATTGCATGAAAAAAGTGGTTAAAGCACAGATGCTTGCTGAGAAATTAAGTGTGTCATCTGTCAGGCCTGGGAATTGAAACCTGCTTGTCTGGGTGAAAGACAGGAACTTACCCACTGGACCAGACAGGATGCCCCATCTCTAGCTTGTCAAATCTTCCCTATATCATGGCTATGATGTGTCCTGTGCAGTGGCAGCCTTCAGCACTGACACCACGGCATGTCAGATGCTGATAGGCTCTCTTGCACAATTGAAACCCATTGAGAACCTATGGCTCAGTGGCAAAATCTAGTGATTTTGGTGCAGGAAGATACCACTGTACAGGGGGTTGAATCCAGCCACTGCCATTAAATTATGTTTAGATGGAAAAAAATCCAGTATTTGATGTTTTGCACGTAATAAGATTATTTTTACTTAAAAAAAATACAGGAACAATTTAAGTCATTTTTTGTTTGCATTAGTTGGGCACATTTACAAATCTTGCCACCCCCACCACCACCTTCCACCTCCCTCCTTTTACTCAAGTAGCTTAAATAGGAGCAAGGTCTTATCTTCATTTATGAATGTATTCGTTTTCTTTTCAAATTGGTGTTCTGGAGAGCACAAATATGGCCTAAGGGGGGCCAGAATTGAGCTGTATTATGTGAGGAAGGTGCCATGCAGATAATAAAATAGGTTGAATGGTGTTGATTTAATGCAGGGTAAAATTTTGTGCAGGTGAAAGAGCCCTTATTAGCTGCAGTCAAAAGGTAGCATGGTGAATTTTGAAGTGATAGAAAAGGACACAGTCAGGCCTTTGATTGACTATGCCTTGAAAATGCATGATGCAGCAAATGTGGGGAAGGGGCAGTTGGTTTGGCATGGCATTGCGTGGCCATGTCTGGCATGCTATGTTATGCTGTGCCTCTGACAATGAGACCAGTACTGGGACTTTAGACATCCCAGTTTTAGCATACAACCTTTACAGTAGGCCCACAAACGCCCATGTTCTGTATAGAGGATTACTGCAAGTAATTCTGGTCCCTGCTAAGTGAGGGTGGGGTCCTTATCTGAAGGCCTTCGACTGGAACAATCCTTAGCCTAAGACAATTTGGCAACTTTAGAAATCTGCTGAAGACCATTTGTTGAAGGTCCTATCGTCGTACCACTACGGAAGCTCAGAGAAGTAATCATGGGAGGAGATTATTTGCATAGGACTCCCCCTTTCTCAATCCTGTGATTATGCTGCAGTTGCCATATAACATTACTAGAGGACAGCAGCATCAAGATAAATCCAAAGAGAGGCTTTGAATCTGCTTGCTGAACTAGCTCTTGTTCTTGTTGGTTTTTGTTGAGCCTGTAGAATGGAGAAGTGGACTGACTGAGTGAATGAGTATCGAGGAATGATTGGACTGTATTTGTGGTGAAGGGGTTGCAGGATTTGGAAGGAAAATTGCATGAAAAAAGTGGTTAATGCACAGATGCTTGCTGAGAAATTGAGTGCGTCATCTGTCAGGCCTGGGAATCAAACCCTGCTTGTCTGGGTGAAAGGCAGGAACATACCCACTGGACCAGACAGGCTTCCACATCTCTAGCTTGTCAAATCTTCCCTATATCATGGCTATGATGTGTCCTGTGCAGGGGCAGCCATTAGCACTGACACCAAGGCCTGTCAGATGCTGATAGGCTCTCTTGCACAATTCAAATCCATTGAGAACCTATGGCTCAGTGGCAAAGTCTAGTGACTTTGGTGCAGGAAGATACCACTGTACAGGGGTTTGAATCCAGCCACTGCCATTAAATTATGTTTAGATGGAAAAAAATCCAGTATTTGATTTTTTGCACGTAAAAAGATTATTTTTACTTAAAAAAAAATACAGGAACAATTTAAGTCATTTTTTGATTGCATTAGTTGGGCACATTTACAAATCTTGCCACCCCCACCACCACCTGCCACCTCCCTCCTTTTGCTCAAGTAGCTTAAATAGGAGCAAGGTCTTATCTTCATTTATGAATGTATTCGGTTTTTTTTCAAATTGGTGTTCTGGAGAGCACAAATATGGCCTAAGGGGGGCCAGAATTGAGCTGTATTATGTGAGGAAGGTGCCATGCAGATAATAAAATAGGTTGAATGGTGTTGATTTAATGCAGGGTAAAATTTTGTGCGGGTGAAAGAGCCCTTATTAGCTGCAGTCAAAAAGTAGCATAGTGAATTTTGAAGTGATAGAAAAGGACACAGTCAGGCCTCTGATTGACTATGCCTTGAAAATGCATGATGCAGCAACTGTGGGAAAGGGGCAGTTGGTTGGGCATGGCATTGCGTGGCCATGTCTGGCATGCTATGTTATGCTGTGCCTCTGACAATGAGACCAGGACTGGGACTTTAGACATCCCAGTTTTAGCATACAACCTTTACAGTAGGCCCACGAACACCCATGTTCTGTATAGAGGATTACTGCAGGTAAGTCTGGTCCCTGCTAAGTGAGGGTGGGGTCCTTATCTGAAGGCCTTCGACTGGAACAATCCTTAGCCTAAGACAATTTGGCAACTTTAGAAATCTGCTGAAGACCATTTGTTGAAGGTCCTATCGTCGTACCACTACGGAAGCTCAGAGAAGTAATCATGGGAGGAGATTATTTGCATAGGACTCCCCCTTTCTCAATCCTGTGATTATGCTGCAGTTGCCATATAACATTACTAGAGGACAGCAGCATCAAGATAAATCCAAAGAGCGGCTTTGAATCTGCTTGCTGAACTAGCTCTTGTTCTTGTTGGTTTTTGTTGAGCCTGTAGAATGGAGAAGTGGACTGACTGAGTGAATGAGTATCGAGGAATGATTGGACTGTATTTGTGGTGAAGGGGTTGCAGGATTTGGAAGGAAAATTGCATGAAAAAAGTGGTTAATGCACAGATGCTTGTTGAGAAATTGAGTGTGTCATCTGTCAGGCCTGGGAATTGAACCCTGCTTGCCTGGGTGGAAGGCAGGAACTTACCCACTGGACCAGACAGGTTCCCCATTTCTAGCTTGTCAAATCTTCCCTATATTATGGCTATGATGTGTCCTGTGCAGTGGCAGCCTTCAGCACTGACACCACGGCATGTCAGATGCTGATAGGGTCTCTTGCACAACTCAAAACAATTGAGAACCTATGGCTCAGTGGCAAAGTATAGTGACTTTGGTGCAGGAATATACCACTGGACAGGGGTTTGAATCCAGCCCCTGCCGTTAAGCTATGATTAGATGGAAAAAAATCCACTATTTGATTTTTTGCACGTAAAAAGATTATTTTTACTTAAAAAAAATACAGGAACAATTTAAGTCATTTTTTGTTTGCATTAGTTGGGCACATTTACAAATCTTGCCACCCCCACCACCACCTGCCACCTCCCTCCTTTTGCTCAAGTAGCTTAAATAGGAGCAAGGTCTTATCTTCATTTATGAATGTATTCGTTTTTTTTTTCAAATTGGTGTTCTGGAGAGCACAAATATGGCCTAAGGGGGGCCAGAATTGAGCTGTATTATGTGAAGAAGGTTCCATGCAGATAATAAAATAGGTTGAATGGTGTTGATTTAATGCAGGGTAAAATATTGTGCAGGTGAAAGAGCCCTCATTAGCTGCAGTCAGAAGGTAGCATGTTGAATTTTGAAGTGATAGAAAAGGACACAGTCAGGCCTCTGATTGATTATGCCTTGAAAATCCATGATGCAGCAAATGTGGGGAAGGGGCAGTTGGTTTGGCATGGCATTGTGTGGCCATGTCTGGCATGCTATGTTATGCTGTGCCTCTGACAATGAGACCAGGACTGGGACTTTAGACATCCCAGTTTTAGCATACAAGCTTTACAGTAGGCCCACAAACGCCCACGAACACCCATGTTCTGTATAGAGGATTAATGCAGGTAATTCTGGACCCTGCTAAGTGAGGGTGGGGTCCTTATCTGAAGGCCTTCGACTGGAACAATCCTTAGCCTAAGACAATTTGGCAACTTTAGAAATCTGCTGAAGACCATTTGATGAAGGTCCTATCATCGTACCACTACGGAAGCTCAGAGAAGTAATCATGGGAGGAGATTAATTGCATAGGACTCCCCCTTTCTCAATCCTGTGATTATGCTGCAGTTGCCATATAACATTACTAGAGGACAGCAGCATCAAGATAAATCCAAAGAGAGGCTTTGAATCTGCTTGCTGAACTAGCTCTTGTTCTTGTTGGTTTTTGTTGAGCCTGTTGAATGGAGAAGTGGACTGACTGAGTGAATGAGTATCGAGGAATGATTGGACTGTATTTGTGGTGAAGGGGTTGCAGGATTTGGAAGGAAAATTGCATGAAAAAAGTGGTTAAAGCACAGATGCTTGCTGAGAAATTAAGTGTGTCATCTGTCAGGCCTGGGAATTGAACCCTGCTTGTCTGGGTGGAAGACAGGAACTTACCCACTGGACCAGACAGGATGCCCCATCTCTAGCTTGTCAAATCTTCCCTATATCATGGCTATGATGTGTCCTGTGCAGTGGCAGCCTTCAGCACTGACACCACGGCATGTCAGATGCTGATAGGCTCTCTTGCACAATTGAAACCCATTGAGAACCTATGGCTCAGTGGCAAAATCTAGTGATTTTGGTGCAGGAAGATACCACTGTACAGGGGGTTGAATCCAGCCACTGCCATTAAATTATGTTTAGATGGAAAAAAATCCAGTATTTGATGTTTTGCACGTAATAAGATTATTTTTACTTAAAAAAAATACAGGAACAATTTAAGTCATTTTTTGTTTGCATTAGTTGGGCACATTTCAAATCTTGCCACCCCCACCACCACCTTCCACCTCCCTCCTTTTGCTCAAGTAGCTTAAATAGGAGCAAGGTCTTATCTTCATTTATGAATGTATTCGTTTTCTTTTCAAATTGGTGTTCTGGAGAGCACAAATATGGCCTAAGGGGGGCCAGAATTGAGCTGTATTATGTGAGGAAGGTGCCATGCAGATAATAAAATAGGTTGAATGGTGTTGATTTAATGCAGGGTAAAATTTTGTGCAGGTGAAAGAGCCCTTATTAGCTGCAGTCAAAAGGTAGCATGGTGAATTTTGAAGTGATAGAAAAGGACACAGTCAGGCCTTTGATTGACTATGCCTTGAAAATGCATGATGCAGCAAATGTGGGGAAGAGGCAGTTGGTTTGGCATGGCATTGCGTGGCCATGTCTGGCATGCTATGTTATGCTGTGCCTCTGACAATGAGACCAGTACTGGGACTTTAGACATCCCAGTTTTAGCATACAACCTTTACAGTAGGCCCACAAACGCCCATGTTCTGTATAGAGGATTACTGCAAGTAATTCTGGTCCCTGCTAAGTGAGGGTGGGGTCCTTATCTGAAGGCCTTCGACTGGAACAATCCTTAGCCTAAGACAATTTGGCAACTTTAGAAATCTGCTGAAGACCATTTGTTGAAGGTCCTATCGTCGTACCACTACGGAAGCTCAGAGAAGTAATCATGGGAGGAGATTATTTGCATAGGACTCCCCCTTTCTCAATCCTGTGATTATGCTGCAGTTGCCATATAACATTACTAGAGGACAGCAGCATCAAGATAAATCCAAAGAGAGGCTTTGAATCTGCTTGCTGAACTAGCTCTTGTTCTTGTTGGTTTTTGTTGAGCCTGTAGAATGGAGAAGTGGACTGACTGAGTGAATGAGTATCGAGGAATGATTGGACTGTATTTGTGGTGAAGGGGTTGCAGGATTTGGAAGGAAAATTGCATGAAAAAAGTGGTTAATGCACAGATGCTTGCTAAGAAATTGAGTGCGTCATCTGTCAGGCCTGGGAATCAAACCCTGCTTGTCTGGGTGAAAGGCAGGAACTTACCCACTGGACCAGACAGGCTTCCCCATCTCTAGTTTGTCAAATCTTCCCTATATCATGGCTATGATGTGTCCTGTGCAGGGGCAGCCATTAGCACTGACACCAAGGCCTGTCAGATGCTGATAGGCTCTCTTGCACAATTCAAATCCATTGAGAACCTATGGCTCAGTGGCAAAGTCTAGTGACTTTGGTGCAGGAAGATACCACTGTACAGGGGTTTGAATCCAGCCACTGCCATTAAATTATGTGTAGATGGAAAAAAATCCAGTATTTGATTTTTTGCACGTAAAAAGATTATTTTTACTTAAAAAAAAATACAGGAACAATTTAAGTCATTTTTTGATTGCATTAGTTGGGCACATTTACAAATCTTGCCACCCCCACCACCACCTGCCACCTCCCTCCTTTTGCTCAAGTAGCTTAAATAGGAGCAAGGTCTTATCTTCATTTATGAATGTATTCGGTTTTTTTTCAAATTGGTGTTCTGGAGAGCACAAATGTGGCCTAAGGGGGGCCAGAATTGAGCTGTATTATGTGAGGAAGGTGCCATGCAGATAATAAAATAGGTTGAATGGTGTTGATTTAATGCAGGGTAAAATTTTGTGCGGGTGAAAGAGCCCTTATTAGCTGCAGTCAAAAAGTAGCATAGTGAATTTTGAAGTGATAGAAAAGGACACAGTCAGGCCTCTGATTGACTATGCCTTGAAAATGCATGATGCAGCAACTGTGGGAAAGGGGCAGTTGGTTGGGCATGGCATTGCGTGGCCATGTCTGGCATGCTATGTTATGCTGTGCCTCTGACAATGAGACCAGGACTGGGACTTTAGACATCCCAGTTTTAGCATACAACCTTTACAGTAGGCCCACGAACACCCATGTTCTGTATAGAGGATTACTGCAGGTAAGTCTGGTCCCTGCTAAGTGAGGGTGGGGTCCTTATCTGAAGGCCTTCGACTGGAACAATCCTTAGCCTAAGACAATTTGGCAACTTTAGAAATCTGCTGAAGACCATTTGTTGAAGGTCCTATCGTCGTACCACTACGGAAGCTCAGAGAAGTAATCATGGGAGGAGATTATTTGCATAGGACTCCCCCTTTCTCAATCCTGTGATTATGCTGCAGTTGCCATATAACATTACTAGAGGACAGCAGCATCAAGATAAATCCAAAGAGCGGCTTTGAATCTGCTTGCTGAACTAGCTCTTGTTCTTGTTGGTTTTTGTTGAGCCTGTAGAATGGAGAAGTGGACTGACTGAGTGAATGAGTATCGAGGAATGATTGGACTGTATTTGTGGTGAAGGGGTTGCAGGATTTGGAAGGAAAATTGCATGAAAAAAGTGGTTAATGCACAGATGCTTGTTGAGAAATTGAGTGTGTCATCTGTCAGGCCTGGGAATTGAACCCTGCTTGCCTGGGTGGAAGGCAGGAACTTACCCACTGGACCAGACAGGTTCCCCATTTCTAGCTTGTCAAATCTTCCCTATATTATGGCTATGATGTGTCCTGTGCAGTGGCAGCCTTCAGCACTGACACCACGGCATGTCAGATGCTGATAGGGTCTCTTGCACAACTCAAAACAATTGAGAACCTATGGCTCAGTGGCAAAGTATAGTGACTTTGGTGCAGGAATATACCACTGGACAGGGGTTTGAATCCAGCCCCTGCCGTTAAGCTATGATTAGATGGAAAAAAATCCACTATTTGATTTTTTGCACGTAAAAAGATTATTTTTACTTAAAAAAAATACAGGAACAATTTAAGTCATTTTTTGTTTGCATTAGTTGGGCACATTTACAAATCTTGCCACCCCCACCACCACCTGCCACCTCCCTCCTTTTGCTCAAGTAGCTTAAATAGGAGCAAGGTCTTATCTTCATTTATGAATGTATTCGTTTTTTTTTTCAAATTGGTGTTCTGGAGAGCACAAATATGGCCTAAGGGGGGCCAGAATTGAGCTGTATTATGTGAAGAAGGTTCCATGCAGATAATAAAATAGGTTGAATGGTGTTGATTTAATGCAGGGTAAAATATTGTGCAGGTGAAAGAGCCCTCATTAGCTGCAGTCAGAAGGTAGCATGTTGAATTTTGAAGTGATAGAAAAGGACACAGTCAGGCCTCTGATTGATTATGCCTTGAAAATGCATGATGCAGCAAATGTGGGGAAGGGGCAGTTGGTTTGGCATGGCATTGTGTGGCCATGTCTGGCATGCTATGTTATGCTGTGCCTCTGACAATGAGACCAGGACTGGGACTTTAGACATCCCAGTTTTAGCATACAAGCTTTACAGTAGGCCCACAAACGCCCACGAACACCCATGTTCTGTATAGAGGATTAATGCAGGTAATTCTGGACCCTGCTAAGTGAGGGTGGGGTCCTTATCTGAAGGCCTTCGACTGGAACAATCCTTAGCCTAAGACAATTTGGCAACTTTAGAAATCTGCTGAAGACCATTTGATGAAGGTCCTATCATCGTACCACTACGGAAGCTCAGAGAAGTAATCATGGGAGGAGATTAATTGCATAGGACTCCTTCTTTCTCAATCCTGTGATTATGCTGCAGTTGCCATATAACATTACTAGAGGACAGCAGCATCAAGATAAATCCAAAGAGAGGCTTTGAATCTGCTTGCTGAACTAGCTCTTGTTCTTGTTGGTTTTTGTTGAGCCTGTAGAATGGAGAAGTGGACTGACTGAGTGAATGAGTATCGAGGAATGATTGGACTGTATTTGTGGTGAAGGGGTTGCAGGATTTGGAAGGAAAATTGCATGAAAAAAGTGGTTAAAGCACAGATGCTTGCTGAGAAATTAAGTGTGTCATCTGTCAGGCCTGGGAATTGAACCCTGCTTGTCTGGGTGGAAGACAGGAACTGACCCACTGGACTTGACAGGATGCCCCATCTCTAGCTTGTCAAATCTTACCTATATCATGGCTATGATGTGTCCTGTGCAGTGGCAGCCTTCAGCACTGACACCACGGCATGTCAGATGCTGATAGGCTCTCTTGCACAATTGAAACCCATTGAGAACCTATGGCTCAGTGGCAAAATCTAGTGATTTTGGTGCAGGAAGATACCACTGTACAGGGGGTTGAATCCAGCCACTGCCATTAAATTATGTTTAGATGGAAAAAAATCCAGTATTTGATTTTTTGCACGTAAAAAGATTATTTTTACTTAAAAAAAATACAGGAACAATTTAAGTCATTTTTTGTTTGCATTAGTTGGGCACATTTACAAATCTTGCCACCCCCACCACCACCTTCCACCTCCCTCCTTTTGCTCAAGTAGCTTAAATAGGAGCAAGGTCTTATCTTCATTTATGAATGTATTCGTTTTCTTTTCAAATTGGTGTTCTGGAGAGCACAAATATGGCCTAAGGGGGGCCAGAATTGAGCTGTATTATGTGAGGAAGGTGCCATGCAGATAATAAAATAGGTTGAATGGTGTTGATTTAATGCAGGGTAAAATTTTGTGCAGGTGAAAGAGCCCTTATTAGCTGCAGTCAAAAGGTAGCATGGTGAATTTTGAAGTGATAGAAAAGGACACAGTCAGGCCTTTGATTGACTATGCCTTGAAAATGCATGATGCAGCAAATGTGGGGAAGGGGCAGTTGGTTTGGCATGGCATTGCGTGGCCATGTCTGGCATGCTATGTTATGCTGTGCCTCTGACAATGAGACCAGTACTGGGACTTTAGACATCCCAGTTTTAGCATACAACCTTTACAGTAGGCCCACAAACGCCCATGTTCTGTATAGAGGATTACTGCAAGTAATTCTGGTTCCTGCTAAGTGAGGGTGGGGTCCTTATCTGAAGGCCTTCGACTGGAACAATCCTTAGCCTAAGACAATTTGGCAACTTTAGAAATCTGCTGAAGACCATTTGTTGAAGGTCCTATCGTCGTACCACTACGGAAGCTCAGAGAAGTAATCATGGGAGGAGATTATTTGCATAGGACTCCCCCTTTCTCAATCCTGTGATTATGCTGCAGTTGCCATATAACATTACTAGAGGACAGCAGCATCAAGATAAATCCAAAGAGAGGCTTTGAATCTGCTTGCTGAACTAGCTCTTGTTCTTGTTGGTTTTTGTTGAGCCTGTAGAATGGAGAAGTGGACTGACTGAGTGAATGAGTATCGAGGAATGATTGGACTGTATTTGTGGTGAAGGGGTTGCAGGATTTGGAAGGAAAATTGCATGAAAAAAGTGGTTAATGCACAGATGCTTGCTGAGAAATTGAGTGCGTCATCTGTCAGGCCTGGGAATCAAACCCTGCTTGTCTGGGTGAAAGGCAGGAACTTACCCACTGGACCAGACAGGCTTCCCCATCTCTAGCTTGTCAAATCTTCCCTATATCATGGCTATGATGTGTCCTGTGCAGGGGCAGCCATTAGCACTGACACTAAGGCCTGTCAGATGCTGATAGGCTCTCTTGCACAACTTAAATCCATTGAGAACCTGTGGCTTAGTGGCAAAGTCTAGTGACTTTGGTGTAGGAAGATCCCACTGTACAGGGGTTTGAATCCAGCCACTGCCATTAAATTATGTTTAGATGGAAAAAAATCCAGTATTTGATTTTTTGCACGTAAAAAGATTATTTTTACTTAAAAAAAAATACAGGAACAATTTAAGTCATTTTTTGATTGCATTAGTTGGGCACATTTACAAATCTTGCCACCCCCACCACTACCTGCCACCTCCCTCCTTTTGCTCAAGTAGCTTAAATAGGAGCAAGGTCTTATCTTCATTTATGAATGTATTCGGGTTTTTTTCAAATTGGTGTTCTGGAGAGCACAAATATGGCCTAAGGGGGGCCAGAATTGAGCTGTATTATGTGAGGAAGGTGCCATGCAGATAATAAAATAGGTTGAATGGTGTTGATTTAATGCAGGGTAAAATTTTGTGCAGGTGAAAGAGCCCTTATTAGCTGCAGTCAAAAGGTAGCATGGTGAATTTTGAAGTGATAGAAAAGGACACAGTCAGGTCTCTGATTGACTATGCCTTGAAAATGCATGATGCAGCAAATGTGGGGAAGGGGCAGTTGTTTTGGCATGGCATTGCGTGGCCATATCTGGCATGCTATATTATGCTGTGCCTCTGACAATGAGACCAGGACTGGGACTTTAGACATCCCAGTTTTAGCATACAACCTTTACAATAGGTCCTCAAACGCCCACGAACACCCATGTTCTGTATAGAGGATTACTGCAGGTAATTCTGGTCCCTGCTAAGTGAGGGTGGGGTCCTTATCTGAAGGCCTTCGACTGGAACAATCCTTAGCCTAAGACAATTTGGCAACTTTAGAAATCTGCTGAAGACCATTTGTTGAAGGTCCTATCGTCGTACCACTACGGAAGCTCAGAGAAGTAATCATGGGAGGAGATTATTTGCATAGGACTCCCCCTTTCTCAATCCTGTGATTATGCTGCAGTTGCCATATAACATTACTAGAGGACAGCAGCATCAAGATAAATCCAAAGAGAGGCTTTGAATCTGCTTGCTGAACTAGCTCTTGTTCTTGTTAGTTTTTGTTGAGCCTGTAGAATGGAGAAGTGGACTGACTGAGTGAATGAATATCGAGGAATGATTGGACTGTATTTGTGGTGAAGGGGTTGCAGGATTTGGAAGGAAAATTGCATGAAAAAAGTGGTTAAAGCACAGATGCTTGCTGAGAAATTGAGTGTGTCATCTGTCAGGCATGGGAATTGAACCCTCCTTGTCTGGGTGGAAGGCAGGAACTTACCCACTGGACCAGACAGGCTTTCCCATCTCTAGATTGTCAAATCTTCCCTATATCATGGCTATGATGTGTCCTGTGCAGTGGCAGCCAGGAGCACTGACACCACGGCCTGTCAGATGCTGATAGGGTCTCTTGCACAGCTCAAATCCATCGAGAACCTATGGCTCAGTGGCAAAGTATAGTGACTTTGGTGCAGGAAGATACCACTGGACAGGGGTTAGAATCCAGCCACTGCCATTAAATTATGTTTCGATGGAAAAAAATCCAGTATTTGATTTTTTGCATGTAAAAAGATTATTTTTACTTAAAAAAAATACAGGAACAATTTAATTCATTTTTTGATTGCATTAGTTGGGCACATTTACAAATCTTGCCACCCCCACCAGCACCTGCCACCTCCCTCCTTTTGCTCAAGTAGCTTAAATAGGAGCAACGTCTTATCTTCATTTATGAATGTATTCGTTTTTTTTCAAATTGGTGTTCTGCAGAGCAAAAATATGGCCAAAGGGGAGCCAGAATTGAGCTGTATTATGTGAGGAAGGTTCCATGCAGATAATAAAATAGATTGAATGGTGTTGATTTAATGCAGGGTAAAATTTTGTGCAGGTGAAAAAGC
The DNA here is from genome assembly GCF_031143425.1 of Pleurodeles waltl. Lineage (NCBI taxonomy): Eukaryota > Metazoa > Chordata > Amphibia > Caudata > Salamandridae > Pleurodeles > Pleurodeles waltl. The sequence goes on along the minus strand of NC_090437.1, from coordinate 372,963,068 downwards.
CCTTATTAGCTGCAGTCAGACAGTAGCATGTTGAATTTTGAAGTGATAGAAAAGGACACAGTCAGGCCTCTGATTGACTATGCCTTAAAAATGCATGATGCAGCAAATGAGGGGAAGGGGCAGTTGGTTTGGCATGGCATTGCGTGGCCATGTCTGGCATGCTATGTTATGCTGTGCCTCTGACAATGAGACCAGGACTGGGACTTTAGACATCCCAGTTTTAGCATACAACCTTTACAGTAGGCATACAAATGCCCACGAACGCCCATGTTCTCTATAGAGGATTACTGCAGGTAATTCTGGACCCTGCTAAGTGAGGGTGGGGTCCTTATCTGAAGGCCTTCGACTGGAACAATCCTTAGCCTAAGACAATTTGGCAACTTTAGAAATCTGCTGAAGACCATTTGTTGAAGGTCCTATCATCGTACAAACTACGGAAGCTCAGAGAAGTAATCATGGGAGGTGATTATTTGCATAGGACTCCACCTTTCTCAATCCTGTGATTATGCTGCAGTTGCCATATAACATTACTAGAGGACAGCAGCATCAAGATAAATCCAAAGAGAGGCTTTGAATCTGCTTGCTGAACTAGCTCTTGTTGTTGTTGGTTTTTGTTGAGCCTGTAGAATGGAGAAGTGGACTGACTGAGTGAATGAGTGTCGAGGAATGATTGGACTGTATTTGTGGTGAAGGGATTGCAGGATTTGGAAGGAAAATTGCATGAAAAAAGTGGTTAATGGACAGATGCTTGCTGAGAAAATGAGTGCGTCATCTGTCAGGCCGGGGAATCGAGCCCTGCTTGTCTGGGTGAAAGGCAGGAACTTACCCACTGGACCAGACAGGCTTCCCCATCTCTAGCTTGTCAAATCTTCCCTATATCATGGCTATGATGTGTCCTGTGCAGGGGCAGCCATTAGCACTGACACCAAGGCCTGTCAGATGCTGATAGGCTTTCTTGCACAACTCAAATCCATTGAGAGCCTATGGTTCAGTGGCAAAGTCTAGTGACTTTGGTGCAGGAAGATACCACTGTACAGGGGTTTGAATCCAACCACTGCCATTAAATTATGTTTAGATGGAAAAAAATCCAGTATTTGATTTTTTGCACGTAAAAAGATTATTTTTACTTAAAAAAAATACAGGAACAATTTAAGTCATTTTTTGATTGCATTAGTTGGGCACATTTACAAATCTTGCCACCCCCACCACCACCTGCCACCTCCCTCCTTTTGCTCAAGTAGCTTAAATAGGAGCAAGGTCTTATCTTCATTTAGGAATGTATTCGATTTTTTTTCAAATTGGTGTTCTGGAGAGCACAAATATGGCCTAAGGGGGGCCAGAATTGAGCTGTATTATGTGAGGAAGGTGCCATGCAGATAATAAAATAAGTTGAATGGTGTTGATTTAATGCAGGGTAAAATTTTGTGCAGGTGAAAGAGCCCTTATTAGCTACAGTCAAAAGGTAGCATGGTGAATTTTGAAGTGATAGAAAAGGACACAGTCAGGCCTCTGATTGACTATGCCTTGAAAATGCATGATGCATCAAATGTGGGGAAGGAGCAGTTGGTTTGGCATGGCTTTGCGTGGCCATGTCTGGCATGCTATGTTATGCTGTGCCTCTGACAATGAGACCAGGACTGGGACTTTAGACATCCCAGTTTTAGCATAGAACCTTTACAGTAGGCACAGGAACGACCATGTTCTGTATAGAGGATTACTGCAGGTAAGTCTGGTCCCTGCTAAGTGAGGGTGGGGTCCTTATCTGAAGGCCTTCGACTGGAACAATCCTTAGCCTAAGACAATTTGGCAACTTTAGAAATCTGCTGAAGACCATTTGTTGAAGGTCCTATCGTCGTACCACTACGGAAGCTCAGAGAAGTAATCATGGGAGGAGATTATTTGCATAGGACTCCCCCTTTCTCAATCCTGTGATTATGCTGCAGTTGCCATATAACATTACTAGAGGACAGCAGCATCAAGATAAATCCAAAGAGAGGCTTTGAATCTGCTTGCTGAACTAGCTCTTGTTCTTGTTGGTTTTTGTTGAGCCTGTAGAATGGAGAAGTGGACTGACTGAGTGAATGAGTATCGAGGAATGATTGGACTGTATTTGTGGTGAAGGGGTTGCAGGATTTGGAAGGAAAATTGCATGAAAAAAGTGGTTAATGCACAGATGCTTGTTGAGAAATTGAGTGCGTCATCTGTCAGGCCTGGGAACTGAACCCTGCTTGTCTGGGTGGAAGGCAGGAACTTACCCACTGGACCAGACAGGATTCCCCATCTCTAGCTTGTCAAATCTTCCCTATATCATGGCTATGATGTGTCCTGTGCAGTGGCAGCCTTCAGCACTGACACCACGGCATGTCAGATGCTGATAGGCTCTCCTGCACAACTCAAATCCCTTGAGAACCTATGGCTCAGTGGCAAAGTATAGTGACTTTGGTGCAGGAAGATACCACTGTACAGGGGTTTGAATCCAGCCACTGCCATTAAATTATGTTTAGATGGAAAAAAATCCAGTATTTGATTTTTTGCACGTAAAAAGATTATTTTTACTTAAAAAAAATACAGGAACAATATAAGTCATTTTTTGATTGCATTAGTTGGGCACATTTACAAATCTTGCCACCCCCACCACCACCTGCCACCTCCCTCCTTTTGCTCAAGTAGCTTAAATAGGAGCAAGGTCTTATCTTCATTTATGAATGTATTCGTTTTTTTTTCAAATTGGTGTTCTGGAGAGCACAAATATGGCCTAAGGGGGGCCAGAATTGAGCTGTATTATGTGAAGAAGGTTCCATGCAGATAATAAAATAGGTTGAATGGTGTTGATTTAATGCAGGGTAAATTATTGTGCAGGTTAAAGAGCCCTCATTAGCTGCAGTCAGAAGGTAGCATGTTGAATTTTGATGTGATAGAAAAGGACACAGTCAGGCCTCTGATTGACTATGCCTTGAAAATGCATGATGCAGCAAATGTGGGGAAGGGGCAGTTGGTTTGGCATGGCATTGCGCGGCCATGTCTGGCATGCTCTGTTATGCTGTGCCTCTGACAATGAGACCAGGACTGGGACTTTAGACATCCCAGTTTTAGCATACAACCTTTACAGTAGGCCCACAAACGCCCACGAACACCCATGTTCTGTATAGAGGATTACTGCAAGTAATTCTGGACCCTGCTAAGTGAGGGTGGGATCCTTATCTGAAGGCCTTCGACTGGAACAATCCTTAGCCTAAGACAATTTGGCAACTTTAGAAATCTGCTGAAGACCATTTGTTGAAGGTCCTATCATCGTACCACTACGGAAGCTCAGAGAAGTAATCATGGGAGGAGATTATTTGCATAGGACTCCCCCTTTCTCAATCCTGTGATTATGCTGCAGTTGCCATATAACATTACTAGAGGACAGCAGCATCAAGATAAATCCAAAGAGAGGCTTTGAATCTGCTTGCTGAACTAGCTCTTGTTCTTGTTGGTTTTTGTTGAGCCTGTAGAATGGAGAAGTGGACTGACTGAGTGAATGAGTATCGAGGAATGATTGGACTGTATTTGTGGTGAAGGGGTTGCAGGATTTGGAAGGAAAATTGCATGAAAAAAACGTCAATGCACAGATGCTTGCTGAGAAATTGAGTGTGTCATCTGTCAGGGCTGGGAATCGCACCCTGCTTGTCTGGGTGAAAGGCAAGAACTTACCCACTGGACCAGACAGGCTTCCCCATCTCTAGCTTGTCAAATCTTCCCTATATCATGGCTATGATGTGTCCTGTGGAGGGGCAGCCATTAGCACTGACACCAAGGCCTGTCAGATGCTGATAGGCTCTCTTGCACAACTCAAATCCATTGAGAACCTATGGCTCAGAGGCAAAGTCTAGTGACTTTGGTGCAGGAAGATATCACTGTACAGGAGTTTGAATCCAGCCACTGCCATTAAATTATGTTTAGATGGGAAAAAATCCAGTATTTGATTTTTTGCACGTAAAAAGATTATTTTTACTTAAAAAAAATACAGGAACAATATAAGTAATTTTTTGATTGCATTAGTTGGGCACATTTACAAATCTTGCCACCCCCACCACCACCTGCCACCTCCCTCCTTTTGCTCAAGTAGCTTGAATAGGAGCAAGGTCTTATCTTCATTTATGAATGTATTCGTTTTTTTGTCAAATTGGTGTTCTGGAGAGCACAAATATAGCCTAAGGGGGGGCAGAATTGAGCTGTATTATGTGAGGAAGGTGCCATGCAGATAATAAAATAGGTTGAATGGTGTTGATTTAATGCAGGGTAAAATTTTGTGCAGGTGAAAGAGCCCTTATTAGCTGCAGTCAAAAGGTAGCATGGTGAATTTTGAAGTGATAGAAAAGGACACAGTCAGGCCTCTGATTGACTATGCCTTGAAAATGCATGATGCAGCAAATGTGGGGAAGGGGCAGTTGGTTTGGCATGGCATTGCGTGGCCATGTCTGGCATGCTATGTTATGCTGTGCCTCTGACAATGAGACCAGGACTGGGACTTTAAACATCCCAGTTTTAGCATACAACCTTTACAGTAGGTCCACGAACGCCCATGTTCTGTATAGAGGATTACTGCAGGTAAGTCTGGACCCTGCTAAGTGAGGGTGGGGTCCTTATCTGAAGGCCTTCGACTGGAACAATCCTTAGCCTAAGACAATTTGGCAACTTTAGAAATCTGCTGAAGACCATTTGTTGAAGGTCCTATCGTCGTACCACTACGGAAGCTCAGAGAAGTAATCATGGGAGGAGATTATTTGCATAGGACTCCCCCTTTCTCAATCCTGTGATTATGCTGCAGTTGCCATATAACATTACTAGAGGACAGCAGCATCAAGATAAATCCAAAGAGAGGCTTTGAATCTGCTTGCTGAACTAGCTCTTGTTCTTGTTGGTTTTTGTTGAGCCTGTAAAATGGAGAAGTGGACTGACTGAGTGAATGAGTATCGAGGAATGATTGGACTGTATTTGTGGTGAAGGGGTTGCAGGATTTGGAAGGAAAATTGCATGAAAAAAGTGGTTAATGCACAGATGCTTGCTGAGAAATTGAGTGTGTCATCTGTCAGGCCTGGGAATCGAACCCTGCTTGTCTGGGTGGAAGGCAGGAACTTACCCACTGGACCAGACAGGCTTCCCCGTCTCTTGCATGTCAAATCTTCCCTATATCATGGCTATGATGTGTCCTGTGCAGGGGCAGCCATTAGCACTGACACCAAGGCCTGTCAGATGCTGATAGGCGCTCTTGCACACCTCAAATCCATTGAGAACCTATGGCTCAGTGGCAAAGTCTAGTGACTTTGGTGCAGGAAGATACCACTGTACAGGGGTTTGAATCCAGCCACTGCCATTAAATTATGTTTAGATGGAAAAAAATCCAGTATTTGATTTTTTGCACGTAAAAAGATTATTTTTACTTAAAAAAAATACAGGAACAATTTAAGTCATTTTTTGATTTCATTAGTTGGGCACATTTACAAATCTTGCCACCCCCACCACCACCTGCCACCTCCCTCCTTTTGCTCAAGTAGCTTAAATAGGAGCAACGTCTTATCTTCATTTATGAATGTATTCGGGTTTTTTTCAAATTGGTGTTCTGGAGAGCACAAATATGGCCTAAGGGGAGCCAGAATTGAGCTGTATTATGTGAGGAAGGTTCCATGCAGATAATAAAATAGATTGAATGGTGTTGATTCAATGCAGGGTAAAATTTTGTGCAGGTGAAAGAGCCCTTATTAGCTGCAGCCAGAAGGTAGCATGTTGAATTTTGAAGTGATAGAAAAGGACACAGTCAGGCCTCTGATTGACTATGCTTTGAAAATGCATGATGCAGCAAATGTGGGGAAGGGGCAGTTGGTTTGGCATGGCATTGCGTGGCTATGTCTGGCATGCTATGTTATGCTGTGCCTCTGACAATGAGACCAGGACTGGGACTTTAGACATCCCAGTTTTAGCATACAACCTTTACAGTAGGCCTACAAACGCCCACGAACGCCCATGTTCTGTATAGAGGATTACTGCAGGTAATTCTGGACCCTGCTAAGTGAGGGTGGGGTCCTTATCTGAAGGCCTTCGACTGGAACAATCCTTAGCCTAAGACAATTTGGCAACTTTAGAAATCTGCTGAAGACCATTTGTTGAAGGTCCTATCATCGTACAAACTACGGAAGCTCAGAGAAGTAATCATGGGAGGAGATTATTTGCATAGGACTCCACCTTTCTCAATCCTGTGATTATGCTGCAGTTGCCATATAACATTACTAGAAGACAGCAGCATCAAGATAAATCCAAAGAGAGGCTTTGAATCTGCTTGCTGAACTAGCTCTTGTTCTTGTTGGTTTTTGTTGAGCCTGTAGAATGGAGAAGTGGACTGACTGAGTGAATGAGTATCGAGGAATGATTGGACTGTATTTGTGGTGAAGGGGTTGCAGGATTTGGAAGGGAAATTGCATGAAAAAAGTGGTTAATGCACAGATGCTTGCTGAGAAATTGAGTGTGTCATCTGTCAGGCCTGGGAATCAAACCCTGCTTGTTTGGGTGGAAGGCAGGAACTTACCCACTGGACCAGACAGGATTCCCCATCTCTAGCTTGTCAAATCTTCCCTATATCATGGCTATGATGTGTCCTGTGTAGTGGCAGCCTTCAGCACTGACACCACGGCATGTCAGATGCTGATAGGGTCTCTTGCACAGCTCAAATCAATTGAGAACCTATGGCTCAGTGGCAAAGTCTAGTGACTTTGGTGCAGGAATATACCACTGGACAGGGGTTTGAATGCAGCCCCTGCCATTAAGGTATGTTTAGATGGAAAAAAATCCACAATTTGATTTTTTGCACGTAAAAAGATTATTTTTACTTAAAAAAAATACAGGAACAATTTAAGTCATTTTTTGATTGCATTAGTTGGGCACATTTACAAATCTTGCCACCCCCACCACCACCTGCCACCTCCCTCCTTTTGCTCAAGTAGCTTAAATAGGAGCAAGGTCTTATCTTCATTTATGAATGTATTCGTTTTTTTTTCAAATTGGTGTTCTGGAGAGCACAAATATGGCCTAAGGGGGGCCAGAATTGAGCTGTATTATGTGAAGAAGGTTCCATGCAGATAATAAAATAGGTTGAATGGTGTTGATTTAATGCAGGGTAACATTTTGTGCAGGAGAAAGAGCCCTTATTAGCTGCAGTCAGAAGGTAGCATGTTGAATTTTGAAGTGATAGAAAAGGACACAGTCAAGCCTCTGACTGACTATGCCTTGAAAATGCATGATGCAGCAAATGTGGGGAAGGGGCAGTTGGTTTGGTATGGCATTGCGTGGCCATGTCTGGCATGCTATGTTATGCTGTGCCTCTGACAATGAGACCAGGACTGGGACTTTAGACATCCCAGTTTTAGCATACAACCTTTACAGTAGGCCCACGAACGCCCACGAACACCCATGTTTTGTATAGAGGATTACTGCAGGTAATTCTGGACCCTGCTAAGTGAGGGTGGGGTCCTTATCTGAAGGCCTTCGACTGGAACAATCCTTAGCCTAAGACAATTTGGCAACTTTAGAAATCTGCTGAAGACCATTTGTTGAAGGTCCTATCATCTTACCACTACGGAAGCTCAGAGAAGTAATCATGGGAGGAGATTATTTGCATAGGACTCCCCCTTTCTCAATCCTGTGATTATGCTGCAGTTGCCATATAACATTACTAGAGGACAGCAGCATCAAGATAAATCCAAAGAGAGGCTTTGAATCTGCTTGCTGAACTAGCTCTTGTTCTTGTTGGTTTTTGTTGAGCCTGTAGAATGGAGAAGTGGACTGACTGAGTGAATGAGTATCGATGAATGATTGGACTGTATTTGTGGTGAAGGGGTTGCAGGATTTGGAAGGAAAATTGCATGAAAAAAGTGGTTAATGGACAGATGCTTGCTGAGAAATTGAGTGTGTCATCTGTCAGGCCTGGGAATCGAACCCCGCTTCTCTGGGTAGAAAGCAGGAACTTACCCACTGGACCAGACAGGATTCACCATCTCTAGCTTGTCAAATCTTCCCTATATCATGGCTATGATGTGTCCTGTGCAGTGGCAGCCTTCAGCACTGACACCACAGCATGTCAGATGCTGATAGGGTCTCTTGCACAACTCAAATCCATTGAGAACCTATGGCTCAGTGGCAAAGTATAGTGACTTTGGTGCAAGAATATACCACTGGACAGGGCTTTGAATCCAGCCCTTGCCGTTAAGGTATGTTTAGATGGAAAAAAATCCACTATTTGATTTTTTGCACGTTAAAAGATTATTTTTACTTTAAAAAAATACAGGAACAATTTAAGTCATTTTTTTATTGCATTAGTTGGGCACATTTACAAATCTTGCCACCCCCACCACCACCTTCCACCTCCCTCCTTTTGCTCAAGTAGCTTAAATAGGAGCAAGGTCTTATCTTCATTTATGAATGTATTCTGTTTTTTTTCAAATTGGTGTTCTGGAGAGCACAAATATGGCCTAAGGGGGGCCAGAATTGAGCTGTATTATGTGAAGAAGGTTCCATGCAGATAATAAAATAGGTTGAATGGTGTTGATTTAATGCAGGGTAAAATATTGTGCAGGTGAAAGAGCCCTCATTAGCTGCAGGCAGAAGGTAGCATGTTGAATTTTGAAGTGATAGAAAAGGACACAGTCAGGCCTCTGATTGACTATGCCTTGAAAATGCTTGATGCAGCAAATGTGGGGAAGGGGCAGTTGGTTTGGCATGGCATTGCTTGGCCATGTCTGGCATGCTATGCTATGCTGTGCCTCTGACAATGAGACCAGGACTGGGACTGGGACTTTAGACATCCCAGTTTTAGCATACAACCTTTACAGTAGGCCCACAAACGCCCACGAACATCCATGTTTTGTATAGAGGATTACTGCAGGTAATTCTGGACCATGCTAAGTGAGGGTGGGGTCCTTATCTGAAGGCCTTCGACTGGAACAATCCTTAGCCTAAGACAATTTGGCAACTTTAGAAATCTGCTGAAGACCATTTGTTGAAGGACCTATCATCTTACCACTACGGAAGCTCAGAGAAGTAATCGTGGGAGGAGATTATTTGCATAGGACTCCCCCTTTCTCAATCCTGTGATTATGCTGCAGTTGCCATATAACATTACGAGAGGACAGCAGTATCAAGATAAATCCAAAGAGAGGCTTTGAATCTGCTTGCTGAACTAGCTCTTGTTCTTGTAGGTTTTTGTTGAGCCTGTAGAATGGAGAAGTGGACTGACTGAGTATCGAGGAATGATTGGACTGTATTTGTGGTGAAAGGGTTGCAGGATTTGGAAGGAAAATTGCATGAAAAAAGTGGTTAATGCACAGATGCTTGCTGAGAAGTTGAGGGGGTCATCTGTCAGGCCTGGGAATCAAACCCTGCTTGTCTGGGTGGAAGGCAGGAACTTACCCACTGGACCAGACAGGATTCCCCATCTCCAGCTTCTCAAATCTTCCCTATATCATGGCTATGATGTGTCCTGTGCAGTGGCAGCCTTCAGCACTGACACCACGGCATGTCAGATGCTGATAGGGTCTCTTGCACAACTCACCTCCATTGAGAACCTATAGCTCAGTGGCAAAGTCTAGTGACATTGGTGCAGGAATATGCCACTTGACAGGGGATTGAATCCAGCCCCTGCCATTAAGGTATGTTTAGATGGAAAAAAATCCACTATTTGATTTTTTGCACGTAAAAAGATTATTTTTACTTTAAAAAAATACAGGAACAATTTAAGTCATTTTTGGATTGCATTAGTTGGGCACATTTACAAATCTTGCCACACCCACCACCAGCTGCCACCTCCCTCCTTTTGCTCAAGTAGCTTAAATAGGAGCAAGGTCTTATCTTCATTTATGAATGTATTCGTTTTTTTTTCAAATTGGTGTTCTGGAGAGCACAAATATGGCCTAAGGGGGGCCAGAATTGAGCTGTATTATGTGAGGAAGGTGCCATGCAGATAATAAAATAGGTTGAATGGTGTTGATTTAATGCAGGGTAAAATTTTGTGCAGGTGAAAGAGCGCTTATTAACTGCAGTCAGAAAGTAGCATGGTGAATTTTGAAGTGATAGAAAAGAACACAGTCAGGCCTCTGATTGACTATGCCTTGAAAATGTATGATGCAGCAAATGTGGGGAAGGGGCAGTTGGTTTGGCATGGCATTGCGTGGCCATGTCTGGCATGCTATGTTATGCTGTGCCTGTGACAATGAGACCAGAACTGGGACTTTAGACATCCCAGTTTTAGCATACAACCTTTACAGTAGGCCCACAAACGCCCATGTTCTGTATAGAGGATTACTGCAGGTAAGTCTGGTCCCTGCTAAGTGAGGGTGGGGTCCTTATCTGAAGGCCTTCGACTGGAACAATCCTTAGCCTAAGACAATTTGGCAACTTTAGAAATCTGCTGAAGACCATTTGTTGAAGGTCCTATCGTCGTACCACTACGGAAGCTCAGAGAAGTAATCATGGGAGGAGATTATTTGCATAGGACTCCCCCTTTCTCAATCCTGTGATTATGCTGCAGTTGCCATATAACATTACTAGAGGACAGCAGCATCAAGATAAATCCAAAGAGAGGCTTTGAATCTGCTTGCTGAACTAGCTCTTGTTCTTGTTGGTTTTTGTTGAGCCTGTAAAATGGAGAAGTGGACTGACTGAGTGAATGAGTATCGAGGAATGATTGGACTGTATTTGTGGTGAAGGGGTTGCAGGATTTGGAAGGAAAATTGCATGAAAAAAGTGGTTAATGCACAGATGCTTGCTGAGAAATTGAGTGTGTCATCTGTCAGGCCTGGGAATCGAACCCTGCTTGTCTGGGTGGAAGGCAGGAACTTACCCACTGGACCAGACAGGCTTCCCCGTCTCTAGTATGTCAAATCTTCCCTATATCATGGCTATGATGTGTCCTGTGCAGGGGCAGCCATTAGCACTGACACCAAGGCCTGTCAGATGCTGATAGGCGCTCTTGCACACCTCAAATCCATTGAGAACCTATGGCTCAGTGGCAAAGTCTAGTGACTTTGGTGCAGGAAGATACCACTGTACAGGGGTTTGAATCCAGCCACTGCCATTAAATTATGTTTAGATGGGAAAAAATCCAGTATTTGATTTTTTGCACGTAAAAAGATTATTTTTACTTAAAAAAAATACAGGAACAATATAAGTAATTTTTTGATTGCATTAGTTGGGCACATTTACAAATCTTGCCACCCCCACCACCACCTGCCACCTCCCTCCTTTTGCTCAAGTAGCTTGAATAGGAGCAAGGTCTTATCTTCATTTATGAATGTATTCGTTTTTTTGTCAAATTGGTGTTCTGGAGAGCACAAATATGGCCTAAGGGGGGGCAGAATTGAGCTGTATTATGTGAGGAAGGTGCCATGCAGATAATAAAATAGGTTGAATGGTGTTGATTTAATGCAGGGTAAAATTTTGTGCAGGTGAAAGAGCCCTTATTAGCTGCAGTCAAAAGGTAGCATGGTGAATTTTGAAGTGATAGAAAAGGACACAGTCAGGCCTCTGATTGACTATGCCTTGAAAATGCATGATGCAGCAAATATGGGGAAGGGGCAGTTGGTTTGGCATGGCATTGCGTGGCCATGTCTGGCATGCTATGTTATGCTGTGCCTCTGACAATGAGACCAGGACTGGGACTTTAGACATCCCAGTTTTAGCATACAACCTTTACAGTAGGCCCACAAACGCCCATGTTCTGTATAGAGGATTACTGCAGGTAAGTCTGGTCCCTGCTAAGTGAGGGTGGGGTCCTTATCTGAAGGCCTTCGACTGGAACAATCCTTAGCCTAAGACAATTTGGCAACTTTAGAAATCTGCTGAAGACCATTTGTTGAAGGTCCTATCGTCGTACCACTACGGAAGCTCAGAGAAGTAATCATGGGAGGAGATTATTTGCATAGGACTCCCCCTTTCTCAATCCTGTGATTATGCTGCAGTTGCCATATAACATTACTAGAGGACAGCAGCATCAAGATAAATCCAAAGAGAGGCTTTGAATCTGCTTGCTGAACTAGCTCTTGTTCTTGTTGGTTTTTGTTGAGCCTGTAGAATGGAGAAGTGGACTGACTGAGTGAATGAGTATCGAGGAATGATTGGACTGTATTTGTGGTGAAGGGGTTACAGGATTTGGAAGGAAAATTGCATGAAAAAAGTGGTTAATGCACAGATGCTTGCTGAGAAATTGAGTGTGTCATCTGTCAGGCCTGGGAATCGAACCCTGCTTGTCTGGGTGAAAGGCAGGAACTTACCCACTGGACCAGACAGGCTTCCCCATCTATAGCTTGTCAAATCTTCCCTATATCATGGCTATGATGTGTCCTGTGCAGGGGCAGCCATTAGCACTGACACCAAGGCCTGTTAGATGCTGATAGGCTCTCTTGCACAACTCAAATCCATTGAGAACCTATGGCTCAGAGGCAAAGTCTAGTGACTTTGGTGCAGGATGATACCACTGTACAGGGGTGTGAATCCAGCCACTGCCATTAAATTATGTTTAGATGGAAAAAAAATCCAGTATTTGATTTTTTGCACGTAAAAAGATTATTTTTACTTAAAAAAAATACAGGAACAATTTAAGTCATTTTTTTATTGGATTAGTTGGGCACATTTACAAATCTTGCCACCACCACCACCACCTGCCACCTCCCTCCTTTTGCTCAAGTAGCTTAAATAGGAGCAAGGTCTTATCTTCATTTATGAATGTATTCGTTTTTTTTTCAAATTGGTGTTCTGGAGAGCACAAATATGGCCTAAGGGGGGCCAGAATTGAGCTGTATTATGTGAGGAAGGTGCCATGCAGATAATAAAATAGGTTGAATGGTGTTGATTTAATGCAGGGTAAAATATTGTGCAGGTGAAAGAGCCCTCATTAGCTGCAGGCAGAAGGTAGCATGTTGAATTTTGAAGTGATAGAAAAGGACACAGTCAGGCCTCTGATTGACTATGCCTTGAAAATGCTTGATGCAGCAAATGTGGGGAAGGGGCAGTTGGTTTGGCATGGCATTGCTTGGCCATGTCTGGCATGCTATGCTATGCTGTGCCTCTGACAATGATACCAGGACTGGACTGGGACTTTAGACATCCCAGTTTTAGCATACAACCTTTACAGTAGGCCCACAAACGCCCACGAACACCCATGTTTTGTATAGAGGATTACTGCAGGTAATTCTGGACCATGCTAAGTGAGGGTGGGGTCCTTATCTGAAGGCCTTCGACTGGAACAATCCTTAGCCTAAGACAATTTGGCAACTTTAGAAATCTGCTGAAGACCATTTGTTGAAGGTCCTATCATCTTACCACTACGGAAGCTCAGAGAAGTAATCGTGGGAGGAGATTATTTGCATAGGACTCCCCCTTTCTCAATCCTGTGATTATGCTGCAGTTGCCATATAACATTACGAGAGGACAGCAGTATCAAGATAAATCCAAAGAGAGGCTTTGAATCTGCTTGCTGAACTAGCTCTTGTTCTTGTTGGTTTTTGTTGAGCCTGTAGAATGGAGAAGTGGACTGACTGAGTATCGAGGAATGATTGGACTGTATTTGTGGTGAAGGGGTTGCAGGATTTGGAAGGAAAATTGCATGAAAAAAGTGGTTAATGCACAGATGCTTGCTGAGAAGTTGAGGGGGTCATCTGTCAGGCCTGGGAATCAAACCCTGCTTGTCTGGGTGGAAGGCAGGAACTTACCCACTGGACCAGACAGGATTCCCCATCTCCAGCTTCTCAAATCTTCCCTATATCATGGCTATGATGTGTCCTGTGCAGTGGCAGCCTTCAGCACTGACACCACGGCATGTCAGATGCTGATAGGGTCTCTTGCACAACTCACATCCATTGAGAACCTATACCTCAGTGGCAAAGTCTAGTGACATTGGTGCAGGAATATGCCACTGGACAGGGGATTGAATCCAGCCCCTGCCATTAAGGTATGTTTAGATGGAAAAAAATCCACTATTTGATTTTTTGCACGTAAAAAGATTATTTTTACTTTAAAAAAATACAGGAACAATTTAAGTCATTTTTGGATTGCATTAGTTGGGCACATTTACAAATCTTGCCACACCCACCACCAGCTGCCACCTCCCTCCTTTTGCTCAAGTAGCTTAAATAGGAGCAAGGTCTTATCTTCATTTATGAATGTATTCGTTTTTTTTTCAAATTGGTGTTCTGGAGAGCACAAATATGGCCTAAGGGGGGCCAGAATTGAGCTGTATTATGTGAGGAAGGTGCCATGCAGATAATAAAATAGGTTGAATGGTGTTGATTTAATGCAGGGTAAAATTTTGTGCAGGTGAAAGAGCGCTTATTAACTGCAGTCAGAAAGTAGCATGGTGAATTTTGAAGTGATAGAAAAGAACACAGTCAGGCCTCTGATTGACTATGCCTTGAAAATGTATGATGCAGCAAATGTGGGGAAGGGGCAGTTGGTTTGGCATGGCATTGCGTGGCCATGTCTGGCATGCTATGTTATGCTGTGCCTCTGACAATGAGACCAGAACTGGGACTTTAGACATCCCAGTTTTAGCATACAACCTTTACAGTAGGCCCACAAACGCCCATGTTCTGTATAGAGGATTACTGCAGGTAAGTCTGGTCCCTGCTAAGTGAGGGTGGGGTCCTTATCTGAAGGCCTTCGACTGGAACAATCCTTAGCCTAAGACAATTTGGCAACTTTAGAAATCTGCTGAAGACCATTTGTTGAAGGTCCTATCGTCGTACCACTACGGAAGCTCAGAGAAGTAATCATGGGAGGAGATTATTTGCATAGGACTCCCCCTTTCTCAATCCTGTGATTATGCTGTAGTTGCCATATAACATTACTAGAGGACAGCAGCATCAAGATAAATCCAAAGAGAGGCTTTGAATCTGCTTGCTGAACTAGCTCTTGTTCTTGTTGGTTTTTGTTGAGCCTGTAGAATGGAGAAGTGGACTGACTGAGTGAATGAGTATCGAGGAATGATTGGACTGTATTTGTGGTGAAGGGGTTGCAGGATTTGGAAGGAAAATTGCATGAAAAAAGTGGTTAATGCACAGATGCTTGCTGAGAAATTGAGTGTGTCATCTGTCAGGCCTGGGAATCGAACCCTGCTTGATTGGGTGGAAGGCAGGAACTTACCCACTGGACCAGACAGGCTTCCCCATCTCTAGCTTGTCAAATCTTCCCTATATCATGGCTGTGATGTGTCCTGTGCAGGGGCAGCCATAAGCAGTGACACCACGGCCTGTCAGATGCTGATAGGCTCTCTTGCACAACTCAAATCCAGTGAGAACCTATGGCTCAGAGGCAAAGTCTAGTGACTTTGGTGCAGGAAGATATCACTGTACAGGGGTTTGAATCCAGCCACTGCCATTAAATTATGTTTAGATGGGAAAAAATCCAGTATTTGATTTTTTGCACGTAAAAAGATTATTTTTACTTAAAAAAAATACAGGAACAATATAAGTAATTTTTTGATTGCATTAGTTGGGCACATTTACAAATCTTGCCACCCCCACCACCACCTGCCACCTCCCTCCTTTTGCTCAAGTAGCTTGAATAGGAGCAAGGTCTTATCTTCATTTATGAATGTATTCGTTTTTTTGTCAAATTGGTGTTCTGGAGAGCACAAATATGGCCTAAGGGGGGGCAGAATTGAGCTGTATTATGTGAGGAAGGTGCCATGCAGATAATAAAATAGGTTGAATGGTGTTGATTTAATGCAAGGTAAAATTTTGTGCAGGTGAAAGAGCCCTTATTAGCTGCAGTCGAAAGGTAGCATGGTGAATTTTGAAGTGATAGAAAAGGACACAGTCAGGCCTCTGATTGACTATGCCTTGAAAATGCATGATGCAGCAAATGTGGGGAAGGGGCAGTTGGTTTGGCATGGCATTGCGTGGCCATGTCTGGCATGCTATGTTATGCTGTGCCTCTGACAATGAGACCAGGACTGGGACTTTAGACATCCCAGTTTTAGCATACAACCTTTACAGTAGGCCCACGAACGCCCATGTTCTGTATAGAGGATTACTGCAGGTAAGTCTGGTCCCTGCTAAGTGAGGGTGGGGTCCTTATCTGAAGGCCTTCGACTGGAACAATCCTTAGCCTAAGACAATTTGGCAACTTTAGAAATCTGCTGAAGACCATTTGTTGAAGGTCCTATCGTCGTACCACTACGGAAGCTCAGAGAAGTAATCATGGGAGGAGATTATTTGCATAGGACTCCCCCTTTCTCAATCCTGTGATTATGCTGCAGTTGCCATATAACATTACTAGAGGACAGCAGCATCAAGATAAATCCAAAGAGAGGCTTTGAATCTGCTTGCTGAACTAGCTCTTGTTCTTGTTGGTTTTTGTTGAGCCTGTAGAATGGAGAAGTGGACTGAATGAGTGAATGAGTATCGAGGAATGATTGGACTGTATTTGTGGTGAAGGGGTTACAGGATTTGGAAGGAAAATTGCATGAAAAAAGTGGTTAATGCACAGATGCTTGCTGAGAAATTGAGTGTGTCATCTGTCAGGCCTGGGAATCGAACCCTGCTTGTCTGGGTGAAAGGCAGGAACTTACCCACTGGACCAGACAGGCTTCCCCATCTATAGCTTGTCAAATCTTCCCTATATCATGGCTATGATGTGTCCTGTGCAGGGGCAGCCATTAGCACTGACACCAAGGCCTGTTAGATGCTGATAGGCTCTCTTGCACAACTCAAATCCATTGAGAACCTATGGCTCAGAGGCAAAGTCTAGTGACTTTGGTGCAGGAAGATACCACTGTACAGGGGTGTGAATCCAGCCACTGCCATTAAATTATGTTTAGATGGAAAAAAAATCCAGTATTTGATTTTTTGCACGTAAAAAGATTATTTTTACTTAAAAAAAATACAGGAACAATTTAAGTCATTTTTTTATTGGATTAGTTGGGCACATTTACAAATCTTGCCACCACCACCACCACCTGCCACCTCCCTCCTTTTGCTCAAGTAGCTTAAATAGGAGCAAGGTCTTATCTTCATTTATGAATGTATTCGGTTTTTTTTCAAATTGGTGTTCTGGAGAGCACAAATATGGCCTAAGGGGGGCCAGAATTGAGCTGTATTATGTGAGGAAGGTGCCATGCAGATAATAAAATAGGTTGAATGGTGTTGATTTAATGCAGGGTAAAATATTGTGCAGGTGAAAGAGCCCTCATTAGCTGCAGGCAGAAGGTAGCATGTTGAATTTTGAAGTGATAGAAAAGGACACAGTCAGGCCTCTGATTGACTATGCCTTGAAAATGCTTGATGCAGCAAATGTGGGGAAGGGGCAGTTGGTTTGGCATGGCATTGCTTGGCCATGTCTGGCATGCTATGCTATGCTGTGCCTCTGACAATGATACCAGGACTGGACTGGGACTTTAGACATCCCAGTTTTAGCATACAACCTTTACAGTAGGCCCACAAACGCCCACGAACACCCATGTTTTGTATAGAGGATTACTGCAGGTAATTCTGGACCATGCTAAGTGAGGGTGGGGTCCTTATCTGAAGGCCTTCGACTGGAACAATCCTTAGCCTAAGACAATTTGGCAACTTTAGAAATCTGCTGAAGACCATTTGTTGAAGGTCCTATCATCTTACCACTACGGAAGCTCAGAGAAGTAATCGTGGGAGGAGATTATTTGCATAGGACTCCCCCTTTCTCAATCCTGTGATTATGCTGCAGTTGCCATATAACATTACGAGAGGACAGCAGTATCAAGATAAATCCAAAGAGAGGCTTTGAATCTGCTTGCTGAACTAGCTCTTGTTCTTGTTGGTTTTTGTTGAGCCTGTAGAATGGAGAAGTGGACTGACTGAGTATCGAGGAATGATTGGACTGTATTTGTGGTGAAGGGGTTGCAGGATTTGGAAGGAAAATTGCATGAAAAAAGTGGTTAATGCACAGATGCTTGCTGAGAAGTTGAGGGGGTCATCTGTCAGGCCTGGGAATCAAACCCTGCTTGTCTGGGTGGAAGGCAGGAACTTACCCACTGGACCAGACAGGATTCCCCATCTCCAGTTTCTCAAATCTTCCCTATATCATGGCTATGATGTGTCCTGTGCAGTGGCAGCCTTCAGCACTGACACCACGGCATGTCAGATGCTGATAGGGTCTCTTGCACAACTCACATCCATTGAGAACCTATAGCTCAGTGGCAAAGTCTAGTGACATTGGTGCAGGAATATGCCACTGGACAGGGGATTGAATCCAGCCCCTGCCATTAAGGTATGTTTAGATGGAAAAAAATCCACTATTTGATTTTTTGCACGTAAAAAGATTATTTTTACTTTAAAAAAATACAGGAACAATTTAAGTCATTTTTGGATTGCATTAGTTGGGCACATTTACAAATCTTGCCACACCCACCACCAGCTGCCACCTCCCTCCTTTTGCTCAAGTAGCTTAAATAGGAGCAAGGTCTTATCTTCATTTATGAATGTATTCGTTTTTTTTTCAAATTGGTGTTCTGGAGAGCACAAATATGGCCTAAGGGGGGCCAGAATTGAGCTGTATTATGTGAGGAAGGTGCCATGCAGATAATAAAATAGGTTGAATGGTGTTGATTTAATGCAGGGTAAAATTTTATGCAGGTGAAAGAGCGCTTATTAACTGCAGTCAGAAGGTAGCATGGTGAATTTTGAAGTGATAGAAAAGAACACAGTCAGGCCTCTGATTGACTATGCCTTGAAAATGTATGATGCAGCAAATGTGGGGAAGGGGCAGTTGGTTTGGCATGGCATTGCGTGGCCATGTCTGGCATGCTATGTTATGCTGTGCCTCTGACAATGAGACCAGAACTGGGACTTTAGACATCCCAGTTTTAGCATACAACCTTTACAGTAGGCCCACAAACGCCCATGTTCTGTATAGAGGATTACTGCAGGTAAGTCTGGTCCCTGCTAAGTGAGGGTGGGGTCCTTATCTGAAGGCCTTCGACTGGAACAATCCTTAGCCTAAGACAATTTGGCAACTTTAGAAATCTGCTGAAGACCATTTGTTGAAGGTCCTATCGTCGTACCACTACGGAAGCTCAGAGAAGTAATCATGGGAGGAGATTATTTGCATAGGACTCCCCCTTTCTCAATCCTGTGATTATGCTGCAGTTGCCATATAACATTACTAGAGGACAGCAGCATCAAGATAAATCCAAAGAAAGGCTTTGAATCTGCTTGCTGAACTAGCTCTTGTTCTTGTTGGTTTTTGTTGAGCCTGTAGAATGGAGAAGTGGACTGACTGAGTGAATGAGTATCGAGGAATGATTGGACTGTATTTGTGGTGAAGGGGTTGCAGGATTTGGAAGGAAAATTGCATGAAAAAAGTGGTTAATGCACAGATGCTTGCTGAGAAATTGAGTGTGTCATCTGTCAGGCCTGGGAATCGAACCCTGCTTGTTTGGATGGAAGGCAGGAACTTACCCACTGGACCAGACAGGCTTCCCCATCTCTAGCTTGTCAAATCTTCTCTATATCATGGCTGTGATGTGTCCTGTGCAGGGGCAGCCATTAGCACTGACACCAAGGCCTGTCAGATGCTGATAGGCTCTCTTGCACAACTCAAATCCATTGAGAACCTATGGCTCAGTGGCAAAGTCTAGTGACTTTGGTGCAGGAAGATACCACTGTACAGGGGTTTGAATCCATCCACTGCCATTAAATTATGTTTAGATGGAAAAAAATCCAGTATTTGATTTTTTGCACGTAAAAAGATTATTTTTACTTAAAAAAAATACAGGAACAATTTAAGTCATTTTTTGATTGCATTAGTTGGGAACATTTACAAATCTTGCCACCCCCACCACCACCTGCCACCTCCCTTCTTTTGCTCAAGTAGCTTAAATAGGAGCAAGGTCTTATCTTCATTTATGAATGTATTCGTTTTTTTTTTCAAATTGGTGTTCTGGAGAGCACAAATATGGCCTAAGGGAGGCCAGAATTGAGCTGTATTATGTGAGGAAGGTGCCATGCAGATAATAAAATAGGTTGAATGGTGTTGATTTAATGCAGGGTAACATTTTGTGCAGGTGAAAGAGCCCTTACTAGCTGCAGTCAAAAGGTAGCACGGTGAATTTTGAAGTGATAGAAAAGGACACAGTCAGGCCTCTGATTGACTATGCCTTGAAAATGTATGATGCAGCAAATGTGGGGAAGGGGCAGTTGGTTTGGCATGGCATTTCGTGGCCATGTCTGGCATGCTATGTTATGCTGTGCCTCTGACAATGAGACCAGGACTGGGACTTTAGACATCCCAGTTTTAGCATACAACCTTTACAGTAGGCCCACAATCGCCCACGAACGCCCATGTTCTGTATAGAGGATTACTGCAGGTAAGTCTGGTCCCTGCTAAGTGAGGGTGGGGTCCTTATCTGAAGGCCTTCGACTGAAACAATCCTTAGCCTAAGACAATTTGGCAACTTTAGAAATCTGCTGAAGACCATTTGTTGAAGGTCCTATCGTCGTACCACTACGGAAGCTCAGAGAAGTAATCATGGGAGGAGATTATTTGCATAGGACTCCCCCTTTCTCAATCCTGTGATTATGCTGCAGTTGCCATATAACATTACTAGAGGACAGCAGCATCAAGATAAATCCAAAGAGAGGCTTTGAATCTGCTTGCTGAACTAGCTCTTGTTCTTGTTGGTTTTTGTTGAGCCTGTAGAATGGAGAAGTGGACTGACTGAGTGAATGAGTATCGAGGAATGATTGGACTGTATTTGTGGTGAAGGGGTTGCAGGATTTGGAAGGGAAATTGCATGAAAAAAGTGGTTAATGCACAGATGCTTGCTGAGAAATTAAGTGTGTCATCTGTCAGGCCTGGGAATCGAACCCTGCTTGTCTGGGTGGAAGGCAGGAACTTACCCACTGGACCAGACAGGATTCCCCATCTCTAGCTTGTCAAATCTTCCCTATATCATGGCTATGATGTGTCCTGTGTAGTGGCAGCCTTCAGCACTGACACCACGGCATGTCAGATGCTGATAGGGTCTCTTGCACAGCTCAAATCAATTGAGAACCTATGGCTCAGTGGCAAAGTCTAGTGACTTTGGTGCAGGAATATACCACTGGACAGGGGTTTGAATGCAGCCCCTGCCATTAAGGTATGTTTAGATGGAAAAAAATCCACTATTTGATTTTTTGCACGTAAAAAGATTATTTTTACTTAAAAAAAATACAGGAACAATTTAAGTCATTTTTTGATTGCATTAGTTGGGCACATTTACAAATCTTGCCACCCCCACCACCACCTGCCACCTCCCTCCTTTTGCTCAAGTAGCTTAAATAGGAGCAAGGTCTTATCTTCATTTATGAATGTATTCGTTTTTTTTTCAAATTGGTGTTCTGGAGAGCACAAATATGGCCTAAGGGGGGCCAGAATTGAGCTGTATTATGTGAAGAAGGTTCCATGCAGATAATAAAATAGGTTGAATGGTGTTGATTTAATGCAGGGTAACATTTTGTGCAGGAGAAAGAGCCCTTATTAGCTGCAGTCAGAAGGTAGCATGTTGAATTTTGAAGTGATAGAAAAGGACACAGTCAAGCCTCTGACTGACTATGCCTTGAAAATGCATGATGCAGCAAATGTGGGGAAGGGGCAGTTGGTTTGGCATGGCATTGCGTGGCCATGTCTGGCATGCTATGTTATGCTGTGCCTCTGACAATGAGACCAGGACTGGGACTTTAGACATCCCAGTTTTAGCATACAACCTTTACAGTAGGCCCACGAACGCCCACGAACACCCATGTTTTGTATAGAGGATTACTGCAGGTAATTCTGGACCCTGCTAAGTGAGGGTGGGGTCCTTATCTGAAGGCCTTCGACTGGAACAATCCTTAGCCTAAGACAATTTGGCAACTTTAGAAATCTGCTGAAGACCATTTGTTGAAGGTCCTATCATCTTACCACTACGGAAGCTCAGAGAAGTAATCATGGGAGGAGATTATTTGCATAGGACTCCCCCTTTCTCAATCCTGTGATTATGCTGCAGTTGCCATATAACATTACTAGAGGACAGCAGAATCAAGATAAATCCAAAGAGAGGCTTTGAATCTGCTTGCTGAACTAGCTCTTGTTCTTGTTGGTTTTTGTTGAGCCTGTAGAATGGAGAAGTGGACTGACTGAGTGAATGAGTATCGAGGAATGATTGGACTGTATTTGTGGTGAAGGGGTTGCAGGATTTGGAAGGGAAATTGCATGAAAAAAGTGGTTAATGCACAGATGCTTGCTGAGAAATTGAGTGTGTCATCTGTCAGGCCTGGGAATCGAACCCTGCTTGTCTGGGTGGAAGGCAGGAACTTACCCACTGGACCAGACAGGATTCCCCATCTCTAGCTTGTCAAATCTTCCCTATATCATGGCTATGATGTGTCCTGTGTAGTGGCAGCCTTCAGCACTGACACCACGGCATGTCAGATGCTGATAGGGTCTCTTGCACAGCTCAAATCAATTGAGAACCTATGGCTCAGTGGCAAAGTCTAGTGACTTTGGTGCAGGAATATACCACTGGACAGGGGTTTGAATGCAGCCCCTGCCATTAAGGTATGTTTAGATGGAAAAAAATCCACTATTTGATTTTTTGCACGTAAAAAGATTATTTTTACTTAAAAAAAATACAGGAACAATTTAAGTCATTTTTTGATTGCATTAGTTGGGCACATTTACAAATCTTGCCACCCCCACCACCACCTGCCACCTCCCTCCTTTTGCTCAAGTAGCTTAAATAGGAGCAAGGTCTTATCTTCATTTATGAATGTATTCGTTTTTTTTTCAAATTGGTGTTCTGGAGAGCACAAATATGGCCTAAGGGGGGCCAGAATTGAGCTGTATTATGTGAAGAAGGTTCCATGCAGATAATAAAATAGGTTGAATGGTGTTGATTTAATGCAGGGTAACATTTTGTGCAGGAGAAAGAGCCCTTATTAGCTGCAGTCAGAAGGTAGCATGTTGAATTTTGAAGTGATAGAAAAGGACACAGTCAAGCCTCTGACTGACTATGCCTTGAAAATGCATGATGCAGCAAATGTGGGGAAGGGGCAGTTGGTTTGGCATGGCATTGCGTGGCCATGTCTGGCATGCTATGTTATGCTGTGCCTCTGACAATGAGACCAGGACTGGGACTTTAGACATCCCAGTTTTAGCATACAACCTTTACAGTAGGCCCACGAACACCCATGTTTTGTATAGAGGATTACTGCAGGTAATTCTGGACCCTGCTAAGTGAGGGTGGGGTCCTTATCTGAAGGCCTTCGACTGGAACAATCCTTAGCCTAAGACAATTTGGCAACTTTAGAAATCTGCTGAAGACCATTTGTTGAAGGTCCTATCATCTTACCACTACGGAAGCTCAGAGAAGTAATCATGGGAGGAGATTATTTGCATAGGACTCCCCCTTTCTCAATCCTGTGATTATGCTGCAGTTGCCATATAACATTACTAGAGGACAGCAGCATCAAGATAAATCCAAAGAGAGGCTTTGAATCTGCTTGCTGAACTAGCTCTTGTTCTTGTTGGTTTTTGTTGAGCCTGTAGAATGGAGAAGTGGACTGACTGAGTGAATGAGTATCGATGAATGATTGGACTGTATTTGTGGTGAAGGGGTTGCAGGATTTGGAAGGAAAATTGCATGAAAAAAGTTGTTAATGGACAGATGCTTGCTGAGAAATTGAGTGTGTCATCTGTCAGGCCTGGGAATCGAACCCCGCTTGTCTGGGTAGAAAGCAGGAACTTACCCACTGGACCAGACAGGATTCACCATCTCTAGCTTGTCAAATCTTCCCTATATCATGGCTATGATGTGTCCTGTGCAGTGGCAGCCTTCAGCACTGACACCACAGCATGTCAGATGCTGATAGGGTCTCTTGCACAACTCAAATCCATTGAGAACCTATGGCTCAGTGGCAAAGTATAGTCACTTTGGTGCAGGAATATACCACTGGACAGGGCTTTGAATCCAGCCCCTGCCGTTAAGGTACGTTTAGATGGAAAAAAATCCACTATTTGATTTTTTGCACGTTAAAAGATTATTTTTACTTTAAAAAAATACAGGAACAATTTAAGTCATTTTTTTATTGCATTAGTTGGGCACATTTACAAATCTTGCCACCCCCACCACCACCTTCCACCTCCCTCCTTTTGCTCAAGTAGCTTAAATAGGAGCAAGGTCTTATCTTCATTTATGAATGTATTCTCTTTTTTTTCAAATTGGTGTTCTGGAGAGCACAAATATGGCCTAAGGGGGGCCAGAATTGAGCTGTATTATGTGAAGAAGGTTCCATGCAGATAATAAAATAGGTTGAATGGTGTTGATTTAATGCAGGGTAAAATATTGTGCAGGTGAAAGAGCCCTCATTAGGTGCAGGCAGAAGGTAGCATGTTGAATTTTGAAGTGATAGAAAAGGACACAGTCAGGCCTCTGATTGACTATGCCTTGAAAATGCTTGATGCAGCAAATGTGGGGAAGGGGCAGTTGGTTTGGCATGGCATTGCTTGGCCATGTCTGGCATGCTATGCTATGCTGTGCCTCTGACAATGAGACCAGGACTGGGACTGGGACTTTAGACATCCCAGTTTTAGCATACAACCTTTACAGTAGGCCCACAAACGCCCACGAACACCCATGTTTTGTATAGAGGATTACTGCAGGTAATTCTGGACCCTGCTAAGTGAGGGTGGGGTCCTTATCTGAAGGCCTTCGACTGGAACAATCCTTAGCCTAAGACAATTTGGCAACTTTAGAAATCTGCTGAAGACCATTTGTTGAAGGTCCTATCATCTTACCACTACGGAAGCTCAGAGAAGTAATCGTGGGAGGAGATTATTTGCATAGGACTCCCCCTTTCTCAATCCTGTGATTATGCTGCAGTTGCCATATAACATTACGAGAGGACAGCAGTATCAAGATAAATCCAAAGAGAGGCTTTGAATCTGCTTGCTGAACTAGCTCTTGTTCTTGTTGGTTTTTGTTGAGCCTGTAGAATGGAGAAGTGGACTGACTGAGTATCGAGGAATGATTGGACTGTATTTGTGGTGAAGGGGTTGCAGGATTTGGAAGGAAAATTGCATGAAAAAAGTGGTTAATGCACAGATGCTTGCTGAGAAGTTGAGGGGGTCATCTGTCAGGCCTGGGAATCAAGCCCTGCTTGTCTGGGTGGAAGGCAGGAACTTACCCACTGGACCAGACAGGATTCCCCATCGCCAGCTTCTCAAATCTTCCCTATATCATGGCTATGATGTGTCCTGTGCAGTGGCAGCCTTCAGCACTGACACCACGGCATGTCAGATGCTGATAGGGTCTCTTGCACAACTCACATCCATTGAGAACCTATAGCTCAGTGGCAAAGTCTAGTGACATTGGTGCAGGAATATTCCACTGGACAGGGGATTGAATCCAGCCCCTGCCATTAAGGTAGGTTTAGATGGAAAAAAATCCGCTATTTGATTTTTTGCACGTAAAAAGATTATTTTTACTTTAAAAAAATACAGGAACAATTTAAGTCATTTTTGGATTGCATTAGTTGGGCACATTTACAAATCTTGCCACACCCACCACCAGCTGCCACCTCCCTCCTTTTGCTCAAGTAGCTTAAATAGGAGCAAGGTCTTATCTTCATTTATGAATGTATTCGTTTTTTTTTCAAATTGGTGTTCTGGAGAGCACAAATATGGCCTAAGGGGGGCCAGAATTGAGCTGTATTATGTGAGGAAGGTGCCATGCAGATAATAAAATAGGTTGAATGGTGTTGATTTAATGCAGGGTAAAATTTTGTGCAGGTAAAAGAGCGCTTATTAACTGCAGTCAGAAAGTAGCATGGTGAATTTTGAAGTGATAGAAAAGAACACAGTCAGGCCTCTGATTGACTATGCCTTGAAAATGTATGATGCAGCAAATGTGGGGAAGGGGCAGTTGGTTTGGCATGGCATTGTGTGGCCATGTCTGGCATGCTATGTTATGCTGTGCCTCTGACAATGAGACCAGAACTGGGACTTTAGACATCCCAGTTTTAGCATACAACCTTTACAGTAGGCCCACAAACGCCCATGTTCTGTATAGAGGATTACTGCAGGTAAGTCTGGTCCCTGCTAAGTGAGGGTGGGGTCCTTATCTGAAGGCCTTCGACTGGAACATTCCTTAGCCTAAGACAATTTGGCAACTTTAGAAATCTGCTGAAGACCATTTGTTGAAGGTCCTATCGTCGTACCACTACGGAAGCTCAGAGAAGTAATCATGGGAGGAGATTATTTGCATAGGACTCCCCCTTTCTCAATCCTGTGATTATGCTGCAGTTGCCATATAACATTACTAGAGGACAGCAGCATCAAGATAAATCCAAAGAGAGGCTTTGAATCTGCTTGCTGAACTAGCTCTTGTTCTTGTTGGTTTTTGTTGAGCCTGTAGAATGGAGAAGTGGACTGACTGAGTGAATGAGTATCGAGGAATGATTGGACTGTATTTGTGGTGAAGGGGTTGCAGGATTTGGAAGGAAAATTGCATGAAAAAAGTGGTTAATGCACAGATGCTTGCTGAGAAATTGAGTGTGTCATCTGTCAGGCCTGGGAATCGAACCCTGCTTGTCTGGGTGGAAGGCAGGAACTTACCCACTGGACCAGACAGGCTTCCCCATCTCTAGCTTGTCAAATCTTCCCTATATCATGGCTGTGATGTGTCCTGTGCAGGGGCAGCCATTAGCACTGACACCAAGGCCTGTCAGATGCTGATAGGCTCTCTTGCACAACTCAAATCCATTGAGAACCTATGGCTCAGTGGCAAAGTCTAGTGACTTTGGTGCAGGAAGATACCACTGTACAGGGGTTTGAATCCATCCACTGCCATTAAATTATGTTTAGATGGAAAAAAATCCAGTATTTGATTTTTTGCACGTAAAAAGATTATTTTTACTTAAAACAAATACAGGAACAATTTAAGTCATTTTTTATTGCATTAGTTGGGAACATTTACAAATCTTGCCACCCCCACCACCACCTGCCACCTCCCTTCTTTTGCTCAAGTAGCTTAAATAGGAGCAAGGTCTTATCTTCATTTATGAATGTATTCGTTTTTTTTTTCAAATTGGTGTTCTGGAGAGCACAAATATGGCCTAAGGGAGGCCAGAATTGAGCTGTATTATGTGAGGAAGGTGCCATGCAGATAATAAAATAGGTTGAATGGTGTTGATTTAATGCAGGGTAACATTTTGTGCAGGTGAAAGAGCCCTTACTAGCTGCAGTCAAAAGGTAGCACGGTGAATTTTGAAGTGATAGAAAAGGACACAGTCAGGCCTCTGATTGACTATGCCTTGAAAATGTATGATGCAGCAAATGTGGGGAAGGGGCAGTTGGTTTGGCATGGCATTGCGTGGCCATGTCTGGCATGCTATGTTATGCTGTGCCTCTGACAATGAGACCAGGACTGGGACTTTAGACATCCCAGTTTTAGCATACAACCTTTACAGTAGGCCCACAATCGCCCACGAACGCCCATGTTCTGTATAGAGGATTACTGCAGGTAAGTCTGGTCCCTGCTAAGTGAGGGTGGGGTCCTTATCTGAAGGCCTTCGACTGGAACAATCCTTAGCCTAAGACAATTTGGCAACTTTAGAAATCTGCTGAAGACCATTTGTTGAAGGTCCTATCGTCGTACCACTACGGAAGCTCAGAGAAGTAATCATGGGAGGAGATTATTTGCATAGGACTCCCCCTTTCTCAATCCTGTGATTATGCTGCAGTTGCCATATAACATTACTAGAGGACAGCAGCATCAAGATAAATCCAAAGAGAGGCTTTGAATCTGCTTGCTGAACTAGCTCTTGTTCTTGTTGGTTTTTGTTGAGCCTGTAAAATGGAGAAGTGGACTGACTGAGTGAATGAGTATCGAGGAATGATTGGACTGTATTTGTGGTGAAGGGGTTGCAGGATTTGGAAGGAAAATTGCATGAAAAAAGTGGTTAATGCACAGATGCTTGCTGAGAAATTGAGTGTGTCATCTGTCAGGCCTGGGAATCGAACCCTGCTTGTCTGGGTGGAAGGCAGGAACTTACCCACTGGACCAGACAGGCTTCCCCGTCTCTAGCATGTCAAATCTTCCCTATATCATGGCTATGATGTGTCCTGTGCAGGGGCAGCCATTAGCACTGACACCAAGGCCTGTCAGATGCTGATAGGCGCTCTTGCACACCTCAAATCCATTGAGAACCTATGGCTCAGTGGCAAAGTCTAGTGACTTTGGTGCAGTAAGATACCACTGTACAGGGGTTTGAATCCAGCCACTGCCGTTAAATTATGTTTAGATGGAAAAAAATCCAGTATTTAATTTTTTGCACGTAAAAAGATTATTTTTACTTAAAAAAAATACAGGAACAATTTAAGTCATTTTTTGATTGCATTAGTTGGGCACATTTACAAATCTTGCCACCCCCACCACCACCTGCCACCTCCCTCCTTTTGCTCAAGTAGCTTAAATAGGAGCAACGTCTTATCTTCATTTATGAATGTATTCGGGTTTTTTTCAAATTGGTGTTCTGGAGAGCACAAATATGGCCTAAGGGGAGCCAGAATTGAGCTGTATTATGTGAGGAAGGTTCCATGCAGATAATAAAATAGATTGAATGGTGTTGATTTAATGCAGGGTAAAATTTTGTGCAGGTGAAAGAGCCCTTATTAGCTGCAGCCAGAAGGTAGCATGTTGAATTTTGAAGTGATAGAAAAGGACACAGTCAGGCCTCTGATTGACTATGCTTTGAAAATGCATGATGCAGCAAATGTGGGGAAGGGGCAGTTGGTTTGGCATGGCATTGCGTGGCCATGTCTGGCATGCTATGTTATGCTGTGCCTCTGACAATGAGACCAGGACTGGGACTTTAGACATCCCAGTTTTAGCATACAACCTTTACAGTAGGCCTACAAACGCCCACGAACGCCCATGTTCTGTATAGAGGATTACTGCAGGTAATTCTGGACCCTGCTAAGTGAGGGAGGGGTCCTTATCTGAAGGCCTTCGACTGGAACAATCCTTAGCCTAAGACAATTTGGCAACTTTAGAAATCTGCTGAAGACCATTTGTTGAAGGTCCTATCATCGTACAAACTACGGAAGCTCAGAGAAGTAATCATGGGAGGAGATTATTTGCATAGGACTCCACCTTTCTCAATCCTGTGATTATGCTGCAGTTGCCATATAACATTACTAGAGGACAGCAGCATCAAGATAAATCCAAAGAGAGGCTTTGAATCTGCTTGCTGAACTAGCTCTTGTTCTTGTTGGTTTTTGTTGAGCCTGTAGAATGGAGAAGTGGACTGACTGAGTGAATGAGTATCGAGGAATGATTGGACTGTATTTGTGGTGAAGGGGTTGCAGGATTTGGAAGGAAATTGCATGAAAAAAGTGGTTAATGCACAGATGCTTGCTGAGAAATTGAGTGTGTCATCTGTCAGGCCTGGGAATCAAACCCTGCTTGTCTGGGTGGAAGGCAGGAACTTACCCACTGGACCAGACAGGATTCCCCATCTCTAGCTTGTCAAATCTTCCCTATATCATGGCTATGATGTGTCCTGTGTAGTGGCAGCCTTCAGCACTGACACCACGGCATGTCAGATGCTGATAGGGTCTCTTGCACAGCTCAAATCAATTGAGAACCTATGGCTCAGTGGCAAAGTCTAGTGACTTTGGTGCAGGAATATACCACTGGACAGGGGCTTGAATGCAGCCCCTGCCATTAAGGTATGTTTAGATGGAAAAAAATCCACTATTTGATTTTTTGCACGTAAAAAGATTATTTTTACTTAAAAAAAATACAGGAACAATTTAAGTCATTTTTTGATTGCATTAGTTGGGCACATTTACAAATCTTGCCACCCCCACCACCACCTGCCACCTCCCTCCTTTTGCTCAAGTAGCTTAAATAGGAGCAAGGTCTTATCTTCATTTATGAATGTATTCGTTTTTTTTTCAAATTGGTGTTCTGGAGAGCACAAATATGGCCTAAGGGGGGCCAGAATTGAGCTGTATTATGTGAAGAAGGTTCCATGCAGATAATAAAATAGGTTGAATGGTGTTGATTTAATGCAGGGTAACATTTTGTGCAGGAGAAAGAGCCCTTATTAGCTGCAGTCAGAAGGTAGCATGTTGAATTTTGAAGTGATAGAAAAGGACACAGTCAAGCCTCTGACTGACTATGCCTTGAAAATGCATGATGCAGCAAATGTGGGGAAGGGGCAGTTGGTTTGGCATGGCATTGCGTGGCCATGTCTGGCATGCTATGTTATGCTGTGCCTCTGACAATGAGACCAGGACTGGGACTTTAGACATCCCAGTTTTAGCATACAACCTTTACAGTAGGCCCACGAACGCCCACGAACACCCATGTTTTGTATAGAGGATTACTGCAGGTAATTCTGGACCCTGCTAAGTGAGGGTGGGGTCCTTATCTGAAGGCCTTCGACTGGAACAATCCTTAGCCTAAGACAATTTGGCAACTTTAGAAATCTGCTGAAGACCATTTGTTGAAGGTCCTATCGTCGTACCACTACGGAAGCTCAGAGAAGTAATCATGGGAGGAGATTATTTGCATAGGACTCCCCCTTTCTCAATCCTGTGATTATGCTGCAGTTGCCATATAACATTACTAGAGGACAGCAGCATCAAGATAAATCCAAAGAGAGGCTTTGAATCTGCTTGCTGAACTAGCTCTTGTTCTTGTAGGTTTTTGTTGAGCCTGTAGAATGGAGAAGTGGACTGACTGAGTATCGAGGAATGATTGGACTGTATTTGTGGTGAAAGGGTTGCAGGATTTGGAAGGAAAATTGCATGAAAAAAGTGGTTAATGCACAGATGCTTGCTGAGAAGTTGAGGGGGTCATCTGTCAGGCCTGGGAATCAAACCCTGCTTGTCTGGGTGGAAGGCAGGAACTTACCCACTGGACCAGACAGGATTCCCCATCTCCAGCTTCTCAAATCTTCCCTATATCATGGCTATGATGTGTCCTGTGCAGTGGCAGCCTTCAGCACTGACACCACGGCATGTCAGATGCTGATAGGGTCTCTTGCACAACTCACATCCATTGAGAACCTTTGGCTCAGTGGCAAAGTCTAGTGACTTCGGTGCAGGAATATGCCACTGGACAGGGGTTTGAATCCAGCTCCTGCCATTAAGGTATGTTTAGATGGAAAAAAATCTAGTATTTGAATTTTTGCACTTAAAAAGATTATTTTTACTTTAAAAAAATACAGGAACAATTTAAGTCATTTTTTGATTGCATTAGTTGGGCACATTTACAAATCTTGTCACACCCACCACCACCTCCAACCTCACTCCTTTTGCTCAAGTAGCTTAAATAGGAGCAAGGTCTTATCTTCATTTATGAATGTATTTGTTTTCTTTTCAAATTGGTGTTCTGGAGAGCACAAATATGGCCTAAGGGGGGCCAGAATTGAGCTGTATTATGTGAGGAAGGTGCCATGCAGATAATAAAATAGGTTGAATGGTGTTGATTTAATGCAGGGTAAAATTTTGTGCAGGTGAAAGAGCGCTTATTAACTGCAGTCAGAAGGTAGCATGTTGAATTTTGAAGTGATAGAGAAGGACACAGTCAGGCCTCTGATTGACTATGCCTTGAAAATGCATGATGCAGCAAATGTGGGGAAGGGGCAGTTGGTTTGGCAGGGCATTGCGTGGCCATGTCTGGCCTGTTATGTTATGCTGTGCCTCTGACAATGAGACCAGGACTGGGACTTTAGACATCCTGGTTTTATCATACAACCTTTACAGTAGGCCCACAAACACCCACAAACGCCCCTGTTCTGTATAGAGGATTACTGCAGGTAATTCTGGACCCTGCTAAGTGAGGGTGGGGTCCTTATCTGAAGGCCTTCGACTGGAACAATCCTTAGCCTAAGACAATTTGGCAACTTTAGAAATCTGCTGAAGACCATTTGTTGAAGGTCCTATCGTCGTACCACTACGGAAGCTCTGAGAAGTAATCATGGGAGGTGATTATTTGCCTAGGACTCCCCCTTTCTCAATCCTGTGATTATGCTGCAGTTGCCATATAACATTACTAGAGGACAGCAGCATCAAGATAAATCCAAAGAGAGGCTTTGAATCTGCTTGCTGAACTAGCTCTTGTTCTTGTTGGTTTTTGTTGAGCCTGTAGAATGGAGAAGTGGACTGACTGAGTGAATGAGTATCGAGGAATGATTGGACTGTATTTGTGGTGAAGGGGTTGCAGTATTTGGAAGGAAAATTGCATGAAAAAAGTGGTTAATGGACAGATGCTTGCTGAGAAATTGAGTGTGTCATCTGTCAGGCCTGGGAATCGAACCCTGCTTGTCTTGGTGGAAGGCAGGAACTTACCCACTGGACCAGACAGGTTCCCCATCTCTAGCTTGTCAAATCCTCCCTATATCATGGCTATGATGTGTCCTGTGCAGGGGCAGCCATTAGCACTGACACCAAGGCCTGTCAGATGCTGATAGGCTCTCTTGCACAACTCAAATTCATTGAGAACATATGGCTCAGTGGCAAAGTCTAGTGACTTTGGTGCAGAAAGATACCACTGTACAGGGGTTTGAATCCAGCCACTGCCATTAAATTATGTTTAGATGGAAAAAAATCCAGTATTTGATTTTTTGCACGTAAAAAGATTATTTTTACTTAAAAAAAATACAGGAACAATTTAAGTCATTTTTTGATTGCATTAGTTGGGCACATTTACAAATCTTGCCACCCCCACCACCACCTGCCAACTCCCTCCTTTTGCTCAAGTAGTTTAAATAGGAGCAAGGTCTTATCTTCATTTATGAATGTATTCATTTTTTTTTCAAATTGGTGTTCTGGAGAGCACAAATATGGCCTAAGGGGTGCCAGAATAGAGCTGTATTATGTGAGGAAGGTGCCATGCAGATAATAAAATAGGTTGAATGGTGTTGATTTAATGCAGGGTAAAATTTTGTGCAGGTGAAAGAGCCCTTATTAGCTGCAGTCAAAAGGTAGCATGGTGAATTTTGAAGTGATAGAAAAGGACACAGTCAGGCCTCTGATTGACTATGCCTTGAAAATGCATGATGCAGCAAATGTGGGGAAGGGGCAGTTGGTTTGGCATGGCATTGCGTGGCCATGTCTGGCATGCTATGTTATGCTGTGCCTCTGACAATGAGACCAGAACTGGGACTTTAGACATCCCAGTTTTAGCATACAACCTTTACAGTAGGCCCACAAATGCCCACGAACACCCATGTTCTGTATAGAGGATTACTGCAGGTAATTCTGGTCCCTGCTAAGTGAGGGTGGGGTCCTTATCTGAAGGCCTTCGACTGGAACAATCCTTAGCCTAAGACAATTTGGCAACTTTAGAAATCTGCTGAAGACCATTTGTTGAAGGTCCTATCGTCGTACCACTACTGAAGCTCAGAGAAGTAATCATGGGAGGAGTTTATTTGCATAGGACTCCCCCTTTGTCAATCCTGTGATTATGCTGCAGTTGCCATATAACATTACTAGAGGACAGCAGCATCAAGATAAATGCAAAGAGAGGCTTTGAATCCGCTTGCTGAACTAGCTCTTGCTCTTGTTGGTTTTTGTTGAGCCTGTAGAATGGAGAAGTGGACTGACTGAGTGAATGAGTATCGAGGAATGATTGGACTGTATTTGTGGTGAAGGGGTTGCAGGATTTGGAAGGAAAATTGCATGAAAAAAGTGGTTAATACACAGATGCTTGCTGTGAAATTGAGTGTGTCATCTGTCAGGCCTGGGAATCAAACCCTGCTTGTCTGGGTGGAAGGCAGGAACTTACCCACTGGACCAGACAGGATTCCCCATCTCTATCTTGTCAAATCTTCCCTATATCATGGCTATGATGTGTCCTGTGCAGTGGCAGTCTTCAGCACTGACACCACGGCATGTCAGATGCTGATAGGGTCACTTGCACAGATCACATCCATTGAGAACCTATGGGTCAGTGGCAAAGTCTAGTGACTTTGGTGCAGAAATATACCACTGGACAGGGGTTTGAATCCAGCCCCTGCCATTAAGGTATGTTTAAATGGAAAAAAATCCAGTATTTGATTTTTTGTACGTAAAAAGATTATTTTTACTTAAAGAAAATACAGGAACAATTTAAGTCATTTTTTGATTTCATTAGTTGGGCACATTTACAAATCTTGCCACCTCCACCACCACTTGCCACCTCCCTCCTTTTGCTCAAGTAGCTTAAATAGGAGCAAGGTCTTATCTTCATTTATGAATGTATTCATTTTTTTTTCAAATTGGTGTTCTGGAGAGCACAAATATGGCCTAAGGGGTGCCAGAATTGAGCTGTATTATGTGAGGAAGGTGCCATGCAGATAATAAAATAGGTTGAATGGTGTTGATTTAATGCAGGGTAAAATTTTGTGCAGGTGAAAGAGCCCTTATTAGCTGCAGTCAAAAGGTAGCATGTTGAATTTTGAAGTGATAGAAAAGGACACAGTCAGGCCTCTGATTGACTATGCCTTGAAAATGCATGATGCAGCAAATGTGGGGAAGGGGCAGTTGGTTTGGCATGGCATTGCGTGGCCATGTCTG
This sequence comes from Pleurodeles waltl, assembly GCF_031143425.1. Classification (NCBI taxonomy): domain Eukaryota; kingdom Metazoa; phylum Chordata; class Amphibia; order Caudata; family Salamandridae; genus Pleurodeles; species Pleurodeles waltl. The sequence goes on along the minus strand of NC_090437.1, from coordinate 372,928,481 downwards.
GCATGCTATGTTATGCTGTGCCTCTGACAATGAGACCAGGACTGGGACTTTAGACATCCCAGTTTTACCATACAACCTTTACAGTAGGCCCACAAACGCCCATGAACACCCATGTTCTGTATAGAGGATTACTGCAGGTAATTCTGGTCCCTGCTAAGTGAGGGTGGGGTCCTTATCTGAAGGCCTTCGACTGGAACAATCCTTAGCCTAAGACAATTTGGCAACTTTAGAAATCTGCTGAAGACTATTTGTTGAAGGTCCTATCATCTTACCACTACGGAAGCTCAGAGAAGTAATCATGGGAGGAGATTATTTGCATAGGACTCCCCCTTTCTCAATCCTGTGATTATGCTGCAGTTGCCATATAACATTACTAGAGGACAGCAGCATCAAGATAAATGCAAAGAGAGGCTTTGAATCTGCATCCTGAACTAGCTCTTGTTCTTGTTGGTTTTTGTTGAGCCTGTAGAATGGAGAAGTAGACTGACTGAGTGAATGAGTATCGAGGAATGATTGGACTGTATTTGTGGTGAAGGGGTTGCAGGATTTGGAAGGAAAATTGCATGAAAAAAGTGGTTAATGCACAGATGCTTGCTGAGAAATTGAGTGTGTCATCTGTCAGGCCTGGGAATTGAACCCTGCTTGTCTGGGTGGAAGGCAGGAACTTACCCACTGGACCAGACAGGACTCCCCATCTCTAGCTTGTCAAATCTTCCCTATATCATGGCTATGATGTGTCCTGTGCAGTGGCAGCCTTCAGCACTGACACCACGGCATGTCAGATGCTGATAGGGTCTCTCGCACAACTCACATACATTGAGAACCTATGGCTCAGTGGCAAAGTCTAGTGACTTTGGTGCAGGAATATACCACTGGACAGGGGTTTGAATCCAGCCCCTGCCATCAAGGTATGTTTAGATGGAAAAAAATCCAGTTTTTGATTTTTTGCACGTAAAAAGATTATTTTTACTTAAAAAAATACAGGAACAATTTAAGTCATTTTTTGATTGCATTAGTTGGGCACATTTACAAATCTTGTCACACCCACCACCACCTGCCACCTCCCTCCTTTTGCTCAAGTAGCTGAAATAGGAGCAAGGTCTTATCTTCATTTATGAATGTATTCGTTTTCTTTTCAAATTGGTGTTCTGGAGAGCACAAATATGGCCTAAGGGGGGCCAGAATTGAGCTGTATTATGTGAGGAAGGTGCCATGCAGATAATAAAATAGGTTGAATGGTGTTGATTTAATGCAGGGTAAAATTTTGTGCAGGTGAAAGAGCGCTTATTAACTGCAGTCAGAAGGTAGCATGTTGAATTTTGAAGTGATAGAAAAGGACACAGTCAGGCCTCTGATTGACTATGCCTTGAAAATGCATGATGCAGCAAATGTGGGGAAGGAGCAGTTGGTTTGGCATGGCATTGCGTGGTCATGTTTGGCATGCTATGTTATGCTGTGCCTCTGACAATGAGACCAGGACTGGGACTTTAGACATCCTGGTTTTAGCATACAACCTTTACAGTAGGCCCACGAACGCCCCTGTTCTGTATAGAGGATTACTGCAGGTAATTCTGGACCCTGCTAAGTGAGGGTGGGGTCCTTATCTGAAGGCCTTCGACTGGAACAATCCTTAGCCTAAGACAATTTGGCAACTTTAGAAATCTGCTGAAGACCATTTGTTGAAGGTCCTATCATCGTACAAACTACGGAAGCTCAGAGAAGTAATCATGGGAGGAGATTATTTGCATAGGACTCCACCTTTCTCAATCCTGTGATTATGCTGCAGTTGCCATATAACATTACTAGAGGACAGCAGCATCAAGATAAATCCAAAGAGAGGCTTTGAATCTGCTTGCTGAACTAGCTCTTGTTCTTGTTGGTTTTTGTTGAGCCTGTAGAATTGGGAAGTGGACTGACTGAGTGAACGAGTATCGAGGAATGATTGGACTGTATTTGTGGTGAAGGGGTTGCAGGATTTGGAAGGGAATTTGCATGAAAAAAGTGGTTAATGCACAGATGCTTGCTGAGAAATTGAGTGTGTCATCTGTCAGGCCTGGGAATCGAACCCTGCTTGTCTGGGTGAAAGGCAGGAACTTACCCACTGGACCAGACAGGATTCCCCATCTCTAACTTGTCAAATCTTCCCTATATCATGGCCATGATGTGTCCTGTGCAGTGGCAGCCTTCAGCACTGACACCACGGCATGTCAGATGCTGATAGGGTCTCTTGCACAACTCACATCCATTGAGAACCTATGGCTCAGTGGCAAAGTCTAGTGACTTTGGTGCAGGAATATACCACTGGACAGGGGTTTGAATCCAGCCCCTGCCATTAAGGTATGTTTAGATGGAAAAAAATCCAGTATTTGAATTTTTGCACGTAAAAAGATTATTTTTACTTAAAAAAAATACAGGAACAATTTAAGTCATTTTTTGATTGCATTAGTTGGGCACATTTACAAATCTTGTCACACCCACCACCACCTGCCACCTCACTCCTTTTGCTCAAGTAGCTTAAATAGGAGCAAGGTCTTATCTTCATTTATGAATGTATTCGTTTTCTTTTCAAATTGGTGTTCTGGAGAGCACAAATATGGCCTAAGGGGGGCCAGAATTGAGCTGTATTATGTGAGGAAGGTGCCATACAGATAATAAAATAGGTTGAATGGTGTTGATTTAATGCAGGGTAAAATTTTGTGCAGGTGAAAGAGCGCTTATTAACTGCAGTCAGAAGGTAGCATGTTGAATTTTGAAGTGATAGAGAAGGACACAGTCAGGCCTCTGATTGACTATGCCTTGAAAATGCATGATGCAGCAAATGTGGGGAAGGGGCAGTTGGTTTAGCATGGCATTGCGTGGCCATGTCTGGCATGCTATGTTATGCTTTGCCTCTGACAATGAGACCAGGACTGGGACTTTAGACATCCTGGTTTTAGCATACAACCTTTACAGTAGGCCCACAAACACCCACGAACGCCCCTGTTCTGTATAGAGGATTACTGCAGGTAATTCTGGACCCTGCTAAGTGAGGGTGGGGTCCTTATCTGAAGGCCTTCGACTGGAACAATCCTTAGCCTAAGACAATTTGTCAACTTTAGAAATCTGCTGAAGACCATTTGTTGAAGGTCCTATCGTCGTACCACTACGGAAGCTCTGAGAAGTAATCATGGGAGGTGATTATTTGCATAGGACTCCCCCTTTCTCAATCCTGTGATTATGCTGCAGTTGCCATATAACATTAGTAGAGGACAGCAGCATCAAGATAAATCCAAAGAGAGGCTTTGAATCTGCTTGCTGAACTAGCTCTTGTTCTTGTTGGTTTTTGTTGAGCCTGTAGAATGGAGAAGTGGACTGACTGAGTGAATGAGTATCGAGGAATGATTGGACTGTATTTGTGGTGAAGGGGTTGCAGGATTTGGAAGGAAAATTGCATGAAAAAAGTGGTTAATGGACAGATGCTTGCTGAGAAATTGAGTGTGTCATCTGTCAGGCCTGGGAATCGAACCCTGCTTCTCTGGGTGGAAGGCAGGAACTTACCTACTGGACCAGACAGGCTTCCCCATCTCTAGCTTGTCAAATCTTCCCTATATCATGCCTATGATGTGTCCTGTGCAGGGGCAGCCATTAGCACTGACACCAAGGCCTGTCAGATGCTGATAGGCTCTCTTGCACAACTCTCATCCATTGAGAACATATGGCTCAGTGGCAAAGTCTAGTGACTTTGGTGCAGGAAGATACCACTGGACAGGGGTTAGAATCCAGCCACTGCCATTAAATTATGTTTAGATGGAAAAAAATCCAGTATTTGATTTTTTGCACGTAAAAAGATTATTTTTACTTAAAAAAAATACAGGAACAATTTAATTCATTTTTTGATTGCATTAGTTGGGCACATTTACAAATCTTGCCACCCCCACCACCACCTGCCACCTCCCTCCTTTGGCTCAAGTAGCTTAAATAGGAGCAACGTCTTATCTTCATTTATGAATGTATTCGTTTTTTTTTCAAATTTGTGTTCTGGAGAGCACAAATATGGCCTAAGAGGAGCCAGAATTGAGCTGTATTATGTGAGGAAGGTTCCATGCAGATAATAAAATAGATTGAACAGTGTTGATTTAATGCAGGGTAAAATTTTGTGCAGGTGAAAGAGCCCTTATTAGCTGCAGTCAGAAGGTAGCATGTTGAATTTTGAAGTGATAGAAAAGGACACAGTCAGGCCTCTGACTGACTATGCCTTGAAAATGCATGATGCAGCAAATGTGGGGAAGGGGCAGTTGGTTTGGCATGGCATTGCGTGGCCATGTCTGGCATGCTATGTTATGCTGTGCCTCTGACAATGAGACCAGGACTGGAACTTTACACATCCCAGTTTTAGCATACAACCTTTACAGTAGACCTACAAACGCCCACGAACGCCCATGTTCTGTATAGAGGATTACTGCAGGTAATTCTGGACCCTGCTAAGTGAGGGTGGGGTCCTTATCTGAAGGCCTTCGACTGGAACAATCCTTAGCCTAAGACAATTTGGCAACTTTAGAAATCTGCTGAAGACCATTTGTTGAAGGTCCTATCGTCGTACCACTACGGAAGCTCAGAGAAGTAATCATGGGAGGAGATTATTTGCATAGGACTCCCCCTTTGTCAATCCTGTGATTATGCTGCAGTTGCCATATAACATTACTAGAGGACAGCAGCATCAAGATAAATCCAAAGAGAGGCTTTAAATCTGCTTGCTGAACTAGCTCTTGTTCTTGTTGGTTTTTGTTGAGCCTGTAGAATTGGGAAGTGGACTGACTGAGTGAATGAGTATCGAGGAATGATTGGACTGTATTTGTGGTGAAGGGGTTGCAGGATTTGGAAGGGAATTTGCATGAAAAAAGTGGTTAATGCACAGATGCCTGCTGAGAAATTGAGTGTGTCATCTGTCAGGCCTGGGAATCGAACCCTGCTTGTCTGGGTGGAAGGCAGGAACTTACCCACTGGACCAGACAGGATTCCCCATCTCTAACTTGTCAAATCTTCCCTATATCATGGCTATGATGTGTCCTGTGCAGTGGCAGCCTTCAGCACTGACACCACGGCATGTCAGATGCTGATAGGGTCTCTTGCACAACTCACATCCATTGAGAACCTATGGCTCAGTGGCAAAGTCTAGTGACTTTGGAGCAGGAATATACCACTGGACAGGGGTTTGAATCCAGCCCCTGCCATTAAGGTATGTTTAGATGGAAAAAAATCCAGTATTTGAATTTTTGCACGTAAAAAGATTATTTTTACTTAAAAAAAATACAGGAACAATTTAAGTCATTTTTTGATTGCATTAGTTGGGCACATTTACAAATCTTGTCACACCCACCACCACCTGCCACCTCACTCCTTTTGCTCAAGTAGCTTAAATAGGAGCAAGGTCTTATCTTCATTTATGAATGTATTCGTTTTCTTTTCAAATTGGTGTTCTGGAGAGCACAAATATGGCCTAAGGGGGGCCAGAATTGAGCTGTATTATATGAGGAAGGTGCCATACAGATAATAAAATAGGTTGAATGGTGTTGATTTAATGCAGGGTAAAATTTTGTGCAGGTGAAAGAGCGCTTATTAACTGCAGTCAGAAGGTAGCATGTTGAATTTTGAAGTGATAGAGAAGGACACAGTCAGGCCTCTGATTGACTATGCCTTGAAAATGCATGATGCAGCAAATGTGGGGAAGGGGCAGTTGGTTTGGCATGGCATTGCGTGGCCATGTCTGGCATGCTATGTTATGCTGTGCCTCTGACAATGAGACCAGGACTGGGACTTTAGACATCCTGGTTTTAGCATACAGCCTTTACAGTAGGCCCACAAACACCCACGAACGCCCCTGTTCTGTATAGAGGATTACTGAAGGTAATTCTGGACCCTGCTAAGTGATGGTAGGGTCCTTATCTGAAGGCCTTCGACTGGAACAATCCTTAGCCTAAGACAATTTGGCAACTTTAGAAATCTGCTGAAGACCATTTGTTGAAGGTCCTATCGTCGTACCACTACGGAAGCTCAGAGAAGTAATCATGGGAGGAGATTATTTGCATAGGACTCCCCCTTTCTCAATCCTGTGATTATGCTGCAGTTGCCATATAACATTACTAGAGGACAGCAGCATCAAGATAAATGCAAAGAGAGGCTTTGAATCTGCTTGCTGAACTAGCTCTTGTTCTTGTTGGTTTTTGTTGAGCCTGTAGAATGGAGAAGTGGACTGACTTAGTGAATGAGTATCGAGGAATGATTGGACTGTATTTGTGGTGAAGGGGTTGCAGGATTTGGAAGGAAAATTGCATGAAAAAAGTGGTTAATGCACAGATGCTTGCTGAGAAATTGAGTGTGTCATCTGTCAGGCCTGGGAATTGAACCCTGCTTGCTTGGGTGGAAGGCAGGAACTTACCCACTGGACCAGACAGGATTCCCTATCTCTAGCTTGTCAAATCTTCCGTATATCATGGCTATGATGTGTCCCGTGCATTGGCAGCCTTCAGCACTGACACCACGGCATGTCAGATGCTGATAGGGTCACTTGCACAACTCACATCCATTGAGAACCTATGGCTCAGTGGCAAAGTCTAGTGACTTTGGTGCAGGAATATACCACTGGACAGGGGTTTGAATCCAGTCCCTGCCATTAAGGTATGTTTAGATGGAAAAAAATCCAGTATTTGATTTTTTGCACGTAAAAAGATTATTTTTACTTAAAAAAAATACAGGAACAATTTAAGTCATTTTTTGATTGCATTAGTTGGGCACATTTACAAATCTTGTCACACCCACCACCACCTGCCACCTCCCTCCTTTTGCTCAAGTAGCTTAAATAGGAGCAAGGTCTTATCTTCATTTATGAACGTATTCGTTTTCTTTTCAAATTGGTGTTCTGGAGAGCACAAATATGGCCTAAGCGGTGCCAGAATTGAGCTGTATTATGTGAGGAAGGTGCCATGCAGATAATAAAATAAGGTGAAGGGTGTTGATTTAATGCAGGGTAAAATTTTGTGCAGGTGAAAGAGCCCTTATTAGCTGCAGTCAAAAGGTAGCATGGTGAATTTTGAAGTGATAGAAAAGGACACAGTCAGGCCTCTGATTGACTATGCCTTGAAAATGCATGATGCAGCAAATGTGGGGAAGGGGCAGTTGGTTTGGCATGGCATTGCGTGGCGTGGCGATGTCTGGCATGCTATGTTATGCTATGCCTCTGACAATGAGACCAGGACTGGGACTTTAGACATCCCAGTTTTAGCATACAACCTTTACAGTAGGCCCACAAACGCCCACGAACACCCATGTTCTGTATAGAGGATTACTGCAGATAATTCTGGTCCCTGCTAAGTGAGGGTGGGGTCCTTATCTGAAGGCCTTCGACTGGAACAATCCTTAGCCTAAGACAATTTGGCAACTTTAGAAATCTGCTGAAGACCATTTGTTGAAGGTCCTATCGTCGTACCACTACGGAAGCTCAGAGAAGTAATCATGGGAGGAGATTATTTGCATAGGACTCCCCCTTTGTCAATCCTGTGATTATGCTGCAGTTGCCATATAACATTACTAGAGGACAGCAGCATCAAGATAAATCCAAAGAGAGGCTTTAAATCTGCTTGCTGAACTAGCTCTTGTTCTTGTTGGGTTTTGTTGAGCCTGTAGAATGGAGAAGTGGACTGACTGAGTGAATGAGTATCGAGGAATGATTGGACTGTATTTGTGGTGAAGGGGTTGCAGGATTTGGAAGGTAAATTGCATGAAAAAAGTGGTTAATGCACAGATGCTTGCTGAGAAATTGAGTGTGTCATCTCTCAGGCCTGGGAATTGAACCCTGCTTGTCTGGGTGGAAGGCAGGAACTTACCCACTGGACCAGACACGCTTCCCAATATCTATCTTGTCAAATCTTCCCTATATCATGGCTATGATGTGTCCTGTGCAGGGGCAGCCATTAGCACTGACACCAAGCCCTGTCAGCTGCTGAGAGGCTCTCTTGCAAAACTCAAATCCATTGAGAACCTATGGCTCAGTGGCAAAGTCTAGTGACTTTAGAGCAGAACGATACCACTGTACAGGGGTTTGAATCCAGCCACTGCCATTAAATTATGTTTAGATGGAAAACAATCCAGTATTTGATTTTTTGCACGTAAAAAGATTATTTTTACTTAAAAAAAATACAGGAACAATTTAAGTCATTTTTTGATTGCATTAGTTGGGCACATTTACAAATCTTGCCACCCCCACCACCACCTGCCACCTCCCTCCTTTTGCTCAAGTAGCTTAAATAGGGGCAAGGTCTTATCTTCATTTATGAATGTATTCGTTTTTTTTTCAAATTGGTGTTCTGGAGAGCACAAACATGGCCAAAGGGGGGCCAGAATTGAGCTGTATTATGTGAGGAAGGTGCCATGCAGATAATAAAATAGGTTGAATGGTGTTGATTTAATGCAGGGTAAAATTTTGTGCAGGTGAAAGAGCCCTTATTAGCTGCAGTCAAATGGTAGCATGGTGAATTTTGAAGTGATAGAAAAAGACACAGTCAGGCCTCTGATTGACTATGCCTTGAAAATGCATGATGCAGCAAATGTGGGGAAGGGGCAGTTGGTTTGGCATGGCATTGCGTGGCCATGTCTGACATCCTATGTTATGCTGTGCCTCTGACAATGAGACCAGGACTGGGACTTTAGAAATCCCAGTTTTAGCATACAACCTTTACAGTAGGCCCACAAACGCCCACGAACACCCATGTCCTGTATAGAGGATTACTGCAGGTAATTCTGGTCCCTGCTAAGTGAGGGTGGGGTCCTTATCTGAAGGCCTTCGACTGGAACAATCCTTAGCCTAAGACAATTTGGCAACTTTAGAAATCTGCTGAAGACCATTTGTTGAAGGTCCTATCATCTTACCACTACGGAAGCTCAGAGAAGTAATCATGGGAGGAGATTATTTGCATAGGACTCCCCCTTTCTCAATCCTGTGATTATGCTGCAGTTGCCATATAACATTACTAGAGGACAGCAGCATCAAGATAAATGCAAAGAGAGGCTTTGAATCTGCTTGCTGAACTAGCTCTTGTTCTTGTTGGTTTTTGTTGAGCCTGTAGAATGGAGAAGTGGACTGACTTAGTGAATGAGTATCGAGGAATGATTGGACTGTATTTGTGGTGAAGGGGTTGCAGGATTTGGAAGGAAAATTGCATGAAAAAAGTGGTTAATGCACAGATGCTTGCTGAGAAATTGAGTGTGTCATCTGTCAGGCCTGGGAATTGAACCCTGCTTGCTTGGGTGGAAGGCAGGAACTTACCCACTGGACCAGACAGGATTCCCTATCTCTAGCTTGTCAAATCTTCCGTATATCATGGCTATGATGTGTCCCGTGCATTGGCAGCCTTCAGCACTGACACCACGGCATGTCAGATGCTGATAGGGTCACTTGCACAACTCACATCCATTGAGAACCTATGGCTCAGTGGCAAAGTCTAGTGACTTTGGTGCAGGAATATACCACTGGACAGGGGTTTGAATCCAGCCCCTGCCATTAAGGTATGTTTAGATGGAAAAAAATCCAGTATTTGATTTTTTGCACGTAAAAAGATTATTTTTACTTAAAAAAAATACAGGAACAATTTAAGTCATTTTTTGATTGCATTAGTTGGGCACATTTACAAATCTTGTCACACCCACCACCACCTGCCACCTCCCTCCTTTTGCTCAAGTAGCTTAAATAGGAGCAAGGTCTTATCTTCATTTATGAACGTATTCGTTTTCTTTTCAAATTGGTGTTCTGGAGAGCACAAATATGGCCTAAGCGGTGCCAGAATTGAGCTGTATTATGTGAGGAAGGTGCCATGCAGATAATAAAATAAGGTGACGGGTGTTGATTTAATGCAGGGTAAAATTTTGTGCAGGTGAAAGAGCCCTTATTAGCTGCAGTCAAAAGGTAGCATGGTGAATTTTGAAGTGATAGAAAAGGACACAGTCAGGCCTCTGATTGACTATGCCTTGAAAATGCATGATGCAGGAAATGTGGGGAAGGGGCAGTTGGTTTGGCATGGCATTGCGTGGCGTGGCCATGTCTGGCATGCTATGTTATGCTGTGCCTCTGACAATGAGACCAGGACTGGGACTTTAGACATCCCAGTTTTAGCATACAACCTTTACAGTAGGCCCACAAACGCCCACGAACACCCATGTTCTGTATAGAGGATTACTGCAGATAATTCTGGTCCCTGCTAAGTGAGGGTGGGGTCCTTATCTGAAGGCCTTCGACTGGAACAATCCTTAGCCTAAGACAATTTGGCAACTTTAGAAATCTGCTGAAGACCATTTGTTGAAGGTCCTATCGTCGTACCACTACGGAAGCTCAGAGAAGTAATCATGGGAGGAGATTATTTGCATAGGACTCCCCCTTTGTCAATCCTGTGATTATGCTGCAGTTGCCATATAACATTACTAGAGGACAGCAGCATCAAGATAAATCCAAAGAGAGGCTTTAAATCTGCTTGCTGAACTAGCTCTTGTTCTTGTTGGGTTTTGTTGAGCCTGTAGAATGGAGAAGTGGACTGACTGAGTGAATGAGTATCGAGGAATGATTGGACTGTATTTGTGGTGAAGGGGTTGCAGGATTTGGAAGGAAAATTGCATGAAAAAAGTGGTTAATGCACAGATGCTTGCTGAGAAATTGAGTGTGTCATCTCTCAGGCCTGGGAATTGAACCCTGCTTGTCTGGGTGGAAGGCAGGAACTTACCCACTGGACCAGACACGCTTCCCAATATCTATCTTGTCAAATCTTCCCTATATCATGGCTATGATGTGTCCTGTGCAGGGGCAGCCATTAGCACTGACACCAAGCCCTGTCAGCTGCTGAGAGGCTCTCTTGCAAAACTCAAATCCATTGAGAACCTATGGCTCAGTGGCAAAGTCTAGTGACTTTATAGCAGAACGATACCACTGTACAGGGGTTTGAATCCAGCCACTGCCATTAAATTATGTTTAGATGGAAAACAATCCAGTATTTGATTTTTTGCACGTAAAAAGATTATTTTTACTTAAAAAAAATACAGGAACAATTTAAGTCATTTTTTGATTGCATTAGTTGGGCACATTTACAAATCTTGCCACCCCCACCACCACCTGCCACCTCCCTCCTTTTGCTCAAGTAGCTTAAATAGGGGCAAGGTCTTATCTTCATTTATGAATGTATTCGTTTTTTTTTCAAATTGGTGTTCTGGAGAGCACAAACATGGCCAAAGGGGGGCCAGAATTGAGCTGTATTATGTGAGGAAGGTGCCATGCAGATAATAAAATAGGTTGAATGGTGTTGATTTAATGCAGGGTAAAATTTTGTGCAGGTGAAAGAGCCCTTATTAGCTGCAGTCAAATGGTAGCATGGTGAATTTTGAAGTGATAGAAAAAGACACAGTCAGGCCTCTGATTGACTATGCCTTGAAAATGCATGATGCAGCAAATGTGGGGAAGGGGCAGTTGGTTTGGCATGGCATTGCGTGGCCATGTCTGACATCCTATGTTATGCTGTGCCTCTGACAATGAGACCAGGACTGGGACTTTAGAAATCCCAGTTTTAGCATACAACCTTTACAGTAGGCCCACAAACGTCCACGAACACCCATGTCCTGTATAGAGGATTACTGCAGGTAATTCTGGTCCCTGCTAAGTGAGGGTGGGGTCCTTATCTGAAGGCCTTCGACTGGAACAATCCTTAGCCTAAGACAATTTGGCAACTTTAGAAATCTGCTGAAGACCATTTGTTGAAGGTCCTATCATCTTACCACTACGGAAGCTCAGAGAAGTAATCATGGGAGGAGATTATTTGCATAGGACTCCCCCTTTCTCAATCCTGTGATTATGCTGCAGTTGCCATATAACATTACTAGAGGACAGCAGCATCAAGATAAATGCAAAGAGAGGCTTTGAATCTGCTTGCTGAACTAGCTCTTGTTCTTGTTGGTTTTTGTTGAGCCTGTAGAATGGTGAAGTGGACTGACTGAGTGAATGAGTATCGAGGAATGATTGGACTGTATTTGTGGTGAAGGGGTTGCAGGATTTGGAATGAAAATTGCATGAAAAAAGTGGTTAATGCACAGATGCTTGCTGAGAAATTGAGTGTGTCATCTGTCAGGCCTGGGAATTGAACCCTGCTTGTTTGGGTGGAAGGCAGGAATTTACCCACTGGACCAGACAGGATTCCCCATCCCTAGCTTGTCAAATCTTCCCTATATCATGGCTATGATGTGTCCTGTGCAGTGGCAGCCTTCAGCACTGACACCACGGCATGTCAGATGCTGATAGGGTCACTTGCACAACTCACATCCATTGAGAACCTATGGCTCAGTGGCAAAGTCTAGTGACTTTGGTGCAGGAATATACCACTGGACAGGGGTTTGAATCCAGCCCCTGCCATTAAGGTATGTTTAGATGGAAAAAAATCCAGTATTTGATTTTTTGCACGTAAAAAGATTATTTTTACTTAAAAAAAATACTGGAACAATTTAAGTCATTTTTTGATTGCATTAGTTGGGCACATTTACAAATCTTGTCACACCCACCACCACCTGCCACCTCCCTCCTTTTGCTCAAGTAGCTTAAATAGGAGCAAGGTCTTATCTTCATTTATGAACGTATTCGTTTTCTTTTCAAATTGGTGTTCTGGAGAGCACAAATATGGCCTAAGCGGTGCCAGAATTGAGCTGTATTATGTGAGGAAGGTGCCATGCAGATAATAAAATAAGGTGAAGGGTGTTGATTTAATGCAGGGTAAAATTTTGTGCAGGTGAAAGAGCCCTTATTAGCTGCAGTCAAAAGGTAGCATGGTGAATTTTGAAGTGATAGAAAAGGACACAGTCAGGCCTCTGATTGACTATGCCTTGAAAATGCATGATGCAGCAAATGTGGGGAAGGGGCAGTTGGTTTGGCATGGCATTGCGTGGCGTGACCATGTCTGGCATGCTATGTTATGCTGTGCCTCTGACAATGAGACCAGGACTGGGACTTTAGACATCCCAGTTTTAGCATACAACCTTTACAGTAGGCCCACAAACGCCCACGAACACCCATGTTCTGTATAGAGGATTACTGCAGGTAATTCTGGTCCCTGCTAAGTGAGGGTGGGGTCCTTATCTGAAGGCCTTCGACTGGAACAATCCTTAGCCTAAGACAATTTGGCAACTTTAGAAATCTGCTGAAGACCATTTGTTGAAGGTCCTATCGTCGTACCACTACGGAAGCTCAGAGAAGTAATCATGGGAGGAGATTATTTGCATAGGACTCCCCCTTTGTCAATCCTGTGATTATGCTGCAGTTGCCATATAACATTACTAGAGGACAGCAGCATCAAGATAAATCCAAAGAGAGGCTTTAAATCTGCTTGCTGAACTAGCTCTTGTTCTTGTTGGTTTTTGTTGAGCCTGTAGAATGGAGAAGTGGACTGACTGAGTGAATGAGTATCGAGGAATGATTGGACTGTATTTGTGGTGAAGGGGTTGCAGGATTTGGAAGGAAAATTGCATGAAAAAAGTGGTTAATGCACAGATGCTTGCTGAGAAATTGAGTGTGTCATCTGTCAGGCCTGGGAATTGAACCCTGCTTGTCTGGGTGGAAGGCAGGAACTTACCCACTGGACCAGACAGGCTTCCCCATCTCTATCTTGTCAAATCTTCCCTATATCATGGCTATGATGTGTCCTGTGCAGGGGCAGCCATTAGCACTGACACCAAGCCCTGTCAGCTGCTGAGAGGCTCTCTTGCAAAACTCAAATCCATTGAGAACCTATGGCTCAGTGGCAAAGTCTAGTGACTTTAGAGCAGAACAATACCACTGTACAGGGGTTTGAATCCAGCCACTGCCATTAAATTATGTTTAGATGGAAAACAATCCAGTATGTGATTTTTTGCACGTAAAAAGATTATTTTTACTTAAAAAAAATACAGGAACAATTTAAGTCATTTTTTGATTGCATTAGTTGGGCACATTTACAAATCTTGCCACCCCCACCACCACCTGCCACCTCCCTCCTTTTGCTCAAGTAGCTTAAATAGGAGCAAGGTCTTATCTTCATTTATGAATGTATTCGTTTTTTTTTCAAATTGGTGTCCTGGAGAGCACAAATATGGCCTAAGGGGCGCCAGAATTGAGCTGTATTATGTGAAGAAGGTTCCATGCAGATAATAAAATAGGTTGAATGGTGTTGATTTAATGCAGGGTAAAAGTTTGTGCAGGTGAAAGAGTCCTTATTAGCTGCAGTCAGAAGGTAGCATGTTGAATTTTGAAGTGATAGAAAATGACACAGTCAGGCCTCTGATTGACTATGCCTTGAAAATGTATGATGCAGCAAATGTGGGGAAGGGGCAGTTGGTTTGGCATGGCATTGCGTGGCCATGTCTGGCATGCTCTGTTATGCTGTGCCTCTGACAATGAGAACAGGACTGGGACTGGGACTTTAGACATCCCAGTTTTAGCATACAACCTTTACAGTAGGCCCACAAACGCCCACGAACACCCATGTTTTGTATAGAGGATTACTGCAGGTAATTCTGGACCATGCTAAGTGAGGGTGGGGTCCTTATCTGAAGGCCTTCGACTGGAACAATCCTTAGCCTAAGACAATTTGGCAACTTTAGAAATCTGCTGAAGACCATTTGTTGAAGGTCCTATCATCTTACCACTACGGAAGCTCAGAGAAGTAATCATGGGAGGAGATTATTTGCATAGGACTCCCCCTTTCTCAATCCTGTGATTATGCTGCAGTTGCCATATAACATTACTAGAGGACTGCAGCATCAAGATAAATGCAAAGAGAGGCTTTGAATCTGCTTGCTGAACTAGCTCTTGTTCTTGTTGGTTTTTGTTGAGCCTGTAGAATGGAGAAGTGGACTGACTGAGTGAATGAGTATCGAGGAATGATTGGACTGTATTTGTGGTGAAGGGGTTGCAGGATTTGGAAGGAAAATTGCATGAAAAAAGTGGTTAATGCACAGATGCTTGCTGAGAAATTGAGTGTGTCATCTGTCAGGCCTGAGAATCGAACCCTGCTTGTCTGGGTGGAAGGTAGGAACTTACCCACTGGACCAGACAGGATTTCCCATCTCTTGTTTGTCAAATCTTCCCTATATCATGGCTATGATGTGTCCCGTGCAGTGGCAGCCTTCAGCACTGACATCACGGCATGTCAGATGCTGATAGGGTCACTTGCACAACTCACATCCATTGAGAACCTATGGCTCAGTGGCAAAGTCTAGTGACTTTGGTGCAGTAACATACCACTGGATAGGGGTTTGCATCTAGCCCCTGCCATTAAGGTATGTTTAGATGGAAAAAAATCCAGTATTTGATTTTTTGCACGTAAAAAGATTATTTTTACTTTAAAAAAATACAGGAACAATTTAAGTCATTTTTTGATTGCATTAGCTGGGCACATTTACAAATCTTGTCACACCCACCACCACCTGCCACCCCCCTCCATTTGCTCAAGTAGATTAAATAGGAGCAAGGTCTTTTCTTCATTTATGAACGTATTCGTTTTCTTTTCAAATTGGTGTTCTGGAGAGCACAAATATGGCCTAAGGGGTGCCAGAATTGAGCTGTATTATGTGAGGAAGGTGCCATGCAGATAATAAAATAGGTTGAATGGTGTTGATTTAATGCAGGGTAAAATTTTGTGCAGGTGAAAGAACCCTTATTAGCTGCAGTCAAAAGGTAGCATGGTGAATTTTGAAGTGATAGAAAAGGACACAGTCAGGCCTCTGATTGACTATGCCTTGAAAATGCATGATGCAGCAAATGTGGGGAAGGGGCAGTTGGTTTGGCATGGCATTGCGTGGCCATGTCTGGCATGCTATGTTATGCTGTGCCTCTGACAATGAGACCAGGACTGGGACTTTAGACATCCCAGTTTTAGCATACAACCTTTACAGTAGGCCCACAAACGCCCACGAACACCCATGTTCTGAATAGAGGATTACTGCAGGTAATTCTGGTCCCTGCTAAGTGAGGGTGGGGTCCTTATCTGAAGGCCTTCGACTGGAACAATCCTTAGCCTAAGACAATTTGGCAACTTTAGAAATCTGCTGAAGACCATTTGTTGAAGGTCCTATCGTCGTACCACTACGGAAGCTCAGAGAAGTAATCATGGGAGGAGATTATTTGCATAGGACTCCCCCTTTCTCAATCCTGTGATTATGCTGCAGTTGCCATATAACATTACTAGAGGACAGCAGCATCAATATAAATCCAAAGAGATGCTTTGAATCTGCTTGCTGAACTAGCTCTTGTTCTTGTTGGTTTTTGTTGAGCCTGTAGAATGGAGAAGTGGACTGACTGAGTGAATGAGTATCAAGGAATGATTGGACTGTATTTGTGGTGAAGGGGTTGCAGGATTTGGAAGGAAAATTGCATGAAAAAAGTGGTTAATGCACAGATGCTTGCTGAGAAATTGAGGGTGTCATCTGTCAGGCCTGGGAATCGAACCCTGCTTGTCTGGGTGGAAGGCAGGAACTTACCAACTGGACCAGACAGGTTTCCCCATCTCTGTCTTGTCAAATCTTCCCTATATTATGGCTATGATGTGTCCTGTGCAGGGGCAGCCTTCAGCACTGACACCACGGTATGTCAGATGCTGATAGGGTCTCTTGCACAACTCGCATTCATTGAGAACCTATGGCTCAGTGGCAAAGTCTAGTGACTTTGGTGCAGGAATACCACTGGACAGGGGTTTGAATCCAACCCCTGCCATTAAGGTGTGTTTAGATGGAAAAAAAAACAGTATTTGATTTTTTGCACGTAAAAAGATTATTTTTACTTAAAAAAATAGAGGAACAATTTAAGTCATTTTTTAATTGAATTAGTAGGGCACATTTACAAATCTTGTCACACCCACCACCACCTGCCACCTCCCTCCTTTTGCTCAAGTAGCTTAAATAGGAGCAAGGTCTTATCTTCAATTATGAATGTATTCGTTTTCTTTTCAAATTGGTGTTCTGGAGAGCACAAATATGGCCTAAGGGGGGCCAGAATTGAGCTGTATTATGTGAGGAAGGTGCCATGCAGATAATAAAATAGGTTGAATGGTGTTGATTTAATGCAGGGTAAAATGTTGTGCAGGTGAAAGAGCGCTTATTAACTGCAGTCAGAAGGTAGCATGTTGAATTTTGAAGTGATAGAAAAGGACACAGTCAGGCCTCTGATTGACGATGCCTTGAAAATGCATGATGCAGCAAATGTGGGGAAGGGGCAGTTGGTTTGGCATGGCATTGCGTGGTCATGTCTGGCATACTATGTTATGCTGTGCCTCTCACAATGAGACCAGGACTGGGACTTTAGACATCCTGGTTTTAGCATACAACCTTTACAGTAGGCCCACAAACGCCCACGAATGCCCCTGTTCTGTATAGAGGATTACTGCAGGTAATTCTGCACCCTGCTAAGTGAGGGTGGGGTCCTTATCTGAAGGCCTTCGACTGGAACAATCCTTAGCCTAAGACAATTTGGCAACTTTAGAAATCTGCTGAAGACCATTTGTTGAAGGTCCTATCGTCGTACGACTACGGAAGCTCTGAGAAGTAATCATGGGAGGTGATTATTTGCATAGGACTCCCCCTTTCTCAATCCTGTGATTATGCTGCAGTTGCCATATAACATTACTAGAGGACAGCAGCATCAATATAAATCCAAAGAGAGGCTTTGAATCTGCTTGCTGAACTAGCTCTTGTTCTTGTTGGTTTTTGTTGAGCCTGTAGAATGGAGAAGTGGACTGACTGAGTGAATGAGTATCGAGGAATGATTGGACTGTATTTGTGGTGAAGGGGTTGCAGGATTTGGAAGGAAATTTGCATGAAAAAAGTGGTTAATGCACAGATGCTTGCTGAGAAATTGAGTGTGTCATCTGTCAGGCCTGGGAATTGAACCCTGCTTGCCTGGGTGGAAGGCAGGAACTTACCCACTGGACCAGACAGGATTCCCCATCTCTAGCTTGTCAAATCCTCCCTATATCATGGCTATGATGTGTCCTGTGCAGGGGCAGCCATTAGCACTGACACCAAGGCCTGTCAGATGCTGATAGGCTCTCTTGCACAACTGAAATCCATTGAGAACATATGGCTCAGTGGCAAAGTCTAGTGACTTTGGTGCAGAAAGATACCACTGTACAGGGGTTTGAATCCAGCCACTGCCATTAAATTATGTTTAGATGGAAAACAATCCAGTATTTGATTTTTTGCACGTAAAAAGATTATTTTTACTTAAAAAAAATACAGGAACAATTTAAGTCATTTTTTGATTGCATTAGTTGGGCACATTTACAAATCTTGCCACCCCCACCACCACCTGCCACCTCCCTCCTTTTGCTCAAGTAGCTTAAATAGGAGCAAGGTCTTATCTTCATTTATGAATGTATTCATTTTTTTTCCAAATTGGTGTTCTGGAGAGCACAAATATGGCCTAAGGGGGGCCAGAATTGAGCTGTATTATGTGAGGAAGGTGCCATGCAGATAATAATATAGGTTGAATGGTGTTGATTTAATGCAGGGTCAAATTTTGTGCAGGTGAAAGAGCCCTTATTAGCTGCAGTCAAAAGGTAGCATGGTGAATTATGAAGTGATAGAAAAGGACACAGTCAGGCCTCTGATTGACTATGCCTTGAAAATGCATGATGCAGCAAATGTGGGGAAGGGGCAGTTGGTTTGGCATGGCATTGCATGGCCATGTCTGGCATGCTATGTTATGCTGTGCCTCTGACAATGAGACCAGGACTGGGACTTTAGACATCCCAGTTTTAGCATACAACCTTTACAGTAGGCCCACAAATGCCCACGAACACCCATGTTCTGTATAGAGGATTACTGCAGGTAATTCTGGTCCCTGCTAAGTGAGGGTGGGGTCCTTATCTGAAGGCCTTCAACTGGAACAATCCTTAGCCTAAGACAATTTGGCAACTTTAGAAATCTGCTGAAGACCATTTGTTGAAGGTCCTATCATCTTACCACTACGGAAGCTCAGAGAAGTAATCATGGGAGGAGATTATTTGCATAGGACTCCCCCTTTCTCAATCCTGTGATTATGCTGCAGTTGACATATAACATTACTAGAGGACAGCAGCATCAAGATAAATCCAAAGAGAGGCTTTGAATCTGCTTGCTGAGCTAGCTCTTGTTCTTGTTGGTTTTTGTTGAGCCTGTAGAATGACTGAGTGAATGAGTATCGAGGAATGATTGGACTGTATTTGTGGTGAAGGGGTTGCAGGATTTGGAAGGAAAATTGCATGAAAAAAGTGGTTAATGCACCGATGCTTGCTGAGAAATTGAGTGTGTCATCTGTCAGGCCTGGGAATTGAACCCTGCTTGTCTGGGTGGAAGGCAGGAACTTACCCACTGGACCAGACAGGTTTCCCCATCTCTATCTTGTCAAATCTTCCCTATATCATGGCTATGATGTGTCCTGTGCAGGGGCAGCCTTCAGCACTGACACCACGGCATGTCAGATGCTGATAGGGTCTCTTGCACAACTCACATCCATTGAGAACCTATGGCTCAGTGGCAAAGTCTAGTGACTTTGGTGCAGGAATATACCACTGGACAGGGGTTTGAATCCAGCCCCTGCCATTAAGGTATGTTTAGATGGAAAAAAATCCAGTTTTTGAATTTTTGCACGTAAAAAGATTATTTTTACTTAAAAAAATAGAGGAACAATTTAAGTCATTTTTTGATTGCATTAGTTGGGCACATTTACAAATCTTGTCACACCCACCACCACCTGCCACCTCCCTCCTTTGGCTCAAGTAGCTTAAATAGGAGCAAGGTCTTATCTTCATGTATGAATGTATTCATTTTCTTTTCAAATTGGTGTTCTGGAGAGCACAAATATGGCCTAAGGGGGGCCAGAATTGAGCTGTATTATGTGAGGAAGGTGCCATGCAGATAATAAAATAGGTTGAATGGTGTTGATTTAATGCAGGGTAAAATTTTGTGCAGGTGAAAGAGCCTTTATTAGCTGCAGTCAAATGGTAGCATGGTGAATTTTGAAGTGATAGAAAAGGATACAGTCAGGCCTCTGATTGACTATGCCTTGAAAATGCATGATGCAGCAAATGTGGGGAAGGGGCAGTTGGTTTGGCATGGCATTGCGTGGCGTGGCCATGTCTGGCATGCTATGTTATGCTGTGCCTCTGACAATGAGACCAAGACTGGGACTTTAAAAATCCCAGTTTTAGCATACAACCTTTACAGTAGGCCCACAAACGCCCACGAACACCCATGTTCTGTATAGAGGATTACTGCAGGTAATTCTGGTCCCTGCTAAGTGAGGGTGGGGTCCTTATCTGAAGGCCTTCGACTGGAACAATCCTTAGCCTAAGACAATTTGGCAACTTTAGAAATCTGCTGAAGACCATTTGTTGAAGGTCCTATCGTCGTACCACTACGGAAGCTCAGAGAAGTAATCATGGGAGGAGATTATTTGCATAGGACTCCCCCTTTCTCAATCCTGTGATTATGCTGCAGTTGCCATATAACATTACTAGAGGACAGCAGCATCAATATAAATCCAAAGAGAGGCTTTGAATCTGCTTGCTGAACTAGCTCTTGTTCTTGTTGGTTTTTGTTGAGCCTGTAGAATGGAGAAGTGGACTGACTGAGTGAATGAGTATCAAGGAATGATTGGACTGTATTTGTGGTGAAGGGGTTGCAGGATTTGGAAGGAAAATTGCATGAAAAAAGTGGTTAATGCACAGATGCTTGCTGAGAAATTGAGTGTGTCATCTGTCAGGCCTGGGAATCGAACTCTGCTTGCCTGGGTGGAAGGCAGGAACTTACCCACTGGACCAGACAGGATTCCCCAGCTCTAGCTTGTCAAATCTTCCCTATATCATGGCTATGATGTGTCCTGTGCAGTGGCAGCCTTCAGCACTGACATCACGGCATGTCAGATGCTGATAGGGTCACTTGCACAACTCACATCCATTGAGAACCTATGGCTCAGTGGCAAAGTCTAGTGACTTTGGTGCAGGAACATACCACTGGATAGGGGTTTGAATCCAGCCCCTGCCATTAAGGTATGTTTAGATGGAAAAAAATCCAGTATTTGATTTTTTGCACTTAAAAAGATAATTTTTACTTAAAAAAAATACAGGAACAATTTAATTCATTTTTTGATTGCATTAGTTGGGCACATTTACAAATCTTGCCACCCCCACCACCACCTGCCACCTCCCTCCTTTTGCTCAAGTAGCTTAAATAGGAGCAAGGTCTTATCTTCATTTATGAATGTATTCGTTTTTTTTTCAAATTGGTGTTCTGGAGAGCACAAATATGGCCTAAGGGGCGCCAGAATTGATCTGTATTATGTGAAGAAGGTTCCATGCAGATAATAAAATAGGTTGAATGGTGTTGATTTAATGCAGGGTAAAAGTTTGTGCAGGTGAAAGAGTCCTTATTAGCTGCAGTCAGAAGGTAGCATGTTGAATTTTGAAGTGATAGAAAATGACACAGTCAGGCCTCTGATTGACTATGCCTTGAAAATGTATGATGCAGCAAATGTGGGGAAGGGGCAGTTGGTTTGGCATGGCATTGCGTGGCCATGTCTGGCATGCTCTGTTATGCTGTGTCTCTGACAATGAGACCAGGACTGGGACTGGGACTTTAGACATCCCAGTTTTAGCATACAACCTTTACAGTAGGCCCACAAACGCCCACGAACACCCATGTTTTGTATAGAGGATTACTGCAGGTAATTCTGGACCATGCTAAGTGAGGGTGGGGTCCTTATCTGAAGGCCTTCGACTGGAACAATCCTTAGCCTAAGACAATTTGGCAACTTTAGAAATCTGCTGAAGACCATTTGTTGAAGGTCCTATCATTGTACCACTACGGAAGCTCAGAGAAGTAATCATGGGAGGAGATTATTTGCATAGGACTCCCCCTTTCTCAATCCTGTGATTATGGTGCAGTTGCCATATAACATTACTAGAGGACAGCAGCATCAAGATAAATCCAAAGAGAGGCTTTGAATCTGCTTGCTGAACTAGCTCTTGTTCTTGTTGGTTTTTGTTGAGCCTGTAGAATGGAGAAGTGGACTGACTGAGTGAATGAGTATCGAGGAATGATTGGACTGTATTTGTGGTGAAGGGGTTGCAGGATTTGGAAGGAAAATTGCATGAAAAAAGTGGTTAATGCACAGATGCTTGCTGAGAAATTGAGTGTGTCATCTGTCAGGCCTGGGAATCGAGCCCTGCTTGTCTAGGGGGAAGGAAGGAACTTACCCACTGGACCAGACAGGATTCCCCATCTTTAGCTTGTCAAATCTTCCCTATATCATGGCTATGATGTGTCCTGTGCAATGGTAGCCTTCAGCACTGACACCACGGCATGTCAGATGCTGATAGGGTCTCTTGCACTACTTATATTCATTGAGAACCTATGGCTCAGTGGCAAAGTCTAGTGACTTTGGTGCAGGAATATACCATTGGACAGGGGTTTGAATCTAGCCCCTGCCATTAAGGTATGTTTATATGGAAAAAAATCCAGTATTTGATTTTTTGCACGTAAAAAGATTATTTTTACTTCAAAAAAATACAGGAACAATTTAAGTCATTTTTGGATTGCATTAGTTGGGCACATTTACAAATCTTGCCACACCCACCACCACCTGCCACCTCCCTCCTATTGCTCAAGTAGCTTAAATAGGAGCAAGGTCTTATCTTCATTTATGAATGTATTTGTTTTCTTTTCAAATTGGTGTTCTGGAGAGCACAAATATGGCCTAAAGGGGGCCAGAATTGAGCTGTATTATGTGAGGAAGGTGTCATGCAGATAATAAAATAGGTTGAATGGTGTTGATTTAATGCAGGGTAACATTTTGCGCAGGTGAAAGAGCCCTTATTAGTTGCAGTCAGAAGGTAGCATGTTGAATTTTGAAGTGATAGAAAAGGACACAGTCAGGCCTCTGATTGAATATGCCTTGAAAATGCATGATGCAGCAAGTGTGGGGAAGGGGCAGTTGGTTTGGCATGGCATTGCGTGGCCATGTCTGGCATGCTATGTTATGCTGTGCCTCTGACAATGAGACCAGGACTGGGACTTTAGACATCCTGGTTTTAGCATACAACCTTTACAGTAGGCCCATAAACGCCCACGAACACCCCTGTTCTCTATAGAGGATTACTGCAGGTAATTCTGGACCCTGCTAAGTGAGGGTGGGGTCCTTATCTGAAGGCCTTCGACTGGAACAATCCTTAGCCGAAGACAATTTGGCAACTTTAGAAATCTGCTGAAGACCATTTGTTGAAGGTCCTATCGTCGTACCTCTACGGAAGCTCTAAGAAGTAATCATGGGAGGTGATTATTTGCATAGGACTCCCCCTTTCTCAATCCTGTGATTATGCTGCAGTTGCCATATAACATTACTAGAGGACAGCAGCATCAAGATAAATCCAAAGAGAGGCTTTGAATCTGCTTGCTGAAATAGCTCTTGTTCTTGTTGGTTTTTGTTGAGTCTGTAGAATGGAGAAGTGCACTGACTGAGTGAATGAGTATCGAGGAATGATTGGACTGTATTTGTGGTGAAGGGGTTGCAGGATTTGGAAGGAAAATTGCATGAAAAAAGTGGTTAATGCACAGATGCTTGCTGAGAAATGGAGTGTGTCATCTGTCAGGCCTGGGAATTGAACCCTGCTTGTCTGGGTGGAAGGCAGGAACTTACCCACTGGACCAGACAGGCTTTGCCTTCACTAGCTTGTCAAATCTTCCCTATATCATGGCTATGATGTGTCCTGTGCAGTGGCAGCCTTGAGCACTGACACCACGGCCTGTCAGATGCTGATAGGGTCTCTTGCACAACTCATATCTATTGAGAACCTATGGCTCAGTGGCAAAGTCTAGTGACTTTGGTGCAGGAATATACCACTGGACAGGGGTTTGAATCCAGCCACTGCCATTAAGGTATGTTTAGATGGAGAAAAATCCAGTATTTGATTTTTTGCACGTAAAAAGATTATTTTTACTTAAAAAAAATACAGGAACAATTTAAGTCATTTTTGATTGCATTAGTTGGGCACATTTACAAATCTTGCCACCCCCACCACCACTTGCCACCTCCCTCCTTTTGCTCAAGTAGCTTAAATAGGAGCAAGGTCTTATCTTCATTTATGAATGTATTAGTTTTTTCTTCAAATTGGTGTTCTGGAGAGCACAAATATGGCCTAAGGGGGGGCAGAATTGAGCTGTATTATGTGAGGAAGGTTCCTTGCAGATAATAAAATAGGTTGAATGGTGTTGATTTAATGCAGGGTAACATTTTGTGCAGGTGAAAGAGCCCTTATTAGCTGCAGTCAGAAGGTAGCATGTTGAATTTTGAAGTTTTAGAAAAGGACAATGTCAGGCCTCTAATTGACTATGCCTTGAAAATGCATGATGCAGAAAATGTGGGGAAGGGGGAGTTGGTTTGGCATGGCATGGCATTGCGTGGCCATGTCTGGCATGCTATGTTATGCTGTGCTTCTGACAATGAGACCAGGACTGGGACTTTAGACTTCCCAGTTTTAGCATACAACCTTTACAGTAGACCCACAAACGCCCATGTTCTGTATAGAGGATTACTGCAGGTAATTCTGGACCCTGCTAAGTGAGGGTGGGGTCCTTAACTGAAGGCCTTCGACTGGAACAATCCTTAGCCTAAGACAATTTGGCAACTTTAGAAATCTGCTGAAGACCATTTGTTTAAGGTCCTATCATCGTTCCACTACGGAAGCTCAGAGAAGTAATCATGAGAGGAGATTATTTGCATAGGACTCCCCCTTTCTCAATCCTGTGATTATGCTGCAGTTGCCATATAACATTACTAGAGGACAGCAGCATCAAGATAAATCCAAAGAGAGGCTTTGAATCTGCTTGCTGAACTAGCTCTTGTTCTTGTTGGTTTTTGTTGAGCCTGTAGAATGGAGAAGTGGACTGACTGAGTGAATGAGTATCGAGGAATGATTGGACTGTATTTGTGGTGAAGGGGTTGCAGGATTTGGAAGGAAAATTACATGAAAAAGTGGTTAATGCACAGATACTTACTGAGAAATTGAGTGTGTCATCTGTCAGGCCGGGGAATCGAACCCTGCTTGTCTGGATGGAAATCAGGAACTTACCCACTGGACCAGACAGGCTTCTCCATCTCTAGTTTGTCAAATCTTCCCTATATCATGGCTATGATGTGTCCTGTGCAGGGGCAGCCATGAGCACTGACACCAAGGCCTGTCAGATGCTGATAGGCTCTCTTGCACAGCTCAAATCCATTGAGAACCTATGGCTCAGTGGCAAAGTCTAGTGACTTTGGTGCAGGAAGATACCACTGTACAGGGGATTGAATCCAGCCACTGTCATAAAATTATGTTTAGATGGAAAAAAATCCAGTATTTGATTTTTTGCACATAAAAAGATTATTTTTACTTAAAAAAAATACAGGAACAATTTAAGTCATTTTTTGATTGCATTAGTTGGGCACATTTACAAATCTTGTCACCCCCACCACCACCGGCCACCTCCCTCCTTTTGCTCAAGTAGTTTAAATAGGAGCAAGGTCTTATCTTCATTTATGAATGTATTCGTTTTTTCTTCAAATTGGTGTTCTGGAGAGCACAAATATGGCCTAAGGGGGGCCAGAATTGAGCTGTATTATGTGAAGAAGGTGCCATGCAGATAATAAAATAGGTTGAATGGTGTTGATTTAATGCAGGGTAAAATTTTGTGCAGGTGAAAGAGCCCTTATTAGCTGCAGTCAGAAGGTAGCATGTTGAATTTTGAAGTGATAGAAAAGGACACAGTCAGGCCTCTGATTGACTATGCCTTGAAAATGCATGATGCAGCAAATGTGGGGAAGGGGCAGTTGGTTTGGCATGGCATTGCGTGGCCATGTCTGGCATGCTATGTTATGCTGTGCCTCTGACAATGAGACCAGGACTGGGACTTTAGACATCCCAGTTTTAGCATACAACCTTTACAGTGGGCCCACGAACGCCCATGTTCTGTATAGAGGATTACTGCAGGTAATTCTGGACCCTGCTAAGTGAGGGTGGGGTCCTTAACTGAAGGCCTTCGACTGGAACAATCCTTAGCCTAAGATAATTTGGCAACTTTAGAAATCTGCTGAAGACCATTTGTTGAAGGTCTGTGGTTCTAAAAATTCTGGACCCATGTAATTTACTTTGCCACAGCAGTACGATTTTAGTATCAAAAGACCGATAATGACTAGTACACTAAGCATGAGCATTTTCGCTCAATTCCAGCAGCGTTTTCACCTCGAAATCGCCATTTTCGTCCTGCACTCGTGGCTCCCATTTTATACACGGCAGCCATTTTTAAAAGTTGCCCTCACATAGGCTTATAATACAGTCAGATTTGATTCCAAGGACACGTACACCTTGATTGACTTTTCTCTGACCTGGGCAAGCTGGAACCATTGCCTCAGGCCAAACCTGTTTGGTCAGTCCCTCTCCCAGTGGCCGAATCAGATAGCATCAAGGCACACCAGGCCATAAAACCCTTATTATCGCTCACACACCCTGCCTAACTTGCTCACACCTGCACCTGCTCTTTTCTTCTTCTTACTTTACGAGGGGGAGGTGCCCGTTTTTATTGGGGGTCCACACTTATCTGATGTGAAATTCTAGGCCTTGCCGGGTAATTTATTATGGGCTGGATGACATGAAATATGAGGTTTCATCATGACACTGGTTTTTCCTTTGTAGTGAAAACATGTGAATGACCAACCAAAATGTCAAGAATGTTTGCCTGAAGCTTAAAAAACTGTATATAAGGAAACCTGATTTTGCATTGACACACAGTCTCCTGAGAACATACAAATCGTGCTGTTGTACTTCTAGGACACTTGTCAATTGGTTGCAGCCAATAAATTCGATCTTTGACTTCACCTAGAAGACTCTGAGTTTCTGTAGTCTGAATCACGAAAGTACCCGAGGTCTTTGGGTGTACCCTGGCACCGCTGGGTTACCGGATCAGTACCGGTTCTGAAAAACCCAGTACCTCAGTTGGCGCCCAAACGTGGGGCGATACCAGCGGTACCGGTCCAAGCCTGAGGTCCGTGGGGAGCTTCGTGTGAAAATTCTGGAGGAAGGCCGCCACTTCATCGACCCCTGCATGTCGACGTGGTCCGAAAGTCTTTGTTGCGAGGTTCCCCGCTTCCCGACGGCTATGAAGGACTGCTGCCCTGGCTATCGCCCTGATTTGGACCCTTGATTTTTGGTAGAGCGAAACGATAAGACGAGTCTTCTGGTGACGTCATTGATATTTTCAGTTAAGTATAAGTGGAGCGTCTCCCAGTCCTTAGTTGGACACTTGGTTTGGTCCTTAGTTGGACATTTGGTTTGGTATCCCTTTGGGATCACTTTGATTTGGAACTTGCAAGTACCAAAGCCGAAGGACTCGTGTATTCACGAGACTATCGTAAACGATAATCCTTTGAAGTTTGAAGCTAGACTAGTGAGCGAAGATGCCTGGTCTTAGCAGACTTGGAAATTTGTTTTGTCTTGGTTGTAAAAGGGACTCCCGGTTGGAGGACTCATGTCCGGTTCCTCCGATTGGAACTCCAACCTATGAACTATATGTGAAGCACGGAGTGGGCCCCATCACGTTTAATAAAGTATGGGTCCGCTATTCTTGGAAATAATTGAGAAAAGTTTTTTTTTTTTTTTTCTTGTAAATATGACTTACAACTAGGATCTGCAAACGGTTCTGTAAGTAAATTGTGACGGCGCTATTTATGAAAAATGGCTAAAGCGCGCGGTATTATGTGTACTGAATGTTTTCTGTTTATATCTGAAATGAGCTCAATGTGTGTTTGTGGGTCTTCTTGATGTTTACAGTTTGTTAAGTAAAATGTTGGTTAATTAATATTAAGTAGAAACTTAGAAAAAATCCAGAAATGAACCATGTGATGTGCTAACATAGCTATATGTTGCTCTTTAATTTATAGAATGAGCAATTGTGCACATATACAAAACTGCCGTTAAATGCTTAATAAATTAGAAAACACATTCAATAGATATAAAGCAGGCCCCCCCCAAAAAAAACAAAAAACGAAATTATCTATTTTCAATTCAGCCAGCACTTTCCCAGTTAAACATGGGTGGAATTTTGCATAACCTTCCTTTTAAATGAAAGTGGCGCAAAAATGTGACGCATTTCAAGTTAGGCTTATGCGCTTAGGCTTGTGAGTTAATGTATCCCAAATAATAGGCAAGGGATGCAGCTTGCTTTTATATGTGGAATTATCACAAAAAAAATAAAATTGGGTTTTTATTTTTTTTAAAAGAAAATTATTAATTATGGAAAAATTATTTAAAAAAATAAGTGCCTTTCAAAATCGTTTTTTAATATTTATAAAGCTTAATACCTATACTATGAACTCCTAACATTAAAATTTAATTCAAGTTATGTTGCACCACTAAAATGACATTTGTATGTGCAATTTTCCCTTGGCGCAGGAGCAAACAAGCTCATTTCTATAAAGTATAAGTTAATATTTTCAATGGCTGACTCATGGATTGTGTAATAGACATTCTGGTAATGCATATTATGCAAGAAAATTGTAGGATATTGATTTTTTAATGCCTAAAATATCAAAGTCGATTTTGGACAAAAGCACTGTTTAAACTGCATTTTCTTTCATTCAGAGTACTTTTTAAAGTGTCTCAGGCTTCAGTAAATGCATACATTTAGGTTTGATATATATTTGCAGGTTGTGCCTTCTTATGATTTAATGAGTCAATGTGCCAGTACAAAGGCTTGTTTTAATATCAAGGTTGAAGGTTCTAACTTCAGCTGGGCCTACTGAGACGTTCATTCATTCGAGGTTGATGAAATATGTACCATTGCATGGGATTGCAACAAGCCTTTATTCTAACAACTGGTATGTGTGTTATTAAGGTGTGTGAATTATTCACAGTAAATGTAGTTTAATAATCTGGAAATAGAGATGATTTTTTTTTACAGTGGAAATTGTAGGTGCCAAATTAATATGGAGTGTCAGTGTAACAATTTTTACTTTTAGAAATGTAAAACTAAGGTGGCTTGATGTTGCGAAGTAACTGACAAGAGGGTAACAGTTAAGTAATGGAAATTTATTTTCATGTATTTAGTCCTATCATGAATTGTTCTTGCTGGTCCTGTATGTTAGACGAGAAACAGTAAAGTTATATTTGACAGCAGATTTCCATTGCCTGGTGATCTACTGTCAAAAGGAGGGTAAGGATTTTAAACCTGACAAATTAAACAGGCCCAAATATTGGGTTTTGGGCTGCAGGTTTACAGTGCATAAAGTACATGACATGGTGTTGTGTGTCACCGCTTATTCACACATGCTATTGTTTTGTCTATGCTTTTTGTGCTTGATACACAGCAAGTATATCTGATGGCTTGACGTTTTGTGCGTTTTTATTATTTTTTATTTGTTTTTTGCATGTTTGTTGCTGCTTTTGATACTATTGCAAGCTCCCCTGTGTTGTGAGGGGATGGTCATGACGATGCCCATCGCTACGCAACAGTTGGTTGAACTTGTTCTGGTTACTAAATTCCACAGATAATGATATTTCATGCTGTGAACATAAAAGACAACACTTCACCAGTGAATGTCTATTTGGCTATAATGGTATTGAAGGAAAATAAAAAGAGATATACAGGATCAAAGTGTGTCACCTGCAGTTAGTCACGTTACTGCCCCTTCCCTTAAAGGAACAGGCAGCCCTACATTTATGTATCGTTTATTGGACCTAAGGATGAAATTATAGATCTGTGACTCAAGGTGGCCTAATTTCTATATTACATTAGTTAATGATGTTGTGTTTCCTAAGTAGCATATGGCTTTCGTTCCTTAAAAGAAAACCAGGTTTTCATTTTTTCCTGAAGAAGGAACTGAAACATTAGCTAGGAGTACCGTATATGTTGTAGTCGCCAACGGTAGAGTTAAAATTTGTGTAACTTTGGCCTTTGTGTATCACCCGTACTCTCGGTGTTGTGTCACATGCCTGACTATCACCCAAATAATTTTTTTTTGTTCTTCCTATAGATTTTTTCTTTTGTTACTTCCCCTGACCAATGTCGCATCATGCTTAGTTATTGAGATTTTAGCTATGTCCTAGTCCCATTTCTCTTTTTCGAATTCCTTTCACCAGTCAGCCCTTTTATTATTATTGATGTATTGTTCAGGTTCACATTTCCAGACTGCAGTGATATACCAGGGACCCCCATGTTATGTATAATTCCCTTTGGTATGACCAGACTGGTTTTCAAGAATTTGCCTTAGGCCTGCTTCAATGTTTTCCAGCCTGACTGTCAGGGTAGCGATAGACTGGTTAACTGACTCAATATTATAGTAAGACAAGTTTTCCATCTCAATAGGAGATATCTTATGTTTACCTTTTTGAACATGACGAATTTTCAATGTCTATTTTAATTTGGTTTTCGGTTCCCTTCTGTTCCTGCTACTTTAATTTTTTGTGGGATCAGATGTGTCCTAATCATGCAAATATCAGGACCCTCTAGTTCTTGTCTTTTTGTTTGCACATTTGAGTATTAGCCTGTGTATTGCATAGTGCACCTGATGCACAGTTTTTAAAGGAAGGTTTCTACATGTCCCTGATAATCGGTATCATGTGATTTCTCTATTGAGATGTTCTAAGGTAAGGAGGAACACCTAGACTTAATCATTGAGGCAAATATGTGTTTACCCCATTAGACAATGCCACTGTGTGAGGAAATCCATTCAGATAGAATTCTCATGTAGCTATAGATGGCAGAGAATAATGGAGAGAACTGAATTAAAGATGCTACAGACCCTGTTTTGCCCTTCTGCCTTTGTCTTTGTATTTTATGCCCATGGTGTATGGCTACTCCTTTAAAGATTGCAGACCACCTGCTTGCAGTCCCCTTGTTAAAAACCATGAACTGTTTTTGTACTAAATTGAAGGAAACTAACAGCTGTGGCACACTTCCTCCGTCACTAGATTCTGCAGGTATCAAGTCATAATAACCTGCAGGACATTGATTTAAGCCTAATTCCCATCAGTGACAGCTACAGATGAAAGACGGACGTCTTGGCCCTACAGTCTCAGCACCCAGAAAGTAGCAAAGCTGGACAGCGATCGCCAGCGCATGGTATCGTACTTGCTCCATCAGACGGCGTTGGACATCACAAAACCAAAGTTTCAGTGTAAAAGAGCTAAAGAGAAGGATTCCTGTTGTTGATGGCAGAGCTGTTTTGAGGTTTCATTTCTCTACCTGTCATGTGCTGGTAACCTCTGACAGTGTGCAATCCCTTGAGCCCCTTGGCCTGAGTTTTGGCCACACACCCCCTTTTCTTTGCTCCAACGGAAGAAGGGCAGTGCACCGGAGATTTCAAGTTTGGAAAAAGGCACTATATTTTGGTGCCCATGAAAGAGCAGCTTGAGCGTCCTCTGACACTAAATAATGAGTGTTGGAGTCTGAAAGTGCTGCTGAGCTTGAGCTATTTCCCAATTAATGGTGCTTGGGTCTGCACGAGATGATTTGTGCCCTTGATCAATGAAGAGCACATTGTTTGTAGTATCTGCCACAGAGGAGAGACACTGGTGCATTGCTTTAAGACATTGAGACTTTCGAGTGAGCTGTGGGTGTTTGCCAGGAGGGCACTCCAACTAAGCAGTACTTTTCTCACGAAGAGGCCTGAATTGAGAGGCCCATGCGAAAGAAAACAACAAAAGAGAATTTGATGGACAATAGAAGCCTGCCAGAGAGGCTTTTTGAACGGACTCTGGGCATAGTTGGTTTCACAAGAGGTTTCCGTGTGATTGTATAGACTAGGTGTTAGGAGACTGATTGTTTTGCTGGCATTGTTTTAAAGTACTATTCTGTTTAGTAAAAGCAGAATAAAGTCCATTTTCTGTGGAAAGAGTACCCCCTTTTCACCTTAGAGCATTGATGAGAGTCACCACTGTTCCACCTGAACATACAAAAATTACTGAAATGCAGAGGAGCCCTAAAAATGTTACTAGATAATTTTAGGATTTGCTTTTTGGTTAGGGTTGTGAAAAATTATTATTTCATAGTGGTCACTACTTTCTCCCGTTGTCTATATGTTCTTAATAACGTGTTTTCTAGTGTCTTTTAAACATGACGTTGTCATTTATGGGTAGGATTGTTTTTCTCTACTCAATTGACTTCTGCACCCACTTCCCAACCTATGTCTTTTCCTACTATTGTTTCTTTGCACTCTTTTCACCCTTTTCCTGAACATGAGCAGGTTAGAAGATCAGAATTCGTAAGCAATTCTTTTGTACAGCTTCTGCATCAACACTAGTTAGTAGTGAACATCACTAATTGTTGGGTGTGTGATCTTATGCCACCTACTGCAGATAGAGGTATTCCTTATTTTGTCCTGCCATATGTGGCCTTTTGTGCTACTTCATGTTCAAGGAGACCTGTCCAGAGAGAGTTACCAAGTACTAGAATTTTGCTCCAGCAACATCTCCATGGCCTTATAAACATAGACCTGGACTCAGATTAGCATGAGAATAGGTTTATTGCCTATGTAAGGGCAAAAGGAGGGTTTGTGGTTCTAAAAATTCTGGACCCATGTAATTTACTTTGCCACAGCAGTACGATTTTAGTATCAAAAGACCGATAATGACTAGTACACTAAGCATGAGCATTTTCGCTCAATTCCAGCAGCGTTTTCACCTCGAAATCGCCATTTTCGTCCTGCACTCGTGGCTCCCATTTTATACACGGCAGCCATTTTTAAAAGTTGCCCTCACATAGGCTTATAATACAGTCAGATTTGATTCCAAGGACACGTACACCTTGATTGACTTTTCTCTGACCTGGGCAAGCTGGAACCATTGCCTCAGGCCAAACCTGTTTGGTCAGTCCCTCTCCCAGTGGCCGAATCAGATAGCATCAAGGCACACCAGGCCATAAAACCCTTATTATCGCTCACACACCCTGCCTAACTTGCTCACACCTGCACCTGCTCTTTTCTTCTTCTTACTTTACGAGGGGGAGGTGCCCGTTTTTATTGGGGGTCCACACTTATCTGATGTGAAATTCTAGGCCTTGCCGGGTAATTTATTATGGGCTGGATGACATGAAATATGAGGTTTCATCATGACACTGGTTTTTCCTTT
This sequence comes from Pleurodeles waltl, assembly GCF_031143425.1. Taxonomy (NCBI): domain Eukaryota; kingdom Metazoa; phylum Chordata; class Amphibia; order Caudata; family Salamandridae; genus Pleurodeles; species Pleurodeles waltl. The sequence goes on along the minus strand of NC_090437.1, from coordinate 372,895,323 downwards.
GTAGTGAAAACATGTGAATGACCAACCAAAATGTCAAGAATGTTTGCCTGAAGCTTAAAAAACTGTATATAAGGAAACCTGATTTTGCATTGACACACAGTCTCCTGAGAACATACAAATCGTGCTGTTGTACTTCTAGGACACTTGTCAATTGGTTGCAGCCAATAAATTTGATCTTTGACTTCACCTAGAAGACTCTGAGTTTCTGTAGTCTGAATCAGGAAAGTACCCGAGGTCTTTGGGTGTACCCTGGCACCGCTGGGTTACCGGATCAGTACCGGTTCTGAAAAACCCAGTACCTCAGGTCCTATCATCGTACCACTACGGAAGCTCAGAGAAGTAATCATGAGAGGAGATTATTTGCATAGGACTCCCCCTTTCTCAATCCTGTGATTATGCTGCAGTTGCTATATAACATTACTAGAGGACAGCAGCATCAAGATAAATCCAAAGAGAGGCTTTCAATCTGCTTGCTGAACTAGCTCTTGTTCTTGTTGGTTTTTGTTGAGCCTGTAGAATGGAGAAGTGGACTGACTGAGTGAATGAATATCGAGGAATGATTGGACTGTATTTGTGGTGAAGGGCTTGCAGGATTTGGAAGGAAAATTGCATGAAAAAAGGGGTTAATGCACAGATACTTGCTGAGAAATTGAGTGTGTCATCTGTCAGGCCTGGGAATCGAACCCTGCTTGTCTGGGTGGAAAGCAGGAACTTACCCACTGGACCAGACAGGCTTCTCCATCTCTAGCTTCTCAAATCTTCCCTATATCATGGCTATGATGTGTCCTGTGCAGGGGCAGCCATGAGCACTGACACCAAGGCCTGTCAGATGCTGATAGGCTCTCTTGCTCAACTCAAATCCATTGAGAACCTATGGCTCAGTGGCAAAGTCTAGGGACTTTGGTGCAGGAAGATACCACTGGACAGGGGTTTGAATCCAGCCACTGTCGTTAAATTATGTTTAGATGGAACAAAATCCAGTATTTGATTTTTTGCACATAAAAAGATTATTTTTACTTAAAAAAAATACAGGAACAATTTAAGTCATTTTTTGATTGCATTAGTTGGGCACATTTACCAATCTTGCCACCCCCACCACCACCGGCCACCTCCGTCCTTTTGCTCAAGTAGTTTAAATAGGAGCAAGGTCTTATCTTCATTTATGAATGTATTCGTTTTTTCTTCAAATTGGTGTTCTGGAGAGCACAAATATGGCCTAAGGGGGGCCAGAATTGAGCTGTATTATGTGAGGAAGGTGCCATGCAGATAATAAAATAGGTTGAATGCTGTTGATTTAATGCAGGGTAAAATTTTGTGCAGGTGAAAGAGCCCTTATTAGCTGCAGTCAGAAGGTAGCATGTTGAATTTTGAAGTGATAGAAAAGGACACAGTCAGGCCTCTGATTGATTATGCCTTGAAAATGCATGATGCAGCAAGTGTGGGGAAGAGGCAGTTGGTTTGGCATGGCATTGCAAGGCCATGTCTGGCATGCTATGTTATGCTGTGCCTCTGACAATGGGACCAGGACTGAGACTTTAAACATCCTGGTTTTAGCATACAACCTTTACAGTAGGCCCACAAACGCCTATGTTCTGTATAGAGGATTACTGCAGGTTATTCTGGACCCTGCTAAGTGAGGGTGGGGTCCTTATCTGAAGGCCTTCGACTGGAACAATCCTTAGCCTAAGACAATTTGGCAACTTTAGAAATCTGCTGAAGACCATTTGTTGAAGGTCCTATCGTCGTACCAGTACGGAAGCTCAGAGAAGTAATCATGGGAGGAGATTATTTGCATAGGACTCTCCCTTTCTCAATCCTGTGATTATGCTGCAGTTGCCATATAACATTACTAGAGGACAGCAGCATCAAGATAAATCCAAAGAGAGGCTTTAAATCTGCTTGCTGAACTAGCTCTTGTTCTTGTTGGTTTTTGTTGAGCCTGTAGAATGGAGAAGTGGACTGACTGAGTGAATGAGTATAGAGGAATGATTGGACTGTATTTGTGGTGAAGGGGTTGCAGGATTTGGAAGGAAAATTGCATGAAAAAAGCGGTTAATGCACAGATGCTTGTTGAGAAATTGAGTGCGTCATCTGTCAGACCTGGGAATCGAACCCTACTTGTCTGGGTGGAGGGCAGGAACTTACCCACTGGACCAGACAGGGTTCACTGTCTCTTGCTTGTCAAATCTTCCCTATATCATGGCTATGATGTGTCCTGTGCAGGGGCAGCAATTAGCACTGACACCACGGCCTGTCAGATGCTGATAGGGTCTCTTGCACCATTGAAATCCATCCAGAACCTATACCTCAGTGGCAAAGTCTAGTGACTTTGGTGCAGGAAGATACCACTGGACAGAGGTTTGAATCCAGCCACTGCCATTAAAGTATGTTTAGATGGAAAAATAAGCAGTATTTGATTTTTTGCAGGTAAAAAGATTATTTTTACTTAAAAAAACAATTTAATTCATTTTTTGATTGCATTAGTTGAGCACATTTACAAATCTTGCCACCCCCACCACCACCTGCCACCTCCCTCCTTTTGCTCAAGTAGTTTAAATAGGAGCAAGGTCTTATCTTCATTTATGAATGTATTCGTTTTTTCTTCAAATTGGTGTTCTGGAGAGCACAAATATGGCCTAAGGGGGGCTAGAAATTGAGCTGTATTATGTGAGGAAGGTGCCATGCAGATAATAAAATAGGTTGAATGGTGTTGATTTAATGCAGGGTAAAAAAATTTGCAGGTGAAAGAGCCCTTATTAGCTGCAGTCAGAAGGTAGCATGTTGAATTTTCAAGTGATAGAAAAGGACACAGTCAGGCCTCTGATTGACCATGCCTTGAAAATGCATGATGCAGCAAATGTGGGGAAGGGGCAGTTGGTTTGGCATGGCATTGCGGGGCCATGTCTGGCATGCTATGTTATGCTGTGCCTCTGACAATGAGACCAGGAATGGGACTTTAGACATCCCAGTTTTAGCATACAACCTTTACAGTAGGTCCACAAATGCCCATGTTCTGTATAGAGGATTACTGCAGGTAATTCTGGACCCTGTTAAGTGAGGGTGAGGTCCTTATCTGAAGGCCTTCGACTGGAACAATCCTTAGCCTAAGACAATTTGGCAACTTTAGAAATCTGCTGAAGACCATTTGTTGAAAGTCCTATCGTCGTACCACTACGGAAGCTCTGAGAAGTAATCGTGGGAGGTGATTATTTGCATAGGACTCCCCCTTTCTCAATCCTGTGATTATGCTGCAGTTGCCATATAACATTACTAGAGGACAGCAGCATCAAGATAAATCCAAAGAGAGGCTTTGAATCTGCTTGCTGAACTAGCTCTTGTTCTTGTTGGTTTTTGTTGAGCCTGTAGAATGGAGAAGTGGACTGACTGATTGAATGAGTATCGAGGAATGATTGGACTGTATTTGTGGTGAAGGGGTTGCAGGATTTGGAAGGAAAATTGCATGAAAACAGTGGTTAATGCACAGATGCTTGTTGAGAAATTGAGTGTATCATCTGTCAGGCCTGGGAATAGATCCCTGCTTGTCTGGGTGGAAGGCAGGAACTTACCCACTGGACCAGACAGGATTTGCCTTCACTTGCTTGTCAAATCTTCCCTATATCATGGTTATGATGTGTCCTGTGCAGTGGCAGCCTTGATCACTGACACCACGGCCTGTGAGATGCTGATAGGGTCTCTTGCACATCCCATATCTATTGAGAACCTATGGCTCAGTGGCAAAGTCTAATGACTTTGGTGCAGGAAGATACCACTGGACAGGGGTTTGAATCCAGCCACTGCCATCAAAGAATGTTTAGATGGAAAAAAATCCAGTATTTGATTTTTTTGCACGTAAAAAGATTATTTTTACTTAAAATAAATACAGGAACAATTTAAGTCATTTTTTGATTGCATTAGTTGGGCACATTTACAAATCTTGCCACCCCCACCACCACCTGCCACCTCCCTCCTTTTGCTCAAGTAGTTTAAATAGGAGCAACGTCTTATCTTCATTTATGAATGTATTCATTTTTTCTTCAAATTGGTGTTCTGGACAGCACAAATATGGCCTAAGGGGGGGCAGAATTGAGCTGTATTATGTGAGGAAGGTGCCATGTAGATAATAAAATAGGTTGAATGGTGTTGATTTAATGCAGGGTAAAATTTTGTGCAGGTGAAAGAGCCCTTATTAGCTGCAGTCAGAAGGTAGCATGTTGAATTTTGAAGTGATAGAAAAGGACACAGTCAGGCCTCTGATTGACTATGCCTTGAAAATGCATGATGCAGCAAGTGTGGGGAAGGGGCAGTTGGTTTGGCATGGCATTGCGTAGCCATGTCTGCCATGTCTGTCATGCTATGTTGTGCTATGTTGTGTTGTGCCTCTGACAATGAAAGCAGGACTGGGACTTTAAACATCCCAGTTTTAGCATACAACCTTTACAGTAGACCCACAAACGCCCACGAATGCCCATGTTCTGTATAGAGGATTACTGCAGGTAATTCTGGACCCTGCTAAGTGAGGGTGGGGTCCTTATCTGAAGGCCTTCGACTGGAACAATCCTTAGCCTAAGACAATTTGGCAACTTTAGAAATCTGCTGAAGACCATTTGTTATAGGTCCTATCGTCGTACCACTACGGAAGCTCAGAGAAGTAATCATGGGAGGAGATTATTTGCATAGGACTGCCCCTTTCTCAATCCTGTGATTATGCTGCAGTTGCCATATAACATTACTAGAGGACAGCAGCATCAATATAAATCCAAAGAGAGGCTTTAAATCTGCTTGCTGAACTAGCTCTTGTTCTTGTTGGTTTTTGTTGAGCCTGTAGAATGGAGAAGTGGACTGACTGAGTGAATGAGTATCGAGGAATGATTGGACTGTATTTGTGGTGAAGGGGTTGCAGGATTTGGAAGGAAAATTGCATGAAAAAAGTGGTAAATGCCCAGATGCTTGCTGAGAAATTGAGTGTGTTATCTGTTAGGTGTGGGAATTGAACCCTGCTTGTCTGGGTGGAAGGCAGGAACTTACCCACTGGATCAGACAGGCTTCCTCATTGCTACCTTGTCAAATTTTCCCTATATCATGGCTATGATGTGTCCTGTGCAGGGGCAGCAATTAGCACTGACACCAAGGCCTGTCACATGCTGATAGGGTCTCTTGCACAACTGAGATCCATCGAGAGCTTATAACTTAGTGGCAAAGTCTAGTGCCTTTAGTGCAGAAAGATACCACTGGACAGGGGTTTGAATCCAGCGACTGCCATTAAATTATATTTAGATGGAAAAAAATCCAGTATTTGATTTTTTGCAAGTAAAACGATTATTTTTACTTAAAAAAAATACAGGAACAGTTTAAGTCATTTTTTGATTGCATTAGTTGGGCACATTTACAAATCTTGCCATCCCCACCACCACCTGCCACCTCCATCCTTTTGCTCAAGTAGTTTAAATAGGAGCAAGGTCTTATCTTCATTTATGAATGTATTCGTTTTTTCTTCAAATTGGTGTTCTGGAGAACACACATATGGCCTAAGGGGGGCCAGAATTGAGCTGTATTATGTGAGGAAGGTGCCATGCAGATAATAAAATAGGTTGAATGGTGTTGATTTAATGCAGGGTAAAATTTTGTGCAGGTGAAAGAGCCCTTATTAGCTGCAGTCAGAAGGTAGCATGTTGACTTTTTAAGTGATAGAAAAGGACACAGTCAGGACTCCGATTGACTATGCCTTGAAAATGCATGATGCAGCAAGTGTGGGGAAGGAGCAGTTGGTTTGGCATGGCATTGCGTGGCCATGTCTGGCATGCTATGTTATGCTGTGCCTGTGACAACGAGACCAGGACTGGGAATTTAGACTGGTTTTAGCATACAACCTTTACAGTAGGCCCACGAACGCCCATGTTCTGTATAGAGGATTACTGCAGGTAATTCTGGACCCTGCTAAGTGAGGGTGGGGTCCTTATCTGAAGGCCTTCGACTGGAACAATCCTTAGCCTAAGACAATTTGGCAACTTTAGAAATCTGCTGAAGACCATTTGTGGAAGGACCTATCGTCGTACCACTACGGAAGCTCAGAGAAGTGAACATGGGAGGAGATTATTTGCATAGGACTGACCCTTTCTCAATCATGTGATTATGCTGCAGTTGCCATATAACATTACTAGAGGGCAGCAGCATCAAGATAAATCCAAAGAGAGGCTTTAAATCTGCTTGCTGAACTAGCTCTTGTTCTTGTTGGTTTTTGTTGAGCCTGTAGAATGGAGAAGTGGACTCACTGAGTGAATGAGTATCGAAGGAATGATTGGACTGTATTTGTGGTGAAGGGGTTGCAGGATTTCGAAGGAAAATTGCAAGAAAAAAGTGGTTAATGCACAGATGCTTGCTGAGAAATTGACTGCATCATCTGTCAGGCCTGGGAATTGAACCGTACTTGTCTGGGAGAAAGGCAGGAACTTACCCACTGGACCAGACAGGCTTCCCTAACTCTAGCTTGTCAAATCTTCCCTATATCATTGCTATGATGTGTCCTGTGCAGGGGCAGCAATTGGCACTGACACCAAGGCCTGTCAGATGCTGATAGGGTCTCCTGCACAATTAAAATCCATTGAGTGCCTATAGCTCAGTGGCAAAGTCTAGTGCCTTTGGTGCTGGAAGATACCACTGGGCAGGAGTTTGAATCCAGCCACTGCCATTAAAGTATGTTTGATGGAAAAAAATCCAGTATTTTATCTTTTGCACGTAAAAAGATTCTTTTTACTTAAAAAAAATACAGGAACAATTTAAGTCATTTTTTGATTGCATTAGTTGGGCACATTTACAAATCTTGCCACCCCCACCACCACCTGCCACCTCCCTCCTTTTGCTCAAGTAGTTTAAATAGGAGCAAGGTCTTATCTTCATTTATGAATGTATTCGTTTTTTCTTCAAATTGGTGTTCTGGAGAGCACAAATATGGCCTAAGGGGGGGCCAGAATTGAGCTGTATTATGTGAGGAAGGTGCCATGCTGATAATAAAATAGGTTGAATGGTGTTGATTTAATGCAGGGTAACATTTTGTGCAGGTGAAAGAGCCCTTATTAACTGCAGTCTGAAGGTAGCATGTTGAATTTTGAAGTGATAGAAAAGGACACAGTCAGGCCTCTGATTGACTATGCCTTGAAAATGCATGATGCAGAAAGTGTGGGGAAGAGGCAGTTGGTTTGGCATGGCATTGCATGGTCATGTGTGGCATGCTATGTTATGCTGTGCCTCTGACAATGAGACCTGGACTGGGAACTTTAGACATCTCGGTTTTAGCATAGAACCTTTACAGTACACCCACGAATGCCCATGTTCTGTATAGAGGATTACTGCAGGCAATTCTGGACCCTGCTAAGTGAGGGTGGGTTCCTTATCTAAAGGCATTCGACTGGAACAATCCTTAGCCTAAGACAATTTGGCAACTTTAGAAATCTGCTGAAGACCATTTGTTGAAGGTCCTATCGTCGTACCACTACGGAAGCTCAGAGAAGTGATCATGGGAGGAGATTATTTGCATAGGACTGCCCCTTTCTCAATCCTGTGATTATGCTGCAGTTGCCATATAACATTACTAGAGGGCAGCAGCATCAAGATAAATCCAAAGAGAGGCTTTAAATCTGCTTGCTGAACTAGGGCCCGTATTTATACTTTTTGACGCTAAACTGCGCTAACGCAGTTTAGCGTCAAAAAATTTTGCGCCGGCTAACGCCATTCTGAAATGCCATGCGGGCGCCGTATTTATTGAATGGCGTTAGCCGGCGCAAGCAGACCGCCGCTGCCTGGTGTGCGTGGAAAAAAACCACGTACACCAGGCAGCGCCGGCATAGGGAAAAATGGCGTTAGGGCGTCTTAAAAATGGCGCAAGTCAGGTTGACGCTAAAAAATCGTCTTAACCCGATTTGCGCCATTTTAAACGACGCCCAGACGCCATTTACATGACTCCTGTCTTAGTAAAGACAGGAGTCATGCCCCCTTGCCCAATGGTCATGCCCAGGGGACTTCTGTCCCCTGGGCATGGTCATTGGGCATTGTGGCATGTAGGGGGGCACAAATCAGGCCCCCCTATGCCAAAAAAAATATATAAAAAAAAAAAAAATTATACTTACCTGAACTTACCTGAATGTCCCTGGGGTGGGTCCCTCCATCCTTGCGTGTCCTCCTGGGGTGGGCAAGGGTGGCAGGGGGGGTCCCTGGGGGCATGGGAGGGCAGCTGTGGGCTCATTTTGAGCCCACAGGTCCCTTAACGCCTGACCCAGGCGTTAAAAAGAGGCGCAAATGCGGGGTTTTTTGACCCGACCACTCCCGGGCGTGATTTTTGCCCGGGAGTATAAATACGACGCATTTGCGTCGCCGTCATTTTTTTAGACGGGAACGCCTTCCTTGCATCTCATTAACGCAAGGAAGGCGTTCAAGCAAAAAAATTACGCTATTTGCCCATACTTTGGCGCTTGACGCGTCTAACGCCAAAGTATAAATATGGCGTTAGTTTTGCGCCGAATTTGCGTCGAAAAAAACGACGCAGATTCGGCGCAAACGGAGTATAAATATGGCCCTAGCTCTTGTTCTTTCTGGTTTTTGTTGAGCCTGTAGAATGGAGAAGTGGACTCACTGAGTGAATGAGTATCGAGGAATGATTGGACTGTATTTGTTGTGAAGGGGTTGCAGGATTTTGAAGGAAAATTGCTAGAAATTAGTGGTTAATGCACAGATGCTTGCTGAGAAATTGAGTGTATTATATGTCAGGCCTGGGAGTCGAACCCTACTTGTCTGGGAAGAAGGTAGGAACTTACCCACAGGACCAGACAAGCTCCTTAACTCTAACTTGTCAAATCTTCCCTATATCATGGCTATGATATGTGTCCTGTGCAGGGGCAGCAATTAGCACTGACACCCAGGCCTGTCAGATGCTGATAGGGTCTCTTGCACACTACAAATCCATCAAGAGCCTGTAGCTCAATGGCAAAGTCTAGTGCCTTTGGTGCAGGAAAATACCACTGGACAGGGGTTTGAATCCAGCCACTGCTATTAAAGTATGTTTAGATGGAAAAAAATCCAGTATTTGATTTTTTGCACATGAAAAGATTATTTTTACTTAAAAAAAATACATTAACAATTTAAGTCATTTTTTGATTGCATTAGTTGGGCACATTTACAAATCTTGCCACCCCCACCACCACCTGCCACCTCCCTCCTTTTGCTCAACTAGTTTAAATAGAAGCAAGGTCTTATCTTCATTTATGAATGTATTCGTTTTTTCTTCAAATTGGTGTTCTGGGAGCACAAATATGGCCTAAGGAGGGCCAGAATTGAGCTGTATTATGTGAGGAAGGTGCCATGCAGATAATAAAATAGGTTGAATAGTGTTGATTTAATGCAGAGTAACATTTTGTGCAGGTGAAAGAGCCCTTATTAGCTGCAGTCAGAAGGTAGCATGTTGAATTTTGAAGTGATAGAAAAGGACACAGTCAGGCCTCTGATTGGCTATGCATTAAAAATGCATGATGCAGCAAGTGTGGGGAAGGGGCAGTTGGTTTGGCATGGCATTGCGTGGCCATGTCTGGCATGCTATGTTATGCTGTGCCTCTGACAATGAGACCAGGACTGGGACTTTAGACATCCCAGTTTTAGCATACAACCTTTACAGTAGGCCCACGAAAACCCATGTTCTGTATAGAGGATTACTGCAGGTAATTCTGGACCCTGCTAAGTGAGGGTGGGGTCCTTATCTGAAGGCCTTCGACTGGAACAATCCTTAGCCTAAGACAATTTGGCAACTTTAGAAATCTGCTGAAGACCATTTGTTGAAGGTCCTATCGTTGTACCACTACGGAAGCTCAGAGAAGTAATCTTAGGAGGAGATTATTTGAATAGGACTGCCCCTTTCTCAATCCTGTGATTATGCTACAGTTGCCATATAACATTACTAGAGGGCAGCAGCATCAAGATAAATGCAAAGAGAGGCTTTAAATCTGCTTGCTGAACTAGCTCTTGTTCTTGTTGGTTTTGTTGAGCCTGTAGAATGGAGAAGTGGACTGACTGAGTGAATGAGTATCGAGGAATGATTGGACTGTATTTGTGGTGAAGGGGTTGCAGGATTTGGAAGGAAAATTGCAAGAAAAAAGTGGTTAATGCACAGATGCTTGCTGAGAAAATAAATGTATCATCTCTCAGGCCTGGGAATTAAACCCTACTTGTCTGGGAGGAAGGCAGGAACTTACCCACTGCACCAGAAGGCTTCCCTATCTCTAGCTTGTCAAATCTTCCCTATATCATGGCTATGATGTGTCCTGTGCAGGGGCAGCAATTAGCACTGACACCAAGGCCTGTCACATGCTGATAGGGTCTCTTGCACAATTTAGATCCATTGAGAGCTTATAACTTAGTGGCAAAGTCTAGTGCCTTTAGTGCAGAAAGATACCACTAGACAGGGGTTTGAATCCAGCCACTGCCATTAAAGTTTGTTTAGATGGAAAAAAATCCAGTATTTGATTTTTTGCACGTAAAAAGATTCTTTTTACTTAAAAAAAATACAGGAACAATTTAAGTCATTTTTTGATTGCATTAGTTGGGCACATTTACAAATCTTGCCACCCCCACCACCACCTGCCAACTCCCTCCTTTTGCTCAAGTAGTTTAAATAGGAGCAAGGTCTTATCTTCATTTATGAATCAATTCGTTTTTTCTTCAAATTGGTGTTCTGGGGAGCACAAATATGGCCTAAGGGGGGCCAGAATTGAGCTGTATTATGTGAGGAAGGTGCCATGCAGATAATAAAACAGGTTGAATGGTGTTGATTTAATGCAGGGTAACATTTTGTGCAGGTAAAAGAGCCCTTATTAGCTGCAGTCAGAAGGTAGCCATGTTGAATTTTGAAGTGATAGAAAAGGACTCAGTCAGGCCTCTGATTGACTATGCCTTGAAAATGCATGATGCAGCAAGTGTGGGGAAGGGGCAGTTGGTTTGGCATGACATTGTGTGGCCATGTCTGGCATGCTATGTTATGCTGTGCCTCTGACAATGAGACCAGAACTGAGACTTTAGACATCCTGGTTTTAGCATACAACCTTTACAGTAGGCCCATGAACACCCACAAACGCCCATGTTCTGTATAGAGGATTACTGCAGGTAATTCTGGACCCTGCTAAGTGAGGGTGGGGTCCTTATCTGAAGGCCTTCGACTGGAACAATCCTTAGCCTAAGACAATTTGGCAACTTTAGAAATCTCCTGAAGACCATTTGTTGATGGTCCTATCGTCGTACCACTACGGAAGCTCATAGAAGTGATCATGGGAGGAGATTATTTGCATAGGACTGCCCCTTTCTCAATGATGTGATTATGCTGCAATTGCCATATAACATTACTAGAGGGCAGCAGCATCACGATAAATCTAAAGAGAGGCTTTAAATATGCTTGCTGAACTAGCTCTTGTTCTTGTTGGTTTTTGTTGAGCCTGTAGAATGGAGAAGTGGACTGACTGAGTGAATGAGTATCGAGGAATGATTGGACTGTATTTGTGGTGAAGGGGTTGCAGGATTTGGAAGGAAAATTGCAAGAAGAAAGTGGTTAATGCACAGATGCTTGCTGAGAAATTGAGGGAGTCATCTGTCAGGCCTGGGAATTGAACCCTTCTAGTCTGGGTGGAAGGCAGGGACTTACCCACTGGAGCGGACAGGCTTCCCTATCTCTAGCTGGTCAAATCTTCCCTATATCATGGCTATGATGTGTCCTGTGCAAGGGCAGCAATTAGCACTGACACCATGGCCTGTCAGATGCTGATAGGGTCTCTTGCACAATTGAAATCCATCGAGAGCTTTTAGCTTAGTGGCAAAGTCTAGTGCCTTTGGTGCCGAAAGGTACTACTGGACAGGGGTTTGAATCCAGCCACTGCCATTAAAGTATGTTGAGGTGGAAAAAAATCTAGTATTTTATTTTTTGCACGTAAAAAGATTATTTTTAGTTAAAAAAAATACGGGAACAATTTAAGTCATTTTTTGATTGCATCAGTTGGGCACATTTACAAATCTTGCCACCCCCCCCACCACCTGCCACCTCCCTCCTTTTGCTCAAGTAGTTTAAATAGGAGCAAGGTCTTATCTTCATTTATGAATGTATTCATTTTTATCTTCATATTGGTGTTCTGGAGAGCACAAATATGGCCTAAGGGGGGCCAGAATTGAGCTGTATTATGTGAGGAAGGTGCCATGCAGATAATAAAATAGGTTGAATGGTGTTGATTTAATGCAGGGTAACGTTTTGTGCAGGTGAAAGAGCCCTTATTAGCTGCAGTCAGAAGATAACATGTTGAATTTTGAAGTGATAGAAAAGGACACAGTCAGGCCTCTGATTGACTATGCCTTAAAAATGCATGATGCAGCAAGTGTGGGGAAGAGGCAGTTGGTCTGGCATGCTATGTTATGCTGTGCCTCTGACAATGAGACCAGGACTGGGACTTTGGACATCCCTGTTTTAGCATACAATCTTTACAGTACACCCACGAACGCCCATGTTCTGTATAGAGGATTACTGCAGGTAATTCTGGACCCTGCTAAGTGATGGTGGGGTCCTTATCTGAAGGCCTTCGACTGGAACAATCCTTAGCCTAAGACAATTTGGCAACTTTAGAAATCTGCTGAAGACCATTTGTTGAAGGTCCTATCGTCGTACCACTAAGGAAGCTCAGAGAAGTGATCATGGGAGGAGATTATTTGCATAGGACTGCCTCTTTCTCAATCCTGTGATTATGCTGCAGTTGCCATATAACATTACTAGAGGGCAGCAGCATCATGATAAATCCAAAGAGAGGCTTTAAATCTGCTTGCTGAACTAGCTCTTGTTCTTGTTGGTTTTTGTTGAGCCTGTAGAATGGAGAAGTGGACTCACTGAGTGAATGAGTATCGAGGAATGATTGGACTGTATTTGTGGTGAAGGGGTTGCAGGATTTGGAAGGAAAATTGCTAGAAAAAAGTGGTTAATGCACAGATGCTTGCTGAGAAATTGAGTGTATCATTTGTCAGGCCTGGGAATTGAACCCTACTTGTCTGGAAGGAAGGCAAGAACTTACCCACTGGCCCAGACAGGATTCCCTAACACTAGCTCATCAAATCTTCCCTATATCATGGCTATGATATGTCCTGTGCAGGGGCAGCAATTAGCACAGACTCCAAGGCATGTCAGATGCTGATAGGGTATCTTGCACAGTGAAAATCTATTGAGAGCCTATAGCTTGGTTGCAAAGTCTAGTGCCTTTGGTGCACGAAGATACCACTGGCCGGTGGTTTGAATCCAGCCACTGCCATTAAAGTATGTTTAGATGGAAAAAAATCAAGTCTTTGATTTTTAGCACATAAAAAGATTATTTTTACATAAAAAAAATACAGGAACAATTTAAGTCATTTTTTGATTGCATTAGTTGGACACATTTACAAATCTTGCCACCCCCACCATCACATGCCACCTCCATCCTTTTGATCAAGTAGTTTAAATAGGAGCAAGGTCTTATCTTCATTTATGAATGTATTCGCTTTTTCTTCAAATTGGTGTTCTGGGGAGCACAAATATGGCCTAATGGGGGCCAGAATTGAGCTGTATTATGTGAGGAAGGTGCCATGCAGATAATAAAACAGGTTGAATGGTGTTGATTTAATGCAGGGTAACATTTTGTGCAGGTGAAAGAGCCCTTATTAGCTGCAGTCAGAAGGTAGCATGTTGAATTTTGAAGTGATAGAAAAGGACACAGTCAGGCCTCTGATTGACTATGCCTTGAAAATGCATGATGCAGTAAGTGTGGGGAAGGGGCAGTTGGTTTGGCATGGCATTGCGTGGCCATGTCTGGCATGCTATGTTATGCTGTGCCTCTGACAATGAGACCAGGACTGGGACTTTAGACATCCTGGTTTTAGCATACAAACTTTACAATAGGCCCACAAACTCCCACGAACGGCTATGTTCTGTATGGAGGATTACTGCAGGTAATTCTGGACCCTGCTAAGTGAGGGTGGGGTCCTTATCTGAAGGCCTTCGACTGGAACAATCCTTAGCCTAAGACAATTTGGCAACTTTAGAAATCTGCTGAAGACCATTTGTTGACGGTCCTATCGTCGTACCACTACGGAAGCTCAGAGAAGTGATCATGGGAGGAGATTATTTGCATAGGACTGCCCCTTTCTCAAATCTGTGATTATGCTGCAGTTGCCATATAACATTACTAGAGGGCAGCAGCATCAAGATAAATCCAAAGAGAGGCTTTAAATCTGCTTGCCGAACTAGCTCTTGTTCTTGTTGGTTTTTGTTGAGCCTGTACAATGGAGAAGTGGACTCACTGAGTGAATGAGTATCGAGGAATGATTGGACTGTATTTGTGGTGAAGAGGTTGCAGGATTTCGAAGGAAAATTGCAAGAAAAAAGTGGTTAATGCACAGATGCTTGCTGCGAAATTGAGTGTATCATCTGTCAGTTCTGGGAATCGATCACTACTTGTCTGGGAGGAAGGCAAGAACTTACCTACTGGACCAGACAGGCTTCCCGATCTCTAGCATGTCAAATCTTCACTATATCATGGCTATGATGTGTCCTGTGCAGGGGCAGCCATTAGCACTGACACCAAGGCCTGTCAGATGCTGATAGGGTCTCTTGCACAAGTGAAATACTTTAAGAGCCTATGGCTCAGTGGCAAAGTTCAGTGACTTTGGTGCAGCAAGATACCACTGGAGAGGGTTTTGAATCCAGCCACTGCCATTAAAGTATGTTTAGATGGAAAAAAAATCCAGTATTTGATTTTTTGCACAAAAAAAGATTATTTTTACTTTAAAAAAATACAGGAACAATTTAAGTAATTTTTTGATTGCATTAGTTGGGCACATTTACAAATCTTGCCACCCTCACCACCATCTGCCACCTCCCTCCTTTTGCTCAAGTAGCTTAAATAGGAGCAAGGTCTTATCTTCATTTACGAATGTGTTCGTTTTTTTTTCAAATCGGTGTTCTGGAGAGCACAAATATGGCCTAAGGGGGGCCAGAACTGAGCTGTATTATGTGAGGAAGGTGCTATGCAGATAATAAAATAACTTGAATGGTGTTGATTTAATGCAGGGTAACATTTTGTGCAGGTGAAAGAGCCCTTATTAGCTGCAGTCAGAAGGTAGCATGTTGAATTTTGAAGTGATAGAAAAGGATACAGTCAGGCCTCTGATTGATTATGCCTTAAAAATGCATGATGCAGCAAGTGTGTGGAAGGAGCAGTTGGTTAGGCATGGTATGGCATGGCATTGCGTGGCCATGTCTGGCATGCTATGTTATGCTGTGCCTCTGACAATGAGACCAGGACTGGGACTTTAGACATCCCGGTTTTAGCATACAAGCTTTACAGTACACCCACGAACGCCCATGTTCTGTATAGAGGATTACTGCAGGTAATTCTGGACCCTGCTAAGTGAGGGTGGGGTCCTTATCTGAAGGCCTTCGACTGGAACAATCCTTAGCCTAAGACAATTTGGCAACTTTAGAAATCTGCTGAAGACCATTTGTTGAAGGTCCCATCGTCGTACCACTACGGAAGCTCAGAGAAGTAATCATAGGAGGAGATTATTTGCCTAGGACTGCCCCTTTCTCAATCCTGTGATTTTGCTGCAGTTGCCATATAACATTACTAGAGGGCAGCAGCATCAAGATAAATGCAAAGGGGCATATTTATACTCCGTTTGCGCCGAATTTGCGTTGTTTTTTTCGACGCAAATTCGACGCAAAACTAACTCCATATTTATACTTTGGCGTTAGACGCGTCTAACGCCAAAGTTCATGGAGTTAGCGTCATTTTTTGGCGTGAACACCTTCCTTGCGTTAATGAGATGCAAGGTAGGCGTTCCCGTCTAAAAAAATGACTCCCAGGCATGTGCGTGGTATTTATACTCCAGGGCAAAAATGACGCCCGGGAGTGGGCGGGGCAAAAAACCCCGCATTTGCGCCTGAATTTAACGCCTGAGTCAGGGCAGGCGTTAAGGGACCTGTGGGCTCAGAATGAGCCCAGAGGTGCCCTCCCCTGCCCCCAGGGACACCCCCTGCCACCCTTGCCCACCCCAGGAGGACACCCAAGGATGGAGGGACCCACCCCAGGGACATTAAGATAAGTTCAGGTAAGTATTTAAAAAAAAAAAAAATTGTGGCATAGGGGGGCCTGATTTGTGCCCCCCTAAATGCCACTATGCCCAATGACGATGCCCAGGGGACAGAAGTCCCCTGGGCATGGCCATTCGGCAAGGGGGCATGACTCCTGTCTTTGCTAAGACAGGAGTCATGTTAATGGGGGATGGGCGTCGTAAAAAAATGGCGCAAATCGGGTTAAGGTGATTTTTTTGACTCAACCTGACTTGCCCCATTTTGAGACGCCCATACGCCGTTTTCCCCTACGCCGGCGCTGCCTGGTGTACGTGGTTTTTTTTCACGCACACCAGGCAGCGCCGGTCGGCTAACGCCGGCTAACGCCATTCTATAAATACGGCGCTCGCATGGTGCTTCAGAATGGCGTTAGACGGCGCGAATTTTTTTGACGCTAAATTGCGTTAGCGCAGTTTAGCGTCAAAAAGTATAAATACGGCCCAAAGAGAGGCTTTAAATCTGCTTGCTGAACTAGCTCTTGTTCTTGTTGGTTTTTGTTGAGCCTGTAGAATGTAGAAGTGGACTGACTGAGTGAATGAGTATCGAGGAATGATTGGACTGCATTTGTGGTGAAGGGGTTGCAGGATTTGGAAGGAAAATTGCAAGAAAAAGTGGTAAATGCACAGATGCTTGCTGAGAAATTGAGTGTGTCATCTGTCAGGACTAGGAATCAAACCCTGCTTGTCTGGGTGAAAGACAGGAACTTACCCACTGGACCAGACAGGCTTCCCTATCTCTAGTTTGTCAAATCTTCCCTATATCATGGCTATGATGTGTCCTGTGCAGGGGCAGCCATAATCACTGACACCAAGGCCTGTCAGATGCTGATAGGGTCTCTTGCACAACTGAAATCCAGCAGGAGCCTATGGCTCAGTGGCAAAGTCCAGTGACTTTGGTGCAGGAAGATACCACTGGACAGGGGTTTGAATCCTGCCACTGCCATTAAAGTATGTTTAGATGAAAAAAAAGCCAGTATTTGATTTTTTGCATGTAAAAAGATTATTTTTACTTTAAAAAAATACAGGAACAATTTAAGTCATTTTTTGATTGCATTAGTTGGGCACAATTACAAATCTTGCCACCCCCACCACCAACTGCCACCTCCCTCCTTTTGCTCAAGTAGCTTAAATAGGAGCAAGGTCTTATCTTCATTTATGAATGTATTCGTTTTTTTTTTCAAATTGGTGTTCTGGAGAGCACAAATATGGCCTAAGGGGGGGCAGAACTGAGCTGTATTATGTGAGGAAGGTGCCATGCAGATAATAAAATAGGTTGAATGGTGTTGATTTAATGCACAGTAACATTTTGTGCAGGTGAAAGAGCCCTTATTAGCTGCAGTCAAAAGGTAGCATGTTGAATTTTGAAGTCATAGAAAAGGACACAATCAGGCCTCTGATTGACTATGCCTTGAAAATGCATGATGCAGCAAGTGTGGGGAAGGGGCAGTAGGTTTGGCATGTCATTGCGTGGCCATGTCTGGCATGTTATGTTATGCTGTGCCTCTGACAATGAAACCAGGACTGGGACTTTAGACATCCCAGTTTTAGCATACAACCTTTACAGTAGGCCCACGAACACCCATTTTCTGTATAGAGGATTACTGCAGGTAATTCTGGACCCTGCTAAGTGAGGGTGGGGTCCTTATCTGAAGGCCTTCGACTGGAACAATCCTTAGCCTAAGACAATTTGGCAACTTTAGAAATCTGCTGAAGACCATTTGTTGAATGTCCTATCATCGTACCACTACGGAAGCTCAGAGAAGTAATCATGGGAGGAGATTATTTGCATAGGACTGCCCCTTTCTCAATCCTGTGATTATGCTGCAGTTGCCATATAACATTACTAGAGGGCAGCAGCATCAAGATAAATCCAAAGAGAGGCTTTAAATCTGCTTGCTGAACTAGCTCTTGTTCTTGTTGGTTTTTGTTGAGCCTGTAGAATGGAGAAGTGGAATGGCTGAGTGAATGAGTATCGAGGAATGATTGGACTGTATTTGTGGTGAAGGTGTTGCAGGATTTGGAAGGAAAACTGCAAGAAAAAAGTGGTTAATGCACAGATGCTTGCTGAGAAATTGATTGTGTCATCTGTCTGGGTGGTAGGCAGGAACTTACCCACTGGACCAGACAGGCTTCCCTATCTCTATTTTGTCAAATCTTCCCTGTATCATGGCTCTGATGTGTCCTGTGCAGGGGCAGCCATTAGCAATGACACCAAGGCCTGTCAGATGCTGATAGGGTCTCCTGCACAACTGAAGCACAGCAAGAGCCTATAGCCCAGTGGCAAAGTCTAGTTCCTTTGGTGCAGGAAGACACTCATGGACAGGGGTTTGAATCCAGCCACCACAATTAAAGTATGTTTATGTGGAAAAAAATCCAGTATATGATTTTTTGCACGTAAAAAGATTATTTTTACGTTAAAAAAATACAGGAACAATTTAAGTCATTTTTTGATTGCATTAGTTGGGCACATTTACATATCTTGCCACCCCCACCACCACCTGCCACCTCCCTCCTTTTGCTCAAGTAGTTTAAATAGGAGCAAGGTCTTATCTTCATTTATGAATGTATTCGT
This sequence comes from Pleurodeles waltl, assembly GCF_031143425.1. Taxonomy (NCBI): domain Eukaryota; kingdom Metazoa; phylum Chordata; class Amphibia; order Caudata; family Salamandridae; genus Pleurodeles; species Pleurodeles waltl. The sequence goes on along the minus strand of NC_090437.1, from coordinate 372,876,587 downwards.
TTTTTCTTCAAATTGGTGTTCTGGAGAGCACAAATATGGCCTAAGGGGGGCAGAATTGAGCTGTATTATGTGAGGAAGGTGCCATGCAGATAATAAAATAGGTTGAATGGTGTTGATTTAATGCAGGGTAAAATTTTGTGCAGGTGAAAGAGCCCTTATTAGCTGCAGTCAGAAGGTAGCATGTTGAATTTTGAAGTGATAGAAAAGGACAAAGTCAGGCCTCTTATTGACTATGCCTTCAAAATGTATGATGCAGTAAGTGTGGGGAAGGGTAAGGGGCAGATGGTTTGTCATGCCATTGCATGGTCATGTCTGGCATGCTATGTTATACTGTGTTTCTGACAATGGGACCGGGACTTTAGACAACCCAGTTTTAGCATGCAACCTTTACAGTAGGCCCACAAACTCCCACCAATGACCATGTTCTGTATAGAGGATTACTGCAGGTAATTCTGGACCCTGCTAAGTGAGGGTGGGGTCCTTATCTGAAGGCCTTCGACTGGAACAATCCTTAGCCTAAGACAATTTGGCAACTTTAGAAATCTGCTGAAGACCATTTGTTGAAGGTCCTATCATCGTACCACTACGGAAGCTCAGAGAAGTAATCATGGGAGGAGATTATTTGCATAGGACTGCCCCTTTCTCAATCCTGTGATTTTGCTGCAGTTGCCATATAACATTACTAGAGGGCAGCAGCATCAAGATAAATCCAAAGAGAGGCTTTAAATCTGCTTGCTGAACTAGCTCTTGTTCTTGTTGGTTTTTGTCGAGCCTGTAGAATGGAGAAGTGGAATGACTGAGTGAATGAGTATCGAGGAAAGATTGGACTGTATTTGTGGTGATGGGGTTGCAGGATTTGGAAGGAAAACTGCAAGAAAAAAGCGGTTAATGCACAGATGCTTGCTGAGAAATTGAGCGTGTCATCTCTCAGGCCTGGGAATTGAACCCAGCTTGACTGGGTGGAAGGCAGGAACTTACCCACTGGACCAGACATGCTTCCCTAGTGCTAACTTGTCAAATCTTCCCTATATCATGGCTCTGATGTGTCCTGTGCAGGGGCAGCCAGTAGCAATGACACCAAGGCCTGTCAGATGCTGATAGGGTCTCTTGCACAACTGAAGCCCATCAAGAGCCTATAGCTCAGTGGCAAAGTCTAGTGCCTTTGGTGCAGGAAGATACTCAAGTCCTTTGGTGTGTTGTTTTACTAGATGGGTTGTCCATTTAGGATGAATATATTAAATTGATATTTTTTGTTTTCATCTATGTTGTTTTATGATATATAATTAATTTGTCGATCTTTCTCCGTTAGGGCATTGTTGTATGTATTGATTGCCTTAATAGTGAGGCCTGCCTTCTGCAGAAGCTCCACCTTTTTCCAGAGTTGTTGCAAGTGGTCCTCCCATGTGTAACTAAAGACAGCAATGTCATCCAGGAAAGTAGCACTGAAATCATCTAGTCCAGCCAACACCTGGTTGACAACCTCTGGAAGGTGGCAGGGGCTTCTTCATCCGAAAGTTCATCACCCTAAACTTGTAGTGCCCATCTGGTATGGAGAATGCAGTCCTCTCCTTCACCCCCTCAGTCAGAACGGGGGATAGGGTGCATGTCAGTCTTTGTGACTGCATTGAGTCCCAGGTAATCTACACAGAACAGGAGCTCTGAAGTGGCACCAGGAGCAGCAGGCTTTTGGACCAAAAGCACAGGGCTGGCCCAAGGGCTGCTGGAAAACTCAGTAACCCCCAACACTATAATTGTAGAAACTTCATCTTTAATGTTAGCCCTCACCATGTCAGTCACTCTGTAAAGTTTGTGTTTAACAGGAGGACTGTCCCCAATGTCCACATCGTGTGTACACAAGTGTGTGACCACAGGGATCAGGGAGAACAGGGAAGCAAACTGACCCAACACCTGGCGTCAGTCCCTCTGCTGCTCTGCGGTCAGGTAAGGGGAGAGGATCACTCCCTCAATAGACCCATCTTTTTCTCCACAGACACGAGGGCAGGAAGAGACTCACTCTCTTCCTCCACCCCTGTCATCTGTTGCTAGGAGCATGAACAATTCAGTCCACTCAAAGTGTGGCTTGAGCCGGTTGACTTGCAGGACCCTCAAGGGGTGCCTGAGAGTCCACAAAGTCCATCAGGTAGGTGGCTTCACTCTTGCACTCCACCACCTCAAATGGCCCAGTGCACTTGTCCTGGAGCAACCTAGGCTCCATTGGCGCCATCACCCACACTTTCTGACCAGGTTGAAACTCGACCAGAGAGGCATTATGGTCATACCAGTGTTTCATGTCTTCCTGGTTTGCTTCCAGGCTCTCCTGTGCGATACTCCTGAAGGATGTAGTCTGGTTTCTTAGAGCCAGCATGTAACTGAATACATACTGGGGGGGATTTACTAGGGGTTTGCTCCAAAGCCTCCTTTACCAGACTCAAAGATCCCCTCACAGAGTGGCTGCACAATAGCTCAAAAGGACTAAAGTCAAGCTCTTTTTGAGGCACCTCCCTGTAAGCAAACAGAAGGCATGGCAAGAGGACATCCCAATTATGCCTCAAAGGTTCTGACAGGCCCAATATCATGCCCTTCAAGGTGTGGTTGAGTCTCTCAACCAGACCATGGCTTTGGGGGTGGAGGGTGTGGAGAACTTGTATGTTACACCACACACCCTCCACAGAGACTTCACATGAGATGATATGAAGTTGGTTCCCCTATCGGACACCACCTCCTTGGGGAGCCCAATGTGGGTAAAACCCCCCATCAATGCACAGCCCACCACAGGGGCAGTAATCTCAAAGGAATGGCTTCCAGGTACCGGGTAGCATGGTCCACCATGAACAAAATAAACATGTTGCCCATGGCTGTCTTGGGATCCAGAGGCCCCACAATGTCAATACCGACCCTTTCAATGGGGGGTAATAACCACAGGGAAAAGCTAGAGGGGAGCCTTGCATTTCCCACCACTCTTGTCACTTGTCTGACAAGTTGGACAAGACCTACAATCAGCATCAGAATGCCTGCGCAATTGGGGCCAGTAGAAGTGGGTGTCAAAGGTAAATTAGATGTGATCTAGGCTCCTTGCCAGACGCCTGGTCTGCAGCCTTCCACCGTAAACCCGCCAGAGTAGGGCATGTTTTCTGTGCCTCAGAGAATGCTACCCTGGTGGGCCCCTCTTCCTGCTGTCACTGTGACAGCTAGGGGACCTCCCCCAGTTCAGCCACCTGTTCCCCTGTAGGCTTCAGGGCCTCCCCTTCTGGTTCAGCCCCCTCCTGGACCATGGGAACTTCAGGGGCCGGTTTCCCATGCCATTACCCTTCCTCCTTCTGGCAGACACCTGGGCCACACTTTGAAGCTCCATGTTCTCTTGATCACCCTGACGGGCTGCCATAGACTGGGTAGAAACACCCACCCACCCAGGCAGATCCAACATCTCCAAGTGTGACCTGGGTTCCACCTCCTGCCAAGGGGAATCCTCCAGGTCATTGCCAAGCAAACAATCTACAGGCATGGTTGGACTCGCAGATACCTTGAAGGAACTTTAGATCTCCCCCATTCAAAGGGAACCTGCACCACTCTGCATAGGCGCTCTGAGTTGTCCACTGCAACAACTTGGTGAAGCACACGGGGATCTATCTGCTCTTCAGACACCAAGTGACACCTCACTGTAGTCACACTGCCTCCTGTGTCTCTCAGAACCTCCACCCTCTGTCCATTGATGGTCATCCACCACCTGTACTTCTTAGTGTCATCAGGCACAAGGGTCTTCTGGACCATCTCACTGTCCCCTACTGAGACAAGGGTCATCTCAGCTGGCTCCCACCCACCTGGAACCAACTCCTTCCCAAGCGCTACAATGGCCAAACCCTGTGAATGAGCACTAGTTGATGCCAGTGTCCAACTAGAACTTTTAGGGTCCTCCCTCATGTGACCATCCTGATCATATGCAAAGCACTTGCCGGGACCCTTCTCTGCAGGTTTCCCTGTAGAGACCCATTGTTTCTTTTCTACTGGGGCTGGGATTCTTTACCCTGGGAACTAGGTTGGGGCCCTTTAGTGAACTCCTCCTGTTTACCTTTACAGCCCCCTTCCTTGATGGGGACCCGCCCACCCTTGGCATGGTCTCATGCATACTTCTTTAGGACCCTGGTGCTCTACCAATGGTCAGCTTCCTGCGCAAGCTTCCTGAGGTCAGTCAGCTTAATACGGTGCTGGCATTGCTCTGGAAAACATAAACTGTTCAAGTGCTCCCAAGCAATCAAATTGTAAAGAACCTCATACAATGTTAACTTACTGCCCTTCACCCAACCATCCAGTGACCTGCAAGAAGAGTCAACACATTCCAACCATGTTTAGGATTCCTTCTTCTTATAGGATCTAAACATGTCTTTATACTGATCAGGGGTGAGACGATACCTAAGGATGTAAGAGTATCCCTTCCCTCTACTTTGAAGTGCTTCCACAGACCCACCTCCAATGAGCTTCTGGGACCAGATTCATATGAAGAGCAGAATCATAGCTCTTAAACTACAACAGTACATCATCCTCCCTCTTGTTATCCTTCACAAGGTGCTTAGTAATGTGCACCCTTTTCTCAGGCTGAACTGTGTTATTGCTGCCACCATCCCTACTAGACTGGCTCCTCTGATCCAGCTCCCTCAAGCTGAGCTTATCAGCCAACAATAACTTTGTCTCTTCTATGGTCATCCTCATTTTCTCCAGCTCCAACTGGTGATCCCTTTCAGCCTGTCTGTCCTGCAACTCTTCAGAAGTCAGACCCTTGGAGGACACACTGCTACCTGCCATGGGGACACTCTCCCTGGACATAACAGGCCCACCCACTACACCATTGCATGTTAATTGCTCTTCCTCTTCCGCATCCTTATCCTCCTCTTTTTCCCCTCAGCTATATTGGCTGTTACCCAGGCCCTCAGTGTCTTCTGCAGCTCCTCCTTCCTGGTGGAGACCTCAATGGGACAAGCAAAGTTTTTGCAGAACAGCCTCAACTGGGCAACTGTATAGCTCTCTAGTTTCCCTAAATCAAAAACAGTTTCAGCTGATGCATCTCCAGATTGAGACATGATGAAGAGTTAAAAGTGCAAAGTTCCAAAGGCAGAAAACCAAGTTCCCAAATGGAGTTCAAAAGTCAATGAAGGATTACCACAAAATGGAATTAGGGAAAACTCCAAAAAAGAGAAAAAAGCAAAAATCACAAAGACAAGTAGTATGTGGTCATGTAATGGTCTAGACTGAAAACAGTTGTGTACACTTAATCACTGTATGTCAAGTACAAATACAAATCAAATTCCACCGCTGCCACCAATGTTAGAAATGGGGTCTTTGATTGGCAGTCAGGTTAAACCCACTCTAGTCAGGGCAAAGGAGAATCACCCTTAGTTAACCCCCACTCACCTCCTTGGTAGCTTGGCATGAGCAGGCAGGCTTAGCTTGAGAAGCAATGTGTAAAGTATTTGTACCATCACACACAGTAACTCAGTGAAAACACTAGAAAATGACACAACACCAGTTTAGAAATATAGGGAATATTTATCTAAACAAAACAAGACTTAAACAGCAAAAATCCAACATACACAAGTCAAGTTATGAATTTTGAAAAGAATAAGAGCCTTAATCCTTAGAAGATAATAAGAATGCTGTTATTGCACAAAAGTATCTGGGGATCGTCAAAATAAAGCCGCACGGACGGGTGTGCATCAAAAAAGGCAGCATGCGTCAATTTCTCACTCGCAAGCAAGACCGTGCGTCATTCCTCCTCTGGTCAGGTCAGCATGCTTAGTTTCTTCTCTCCTGCAAGACACCCAAGGGTTGATCCGGACGGGCAACTCGGATCCTGGCAGGCTGTGCATAGATTTTCCGCATCCAGCAATATTGCATTGAAATCCGGTCGCACGGTGTCAAGAAACCACGCTGCATGAGGGCTTGCATTGTTAACTGCAGCTGCTGCAGGTGTTGTGCGTCATTTCTCCAGTTGCATTGTCACAATATCTCGGTGACGCATCGTTTATTAGCCTTGAGCGGGTGGTGCATTAAAAGTTTCCTCGCACATCGGTCTTTGCGTGGATTTCTTTCCTTTCCATCAGCTGCACCTTTCAAGGGCCCAGAGACAGTTTAGGGTACCACTTGGCAGGCAGGACTCTCAGCAGAAAGCCCACGTGCTGGCAGAGCAAAGTCTCTGATGTCCCTGAGACTTAAGCAACAGGAGGCAAGCTCAGTTCAAGCCCTTGGAGATTCTTCACCAGGGGGAAGTTACACAAACGTCAGTCTTTGTCCTCTCTCAGGTAGAAGCAGCTACTGCAGGCTAACCCAGCAAAGCACAGTCACAGCCAAAGGGGCAGTACTCCTCCTCCAGCTTCTCCAGCTCTTCTCCTTGGAAGAGGCTCCTCTGGGTTCCATAAGTAATCTGATTTTCTGGGATTTTGGGTGCTCTTCTTATACCCCTTTCTGCCTTTGAAGTAGGCCTACTTCAGAGAGAAGTCTATGTTGTTTTCAAGATCCTGCCTGGCCCAGGCCAGGCCTCAGACACACACCAGGGGGTTGGAGACTGCATTGTTTGAGGGCAGGCACATCCCTTTCAGGTGTAAGCCCAACTTTCAAACTGACCCGGACAGGGAATCCACAAACAAGCAGAGTCACTGAACGGTTTAAGCAAGAGAATGGCTACTTTCTAAAAGTGGCATTTTCAAACACACAACCTAAGAAACAATTTCTCTAAAAGATGTATTTTTGAATTGGGAGTTCATACACCCTAAAATCCACATGTCTATCTGCTCCCAAAGGGAATCTAGCTTTAATAATATTTAAAGGCAGCCCCCATGTTAACCTATAACAGAGATAGGTCCTGCAACAGTGAGAACCGAATTTGGCAGTATTTCGCTGTCAGGACATTTAAAACACATCCACTGCACCCTGCCCAGGGGCTACCTAGGGCCTACCTTAGGGGTGCCTTACATGTATAAAAAGGAAAGGTTTAGGCCTGGCAAGTGAGTACACTTGCCAAGTCGAATTGGCAGTTTAAAACTGCACTCACAGACACTAGTGGCAGGTCTGAGCCATGTTTACAGGACTACTAATGTGGGTGGCACGACCAGTGAGCAGGCCCACTTGTAGCATTTGATTTACAGACCCAGGGCACCTCTAGAGCACTTTATTAGGGACTTACTAGTAAATCAAATATGCCAATCATGGATAAGCCAATGTACCCATACCATTTATACAGGGAACACTTACACTTTAGCACTGGTCAGCAGTAGTAAAGTATCCAGAGCAAACAAAACAGCAAAACAGAGTCCAGCACATAGAAACAACCCGGAAAGTATAGACAAAATGTTAGGGGAGACCATCCCAATAATGCAAAGTCTAACACATACCCATTTAGAAAGGCATATGGGTACTAAATCAGAGAGTCACATACCAGCACTTTTACTGAAACATCTCATGGCACTTCTACAGCTGGACTCCTACATTCAGTAAGAATTATAGGGGGCTATTACCACTTTGGAGGAGGTGTTAATCCGTGCCAGATGTGACGGATATATCACCAGCCGTATTACGAGTTCCATAGGATATAATGGACTCGTAATACGGCTGGTGGTATATCCGTCACTTTACCGTCACTTTTGGGGTGGATTAACACCTCCTCCAAAGTTGTAATAACCCCCATAGACAAGAGGTGACACACTCTTGTTATGTATGCAGACAAATACTGCGTTAATCATGGCTGAGGCCTACTACTCAAAACTATCACTGCCCACTCAAATTGATCTCTAAAACCCCTTTGTCAAGTCTTAAACCAACATTTTAGTACAAATAACTCACCTCAGAGATATGCTGTAGATATACCATCTAGCATGGTGCTTTGTTTCTAACTCATTGAGAGATGTCATTTTCAGTTTCAGTAACTTACTCATGCCGTTGCAGACCCCTAAGTCAAGCACTACATAGAGTTTACCACTCATAAAGCAACTGACATGTATGGTTCCAAAGCACAGCTCCTCTGTCTTACCCAATCACAGAGCAACAGAGAAACCTCTACATTCACTCACATACTCAGAAACTACTTATATATGCAACAGTATCAAATACAATTGCAGATACACCCACATATCCCTCTATTCCCTAACACAGGCAGTGAGGTATTTGTTCAGCCACTTGCAAACACATTTAGAGAGCCGTAGAGGTACTAAAACAGACAGTCACATACCAGCACCTTTACTAAAACATCTCATTGCACTACTATAGGTAGACACCTCCATTCCATTCAGTGAGAATTATTCTAACAAATATTGCTTTAATCATGCGTGTGTGCACTCTCACTGCCCACTCATGTTGACCTCTAAAAGCTCTTAAACCCACATTTTAGTACAAATACCTCACCTCTGAGACATGCTATACGTATGCCGTCTAGCATGGCGCTTTGCGCTTAACTCATTCTGAGAAACTACTTATATATGCAGCAGTATCAAATGCAATTGGGGACAGAGCCACATACCCCTGTATTCTCTAACAGAGGCACTGAGGTATTCATCCAGCTACTTGCATGTCAGATTAGAAAGCCATAAAGGTGCTAACATAGAGAGTCACCTACAAATACATCTTATGGCAGATCTATATCTGGATTCCTACATTCAGTATGACATTTAGGCAGGTGGTAACATAATCATAATATTTATGCAGACAAATACTGCTTTAATATTGGCCGAGGCGTACTACTGCACAGCCTGTGTGCGTAATCTTACTGCCCACTCATATAGACCTCTAAAAGCCCTTTGTCCAGTCTTTAGGCAAGGGTCGCTCCCCTAGGGGGAAATTAGATTTAGGCATTTCTGCCCCCCTTGGGGGCAGATTGGCCTATTTTTATGAGGCCAATCTGCCCCCAAGGGGGATAGAAACCACTAGACACCAGGGAGTTTTTTTTTCTTCGTGAATTTCATGCAAGGGGAGCGACCCTTTAGGCAAGGGTTATTCCCCTGGGGGGGCAAATTCATTTTAGCCCATTTCTGCTCCCCTGGGTGGCAGATCAACCTATTTTAATTAGGCCGATCTGCCCCCTAGGGGGGCAGAAACCACTAGGCACCGGGGATTTTTTGTTGTTGTTGTATTACAGATGGTGAGTGACCCCTTAGGCAAGGGTCGCTCCCCTGGAGGGGCAAATTGTATTTAGGCCATTTCTGCCGCCTTTGGGGGCAGATCGGACGATTTTAAGTCAATCTGCCCCCAAAGGGGGAAGAAACCACTAGGCACCAGGGATCTTTTTTTTTGCGCCAATGTCACGCAGGGGGAGCGACCCCGGAGGGGTTGGGGGGGCATATTTATTTGAGGCCATTTCTGCCCCCCTGGGGCTGGCTGAGCTAGAGGCCAAAATCCACAGGTAGGCACTTTGCAAAAAACACCTCTGTTTTCTGTCAAAAAATGTGATGTGTCCACGTTGTGTTTTGGGGCATTTCCTAGGCCTACCCACACAAGTGAGGTATTTTTTTGCGCCAATGTCACCCAAGGGGAGCGACCCCATAGGCAAGGGTCGCTCACGGGGGGGGTTGGGGGGGTGGGCGGTCAAATTAATTTTAGCCCATTTCTCCCCCCCCGGGGGGAGATCGGCCTATTATTAGGCCAATCTGCCCCCAGGGGGGGCAGAAACTTCTAGGCAGCAGGGCTTATTTTATTTTTTGTGTTTGCTTGTTTTTTTAGAGATGGGGAGCGATCCATTAGGCAAGGGTCGCTCCCCTGGGGGGCAAATTGTATTTAGACCATTTCTGCCCCCCTTAGGAGGCAAATCGGACGATTTTAGGTCAATCTGCCCCCCAAGGGGGCCAGAAACAACTAGGCACCGGGGATCTTTTTTTTTGCGCCAATGTCACGCAGGTGGAGAGACCCCGGAGGGGTTGGGGGGGCATATTTATTTGAGGCCATTTCTGCCCCCCTGGGGCTGGCTGAGCTAGAGGCCACAATCCACAGGTAGGCCCTTTCAAAAAACACCTCTGTTTTCTGTCAAAAAATGTGATGTGTCCACGTTGTGTTTTGGGGCATTTCCTGTCACGGCGCTAGGCCTACCCACACAAGTGAGGTATAATTTTTATCGGGAGACTTGGGGGGACCCTCGGTGGAAGGAAATTTGTGGCTCCTCTCAGATTCCAAAACTTTCTGTCACTGAAATGAGAGGAAAACGTGTTTTTTTAGCCAAATTGTGAGGTTTGCAAAGGATTCTGGGTAACAGAACCTGGTCAGAGCCCCACAAGTCACCCCATCTTGGATTCCCCTAGGTCTCTAGTTTTCAAACATGCACAGGTTTGGTAGGTTTCCCTAGGTGCCGGCTGAGCGAGAGGCCAAAATCTACAGGTAGACACTTTGCAAAAAACACCTCTGTTTTCTGCCAAAAAGTGGGATGTGTCCATGTTGTGTTTTGGGGCATTTCCTGTTGCGAGCGCTAGGCCTACCCACACAAGTGAGGTATCATTTTTATCGGGAAACTTTGGCGAACATAGAATAGCAAAACAAGTGTTATTGCCCCTTGTCTTTCTCTGCATTTTTTCCTTCCAAATATATGAGAGTGTGTAAAAAATACATCAGTTTGAGAAATGCCGTGTAATTCACATGCTAGTATGGGCACCCCGGAATTCAGAGATGTGCAAATAACCACTGCACCTCAACACTTTATCTTGTGCCCATTTTGGAAATACAAGGGTTTTCTTTCTAGCTATTTTTCACTCTTTATATTTCAGCAAATGAATTGCTGTATTCCTGGTATGGAATGAAAATCCACTGCAGGGTTCAGCTCATTTATTGGCTCTGGGTACCTAGGGATCTTGATGAACCTACAAGCCCTATATATCCCGCAACCAGAAGGGTTCAGCAGAGTAACGGTGTATTGCTTTAAAAAATCTGACATTGCAGGAAAAAGTTACAGAGTAAAACGTAGAGAAAAATTGCTATTTTTTTCACCTCAATTTCAATATATTTTTTTTTCAGTTGTTATTTTCTGTAGGAAACCCTTGTAGGATCTACACAAATTACCCATTGCTGAATTCAGCATTTTGTCTACTTTTCAGAAACGTTTAGGTTTCTGGGATCCAGCATTGGTTTCATGCCCATTTCTGTCACTGACTGGAAGGAGACTGAAAGCACAAAAAATGGGGTATGTCCCAGTAAAATGCCAAAATTGTGTTGAAAAATTGGGTATTCAAGTCTGCCTGTTCATGAAAGCTGGGACGCTGCTGATTTTAGCACCGCAAACCCTTTGTTGATGCCATTTTCAGGGAAAAAACCACAAGCCTTCTTCTGCAGCCCCTTTTTTCAATTTTTTTGAAAAAAACAACATTCACTGTATTTTGGCTAATTTCTTGGCCTCCTTAGGGGGAACCCACAAAGTCTGGGTACCTCTAGAATCCCTAGGATGTTGGAAAAAAAGGACACAAATTTGGCAAGGGTAGTTTATGTGGACAAAAAGTTGTGAGGGCCTAAGCAAGAACTATTCCAAATAGGCAAAAAAAAGGCCTGGCACAGGAGGGGGAAAAAGCCTGGCAGCGAAGGGGTTAAATCAACATTTTAGTAGAAACAACTCACCTCTGAGATATGTCATAGATATGCCATCTAGCGTGGTGCTTTGTGCTTAACTCATTTAGAGATGTCCTTTTCAGTTTTAATAATTTACTCTTCCATTTGCAGACCCCTTAGCCATGCAATACAGAAAGTATGCCACTCATAAAGGAACTGACATACATGTTTCCAAAGGATATATTCTCTGTCTCACCTAGTCCCAGAGCAACATAGAGACATATACATTCACTCACATTCTCAGAAACTACTTACGTATGCAGCAGTATTAAAGATAATTGCAAACACACCAACCTATCCCTCAATTCTCCAACACGGGCACTAAGGTAATACTTCAGTCACTTACATAGACATTTGGAGAGTCATAGCATTAGTACAACAGACAGTTATATACTGCCAGGCTTATTTAAACAGCTGGACTGATAGACTTGTGTAGATGTGTAGGCAAGTTCTGACACACTCTATACACCAAGGAAGACTAATAGTCCTTTAAGCATGAATATATACGTGGGAACACAGAGATAAATATGGTAGTGTACCTAGTGATATTTTCATGTTTACAATGACAGAGAGAAACACACAGATATATACACTTGGCAATTACTTGAACAATGTTACCTTTATTAGGATAGGACAACTGTTAACATTAGTTGTTAACTAATTAAAATATGTAATATGATAGTGCATAATGAAAACATGAATCCACTTTTTTGCTTCTTTTCAGACATTATTTCTACTCAACTATGCACAGTTACAATGCCACAACAATACTATCTCCTCACAACTGAGAAACAAAAGAAGAAACATGCAGAAAAAGTAGTGAAAAGGAAAAGAGCTGCTGGCAAGAGAACAAAGACATCTCCTAAAATAGTATATGGTCCACTTGAAAGGCATCAAATTGAAGTACATAAAAAAACAAAGTTTGAGCTAAACTAAGAAAGGAGTAAAAGTATCTGATACAGCAAGTAAACAATCCTACAATGAAGCATAAATTTAAACCAGAATAAAGTTCCAGATTGAGGAAATCAGAGTTAGAATGTTCCAGAGCAGAGTAATTCAGAACCTAATGAGAACCATGGAGAAGAATAAAAGAAAGTGAGAAATTTTCACACAAAAGGAGCGTGTCAAGGAAGCTATTTATTTTGATTCTATACAGAATGAAAACACTAGGTAAAATAGTGTTGAGGATGAGGGGCGAAAGCCAAAAAGAAAAGACTAGTCAATAGAAATAATTTTTGCAAAGTTTTCAGAGGTGACTGGAGACATACTTCTAGGACTGAGCCTTTCTTTAATGATTAAAGCTACTTGTAAAAGAACACATTAGTGCATGTAGTTGATGAATTTGGACAATAATATTAGATGAAAGATGGTTCTTCTGTTGCAAAAGAGGTAATGGAACATAAAAAGAGGTACCGGGAAGGCATAGACAGGCCCTTGTACTTAACTGGAACTCTTGCAGTATGCGTATTGTTCAGCAGCAATCAATTGACATATTGAGAAATTTCCTACGTACCTTTCCATGCAAAAGTCTTAAAAAGAAAATTTCAATTTTGCAAGGATTAGATTCATGCTAAGTAAGGAAATATACAAATCGACAGGGACATTCACTATCTTATGTATCAAAGAAAGTGGTCCAAAGTACCTTTCGTCATTTTTGAATATTAGCAGTACATCACTCTCAAATGTGAACATTAGTTAGGAGGAATTTCCATGTGAAGGCTCCTGCACTATGTTTAGAAGAAATGACTAGAGCTCTTTTGCAAGGTACTGTGGCAGAGGTAGAAACAGTTTGTCATGATGTGCAGTTTAATTTCTTTGGAACTGACGAGGAGCATAGAGAGTAAATAAACACTTGGTATTTGCAGGTGTATCAGAACAGGAGACAAGTATTACTATTGATGACTTTCATGAAAAGATTAGAAAGTTTAAAACAGTCTCTTCAGAGAAGCCAGACTGTGTTTGTATATGTTGTCGACACACTCACTGTAAAAGTCAAACTCGTTCTGTTATTTAGTCTTCGAATCCTGAAGAAAACAATAGAGGTGAGTGGCTAGATTTTGCAGCATATTCATTTGTAGAGGAATACTTTGATTGCTCCATACGTCAAATTGCACGTAGGTATAGTTATAACAAGTTAGAGGACAATAACATGCCAGCTAGAGCAGTGCATAACAATTTAGAACTTGTTTCAATTCCGCAAGAACTTCAAGATTTGAATGTTTATGAATCTAAACTCATACACTGTATACATCCATTTTAGGCTATAGCCCATATGGAACCAATGAGAGGAAAATTACCTCCAGTTGAGCTCTAGAAAGGTTTTAAAGGGAAAGTTGTGTACTAGCCATTAGAATTTAAGCAGAATATTGACATTGTAGGGGTGTAGAGGGATTTGGAAGAAGGTCAAATTGAAAAGATAGATTGAGTCAGATCAGAAGAAATTTACGCACACTACAGTATTCATCCTCTACATTCTGAAGAATTATGGAGATGCTATTGATCTCTTTCAAATGAAAGAGCTGAAAGGAGCTCTCTTAAGTGTGTGGGGGAAAAGCTTAGAAGATTGGTGTTTTCCACATTTATTTTCTACTGCAGTGGTAAGTGTGATGGCTGGCTCGTACAAATACCAGTAGCCGAGTACAGATCAACTAGACTTTACTCAGGGGGCCCTACCTTTTACCAGTATTTTCTTAATATATTTCATCTACTATTTGATAGCACCTTGTCTGGCTTATCTAATGCAGTAAATCACATTCTCAAAAAGGAGTGTATATGCAGAATCTATCAGCAAGGGAATTTGTTGAGAAGGTTCATGGAAAAGATAAAAATCTGGAATGCAACTTGATTAATTTGATGGCAAGTCAATGTGGTACCAACGAGTATTAGTATCATCGTCATGGTGAGCTGAAATGCATGTTAACAAACCTAGGAGCATCTACCTTGTTTCTGACACTCAGTTGTGCTGAGTATGTGTGGAATGACCTGCTTGATTTCTTACCAGAAGAAAACTCAAACATAAAAAACATCAATCTCAAGACACCAGGAGACCTCTGCTCTTTGGACCCTGCAAACGTTTGCAGATATTTTTACCACAGGTTTCAAGCAATAATAGATTTCATCTGCAACAAAACTAATCCTCCTCTTGCAAAGTGACTGATTTGTTTTGAGCAAAGAGTACCGAGCGAGAGGTGCTTCACATGTTCACATGTTGTTATGGATAAAAGATGCCCTGAAGTTTTGAACAGACACTGATGAGTCTTCCTTGTCTTTCATAGAACTGTATGTAACATGTGCCATCCCAAAAGAAACTGTTGACAAGGGATTGAGACAAGTTCTATGCTTTCAAAATCATAGGCATGATAAATACTGTCATCGAAAATACAGATGAAAAGCAACATTTTCACTAGATGTTGTTTGAATTCCCAAGACCTGTGATCTTAGAAGGAAGACCAAACAGCTTTTTGCCTGCAATCAGGCACCCCCTAACACGGAAATCACCAAAAAATACATACAACCTCTGTAGAACAGATACTTCAAAATATATAAATGACTGCAAACCTGTTATTCTGAAGATGCGGAATGCAAATATAGATGTACAATTTGTTGCAGATAACTCCATTGCTATTTCTCGTTATGTGACTTCTTATGTAACAAAGTCAATGAAGACAGAGATGGAAGTGATGTGGAAGGAGATTTCTGCAGAAAAGAGTCTTACCAAGAAATTGTACAGTTTCAGTTTGAAAATGATTTCCAACAGGGAAATTAGATCCTATGAATGTGCAGATAAGTTGAGCTCTGCAGGTTTGTTCAATAAGTCCAGATGAATTGTGTGGATAATTCTAGGCCTTGCAAGCAGTCGTGATAGAGCATGAAAGTGTTTCCCCAAAATGCAGTACCTTGCAGAATTTGATCCTGATAGTGCAGACATTCTAAAGACTAACGTGCTGGATACATACTACCCAAGAAGGAGTCTCCATGTTCAAAACATGTGTCTGTATGAAGTACTTCAGCATTCTACGTATAAAAGTAATGTAACTGAAAAAATAGAAGAAGGAAGATTTGCAGTCCTGGGATATGACGGTTGTTTGTTGAGATACAGCAAAGGAAATGTAATTAATCACAGAAAGCTTAGCGGCCAAATTACAGAAAGAAAAGAGTTTTTCTACTTGCCCTTTTTTGCAACTGTTCAAACCATGGCATGCCAAATCTGACTTACCTCTACAATGTGACTGTTATGAACACTCATTCAACGCTGTAAAAGATAGTAGACAGTATTCAGTGTTCTGTGTTTCCAACATACTTGCAAATGTTCAAAATCGGGATAGTCGGAGCTCACAGAGTTCTACTCTGCTGAATTCTGTGGAGGTGGATAAAAACTCCATGGAATTCTGTGGAGTTCCAAGTGCTGTGGAATGCTGCCTGGCCTACCACCATGGCCGGAATGTGCCCAATCTCAGTAGTCCTAGGCAGGGTCGGGAGGCCAGAGTGGTGTGCCTTAGGCAGCCACCGGCCTGGAGCCTGCTACTTACCACACCCGCTTACTTCCCTCCCCAAACTGCTCTCCTTCATAAACTTGCTAAGGTGGGCCAAGTACATCCCATGTCTTGTACCTTCCTTGAAATTGCTTCCTCTGCACTTACACACAGCCCAGCACTATCAGCAGTAAACCAGCTCACCACCAGCAGCCTGGTATTTTCACAAAGTGCCTAGCTTGGCTTGCCACTGGGCTCTAAGACACTCTCTCAGGCTCCACACATCTTTATCTGGTGGGGGCTTATGGATTACCACTCAGACGCTCATGCTCACCCAGTCACCAGCACTCCCTCCTGGCTTCAGCACGGCACCCTATAACACCACTTCCTTTCCCAGGGAATCTGGGGAGACAGGTTGTTTCAAGTGGAGCTGTGACAGCATGATTCCTTTTTTTCCAAGCACAGACCCACCTCATATGCAAATACTATCCATGCCCAGTGCTGGCCCCCGTGTGCACACAGAAGAGAAACAAGGCTCTTACCTGGGTCTAACCAGAGTCCAGGAGAGTCTCTGTTGCCAGCAGCCTGGCTCTCTGCCTCCCTCTGCCCCCTGCTCCTGGGTTGCTGAAGACAGTGAAATGAGGGACATCTGGTTCCAGAGCTGGCACTGGTGCAGCCCCTTAGCAGCAGCTTGCAGCAGTTCCATGCTGACCTGCAGAATAAAGTGCAGCTCAGTTATCAGCCAGGTAGTGCAAGCCCAGACTGTCTGCACTTGTGCTTGTGTTGTGCAGACTAGTGTGCAGACAAGCTGGTAAGCTCAGCTCAGCTTCCTGGGATATCAGAGTTTTTGGCCGAACTCTGTGCTCCAAGCAGAGCGGTGAGTGTCAAAAATTCTGTTTATTCTGTCGGGGGGCGGAGCTCACCCCGCACCCTTAGTTGAAAAATGAGATTGAATAGGAAGAAACAATTACTGCTGAAATGTCTGCGGAGACTTCACAAAGCAGACAGTGTTCTGCACCAGCAAGTCAAGATCCTCTTGGAGAACCAGTAATTCAAAATGAAGCAGCTATAGCTATGCATGAGCTGGAAATAATAATGCAACAGGCAAGAACAAAAACTGTGGATTTAGAAAAGTTAAAGATTAAACAGAGTATGGATTTCTCCACAACAAGAAACAATTTTAATGTTCTTCATATACACCAATATTATTATACATCAGTGATCAAGCTGGCACTGGAAAAAAACGTTCTAATGAAAGTTCTCACTGATTATCTACAGAGGGCTACAGATTGAAATGTGTCATCTGTAGTAACAACACCAACAGGGTTATCTGCACAGAACATTAAAGGAATGACTCTATATCGACTACTAATGCTAACTGTTGGACATGACAATAAACTGGAATATCAGAAATTATCTGGTGATGCTTGCCACGAGGTATCAGGAATATTGAAAAAACAGAAAAAGACAGTATACACTATAATCATTGATGAAGTCAGCATGGTATCAAACACAATGCTTGCCTTCATACACTTAAGCATGCAGTAGATTTTAAGAACAAACTATGATGTTGGAGGAGATCATTTAGGGGCATATTTAGGAGCCCCAAGCAGCACCGGACCATCACTTTTTGTGACGCTGCGGTGGCGCTAAGAACTACTCCATATTTACATGGAGGTGTAACGCCACTTTTTTATGTTGTCACATCTCCTTGCACTTCTCCTTGTACATTTGGGACCCTCCGACTTAGTTTTCTGTGTCAGAGGGGCATGCAATGGGTGTTGCTGTGGGCATTTCACTGCAGAACTCATTGCTTTTGATGCTGCCTCAGATTGCCATAAACCTCAGGCAGCGCCAAAAACTCTAGGGGTGCAGCACACATAGAAGAAGCAAAATACCATGGATGATTGTTTACGTGCAGAAAGGTGTCCATAAACAAGGTATCCCCTCACTGCAGACACCCTTGCACTATGTGCAA
Organism: Pleurodeles waltl; assembly: GCF_031143425.1. Lineage (NCBI taxonomy): Eukaryota > Metazoa > Chordata > Amphibia > Caudata > Salamandridae > Pleurodeles > Pleurodeles waltl. The sequence continues at coordinate 372,858,578 of NC_090437.1, read as the reverse complement.
GGATGTCTGCTTTGGCGCTAAGCAGCTTAATGCAGTGCCAGCACAGGGGGCAATGCAAGGGTAGCTGTGGTCGCACCATCACAGAAACCCAGGTGGAAACCAACTGCTTAAATAGAGACACTCACTTTCAGGAACCCATACTCGTTCGGAGCTGCCATGGAACCTGAACTACACATCTTCCCGCTACTCCTGCTCACCCACAGACTTCAGAATCTGCAGCGATGATGACGACAGCAACCATAAGTACACACTCTTACCTGGTACTGTTGTAGATTGGCAATTTGTATACACTCACACAACAGATATTCGGGAAGGGGGTGAAGGGCCACACTCACATGTAACTGCACTTACACAAACACTCACATACAGTCACACACACACTCACATATACACAACAAACATGCCATGAACACCAAACACACACATACACATGTCACTAACACACACAGGTACGCATGGAAACACTGCACAGGCCCGAACTCACACAGTACCACACAACACGTCACAAACACAACACAACCGCACCATCTCCAATCACTTGTCAGGGAACCACAGAGGACACGACCAGAGGACACATCACACATACATCACAATGTAACACCAATAGGCAAAAAATACATACAAACACACAATCATACCATTGACCGATCGACTTACCAAGTACACCATATCTAACATTTCATGCATATAACAAGGACACAGTTAAAACACACAAAGCCACACAGCACACCAACAAACACATTTCAACACACTCAACACAGAATACCAACACAACAAATCCTCTTGAACACACAAATGTCTGTTACACAACACATACTATACCACTTTAAGACAAAAGCACTGCACACAAATTCACATACTGCCTAAAAAACACACACAGCCCAAGCAGAACACACACACACACAGACAGATACACAACTAATGTCAGCCAGGAGCAATTCCATACTAGGAAAAGAAATGCATGACAAAGGTGTGTCCAGGAACCATCTACATGTTGATTCAAGTAATTATTAAGTTCAACATTTTAGAAAAAACACATGCCATAGGCCAGTCAATTGTTTCAACAGTCTGTATGAACAAGGTGCACAGATGTGTGCACCAAAACCTGACTCCTGACTGCCATGTAACCTCCACTGGTAGGAGCATCAATGGGGCAGTTAGGCACCTCAGGGGTTATCTGGTGGAGGAAGGTTGGAATGGGGGGTTGGCTTAGGTCTTGGAGGGGAGCCTTTGGGATCTGGCTTGGTGGGGGGGGTTAGGCTTGGCCTTAGGTATAGTGGAGGGTTGGCTCTTAGGTGGAGGGGTGTTGACTTTTTGTCAGGCGAAAGGCATGGGAACATGCAGGGGTGCAGGGGGAGGTCTTGGAGGTGTAAAGGCCAGACTTGGGGAGTGATACAGAACGTTTAAGAGTATCACAGGGTGGGAGAGGAGTAGGAAAAAGGCAATCTCCAAACGAAAAGCTTTTTTGATACACGGAGACAGCCACAGCAAAAGGGTTTGGGTGTGGAGGGAGATAGTGTGGTTGTCTGAGGTGTTGGTGTGGATGACTTGGGTGCATGTTTGTGCAAGGTAGTTTTGTGGGTGGTGGGTGTCTGTTGGGTGGATGAGTGAGTGTGTTTATGTGTCTTGGGAGAAGGGGTAGAGGTGCTGGGGGTTGACATGGTGGGCGGGTGACTGTCGGTTGGGGTGGTGACTGCAGATATGGTAGATGAACTGCAAGTAGGCGTGTCTGTGGTTTTAGTGTCTGCGGGTATAGTGACTGGCATGTGTGTCTGAGGATCTGCTGTGGTGCTGTCTGTGGGCAGGATAGGTATAGTGGCTGGATCTGTGAAGGTTGTATTGGGGTCTGCAGGTGTGTCAGGTGTGCTGTCAGTCATTGTAGAAGTTGTGGAGGTGTCAGGGCAGGTTGTGACTGTTGCTGTGTGTGTAGGTGTATGCTGGTAGTGTGCCTTGTGGTGCTTATGTTTGTCTGGGCTACCCTTGGATGTTGAGGTGAATGCATGCTTGTCTGTGGCTAGAGGGGGTTGGGATTGGTAAGAGGAAGGTGTAGTGGGGACAGGAGACAAAGGATGACTGGCTGCTGTCAGTGTGGAGGCCAGAGCCTGAAAAGATCTCTGTAGGCCAGCCAGTATACCGTGAATGCCCTCCAGGAACACATTACTAAGTTGGACTTGAGTTGCCCATCCCTGGGTGACATTCAAGATGGTCGACTGACCCACAGAGATCGACCTCAGGAGGTCAATAGCCTCCTCACTGAGGACAGCAGGGCTAACAGGGCCTGGGACAGAGGTGCCTGTGGAAGAGGAGACACCCACCCTCTTGGGTGAGTGTGTCTAGCCAACTGGGTGGGGTGCTACAGGGAAAGCAGTGGTAGTAAGGCCAGTGATGGACTGAGATGGTGCTGGGGTGGTTCTAGATGGATCCACCACCATCAGGGCGTGTCCACTGGAGGAAGATTCTGAAGATGACAAACTCGATCCTGTCTCCCCCATAGCACTCGCCTCGCCCTCCAGACCACTGGGTCCCTCGGTGTCGGTGGCATCAACACTCCAGGTTCCATGGCAAGCAGCTTCCCCACCCAGCTGTGCCCCATCTCCTTTGCCTGCCAATGAGGATGGAGAGAAACAAAGTGAGAGAAAGGGTCATTACATTCTTAACATACATATACATTACATCATACACAACAGTAACATCACATCTATGTCTTAGAAAGACCCAGGTAGGAACCATATGGAGCCTACATCATTTCAAAACTACATACTTCCAACAATCCTGTATGACAACAGTCTCACCCACAACATGAGCCAGCCATCTGACCACTACATCACCATCCCATCAATTCAGCTGCTACACAAACTATTCATGTACAAACTGAATTGGCACATAATAAAACTCTCCCTATACAGATCATCACTGTGTTTCACCAAATCAGCCTAAGCTAATGCTGTTAACTGACATCACAATATAATTTCTACTCCTAATTCACACTTGCCCAGTCCATCACCAGTACTTGTGTTCCATGAAAGAAGACTCATTTCAACTACAACACAGCATGTTGCTTTGCCTTATATGTGACTCTGTCCATAACATTCACAATGTCAAATACCTCAGATCAAATCACCACATATGGCATACCCAAATAGTGAGTCTCGTAAAAGTACCTAGCATGTTATTTAAACATCTATCAAAAGACTTTTAAAAATGTTTCAATAGAGTTTCTGGACCCACTCATCTTATGCATTGACACATAAACAACTAATTAATGTCCAGCAATAGGGGCCTACTATGTTAAACCCACAGACAACCACAGGAGGCATACCAACAGCTCCAATACAATGGGCACTAAACATGTGGATTACGACCACATACCATTCCACTATTCATTCTGAGAAGAAAAGTCTACATGGCTATATTAAAAAAACATACATTACTAACATCTGTTCATACATGCTCAACCTAACATCTTAGGACTGAAGTAACACAGACATAACCCACCTCTAATGTTACCATGATGGAAACCTACACCTAGAATCAAGCAAATGGACAGGCAACATATCGCATTCCACCAAAATTTTTATATCAAATGGAACATCTGCTACAATATTAAGTCTGGCTGAAATGAGCTGATCCATTAGAAAATCAGTCAAAACAGCCTTAGATTACCAAAGGTAAGTATGGCAAAGAAAAGGCCTCAACATAAAAAAAGGCAAGAAGTAAAAATTGATACATGATGTAGGCACAAAACGGTGTATGGTCTACCCATAAAGGTATTGTATCAGCAGGTTAGGCACTTGCCTTCTCAATACATATACATGGTGCAAAAAGATTTAGAAGACATGACAATGACATTTCTTGTACTGTTACTGTATAATTGCCACCATCCTTTTCACTATATAGTATGTCCACCCTGATTAAGCATCACATTTGCCAATGTGTAGTTCAAACATAACAATAGGGACATCTCCTCACACCTCAGAGGGAGAGTAGTAAGTATGCCGTGTCAAATTCCTGATTGGGATGACAGCCTCACATGAAGTTACCATCTATTTCAGAACATAGGATTATTTGGCCCTGTTACTCATCTGTCAGACCCTATGTAACACATAGAGCTAGATCCAATGAAATAAGACTGGTCAGAGACAAAAGAGCTGGACAACTTACCAATTGGGTATTTGGACTGTGGATCACTAGGTGGGTAGGATCACACAGCAGGTGACTCATATGTATAGCAGTGTAGAGGTACACATGTGATACTGCCACATGTGCATCATCACATGCTGTCGTAATATTTGGTAAACATAGGTGAGTAACATGTCCCTATACACAATACAATGCCACATTTGTGTGTCAGTGGTGGCAACTGTAGTCTTCCTAGGAGACCCTTTACCTGTAGCACTTTCTACCTTGTCACAGCTGAGATACTTATACATCATACACCTAACTTGCAGAGGCATATACATGTGTTTAGTCAGTAGGTACCCCCTTGTGGCTGCTGTGCTGCCCTCAAACACCCATCCCCCTCTGGGTAGGCCACAGCTAAAATGCGTGCCATTCGGGTGGTCAAAGTCCAATGGCCACCCCTCCTTTGTTGGGAGGACATCCCCAGCTGGGCCTAGCATCTCAGATCCTCCCACCGCTTCCTATATTGGGTGCTCCACCGGTTGAGGATCCCCAGGGTCCACACTTGCTCGGAGATTTCATAACCAGATCCCCTTTTTTTGAATGGTATTGACCTGCATGGATGACACAGACAAAAGCAAAAAGTCATGTTCACATGCACCATACCAACACAAGTGGACAGAACATTTCAGTGACAGCAAGTAGGCAAACATTGCCATCTTCTCAGTTCACACTCATGCACAATTTAGCATCAGCATGCTTCAACACCTTCACAACTTCACATTTCAGGTATACCATCATACACCCCACCTTTCACACATTGGTATAACATTGGACATGCAGCTGTTCATACAGGGGTAGGACCTACTCCACAAGCTTTTCCAGCTCTTCTGTGGTGAAAGTGGGGGCCCCATCACCTTCAGGATGTGGCATGATAGCTCCCAGAGGCAGTATACAGCAGCTCAGGTAATGGAGGCCTTGCTGGCAGCAGTATCAGGAGTCAAGTGAGCAATACTGCATAAGATGGCGGTCACGTCTGCCATGTACAGGAACCTCACCGCAGGTGGACATCACCATTGACCCAAGTCTGCCAAAGGCAGCAATTTGTTACAATGGCAATTTCCACCGGGGTATTGACCGCCTACAGTCGTGATGACATCCGCCAGCGGAGTTAGGTCACTTCCACATGTCCAGTACAGTAAGTCAGAAGGCTGCCATTTTGAGCAAATTTCATATATGGAAATGTTTTTTAATCTGCGTCATTAACAAATCCATATATTGTGCTAGTTATCAGAAAGAGCGGCCTTCAGGTTTATTAGTCTATTTCTGCATGTGAATAGTTAAAGCAGTGTAACAGAGGGATTTGTGGTGTAGAAATGTACACCTATTTTCAACATTATATGTGCTTTGGTAATGTAGATAATATGCTACAAAAAGTGTTTCACATGTAAAGTCATTTAGACTAACAAACAATGACAGTCACAGATAAATATGCATGTATTGTACATTAGATAATTGATGGAATGTGCACCAAGGGGAGTGTCATATAATGCATAGCAATATGCAGTTATGTAGATGTCAGATGTTGTAATCAACCTCGATTGTAGATATGTGTGAGTTGTATAAGTACTACATGTTCATTATGTGTGCAATGGCCATGTCACATACACATTTTGGGGGTCATTCTGACCCTGGCAGCCGGTGGCCGCCAGGGCCACCGACCACGGGAGCACCGCCAAGAGGCTGGCGGTGCTCCCACGAGCATTCTGACCGCGGCGGTTCAGCCGCGGTCAGAAGCGGAAAGTCGGCGGTCTCCCGCCGACTTCCCGCTGCTCGGGGGAATCCTCCATGGCGGCGGAGCGCGCTCCGCCGCCATGGGGATTCTGACACCCCCTACCGCCATCCTGTTCCTGGCGGGTCTCCCGCCAGGAACAGGATGGCGGTAGGGCGTGCCGCGGGGCCCCTGGGGGCCCCTGCAGTGCCCATGCCAATGGCATGGGCACTGCAGGGGCCCCCATAAGAGGGCCCCACTGTGTATTTCAGTGTCTGCAATGCAGACACTGAAATACGCGACGGGTGCAAACTGCACCCGTCGCACCCCTGCAACTACGCCGGCTCAATTGTGAGCCGGCGTCCTCGTTGCAGGGGCATTTCCTCTGGGCCGGCGGGCGCTCTTTTGGAGAGCGCCCGCCGGCCCAGAGGAAATGTCTGAATGGCCGCCGACCGCGGTGCGGTCATTTGGCGGCGGTACCTTGGCGGACGGCCTCCGCCGTCCGCCAAGGTCATAATCACCCCCTTTATCTGTTGGAGGTGGTAAGATGGTGTCATTTGTGTGTTCATATGTGTCTGACACGTGTGAAAATTGTAGAACCATAGCCTTTAACATCACAATGGTTTCTGTTGTATGTAAACTACCCTGAACATAGCTGTCAGTGTGTTCCTACTTTGCAGACCAATGTGCATGACTCTGTGGACTGAGATAGGTGAGTGGAAGCCTACAGGTATGTTACCAATGTAAGTGTAGGATCCATGGCCTGGGGACATTATTACTTATATCTGTCTGTACCATGGGGTATGGATATTGGGAAGCTAAGGTATGGGTATGTGATAAGGCTTTACCCAGTGATACAAAGCACCAATCTGTATGCCTCTTGGCTTGTAGGAAGACTGACATGTCCCTAACTTCTATATCCTGTGGTATAGCAGTGTCTGAAACCTTAGCAAACATCCTGATGTTACTGTCAGTTTTATTCTATGTGCTCTTTGCATATCTACCAGTGAATGTGTGTAGATGTAGTAAACAACTGTTTTTTAATCTGTCCATGTTACAGTCTTAATGTAATGATTCTCCTGCTGATAAAGTCCACGTGTGATATCCATAACAAGGTGGTACAATACAGAGGGTCATATTGATACTAGAGTTGGCATACATGACAGTTGTACATGGTTGATGAAATTACACTTACACAGGACATGTCTTAAAGTGTTATTTATTGTGCAGTGTAAAACAATATGTGTGAATGGTAAACAAAAAATTCAAAGCAAACAGTGAAGCATTCAGTCATGTTGACTGAAATCATGAGGGGCCCTTTTACACAATTGGGAACAACAAATACTGTGTCTTTGAACCATGGGAAAATGGATTTAGGTTTCAGAACAGTCAACAGGGTGTATCTGTGTCACACAAGAGGAACAGGTCAGGAGTGGGGATGGTGTTGACATCTGCTCCTCCTGGATGTCTGGGTGGATGTTCAGATTTGTGGGAGGTGAGGGGCCGTTCCACTGTTACAGAGGGAGGGGTGTCTGAGGCATGTCCTTCCCCTGGCAGGGCCACAATTCCGCTAGCAGCCGCAGATGTTGAAGGGCCTGAAGAGTCATTACTAGTGGAAGAGGCCTGATGTTGTGTTGCAGACCTGCTCAGGGTAGTGTTGATGTCCCTCAGCACCCGAGCAATGGAAGCCAGGATGGCATTTTGTGCCTGTCACTGCTGCATGACTTCCTGGTGAATGTCCCTTTGCAGCTTTTGGATTTCCCCTATAATAGTGATTACCTGGCCTATCATGCCTTGAGAATTCTGCTAGGCTCTCAAGACTTGGGAAATGGTTTCCTGGTCAGTATTGTCCTTTTTAGTCCCCATCCTCTGGCCCACAGCATCCCTCCAACGTCCCCTACACCCACATGACTGTGCCTGTGGCACAGTGGGCCCACTTTCAGTGGTGGCATCACCATCATTGTCAGGGGTGACAAGAGGAGACTCAGGTACCTGCACTGTGGGGCACACAATGGATGAGATAGGCCATGCAACACAGAGTTGGGGGCAAATGTTTGCCTGTGATGTAGCTGCAAAAGGGCTGGGAGTAGTCGATGTGGGCAGGGTGAGACTGGCAGTTGTTGACTGACCAGGTGTCACTGATGGTCCAGCTTCCTCTTCAGTGTCCACACATCCAAGAGTGTTGTTCATACTGAGACCTTCATCCAGAGGGGTTGTGGCAGACTCTGGTTTCCCGCTCATAGTGATATTGGTAAGGTTACCTGTGGGAGAAGTGGAACTCAGAGTTGCTGTTACCTTTAGGGTATAATTATTTTGTGTGAGTTGTAGACCGTCCCTTAACATGATCCCCAGAAATGACAGTGACAGCTGCTGCACAATCTTGCTTTGTACAACAGGAGATTCTGTAATTTCAATACCATACACCATGCTTGAAGCTGTTAAACTATGTTGGTAGTGATTGGGCTGCTGATACCATTGCATGTTGTCTGATTTTGACATAGGTGTCCATCTTTGTTGCCTGCTGAAGTGTCTGACATGATACATTGCACAACAAAGAGGTGTACAATGCACAATAGTGTCAGAGTAGTGACACAGTATGGGAGTAAGCATTAGACATTGAAATGGAACAGGATGTACTGCACGTGCATCCACTTTGGCAGCTAGATTTCTATACCAGGTGGGTATATTTCAATCTTAAGAATCTTTATTCTAAGTGCATTGTGATTGGGCACTCAGCTATAGCTGTGTTTTGCTAGTGCTGATAGTAATAGTTGGCCATTGCATTGCTGTCATTGGCATTAACTGTTTCACACTTGCACATATAGGATGGGTTAGATTGGTGGTTAGTTTAATATTCATGATATCTCACATTTGGTGCACTGTTTAGATCTTCACAATGGTGGGATATTGAATTCTGGGAATAATAGTGCTATGAGTTGCCAGTACTTCACGTGCCATTCTCAAGGGATGTGGAGCCAGGTGAGTTTATTTGTCATGTGGCATGCCAAAGAGGGGTATTGAAACATTTGGGTAGAGGTGTAGTGGGTGGTATGTTAATTTGGTGGGTTAAGGTGGTGAGTGAGCACATAGGACATGACAATTTGGTAACATGGATGTTGTTGCTACTTACCTGACTCCACACACCCGGGTATTCCTGTCAAGCCCTCATGATGCAGTATGTCCAAGATCTTCTCCTCCCAAGATCTGAAAGTAGGGAAAGGAGGTGGGTGCCCACCACCAGTCTTGCGTACCTCTAGCTGGTGCATGGATGCCATGGAAAGCACCATACCCCTGAGGTCATTCCACCTTTTCCTGATGTCCTCCCTTATCGGTGGATAGGAGCATACAGAATTGACTCTGTCCACTATGTCGGCTGTGTGTGACGTTCTGTTTGCAAAAGATTGTGGGTTGTGTGTGTAAGGTTGTGTTTTATAATACAGTGTGTAGATGTGTCAGGTGTGTGGATGTGTGTCAAGTGTGGGATATTTAAACTATCCAATGTGGTGTTATGTTTCAGTGTGATGTGAGTTCAGACGGCCCCGTTTCGCACCGCCAATGGTTTTCTGCCATGGAAGAACCCAGACTCCCTGGCCCCCGCACCGACAAACCAGCTGTGCCCTTGAGGTCCCCAAGACCTTGCAACCCTCCCACCCCAAGGTGAATCGGCTGACATACCTCTAAGTCACTCTGTGCAGTGTGTTTCCAAGTGGCCTGTTTCTCCTTTGTGCACCAGCTCCAAGACCGTCAGCCGTTGCTCCGCCTTGAACTGGGAAACACCTGAATTTCTCCAGCTGCACCATTAGACCTCTTCACGACCTCAACATAAAAACTGAGTGTGACACCTATGAGAGCAGTGCCTGATTGTATATGCATTTTCCCATTGATTCCTATGGCGAGTAATTATGCAGAAAAACAACACATTTTCCAAACTTTGAAAAATCATAACTAAAGAAGTACTTACCATATATTGTTGATCTTGGTCTTAAAAATGTTAATAAAATCTGAAGTATTTTTGTAAATTGGTCTTGGGTTATTCTTCTGAGTGCGTGCCCACATTTATTGATACTGAGTACAGCAAATGCTTAGCACATCTCCTGGATCAGCCTAAATGCTCACCCACGCTACCACAAAAACAAAGCATTAGATGGTCTGCTTTTTTATCTTTGGGTACCTGTTGGAAAATGGGTTATTGGTAGGGCAGGTAGGTACCTACACCTAGCAACAAGCCACAAACCTCCACATAAGTACAGTTAGGTCTCAGTAAATTAATCCCAGCTCTACCCTTGGTAGCTTGGCATCGAGCGTCAAGGCTTAACTTAGGAGACAAAGTGTAAAGCATTCAAATATCACAAAACAGTAATTAAATAAAACACAGGAAACAGTTTAAAAATCCAAAACCAATTTATAAAAATAGCTTATATTTTTATCTTTAAAATGACACAGAAACTATTAAAATCGGTTGAGGGGAACCGGAGATATGAATTTTTAAAGTATTATTATTTTCTAGCGCTTAGAAACAAAAAGCGCCAATCGGGTCATCTGGTTGCACCAGGACCGGGGCAAAGTCAAACTTTCAGGCCGACCGCGATGGAGCCCTGCTCGGCTACAAGTCGCGGGAGGCCTCGGTTAAAAAGTTACCTTCTGACTTAGTCTCTTTTTTGATGTTTTTCTTCCCCGGGACGAACCTGCCAGTTGGATCCGACCTCCTGGAGCCCTTGTCCGGATACGCGAAGTCGGTTTCCTCGGTGGTGATTTTTACCTTCGGACTTAGTCGTTTTTTCGAGATGAAAATCCTTCGACCGGGGTAAACCTGGATCTTGATCCGACGTCCGTGGAGCCCTTCTCGGATACGATGGCTGGAAGGTCCCGGTCAACTTTTTACGTTCGGACTTAGTCTCTTTTTTGGATGTTTTTCTTTACCGGGACGAACCACGAAGTCAGGCCGGGTCGCGGTTGAGGCAAGCCGGCTAGAATTTCCGCGTCGGGTCGGTCACTTTATGGAGCTTTTTTTCAAAAATTCTCCAATCTTTTTCAAACTTCTGGGGCTTCACCCAGATGTTCTTTTAAGGTTCTTTTGGGGTCCACAGCTCACCCCAAGGGTCCAGAAGTTCTGTGATGGTCCTTGGGGGTGCGGACTTCAACTCCCAGAATGCACCTGGCGCAATCTCCTTTTTGGCCACTGGACAGTGGTCAGCTGGTCGCTTTCTTCAGGAGTTGGTGCAGGGGACTCTGGTTTAGCAATTTTTCACCTGTAGCAAACAGGGAGTCCCTCCTTGAACCAGTTGAAGCCAGGCAAAGTCCTTCTTGTGGTGAAGCCCAAGTGTGCAGCTGGTGCAGTCTTTCTGAGTGCAGGGTCCAGGTGCAGGCCAGGGGTCCAGCAGGGCAGTCCTTCTTCTCCTTGTAGTTCTTTCTTCTTGAAATTTGGTGGGGATCTGAGGCGTGGGTGCAGGTCTGCCAGTTTTATCCTTGCTCCTGGGTGAAAAGCAGGGGGGCCCTGGTCCTCCAATCAGGGACAGGGTCGTCCCCCTGTGATGACCACTTCCTGGGAAGTGTGGCAAAAATCCATCCCAGAAGGCAACAGTCTCTAAAAATCCAAAATGGATGAATCTGATTTTTAGAGGAGAGATCTGGCTGAGCCCACCCACTGGTGTGGCTAAAAATCATAAACACACCCCTCTCCTGCCCTCTCCTAATCTAATCAAGGGGGCACCTAGCTGTCTGGGTTTGCAGGATGTGGGGGTGTTGCTGGGTGCTGCAAATGTCCTTCTCTGCCTTTGAAGACCAGTTTGGCAGCCCTCCCCCTTCCTGCCTCACCATCTGCTGAGGGGAGATTCTCTCCCCCAAGCACATTCCTTTGTGTGAAGTCAGGCCACTTCACACCTCATTAAAGTAGCCTGGCAGAAGCTGCTGCAGGCTGGCCAATCAGAGCACAGCAGCAAAAACAATGCAGAGCTGAAATTGGCAACTTTTTAGGTAAAGTCTAAACTTGTTACCTGCACTAGTTATACTAAATCCAACAACTGGAAGTTGTGGGATTTATTATAACAATCAATTTGATACCAAATTCTTGGTATGTAACATTTAAGGAGACTTTAAAATTTAAAATAAAGTCTGCCCATTCTAGCCTATGAAGGCCATTTACTTCAATGAGGGAAAAACGAATTTGGCTGTTTTTACCTCACCAGGGCTTATAAATCTATTTTTATAAAGTCCCTGCTTATAGTTACATGGCACCCAGCCCTAGGGGCACATAGGGCACACCTTAGGGGTGACTTATATGTAAAAATAAGGTAGTTTAAAACTTTGGAAGTACCTTTAATTCCAAAGTCGAATTTGCATATAACTTTAATTTAAAAGCAGCCAGCAAGGCAGGCTTGCTTTTAAAATGACACTGGGCACCTCAGCAATGCACCTAGGTGTGCACCACCTATGCTGTGGTCCCTAAACCTACATGCCCTACCATATACTAGGGACTTATAGGTAGGTTAACTTAGCCAATTATAATTAGCCTAATTTGCATATCCATTTTACACAGAGCACAGGCCCTGGGACTGGTTAGCAGGACCCAGGGCACCATCAGAGTCAGGAAAACACCAGCATAAAGTGGAAAATGGGGGCAAAAAGTTAGGGGGCCTCTGCAATCAGCCCCAGTTTCTCACACAACCCCCTCCCCAGCCCACACGCCCAGGAGACTCAGCCCAACCCTGGGAGAGTCTTCCTGGCTTGTTAGGCGAGGAAGACAGTGCAGAAAACTGGCTGTCCCTTTGCAGGGCCTACTCTGCCTTATATCCTCCTGTCAGGGTCACTCCCTCTGGGTAGTGAAGCCATCCCAACAGTAAAAGGACCCAACCCAAACTGAAACTTCCCTCTAGGGGGGTCTTCCTCCTCTCTCTCTGCCAACTTGGGTAGTGAGGTGCCCACCTCCCCTACTCCTAACTTTGCTAGGGCAAGACCTAGCTTACCCAAAGAGGTCACCCAACACTTGAGCAACCCCACCATGACCAACAGGGTCAGGGGGCCTACTTTGCTATTGGCCTTGGGGTCTGCCTCCCAGGCCAAGTACAGTGCTGCCAGGAAGGCTAGCACCCAGCAGAGGCTACTGACAGCTGTCAGTACCCAGAACCACACCCTAAGCTCTCCACTGACAGGTGGCTGAGCTGCTTTAGGGGCATCTTTGGGGTCCTGGCACCCCTCTTGCTGTCTAGAGTGGGGGGCTACCACCTCCTGTGGCAGACACCCTCCTTCCACTCTCCCTTCTGTCAGTGCAGGGGCAACACCTTGCATCTGGACAGCTGCCTGACTACTCAGGACTTCCTTGGGGTCAGGTGAGGCCTCACCAGTGCCAACTCTGGGCTCCCCCCCCTACTGGGGCAGAAGGCCTTTGGCTCCCTGGAACTCTCTTTAAGAGTGGCCTACCCTTCCTTTTCTTCTTTCCTTTTCTTGGGGACCCCTGTCTCCTAACTGTAGGGACTGACTCCCCAGGACTTTGGGTTGGGGGGGGCGCCCTGGGCGACCACCCCATCTGTGACCAGACTCACCTCTGGGAGGTCATTGCCCAGGATACAATCTAGGGGAAGGTCAGCACTGACTACCACCCTAATCCAGTCAAGGATACCCTCCCTCTCTAGGGGCACTATGGCTACAGGTTTGGAGGTGACCTCCCCTGTGGCTATCCTGACTTTCTTTGTCTTTCCTGGGACATACATGTCTGGGGTCACTAACCGGTCACTCACTACAGTGTGACTGGCACAGGTGTCTCTCAGGCCAGTGGTAGGGATCCCATTCACTTGAATGTGGTGGAAGTGCCTACTCCCACCCTCAGGGATCACCAGCTTACCATCTGGTCCTGTCTCCCAGCACAATGCTAGGAGGACTTCATCATCTGAGGAATCCTCCTCTATGGCTACACTGGACAGCCCAGTGCTAACCACTTTCTTTGGACAGGCTGCATCTCCTCTGAAGTGACCTGTCTGCTGACAGTCAAAGCAAGCCCTACTGTCCAAGAGCTTTTTTAACCCTGGGTCTCCCTGTCTCTGCATGTCAGATTGGGAGTGGGATTTACTCTCCTCCTTCTTAGGGTTCTGGGGTACAGAGGGAGTCTCTGTGGTGGGCTTACCACCTCCCTCCTTAGGTTTTTGGGGACCTGACCCCCCCTTCTTGGAGTCTCCCCTCTGGGACTTGACAACCACCCTGGTTCTCAACCACTCATCAGCTGCCTCCCCTAGCTCTCTAGGGTTGGTCAGCTTAGAGTCCACTAGATGCTGGCGTAACCTTTCTTGGATACAATTGGTCAAGATGTGCTCTCTCATGATCAGATTGTATAACCCCTCATAAGTATTTACTTTGTTGCCAATAATCCAGCCCTCCAGTGCCTTTAGTGAGGTGTCTACAAAGTCAACCCAAGACTGGGTACTGACCTTCTGGGTGTCCCTGAACTTCATTCTATATTGCTCTGGGGTCAGACCAAACTTCTTGGCTAAGCACCTTTTCATACTAGGGTATGAATCTGCCTCCTCCCCCTTAAGGTCAGAAGCCTATCCCTCCCTGAGTTGGGGACCAACTCCCACAAAAGGGAACCCCAGTATTGAGGCCTAACCCTTCTCATTTGGAGTGCCCTCTCAAAGGCCTCCAGCCACTTATCTATGTCATCCCCCTCTACATAAGTAGGGACCACCCCCTTGGGTAATCTGGGGCAAACTCCCCCACCCATGGACACCTCAGCTTCTTTATCGCTGCTTCCATCTCTTTTTTCTTTGTATGCCCACTTTTTCTTTTCTAGGGCCAGCTTCTCTGCTTCCAAAGCTATGTAGGCTAGCTGGGCTTCCAGCTCTCTTTCCCTGATGGATGGGTTCTCTCCTCCTGAAAGGACCCTCTTCCTACCACTAGCTTTGGGTCTGCCCCTAGTGACTGTATCCATTGAGGACCGTTCCTCCTCTTCCTCACTTGGGGTCTGATGCCTTCCCTCCCCTGAGTGGTTAGAGCTAGCATCCTCCCTTCTTTCTCCCTCCTCTGGAGCTTCTTCTGACTCTACCTCTTGGGCCTCAGCCCATGCTGTCAGGGATGTGATCAGGATTTGCTTCCTGAGATCAGTGGTTGCAGGCAACCCTCTTTCAATACACAACCCCCTAAGCTGGACTACTGTCAGTGTGGGTAGGCTAGCCAGATCAAGCTCCATGGTTCCCTAGTTTTGTGTCAACAAAAACTTTTTGCAAAAATTGGTAACAAGAATTTAGAAAAATTACAAAAATTCAATAATTGAAATTAATCCAAATTAATTAAAAAAAAATTAAAATTAAAAATTAAAAACAATTTTTGTACTAGGACAATTTAAAGGATTTTTAATTTGTTTTATCTAAAACTGTAACGTGATATTGAACACAAGTACAGGATCCCGTCGCTGCTTCCAATTATGTTGGAAAATGGGTTATTGGTAGGGCAGGTAGGTACCTACACCTAGCAACAAGCCACAAACCTCCACATAAGTACAGTTAGGTCTCAGTAAATTAATCCCAGCTCTACCCTTGGTAGCTTGGCATCGAGCGTCAAGGCTTAACTTAGGAGACAAAGTGTAAAGCATTCAAATATCACAAAACAGTAATTAAATAAAACACAGGAAACAGTTTAAAAATCCAAAACCAATTTATAAAAATAGCTTATATTTTTATCTTTAAAATGACACAAAAACGATTAAAATCGGTTCAGGGGAACCGGAGATATGAATTTTTAAAGTATTATTATTTTCTAGCGCTTAGAAACAAAAAGCGCCAATCGGGTCATCTGGTTGCACCAGGACCGGGGCAAAGTCAAACTTTCAGGCCGACCGCGATGGAGCCCTGCTCGGCTACAAGTCGCGGGAGGCCTCGGTTAAAAAGTTACCTTCTGACTTAGTCTCTTTTTTGATGTTTTTCTTCCCCGGGACGAACCTGCCAGTTGGATACGACCTCCTGGAGCCCTTGTCCGGATACGCGAAGTCGGTTTCCTCGGTGGTGATTTTTACCTTCGGACTTAGTCGTTTTTTCGAGATGAAAATCCTTCGACCGGGGTAAACCTGGATCTTGATCCGACGTCCGTGGAGCCCTTCTCGGATACGATGGCTGGAAGGTCCCGGTCAACTTTTTACGTTCGGACTTAGTCTCTTTTTTGGATGTTTTTCTTTACCGGGACGAACCACGAAGTCAGGCCGGGTCGCGGTTGAGGCAAGCCGGCTAGAATTTCCGCGTCGGGTCGGTCACTTTATGGAGCTTTTTTTCAAAAATTCTCCAATCTTTTTCAAACTTCTGGGGCTTCACCCAGATGTTCTTTTAAGGTTCTTTTGGGGTCCACAGCTCACCCCAAGGGTCCAGAAGTTCTGTGATGGTCCTTGGGGGTGCGGACTTCAACTCCCAGAATGCACCTGGCGCAATCTCCTTTTTGGCCACTGGACAGTGGTCAGCTGGTCGCTTTCTTCAGGAGTTGGTGCAGGGGACTCTGGTTTAGCAATTTTTCACCTGTAGCAAACAGGGAGTCCCTCCTTGAACCAGTTGAAGCCAGGCAAAGTCCTTCTTGTGGTGAAGCCCAAGTGTGCAGCTGGTGCAGTCTTTCTGAGTGCAGGGTCCAGGTGCAGGCCAGGGGTCCAGCAGGGCAGTCCTTCTTCTCCTTGTAGTTCTTTCTTCTTGAAATTTGGTGGGGATCTGAGGCGTGGGTGCAGGTCTGCCAGTTTTATCCTTGCTCCTGGGTGAAAAGCAGGGGGGCCCTGGTCCTCCAATCAGGGACAGGGTCGTCCCCCTGTGATGACCACTTCCTGGGAAGTGTGGCAAAAATCCATCCCAGAAGGCAACAGTCTCTAAAAATCCAAAATGGATGAATCTGATTTTTAGAGGAGAGATCTGGCTGAGCCCACCCACTGGTGTGGCTAAAAATCATAAACACACCCCTCTCCTGCCCTCTCCTAATCTAATCAAGGGGGCACCTAGCTGTCTGGGTTTGCAGGATGTGGGGGTGTTGCTGGGTGCTGCAAATGTCCTTCTCTGCCTTTGAAGACCAGTTTGGCAGCCCTCCCCCTTCCTGCCTCACCATCTGCTGAGGGGAGATTCTCTCCCCCAAGCACATTCCTTTGTGTGAAGTCAGGCCACTTCACACCTCATTAAAGTAGCCTGGCAGAAGCTGCTGCAGGCTGGCCAATCAGAGCACAGCAGCAAAAACAATGCAGAGCTGAAATTGGCAACTTTTTAGGTAAAGTCTAAACTTTTTACCTGCACTAGTTATATTAAATCCAACAACTGGAAGTTGCGGGATTTATTATAACAATCAATTTGATACCAAATTCTTGGTATGTAACATTTAAGGAGACTTTAAAATTTAAAATAAAGTCTGCCCATTCTAGCCTATGAAGGCCATTTACTTCAATGAGGGAAAAACGAATTTGGCTGTTTTTACCTCACCAGGGCTTATAAATCTATTTTTATAAAGTCCCTGCTTATAGTTACATGGCACCCAGCCCTAGGGGCACATAGGGCACACCTTAGGGGTGACTTATATGTAAAAATAAGGTAGTTTAAAACTTTGGAAGTACCTTTAATTCCAAAGTCGAATTTGCATATAACTTTAATTTAAAAGCAGCCAGCAAGGCAGGCTTGCTTTTAAAATGACACTGGGCACCTCAGCAATGCACCTAGGTGTGCACCACCTATGCTGTGGTCCCTAAACCTACATGCCCTACCATATACTAGGGACTTATAGGTAGGTTAACTTAGCCAATTATAATTAGCCTAATTTGCATATCCATTTTACACAGAGCACAGGCCCTGGGACTGGTTAGCAGTACCCAGGGCACCATCAGAGTCAGGAAAACACCAGCATAAAGTGGAAAATGGGGGCAAAAAGTTAGGGGGCCTCTGCAATCAGCCCCAGTTTCTCACAGTACCAAAATGGGGTTGCTTGGACTGTGCACATCATTTGTGTACACTATGTAAAGAGCCAGCTTCCTACATTTGGTGGATCAGTGATGGGATCTAAGACTTTGCATTTGCTGATACGACTTTGTCAAAGAGTGGTCGCATGAATAATTCTAAAAAATTGTCTTCAGTCTAATTGCAATTTTTTACAATTGGGCTATTTTTTAAGCCTTGGTGTAGAACTCCACTCTGCCAGCGGAGTTTGTGGAATTTGGGCACTACGTGGAGAAGGCGGAGTTCCTGAATTCCACACTCTGGCGCTCAGCGGAATTTGTTCTCGCTCACAAGAGTGGGTTTTGCTGCTTGCACGTAGCAGAGTTTGTTCGCACTCACGAGATTGGGTTTTGTTGCTCGCTCGCAAGCGAGATGATACTCCTGGGCTGCTTGCACAAGACTTCCCATTCTCTCTTCCTGCTTCCAGCTGCACTGGCATCCAAAACAAGGTCGCTTGCAAGCCCAAAGTCACTTATGAAGTTGATTTTCTACTCCAGAGCCACTGAATATAGTCAAAAAGAGATTTTGACTAGATTTTCTTCTCCAATGGACACTACAATTTGTTTTTCAGATTGAGAAACCTTTTTTTTCCAAACAGGAAGTAAGTGTGTCAGGAACTCCAACTTCCTCTTCCTATCCAGCAGGCTCACCCCAGTGCTTTGTCCATCTCCTAGTCACTTTCCACTTGGATTTTATGGTGGAAGGATCACTCTCTTTGTCTCTTGGATATACCTCTGGATAAGGACTTTGTTTTTTGTTGAATCACACAAGTAAGTTCAAAAACTATTGCATAAGGGTGTTGTGTGTGTTTGCTTGGGTGTGCAACAGTATTGCTTTTTATTTTAATTTGATATTTGATTTTATAATTCTATAGTGTTGGGTGAGCTGGACTTTAAGTATGGGCCTAATTATTATTTATTTTTTATTTCTTTGATTTTTCACCTTTTGTAAAGGAAAATTGTTGCAGAGCTCAGTACCTTTTCTACATGGAACACTTGCAACATTATTTCAGAAAGTGGTCTAGATTTCCAAAGGGCAATTTAGCCAGTCAGACCAGTTCTGGTAGTCATCAGTGCATGAAATAAATGTTTCAGTGGCATATGTTATTAAAACTTCTTTAAGGGCAGGGATGGCATTGGATTAAATTTAAAATGTTGGCTATTGTTTGCATTTCATTTTTTTTTCAAAAAGTGTATACATTGTGGGGTAATAATATTTAATGGCATAGGAGGTTGTTGTTTGACCATGTGGCTGGCAGCCATTTTGTGCATGCAGCCAGTGTCCCTGATCATAGGTGTGCATGTATTCTTTGTTTTCCATGCCATCTTGCTCCGTGTTGTTTGCCCATGTGGCTGGCTTACAGCCATTTTTTCCAGCCAGTGTCTCTTACCATAGGCTTACATGTGTTCTTTGTTTGCCATGCCCCTCTGCTCATTGTTGTTTCTGTTTAACTATGTGTCTATTTGGCAGCCATTTTGTCCATCCAGCCAGTGCCCCTTGACATAGGCTAGCATGTGTCCTTTGTTTGCCATGCCTCCTTGCTCCTTGTTGTTGTCTTTTGACCATGTGGTTGGCTGGTAGGCATTTTTTCCATTCAGCTACTGGCCCTTGACATAGGCTTTCATGTGTTCTTTGTTCTCCATGCCTTATCCTTGCTCCTTGTTGTTGGAACTTGTTCTTGGACCATGTGTCTGGCAGACACTTTGTGCAGGTGCCAGTGTGTCTTTGACATGGGGTACATACAAACCTTGTGATTATTGATACATTTTTAAATGTTTTTAAATTTACATTTTTACATTTTTATTTTTAATTTTTATTTTATGCGATTTTTATTTCATTTTTTAAATATCCTTTTTATTTTAACTTTTATATTTTGATTTAATTATTTTACTTTCTTATTTTTTTATTTTTTATTTTAATATTTTAATTTCTTCTTTTAGTTTATATATAAATATATATATATATATATATATATATGTATATATATATATATATATATATATATAAATGTTAACATTAATTTCCATTTACTTTTGCATTATCCCTTGCTCTATCCATCCACATTCATCCAATACATTCCATTACTCCATCCATCCAACAAAGGAGCACAGCTGCACTACAGCATTTTGTTTCTTAGGTGTAATTTCATTTCCTCCAGGACACACTGGCTGCAGAGCACAGCAGACAAATCAACAGCATAATTCATTTTCTTAATGATCATTGATTATTCTATTTCCCCTGGACCACTTAGGCTATTTAAAGGGTTATTCCATTTACCCATGCACCTTTCTGTCTACCACAGGTGTCTCCTTTAAAACAGATGGAGATAAAGCAAAGAGCTAGATCTGCCTGTTGTGCTGTCTGATTTGAAATGTATACTTTTTTATGGTGTGATGGTGTAGTTTGCCTTTACAATCTTTGATAAAATAGTTATATTACATAAGTAACCAACCACAGTAAGATGGAATTTTCTGTCCTATTTTTAACCTGAAACAATCCCACGTTTCAGTAACTACATGTTTTTCTTGCTTGGTTGTTTTCAGATGGACAAGAGAAGGGACCCCACATAAACCTGGTGTACTGCCAAATAAAAGGCGCTTAAGATGGCCCCAACGAAGGTTGCTCCTAAGAAAGTGGTCAGTGAGAAGAAGCAGCTTTTCACCAGTGGCTTGCCAACTGCAAACTTTTTTGGGTGACATGTGCCTACCACACCGGCTTCCAGTGATGTTGAATTGGATTTGTCCCTTTCACAAAGTACTACCCAAACGTTTCAAGAAAAAGAGCAAAGTGGAAAGCTGCTGCCGCCAGATCTTCCCAAAGTTGGAGCAGAATAGGAGGTCAAGCTTTCTGTCGAGCAAGAACCTCCTCTTTGAGAATCAAGGGATCCCAGATCTCCAGCAAGGAAAAGGAATGGTACTACTCCATAATCTTCTCCAAGCAGCACTTTTGGTACGGATGATAGGGACATAGAGTGAACCCCAGCAGAGTCCCGGAGATGCGAGGAAAAGCAAGGGAAAAGAAAAGTTCAAGAAAGCCTTAGGTCAGTGGTCTTCAAGCCTTTTGATGCTGCACCCCACAGGTGGGAAAAACACCATCAGGGTCTCCCCTCCAATTCTTTTCACAATTATTCTGTTATTCTGAAAATTTGCAATTGTTAAATATGTCTAGATTTATTTAGACATTGCCGGTAAGTTCTGTTACTGTTTTAAAAATGCAATCCAACACATGATGCCAAAGATACTATTTTGTTTGGGCAGGCCAAGTATCCACAATGTGATTATTGGGGGTGGGGGTTTTGAATAGTATTTGGAGTCCCTTCCCTTTAGACACATCTTGGCTTCCCAGCTTGGATATAAATTGACAAAACATGCTAGTGATAGCCCATTACAGAGCGGTTTGCTGCTGCTCATTTTCTTCAGCTTAAAACATAGCCCTGCTATCAGTATAATGATTTTTTGGCCAGAGCCTGACACCCCCCTGGGATCACTTGAGGTTGAGGCCCCCCCTTAGTGGGCCCCACTCCCCAGTTTGACGATACCTGCCTTAGGGGCATTTCTACAAGAAAATGGTGCATCATAAGTGATGCACACTTTTCTTGCATCCCCGGCACATAATGACACCATGGCTGCGCTATATTTATAATACAGCATACCATGGCAGTTGTTAGCACAATAGTGTCAAACTGTTTTCACTTTTGTGGCGTTTTGCTACACTAGCATCAAAAATGATGGCGCTAGTACAGCAAAGCACAGGGAGGCCCATTGAAAATAATGCATGCTGCGAGCAGATGTTAAAAACGATGCAAAAAAAGGTACTGTGAAATCTTGTGAATATTGCCAAATGCTCTATTTGCCACACAAGTATTCGTCGCAACATTGTACTGGAGGCCAGATGACCCATATGAAAGAATATCACGCAATTCAGTGGGAGGAGCACCTTAAAAAATGGCTCAACGTGGTTGCAATGGTGAAGGTGAGGAGAGTCAGAAAACAACAGTCACAACTGGCCAAATCACGGTGACAGGTGAGGAAGAAGAGGGTGGCATACTCATGCAAAGCAGCCCTGTCCCCAGCAGCGCACCAGACTCACCCGCCTCAGCAACCTCATAATGGCACAGGAAGACTCGGAGTCAGATGGAGACACCACAGCATATGGTGACTGCATCACCATGGTGTGCATTGAGTCCACCACCACCTCCATCTCAAAAGTTGACTGTATCAGTGGCCACACAAAAGAAGAAAATACAGGCTAAAGTTACGAGCATGTTTAGGCAGGAGGAGCCCTACGACCGCAACCACCCAATGGCCAATTGTACAATGGGAACCTGAGAGTAGACTATAACAAAAGTATTCAACACACAGTTAAGGAGACCTGATAGGATAATACAATCTAGCAATATCAATTTCTTCTAAGCAATGGTGGTGAGCTATACAACTAATCCTTGGAAATTGAGTGGTTGGACCAGGTTAATTGTCTATGGAACACACACACACACACACAAGGCATGAACAGTTGTATGTTATTTAGCATGATAACAGAGTACCGGTTAAAGCCCTGATACAGGAGGTGCCAACACGTTGGAACTCAACCTATTATATGTGCAACATCTGTTTGAGCAGTCTAAACAGATCAATGTTTATGTCATTCAAAGAGGAGCTGATGCAATCAGGAAAGCGATGGCCATTGATGTGGATAAATAGGCCTAGTGAAATGCCTCACACAGATGCTGCACCCTATTGAGGTATTCACACGGAAAGTAGCAAAGAGGACAGTGCAATGGGCCAAGCTATCTCGTTATTGAATCTGCTACAGGAACAGCTAAAGAAGATGTCTGAAAGTTCTCATTCGGCGATGTGACCTAATCCCCAAAAGCACATGTCTTGGTTAATAGCCTAAGCTATCACTTGACTTGTAATGTAAGGCTGCAAAATGACATCATCATCCCGTCCAAAGAGTACATCTGTACCAACCTACTTGATCCACACTACAAAAAAAAATCTTTCTGCTATCACTCCTTTTTCTGAAGGGGATGTTTCACAATACAAGAGGTGGATTGTTGAGCAAGCAGGAGAACTGGGAGATGAACAGCTGAAAATCAGAGTCCCTCTCCACAGTTCTGGAAAGCCGCCTTCAGCTTCCAGCGAGGGCAGTCTTGTCTCACATCAGTCAACCCCACCAACATGAAGACCCGAGACAACAGCAACAGAAGAATCAGACCGAACCTCTGGATTGGCTTAGTTTCAAGTGGCAGGGCTTAAATCCAGTCCAGAGGTGAAGGAAAAAGTGGTTGAGCAGGTGGCAGCACCAATGACCATTCAGAGGATGTTCCAGGAGTATCTGGATGACCCAAAAGAAGTGTATGTGGCTCAAAACCCATTGGTGTATTGGTATGGGAATATGAGACAATGACCAGAACTAAGCAGACTAGCAATGAAGTATCTGGCTTGCCCTGTAGCCAGTGTTGCTGCTGAAAGTGTGTTCAGTGCAGCTGGTGCAGTTGTGAGAGTGAGAAGGACCAGTCTCTCTTCTCAGAACATATAAAGATTGACAATGATCAAAATGAACCAGCATTTCATACCACCTAATTACCCCGTTCCTAAAACACCACAGGAAGAGGAAGAGGATGATTGATCAGAATCAAGTGTGTTAGCTGGCCATCTTCTGGGAGAATTACAAGAGTTTGAAAACAAACTCTATTTCCCGGTTTGAGTATTATTTCTTGTTGAGCTTCTTTCTCTCTCTTTGTGTGCAAAAAAAAAAGAAAAATATGCTAGTGCAACATTATGTTTGTGTCAGATTTATGCTGCCCCACCATTGTTTTTATAGTCACATACAAGCCTTGATTCAAGTTGGACCCATGTGCAGTTAAAAAGACCCCACATATCCCTCAGGACATTGAAGATGTTGCCTGCCTCCCTCACATGCCATTGCCTATTCTATTTTTCCATTACCTGGCAAATCTGCCCTAGAAGATCATTGATTAAAAGAATGCCAGTGCCAATGCCTAATTCCACTGTGTGGATACAATAAAAGTGGAGGTATTTCTTTCAACCACCATGCTTGGATTGGAAGAGCTAACTAACTAACTATTGGACCAATGAGTGGTGATATATTGATTGATTGTGATTATGAATATGTGAGTAATGATTGATATCTGTGGTGGCTGACAGTGAGGGAGGCAGTTCAACAAATTTGTAACTTTGTTTCCGATGATTTGCAATGTTAGCGGGCTGATCGCTGATTATTTTTTCCTCAAAGCGAATGGCCTTTCAAAAGTAGTGAAATTTACCTACAGGGTCTACTCCTTTTTCTGGTTCTTCAAAACAAACCAGCCACTTTAATTACCAAACACAAATCTGCTCAAAGAATACTCTAGTTCTGTTTCTCTATTTGTTCTTCAAAGAATGCACTTCACAGGTCTAACTTGCTCAGTTTGGGACTGGGGAGGGGGAGGAGGAAGATGGAAGGACTCAGCCCGGGACTATCTCAACAGCTAGGAAGGAGAATGTTTTTAACTTCAAAGAGGACCCATGAGGATGACGAGGAAACTGAGGCCTAGTACTCACTCAGCTCTGTGAACTGGGGAGAGGTGTGTGATTTGGAAATGCTGCTGAGTATGTTATCTAGCTCAAACTTGAAACTCCTCTTATGTTCTTGCCCTGCCTCTGAGTCTTCTTGTTACACTCATTACAGCTCACCTTGCTTTCTTTTGTCCTTTTACTTTGCTCTTGGAAAGCTCTGGACTCCAACTTACCTACCGAACAGGTTCAGATCAGCATCAAAGTGATGAACATTCCAAGAAGAATGCAGATGCATTTCCCAATTTAACAACACAGATTCATTTTACTTTATTGTTTGCAATGCATTTAACTGATCTGTATCATACTTATCCCTTCCTTTCCTTCCACAACAGATTGATGATGGTGCGCCCCAATGAATATAGCTGCAGTTTCTTTTGTGTAGTGTTTGCCCTTGTCACCCTAAATCCCCTTTCACATCCATTCCTCGAGCCCCTAACCCTGTTCCCCTGGGCTGTGTGATTTATTGATGTGTGACTTAATTTTACACCATAAATGAATATCACACTTGCTGGGGCGGATGTGGTGAAAGCAACACCAATTCACTGCCTGACCTTCTAACCTTCTGCTACCTGAGCAATATTCTAAACTGGCTCACTCAAACCATCATTCATGCCTTGTGTGTGTGTGTGTGTGTGTGTTCCATAGACAATTAACCTGGTCCAACCACTCAATTTCCAAGGAATAGTTGTATAGCTCACCACCATTGCTTAGAAGAAATTGATATTGCTAGATTTTATTATCCTATCAGGTCTCCTTAACTGTGTGTTGAATACTTTTGTTATAGTCTACTCTCAGTCTTCCTCAAGTTATGATAATATGAGGATGCTTGGTATGTTTGGAATGGAATGGAAGGGAAAAATCCTTCTTACTGGTGTAGTTGGAGTTTGTATTACTATTTCAGAAAGTGGGCATTTCTCTGTGCTTGTAACACTAGTGTTTTACAGCCTGACTCCAATCCACATCTAGGGCAGAGTGACAGTTAGACTTTGTGCACACTTTCCAGACATGAAGGGCTGTGTGTGGCCTGAGAGGCATCTTCATCCATCTCCATACCGATAGTCTTCCTGGACTGGGAGAGGGAGAAGTGATTCATGCCTTACATGTCAATAGGTTGTGTTCTGCCCTCACACAAGCTCATAACCTGTCATTGCGTTGTTCCTACCTGGATCATATTTCTCTAGTCCCATAAGGATGACATGAAAGTGATAGACACACTGCCAACTTATATATAGTTTTATATATATATGTATATATATATATATATATATATATATATATATATATATATATATTCCTAGAATAGATGTACCTTTAAAATGAAAAATAATTCTGTCCTATGCATTCCACCGATGTTGGAGTAAGGTTGTGTAGAAATAGGTATATTTCTTGCTCTTGCCTTTTTTTTCCCTTTCCCTTTCCTTCTCTTCTTCATCTTCTTCTTTCTCTTGCCTTGAACATGTTCAAGATGAGTTTAATTTGTTCTCATGCTCAAAGGTACTTCATCGTGAGTCAAAAATCCCCCAAAAATCCCAAAACGAGGTGAGATGAAAACTTGATGGGATTTATAGAACAAATGTATATTTAAAATGAAAAATAATCCTGTTTTTTTGCACTTCCTAGATGTGTGGAATGTGAATGTTTAGATATAGGTACTTTACTTAAACAATAATAACTAGAGAGGAAGAAAAATCAATAGAGATGGAGGAAATAGAAGTGTAATTATATATGGATACATTTGAGAACTAAGGGCCAGATGTAGCAAAAAGAAAATTTGCGAGTTGCAAATTGCGAGTCCATGCGACTCGCAATTTGCAACTCGCAAATTGGTATGCAGTACGGTTTCTCAGACACTGTCTGCGAGTCGCTATGGGGTCGCAATGACCCACCTCATTAATATTAATGAGGTGGGTCGCAAATTGCGGCCCCATAGCGAGTCTAGGCACCCGCAAACATGGAGGCCTGCTGTCGTCAGCAGACCTCCATGTTCGTGACTGCTGTCTCAATAAAGCAGTTTTTTTTTTTTAAGTGTAGCCCGATTTCCTTAAAGGAAAACGAGCTGCACTTAAAAAAAAAAAAGAAACCTTTAGTTTCGGTATTTTTTCAGGGCAGATAGTGGTCCCTTGGACCACTACCTGCCCTGAAAAAATAGTATTGTGTCCATTCGCAAAGGGGACCCCTTCCAATTTGCTAGTGGGTTACCATCCACTTGAAGTGGATGGTAACTGCGACACCATATGCGGTTGCAAATGGTATTGCATGCCACTCCGAATCGCAAATAGGAAGGGAACACCCCTTCCTATTTGCGATTCTGAAATGCATATTGCGAGTCAGTCCCGACTCGCAATATGCATTTCTGCATAGCAAAGAGGCATTTGCGCCTCGCAAACAGCGATTTTCGCTGTTTACGACGCGCAAATCCTTTGCTACATCTGGCCCTTAGTATCAGATTTTGAAGTACATCCAAATATATTTTGATTCAACAAAAAATATCAATGTTTAACACAAATCTCCATAATAGACAAACAAACTTTATTTTGGGTGAAAAAGGTTATAATGAAATGCCATTTTAGTGATATGTAATGATTATGGATTTTAATTGGTGGATGGTGGGTGATCGCATGACTTAAATGCACTAACTTCACAACTAACTCTATGGCCAGTCGAAGGCTCAGTCCGAAACACTTTGCCATTTTTGTTTGAATAGCACAATGTACTTTGTACTCTACAAGAAAAAAGAAAATAAATTACCTTTCGAGTTGATGGATGGTGCCGGCGTCATTTCTGCCATGAGAAGCTGGTAAATATTGCCTCTCTAATGCTGTGTAATGATTTTTGTTTTAGATAAATATATATATATATATATATATATATATATATATATATATATATATATACTTATATATATGACTGCTCAATTTGTTTCTGTGATTGAAATTGTGTTTAGAAACTGTCTGCATCACCTATTTTTGCCTTGAAAAAGCCACATATCTGAGTGTGTGACAAGCAATATTTTAATGTTTTTGCAATCTCTCCATTACCTGGAAAGTAGATTCTGCTAGTTTGGAAGTGTGGATTCAGCCTAGTTATATCCTAAGAGATTCTGAATAGAGCAGCAGCTCCTTCCTCTCTCCCCACAGGGACCTGGACTTGCTGACTGCCTCTGTGACTCCCAGGTAACCTGACCCCTCCTCTCTCACACCTACACTGGGGCTTTGAGTTTGTGGAGGGAACCCCAAGGCAGCCACCTCCATTTTGTTAGCCCAGCTTTCTCCCTGTGCACTAATACAGCCCAGTGATCAAGGAATCCTATGAGACCTAGGTAAGGAGTCCCAGACTTTCTGGGAAATCTTGATATTTGTTAAAAAGAGTTTTGTACTGCTACTCGTGCCTGTTTACTGTATGCTCCCTGTGTTTCAAGCAGCTTTGCCCTTTTAAACCGCTGTTTTTCTAGCCATGACTGTTTGAAATTTCCCTCCTAGTTTGTAGCAAAAGACTGTATAAAGCTCCCCCCTTCTTTTTTAGTAAAAAAGACTAGGTGCACCTCAGCTGCTAACCAGAGTATGTGTAGGAGACTGCTTAATCTGTTTCTGTGATTGAAATTATGTTTAGCTACTGTCTGCATCACCTGTTTTTGCCTTGAAAAAGTTGCATATGTGAGTACACAACAAGCAATATTTCAGTGTTTTTGCAATGTCTCCCTTACCTGGAAAGTAGACTCTGCTAGTTTGGAAGTGTGGATTCAGCCTGTTTGTATCCAAGGAGATTCTGAATAGAGCAGCAGCTCCTTCCTCCCTCCACACAGGGTCTTGGGCTTCAGTTGACTTGGCCCTTATATACGTTTCCATAGGTTGTTGCATATGTTGTTGTGATTGGTTGTTGGTATTAGTATTTCTATTGGCTCATGAATTAGGTTTGATGTTGTGATTGGTACTAGTGCCTAGATCCCTATTGGTTCATGTTTTTAGGGTTGGTGTTGTGATTGGTACTAGGTTGAGATTCCTATTGGTTCATGATTTTAGGTTTGGTGTTGTGATTGGTACTAGTACTAGTGTTGAGATTCCTATTGGTTCATGTTTTTAGGGTTGGTGTTGCGATTGGTACTAGGGTTGGGATTCCTATTGGTTCATAATTTTAGGGTTAGGGTTGTGATTGGTACTAGGGTTGAGATTCATATTGGTTCATGCTTTTAGGGTTGGGGTTCTAATTGGTTCTAGGATTTAAATTACAATCGGTTCAGGATTTTAAGGTGGTGTTTTTAATGGTACTAGGGTTGGGATTCATATTGGATTAGTATTTCTATTGGCTCATTGATTAGGGTTGATGTTGTGATTAGTATTAGGGCCTGGATTCCTATTGGTTCATGTTTTTAGGGTTGGTGTTGTGATTTGTACTAGGTTGAGATTCCTATTGGTTCATGATTTTAGGTTTGGTGTTGTGATTGGTACTAGTACTAGTGTTAAGATTCCTGTTGGTTCATGTTTTTAGGGTTGGGGTTTTGATTGGTACTGAGGGGTTGGGATTCCTATTGGTTCAACTATTTAGGGTTGGGGTTGTGATTGGTACTAGGGTTGGGATTCCCATTGGTTCATGCTTTTAGGGTTGGGGTTGTGATTAGTACTATGGGTGGGAGATTGGTACAAGGGTTGAGATTCCTATTGGTTCATGTTTTTAGGATTGGTGTTGTGATTGGTACTAGGGTTGAGATTCCTACTGGTTCATGCTTTTAGGGTTGAGCTTATGATTGGTTCTAGGGTTGAGATTCCTATTGGTTCATGATTTTAGGGTGGTGTTTTTAATGGTACTAGGGTTGGGATTCATATTGGTTCATGTTTTTAGGGTTGGGGTTGTGATTGGTTGTCAGTACTAAGGCTACGATTGGTAAATAGGGTTGGGTCTCCCATCGATTGTGGAGTTTAGGGTTATGCATCAGATTGGTTAGGGTTTGGACTAGGTTTCTATTGGCCAATAGGGCTATTGAAGCCTAGGGCTCAGGCCATCTCAGCCCAGGAGTCGAGGCTAAGGGCACAGAGAACAAGGGCATTTGCCTGTTTGGGCCTCTTCGGGACTGTTCGGGCCTAGGGTCAGAAATACTGCCCATTTTCCCACTTACCAGAAAGGATTTTACTCCCTACACATCCATCAACATGAAAACATATTATCAGCAAATACATCTAAACCATGCATCTCAAACTGACTTCATATAGATTGCAATGTCTCATCAACCAACACAAAACCCCAAATACCATACCTATACACATATCCACCACATCTGCAACAGTAAACACCTTCATTCTTACTGTCTGTCCCTCTGTTCTTTCTCACTAACACAGCCTACTATAACCCACACAACACAAAAAGCACATTATACATTACTTTTAACCATCCAGATACACTTTCCCTGTTTATACAAACCAACAGCAATATCCTCTGCCAGATCCCCTTCTAACATGACAATGCCTAAACCCAGCCTTCCAAAACACAGTCTACTAACACCCTCCCCATCTCTTCGCCAATTACACACAACCATACAATCTTCACACTCCACTCAACCACACATATTACCTCTTCCAGTGATCAAAACTAACACAAACACCCTTGACCCACATCCATCTCCACTTACACACCTCATACACTCTTCTCTAAAACACATCAACACCCTCTACAATATTCTAGTACCACTCACCATCTCTAACTCACATACAAATCCTTCACAGAAAACCACTACATCAATATCTCCTCTCACCATTCCACAAAAACAAAACACACCACACACATCAGCACATCAAAATAACACAAACTTTCACAATACCATCCATCACACCCACTCCCACCCTCATGACTACAAAAAGAATACAGATTCTTACCAAACTTTACTCCTACATTCTCACTCTTCACAAACATTTACCACGATCACCCTAACACAGCAAAATGCATTCACCGTCACTCATCCATTGCACAATATAGAGCCTTACATTATGATCCACGTGGTCCTCCACCACCCCTAACCCATAACCCTTCCACACTAAACAGATGCAAACAAAATAAACAACATGCCACTCTTCACAACTTCACATCCCCTTGTCTATTACACAATAAGGTTACTCCACAAAAAGCTCTACACTCATCATGTAACTCTCAGCCACCAAATCTACCACCAACACACACAGGCCCAATAAAATGCCTGCTGGAAGAGGAACACTATTTTGAAAAACAAGACTATTGTTACCCTCACACAGTTATCACAACTAACAACACACCTGCTACAAGCCCAAAATATAGTGCTCACCCCTCTCCAAAACAAAACAACACTGCCAGAAACACACATTTTCTAAACTGCCTGCTCATAAATGCTCAATCACTCTAAAAAACCTATGACCTGCTCACAGACACCCAACCCATCACACAATACTGTATAGGCAAGAAAGGAGGTGGACTAGTGACAATATTCAAACAAGAAATAAATCTCAGTAACACAGACATTTCCATACAAGGTTGTGAGGCCCTCCTCGCTAGATGCAACCCTACTCCAACTTCCTCCTTAACTTTCTCCTCCTTTACAGACCTCCCCCTAACAACTCAACATTCCCAGACACTTTTCTAGATACAGTCTCAAACCTTATGACATTATACTCAAACCTATGCATTCTTGGAGACCTAAACATTTGGTTTGACAAACCCAGTATGCCCCATCCAAAAGCTATCACCACTGGCCTAGTCGCATTGAACCTACATCAGATTGTGTACAATCACATACATATCGCTGGACAAATCTTAGATGTAATTTTTGCAAAGCCTGAACTAGTTACCATACATAGCATCACACCAATCACATTGCCAGGCCACCATTTGATACATTTGCAACATAAAACACCACAAATCAACACACCCCATATCAACTTACATATATGCATCTTTTGACCATGGAGCAAACTCATTTTTAAAGACTTAGAAACACAACTAACAGCCAAAACAGATCTAGGTACAATTAATTCTGCTCCAAAACTTTATGAGTGGGTACAGGAAGCTTTTGATAAACTAATACCACTCAGAAAAACTAAACAGAACAAAAAAAAACAACAACACCTTGGAGAAATGCAGAACTTAAAAAGATGAAGCAAACCATCAACAAATCAGAAGGTTGCAATGGACCTGGCTCAAAACTAACAACATTCAAGACAAACATCAGCTACACAAACTTAACAGAATGTACAAATCATCAATCAAAAATGTTAAAAAAGGTACTACTCAGACAGAATTCCAAATGCTAAATCTGCAACCAAAGAATTTTATAAAATTCTCAAAAACCTAAATGCATGGAAGGAAGTCATCCCACTACTCAAGGTTTCACAAACAAACTGACAACTCATTACACAACTAAGGCAGACACATTGGACTCCTATTTAAAACAGCGCTAATCACTTTCCTAAAATCTCCTTGAAGAATAAACCAACCCCAGCATCACTACTCCTTCAAAAACAATATCACAAGGTGAATTTATGGATTTGGTCAAAGCAAGCAGGCCTTCCGGTTGCCCTTCTGAGCCTTGTCCACCACACATCTTTAAGAACATTCTTTTATCTGCGTCCGTTGCCACACCTGTAAGGAGAATCATCAATAACTCTTTGTTGGAAAATGGGTTATTGGTAGGGCAGGTAGGTACCTACACCTAGCAACAAGCCACTAACCTCCACCTAGGTACAGTTAGGTCTCAGTAAATTAATCCCAGCTCAACCCTTGGTAGCTTGGCAACGAGCGTCAAGGCTTAACTTAGGAGACAAAGTGTAAAGCATTCAAATATCACAAAACAGTAATTAAATAAAACACAGGAAACAGTTTAAAAATCCAAAACCAATTTATAAAAATAGTTTATATTTTTATCTTTAAAATGACACAAAAACGATTAAAATCGGTTCAGGGGAACCGGAGATATGAATTTTTAAAGAATTATTACTTTTCTAGCGCTTAGAAACAAAAAGCGCAAATCGGGTCATCTGGTTGCACCTCGACCGGGGTAAAGTCAAACTTTCAGGCCGACCGCGATGGAGCCCTGCTCGGCTACAGGTCGCGGGAGGCCTTGGTTAAAAAGTTACCTTCTGACTTAGTCTTTATTTTGAAGTTTTTCTTCACCGGGACGAACCTGCCAGTTGAATCCGACCTCCTGGAGCCCTTGTCCGGATACGCGATGTGGGTTTCCTCGGTGGTGATTTTTACCTTCGGACTTAGTCGTTTTTTCGAGATGAAAATCCTTCAACCGGGGTAAACCTGGATCTTGATCCGACGTCCGTGGAGCCCTTATCGGATACGATGGCTGGGAGGTCCCGGTCAACTTTTTACCTTCGGACTTAGTCTCTTTTTTGGATGTTTTTCTTTACCGGGACGAACCACGAAGTCAGGCCGGGTCGCGGTTGAGGCAAGCCGGCTAGAATTTCCGCGGCGGGTCGGTCCCTCTCTGGAGCTTTTTTCCCAAAATTCTCAATTCTTTTCCAAACTTCTGGGGCTTCACCCAGATGTTCTTTTAAGGTTCTTTTGGGGTCCACAGCTCACCCCAAGGGTCCAGAAGTTCTGTGATGGTCCTTGGGGGGTGCGGACTTCAACTCCCAGAATGCACCTGGCGCAAACTCCTTTTTGGCCACTGGACAGTGGTCAGCTGGTCGCTTTCTTCAGGAGTTGGTGCAGGGGACTCTGGTTAGCAATTTTTCACCTGTAGCAAACAGGGAGTCCCTCCTTGAACCAGTTGAAGCCAGGCAAAGTCCTTCTTGTGGTGAAGCCCAAGTGTGCAGCTGGTGCAGTCCTTCTGAGTGCAGGTTCCAGGTGCAGGCCAGGGGTCCAGCAGGGCAGTCCTTCTTCTCCTTAAGTTCTTTCTTCTTGAAATTTGGTGGGGATCTGAGGTGTGGGTGCAGGTCTGCCAGTTTTATCCTTGCTCCTGGGTGAAAAGCAGGGGGGCCCTGGTTCTCCAATCAGGGACAGGGTCGTCCCCCTGTGATGACCACTTCCTGGGAAGTGTGGCAAAAATCCATCCTAGAAGGCAACAGTCTCCAAAAATCCAACATGGATGAATCTGATTTTTGGAGGTTACATCTGGCTGAGCCCACCCACTGGTGTGGCTAAAAATCATAAACACACCCCTCTCCTGCCCTCTCCTAATCTAATCAAGGGGGCACCTAATTGTCTGGGGTTGTAGGATGTGGGGGTGTTGCTGGGTGCTGCAAATGTCCTTCTCTGCCTTTGAAGACCAGTTTGGCAGCCCTCCCCTTCCTGCCTCACCATCTGCTGAGGGGAGATTCTCTCCCCCAAGCACATTCCTTTGTGTGAAGCCAGGCCACTTCACACCTCATCAAGGCAGCCTGGCAGAAGCTGCTGCAGGCTGGCCAATCAGAGCACAGCAGCAAAAACAATGCAGAGCTGAAATTGGCAACTTTTTAGGTAAAGTCTAAACTTTTTACCTGAACAAGTTATATTAAATCCAACAACTGGAAGTTGTGGGATTTATTACAACAATTAATTTGATACCAAATTCTTGGTATGTAACATTTAAGGAGACCTTAAAATTTAAAATAAAGTCTGCCCATTCTAGCCTATGAAGGCCATTTACTTCAATGAGGGAAAAACGAATTTGGCTGTTTTTACCTCACCATGGCTTATAAATCTATTTTTATAAAGTCCCTGCTTATAGTTACATGGCACCCAGCCCTAGGGGCACATAGGGCACACCTTAGGGGTGACTTATATGTAAAAATAAGGTAGTTTAAGACTTTGGAAGTACCTTTAATTCCAAAGTCGAATTTGCATATAACTTTAATTTAAAAGCAGCCAGCAAGGCAGGCTTGCTTTTAAAATGACACTGGGCACCTCAGCAGTGCACCTAGGTGTGCACCACCTATGCTGTGGTCCCTAAACCTACATGCCCTACCATATACTAGGGACTTATAGGTAGGTTAACTTAGCCAATTATAATTAGCCTAATTTGCATATCCATTTTACACAGAGCACAGGCCCTGGGACTGGTTAGCAGTACCCAGGGCACCATCAAAGTCAGGAAAACACCAACAAAAATAGGAAAATGGGGGAAAAAGTTATGGGGCCTCTGCAATCAGCCCTGTTTTCTCACACTCTTTAACTACAGGAACGTTTCCTGAAGACCTGAAAAAAGCATACATACGTCTGTTTTTAAAGAAAACAAACCTAGACCCGCAGGGCCTCAACAACTACAGGCCAATCACAAATAGACCTTTCCTGGGCAAACTGATAGAGCAGCATTTGCCCAGATGTCACAATTAATTGAAAACAATTCCATACTGTCAGTCTACCAAACTGGATTCCGCCCAGGAAGAGGCACTGAATCGACACTCATAGAAAACTGGGATGATCTGAAAAACACGGTCAACCGCAATGGAGTTGCTGCACTACTTCTCTTGGACCTCTTGGCTGCCTTTGATGCTGTTGACCATGATACCCTAATTCAAAGACTCCACGAAGCCGGCATAGAAGGGACTGCTCTCGACTGGATTACATCCTACCTTCAAAACAGAACTAATATTATCTTTTCTTCCCCCTTCTCATCCAAACCGTATCTCACAAAAGCAGGAGTCCGCCAAGGATTAATCATCTTCACCTTTGCTTTTCAACAGCTACATGATGTCACTACCAGAATTGATCAATGATTTTCAATTCACATGCTACAACTATGCAGATGACACACAAATGTTACTTAAATTGGAATGCACCAAAGACATTGAAAAGTCACAAATCTTCAGTTGCCTTAGAGCTCTTGATCAATGGATGACTTGGAGCCATCTCAAACTAAATGCTTCCAAAACAGAGTACTCACATGTGATGACTGGAAAGATTATGACCCACTGTGCGACTGGCATGACGTTCTCAGACCACCTCCTCAAATATCCAAGAAAGTAAAAAACCTTGGTATCACCGTGGACTCCAAGTTAACAATGAATGCCCAGGTGGATAAATTAGCACGATCATGCTTTATCACCTTGAAGACTCTGTGACACAACTTCCACCACCTCTGATTTCCACACATAATAAATGTATCTGAATGAAGCGGAAGTCGGCAAGTGCTTGGTGACAAATTTAGGTTGTGAAACAAATATATATATATTTATTTTTTATATACATATCTGTGGCTTTAAAAAAAAAAGCAAAATAAAGTCCACAGTCACAGGTAGGCCAACCAAATAGTGTACACACAGAAGACACCCTTGGCCTTTACTCCTTTGGTCTGTATACAAATGAGTTATTAAAGAGTAACCATCAAATTTTTACGGGCTCCTCCAAAAAAAATGTTGCCGTGTTTTGGCCGATCTGGCCATGGGCCTTTTCAGGACAATGGAAGGAAGAAGACCTAGTGAAGAAATATTTACAAAACACACTGTCACAAACACAACTAGATCCCAGGGGCATCACATCATATCCTTGCTGGCTTAAACACCAGAGCACCAGGAGTGCAAACCAAACTCATAGTGACATGCAGAGTCTTATTATTGGGTGAAATCCCATGTTTCAATAATAAAAATCCCCTTTGTTCCTTACATAGGGCGTTCCAGGTGCTTGTGCCACCCACAGGCATGCCAAAATACTCTAACTCCATGGAAGCAAGCAAAAATATATGAGGGGGTGCTTGTAATGGTACAGCAAGCATTAAATAAAGAAGTATGCAGAGACCAGGAACCAAAAATATGTGTACCAATGAATGCACAAAATCACTAGTTATATAGGTTTGTGTTATTGCAAGCAGAGCACTAAAAAAACAGTTGTTATCTTACAAGCCAGGAGGCACACTCTAATTCATACTAGCTGCCATAGATGAAAAACCCTGATGGGCCGACTCACCACAGGATGAATGGCGTCCCAAAATTAAAAAAAACTCCTCATATGACCATCTATGCTGCAGCAATACCTGTAAATGACCTTGCTGACTGCCTGGTCAAACATAAGTCTGACGTAAATAATAAGTAAGGATTCTATCACCTGCTGTATTATTCGGGGTGGGGCCTACTACTCAATCCAAGGATCTCCTGGGGGAAATGAAGAACTGCAACCCTGTGAAGAGGTGTGACCGTCCTGGTTGGTGCTGCCACTGTTGTTGCAAAAGTATGGGTTCCCGTGAGTGTGATCTAAAAAGTACCATGGGTGAAGCTGCTAAACAGTCAGCTGACAAAACACCATCCACGTTTGTGAGCACAAAAGCATGGAGCTTCTGTTTGGCACAGAGGCAATCACATGGGGACAGAGGACCAATCCTGCCCTGTCCCCCTTGTTGGGAAGTCTTGCAATCTGGAAATCTCGAGTACGTGCAGGGGATGTACACAAGCTTGGAACTGCTTAGGCAACTTCTGCATTTTGTAAACTATTGGAGACACTCTGATTGGCCCAATAAATAACAGGTTCAACCCGACTCATATGAATAATGGCACGGCAGGTAGAACGCGGACTACACTGTGTTGTAAAGTGCCCCTTTTTGGATGGTCACCCCCCACTCTTTGCTGTCAGATGCTGTTGTTGTTGACCTGTCAATGTACATAGACCTGCTAACCAGGCCCCAGAGCCAATGCTCTTTCCCTTAAATGGCATGTAGAATTGCATAGGCCAAGTGGCAAGGACCTTGCCACCCCTGTAAGTCCCCAGTAAACGTTACCCAGAGCAAGGCTGGTAACAAGGGTTACTAGGAATGCAGCACTCATTGTGCCACCCTGAGTAACCTGAGTAAAGAGAGACTGTAGATCTACCATGTCAGCATGCACAAGCAGCCTGCTGCTTGAGTGAGACTCTGCCACACCAGGTGCAGGCAGAGTCTCTGTTACTACCAATGGACAGGCCAGGCAGGCCTCCTCTAGCCCAGGAGGTTGGGTGCACTGTCCCATGAGTGAGGACATATGTGTAGGAGCACATTTCCCCGGTGCTGTCATTTAAATTTAAAATGCGATGCTGGTCCGAGTAACCGGCAGTCATTGGGATACCATGGGCTGGCATCTGACCACTGCTCAGATGTCCAGCTCTGCAATGGCCCAGCTGAATCCCGTTGTGTTTGGCTTCAAACACTGTGCTTTTTAGCACCGAAAATAATGCCCATGTTTAGGATTAAAAAGCAGATGCCCAGGTGGCGCTCTTAGAGGGTGTACACCAAGTTATTGAGTGCTGTACTGTTTTTTCTCCCGAACCGCTGCCACCACAGACAAGAGTCTGACCTCCTGCTGGTGGTGCTAGCTCCTTGGAAGGATGTAAGACAAAGATCCTGAGGAGAAAGGAGATCACACCTCCTCCCACCCATGTGAGCTAGTGAGATAAGCATCAGGATGGTGAGCCTCAAAGGCTTCCCCTGCCTCTGATATGTAAGTAGCTGTTGCCTCCAGTGAAGTGCAAAGCCCTTCCTACCCTGCCTCGTGAGAAAGGTGGGAATTTATGCAGGAGGTGTGCACCTCTAAAAGACTAGCCACACCATTAAGGTGGGCTAGGAGGTCTGAACAACCGAGGGATGGTTCTATCATCTTGGCAGACCCTAAGATTAGTGGGTTCTGGGTAGGAAGGTGACACACTCCCGTTTTGGGGGTGAATTAGCCGCAGGCACTAGCAGCACATTGGTCACTGTCTCTCACACCGTTAAAAAAAAACCTAAACCAGGATTTAAGGGGCTCACCTGGCACTAAAACTCATATCTTAAGTGGAAAAAAGAAAGAAGCACAAAGAGACGTCTGCACCAACAAGAGGACCCTGGGCTCCAACCCACCGCAAGGAGAGGACACAGAGTGACCTATGGAGACCAGTACTGGAACCAAGTGCCCGATGTGTGCCCAAGGTGTAGACTCGTTGGTCCCAGCAGTGGTCATTGAGACTCCAAGGAAGACTCCCCTGACTGGTGGTACCAGTCCCCTGTAACTTGTAGGAGTGAATGTAGGCTAAGATCGAAGGCCATGTGTGTCTGAGCCTAAAGAAACTCAGTGCACAGCATCCAAGGAGTGGGAGTAAGGGCTGTGCCAACTTTCAAGCCTATACCCTCCACCTAACGACCTCCAGGCACCAG
Organism: Pleurodeles waltl; assembly: GCF_031143425.1. Taxonomy (NCBI): domain Eukaryota; kingdom Metazoa; phylum Chordata; class Amphibia; order Caudata; family Salamandridae; genus Pleurodeles; species Pleurodeles waltl. The sequence continues at coordinate 372,820,145 of NC_090437.1, read as the reverse complement.
AAAGCCTGTGGATCACATTTGCAGCTACCAAGGCTTGTCTGTCGCCAGCCTTTAAATCGACAGCCACAAGACGTTTACTGACTCCAGAGAACCCTCCAGCATAGAGACCAAAGTCACCAGTGATGCCTTTTCTGTGGGTTTGCAGCCTGAAGGAAGTGACTACGACTGAGCTTCTTTGGCATGACCAGCCCCATGATTGACAACAAGAAGCCACCTCTGCACCCGGAGCCACCGGACACAGTGGTAAAGATCCAACTGTCTATTCCTGGTCCTGGCCCCCCAAAGACCTCTACATCTGAAGGGTAGAGTGCGTGCCCACTCCCAAGTCCAGTTTTGCAACAAGGCACAGTCACTGCAGATCATTCAGCACCAAGTGCAGCCAAGTTACCCCTGCAACAGACTCTCTGGGGAAGGTAAACACAGTCTGACTGTTGAATGTTGGTCTAGGTCCCTGCAGAACCTTAAATTCCTGTGAGTTTGTCTGAACTCACCCTACAAGTGCCCGAGTGCACACTGCTATTTTCCCCATTGACTTCAATTGAAGCCCTTTGAACCTACAAAGTACTGTATTTTCTAAAGACTTAAAAATTCACAACCCTGTTTGTACAAAAGCTACAAAGTTTGTTTTGGTGTTAAAATTAAGAATAAAATCTAAACTATTTTTCTAAATTGGTGTCAGATTCCTATTGAGTCACGTCATTTACCTTTTGTTCATGTTGGTAATGTGAAATGCTTTACACATGTTCCTCTAAGTAGCCTGATTGTTTTTTGCCACACTACCAGGACTGATCTACGGGTTGCTGAGAATGACTCTGAGGTGCACTACTGGGTGCTGTGTTGATATTCCATGGTAAGACTAGCTAATCAGATCATATAATACCTTTACCTTGCTACATACAGGAACTCACAGAGACTAAGACATAAATGTTATGCAGAAGCTTTGCCATTAAAAAGAAATTAATAAAAAAATAAAAAAAAGAGAAGAACATCTCTTGTCCTTCTTCCATTGTACCATGAAGGATGAATGAAGTAAATCTATGCTCATAGCCTTTTTGATTAGATGCCTTCCTGAAACACATGAATTAAATCAATGCCCACATTTCATGCAGGTCATTAAAGCCGTCCATGAGTGTCCCATACTTCTCACTCATGTCCGCCTCTATTCTAGTCAACATACTGCTAAGTGAGGCGCCGTTGGACTTTTTCTGTAAAACATGCAAAACTAACCTCAGGCATTTTTAGTGTGATTACAAGTCTGGAAATGGTCTACCAAGGTGGCGTGCATGCCTTATTCTTGATCTTTTTTGTAATATTCTCACCTTCACTGGCTGTAAAGTTTGCCCTATGTATGTGAGTTGACAAACACACAGGACTTAAAATCGACCTGTTTGTGTTGATTGTTTTAGAGTCACTTGTGAATTGACAGGCAGTGCAATTGTTGCATTTGTAATGGCCAATAATTTCTGGCAGTCCTAGCAATTCTCTTAAATCACGTTGTTTTTCTGTGGAGTGTGCTGTTCCAACCAGGTGATTCTTAAAAGAGAACAGAGGTTTGGGTATGCCCAGTGGGCAAACAATTCTCTACTATTTTTTAATTATGTTCTTATTTGCCTTAGGATTATAGGTGATGATGCATGTAAGAGGGTTGGCTTCCTGATGTATTTTAGGAGTCAAAAGCGTTTCATGTGGTGTGAACCAGTCCTTTTGGATGCAGTTTTGACCAATTTTTTCGGGTATCTCATATACTCAACAATTTGTTATTCGTAATATTCACATTTTCAAAATAATCTTCTTTATGTGAACAGTTTCTCCAGATCCGGAGAAATTGTCAATATGGTAGATTCTCCTTAAATGGTTTTGGGTGACCGCTTAAAAAATGTAGGAGGGTGTTGCGGTCAGTCGGCTTGGTAAATAGGCTAACTTTGATCCATCCATCTCTATTTAGTGTTCACAGATCAAGGAAATTTACTTTATTACTGTTGCATGTTATACTGAACTTTAAGTCTGGTGTACGAGTATTAAGCCATTCTATAAAGCCTTCCCAGGGATTCATATTGCCTTTTAAGAATAAAAGAATATCATCAATGTAGAAGAACCAGTGTGAGATGTGTGCTACATTTGAGTTGTCATTTATGTGTATCCACTGTTTTTCAAAATAAGGCATAACGAGATTCACTACCTCAGACGCAAAGCTGCATTCCATCACTACTCCCTTGATCTGGACATACATGCTCTCTTTGAATGTAAAGAAGTTATTCTTAAGGCATAAGGTAGCCAAATCAACACAGAATTCTGTGGATACCTCGTGTGGTCTTTGTCTGGAAGCTAGTATGTGTTTCATGACTAGGAGTGCCTCACCCTGTGGTATGTTTGGGTAAAGGGACTCAATGTCTAAAGTCGCTCAAATTTGTTTGGTTTCATTGAAGGGAATGCCTTCCACTTTATTGATGTCCTCCATATAATCCCTCAGGTATACCTGTGTCCCTATCACAAAAAGGCTTTAGATAGGTGTCTGTGTAGTTAGCCAAAGGTTCATATATTGGTCCACATGCTGAGATAATTGGTCTGCCTGGGGCCTTGGAGGGGTATTTGTGAATTTTAGGCAGCCTGGTGGAAGTTCTACTATCCTGCCTATTAAGGAACTCAAATTCCTTTTTACAGATCTAACCTTGGTTTAAAGCTTTGGAGGTTAACTTGTGAATTTTTGATAATGGTCTGGTAGGGTCACCTTGTGTTGAATGGTAGTGGACGCAGTGATTAAGTTAGCGCATCACCTCCTGATCGTAGAGGGCACTATCCCTCACAACAATTCCTCCCCCTTTATCAGATGGTTTGTTTACTATCGCTGTATTGCTGGCCAGACTACTTATAGATGCCATTTCTTCCTTACTACAATTAGGTTCGAAAAACAGTTTCCTGCTATTAAGGTGGTCTATCTCCCTGATCATGATGCCTTCAAATATAAGCCGGACACTTGAGAACTTCCCCGGCACAGCCCCGTACCAGCGGCAAGAGGAGAACAAAGCTAACTTGACTGAGGAAGTCGTCGCCGGTAGCAGTGCAGGCTCATCCTGCCTAGTCACAGATAGTGCAAATGGGCATGGGAGAGAAGGGACCACCTGAAATGCTGCACTGCCATCCCATACTACTCCTGAGAGTGGCAGTGATAGCCTTTACTTTCCCAGCTGAATGACACGAGGGAGGTGTTGAAGCACTACCATTTGTGGAGCTTTGCTTTCTTCTGTGTAGCATACAGAACTCTCAGAAGGAGAGCGGGAGCATCAACCCACACAGAAAGATTATCAGAATGAATATAGTAGGTGTGCAGGGATCTCTGTAAAGCTACGCTTGGTGATGATTCACCATCGAACTTGTGGTAAGAGCGCATATGTGCTGTGTCTAGGTGATCACTGTACTGCTAGGAGATTTCCCCTACAAACTCTGCATTACCTACCAGGAATTTTTAGTTGTCTGGTGACCTTCAGGTTTTATTCTGCAATCTGTTTTATTTCATGCTATGAAGTTTTCTACATGCCTCTGGGTATCTGCAAGGTCAGGATGACAAGTACTGCATATTATGCACAACATTTAGGATTTACGTCATTTGTAAAGGATAGAACATTTTATTTCAGTGAGGGGATACCATGCACAGCATTCATGAATTATATCATTTGGGATATAGACAACATAGAAATTTAGTTTTTACAGGATCCCATATGGAGTCTCTTTTTGTGGTGTATTTATTGTGTCACTGGTGTGAGTGTGTTGCACAAGCGCTTTGCACATAGCCTCTGGGGATAAGCCTAACTGTTCTGTGTAAAGCTACCATGGGGTGAGCACAGGTTATCTTTGGTGTGAAACATACTTGCCCTGACTAGAATGGTGGGCTCTGCCTAGATGAGGTGCATAGCTTAGCAAACCAGAAACCCTATTTCTAACAGTGTGGATGTGGGAGGTTGCTGCTGTTCAAGTCGATTAACATCAGGCTCACCCTCACTGGATGAAACGCCTTTTATAACAGTGAAACAACAGTCCTCTTTAGGCAAACTGGATAACTAAGTTGCTAGTAACTGCTATTTCTTTCTCTTTTGGTATCCACATTCTAGTATTTTCTCCATTTTTAAGCAGTAAAGGATAAATAAGGAATAAAGTAGGACTAATTTATCCAATAATAACGTAAGATGAATTTAAATTAAAAGAAAAAGGAAGATAAGCAATACAATTCTTTACTTCTATTGCAAGATGGAAAACTTTTTAAATTGGACATTATTTTAGAATTCCACACAGTGGTTCATTTTTACTTTCCTGATTTCACTCAGGTAACACACACAAGATTTTTATCTCGACCGCTAGTTCACGCCATTCATCCAGCCATAGCTGCGTACGCACCCTGTCATCCACTCAGCGCTGCTGTGTCACTCACCTACGCATTAATACCTAAAGGACCACAACTACACGTTGTTCTACCATTTATATTGTAGACAAGCAAGATGCTTGAAACAGCAACCGATTAGTAATTTAAAATAATAATCAAAACCAGAACAAAAATGATTTTATTATAACTTGATATGTTTACATTTACAGGGACAATGTAAAAACAAAGGGCCAGATTCACTAACCTTCCTTGCAGCTCAAGAAGGCAACTTGCTGCACTGTGTTATGAGAAAGGTAGAGATTTGGCACACTTCTGTACAATCATAGTGCTGCCACACTTCAGGCAGCCTAGCTCTATGATTGAGCAGGGTGCCTGAGACATGGGCAGGATTGTTTTTGTGCAAGAAGGGATACCTTGCTGCACAAAAATAATCCTTAGAGGCATATTTTGTTGTGTGCTGCTGAAGTTTGCGCACATAGAAAGAGGAACTAACGAGGGAAATATATATATTTCTCCTTGTTACACCAGCCTTGGATAGGCACTTCATTTGGGCACAAACTCGAGTTTATTGTCTTCATTAAATCTAGTCTTGTGGTGGATGCATGGTAAATGCCTATGCTCCACCCATGGAATGCCTCCTTATTGCAAAGTAATGCAAAGGCCTCACTAATGGATTCGTTACAATATTTTGTTGTTTACTAAACCATGCAAAACCACACAAATCGGGCTCTGCATGTTGTAATACTTCCCGAAATACCTTTTGCTTCAGAGCTGCTTAAAAAAGTGGCACAACCCCTACACAAAATGTTAGTAAATCTGGGCGTAAAGTGAGACCCTTAGATGAAGCTTGTTGAGGTTATACATAAATCCAGCTCGGATTCAGGCGGAAGTTTGTTAGAATCAAACATGCTGCTGCAGGGCAAAAGATGAGTCCAACATTAGATGAAAAACCTCTGGCTCTTGCCAGGTAATTAAATCTATCTCACACCACAAAAAGAACAAAGAACCTGTTTTTATTGCCTCCAGCTTCTTATCTTGGCTTCCTTTCTCTGACAGGATTTCACGTCTTTTCCAGGAAATAATGAGAAAGGCTGCCTCTGTATGCAGATGGGTGAGTGGTTTAAGGTTGCCAATTAAATGGGATACTGCAAATTGGATTATTTACATTTATTATACACGTTTCGTGTTATACAGATAATTACAGAAAGGCTGTCAAAAAAACACATAGTTTTGCAGAAATTCCGCCGGAAACTGAAGTTTGCTGGAGGATAATTCGTGTTAAAACACAATTCTTTAATAATTGGGAACCTAGTGACGTCTGAATTTAAGAACTAGTTCATCTTTGCGTAGCGACATGAATAAAACGTGACACTCATCATTACCATCACCTTTGCGTTTTTCTCATATGAATCATATATGTCTTGCATTTATGTCTCAAGAACCTACTATGATGCAGCCATTTAAAGAGCCTGGGAAAGCACATACACACAGCTGTCAAATATAATGAACATTTTGTAGGCAGCACCTTCAGGCGAGCTAAAGTTTTGTTTAAACCTTATGTTGAAACTTTTAAAAGTTAGATCTAAAACCTTAAAATTCTGTATTCTGCAGGGTGGTTATTTGATGTTGGAGGAGCCGTCTGACCGTAACAGAATCGACAAGGCACTTTTTTATATTTTTTCAGTGTTCCATTGAGATAAACGACGACTCAGTCTTGTCCAAATGATTAGCAGCAGCAAAAATGTGGCTTGCAGGCTGATCCTGTCCCGAGGTGGTACAGAGAGGTCATCGTTGACGTATATCCGCAAGTGTGGAGCGTACAGCTGTGGAATTGATTGATGGCGAGTAAGCACAAATCTTTGACACAATTCCCATTGTGCTGCACATTGATTTGTATTTGTGGTTGTATTTTGGAATTGTATCAGTACGGTAATGACCAAAGGAGAATGCTACTTTGAGTGAGGAACACACAATATACCACAAATATAGTGACAACTGAAGGATAACACCTAAATATTGACTTTCCTTTCTGTTTTAGAGGTAAATAGTTTTTTTTCCTAACAGAAATATCATGGGGCTACACTCTTTTAGTAATGTTTCGTTAAATTTATATACAAACGCTCCTAAAATTCAATGTGCTGCTAGTGAGGGAGCTCAAGTTTTATTAATAAATTAGTTAGCATATGGTAGGGAATTAACCTGCATTTAAAACCCTAACGGATAGAATAACAGGGGTTATAATGTGCCTGTTTATAAAATAGTGAGCTGTGTGGCCACTATTCATCCTTTATGCTGTCCCATGAGGAGAGGTATAACTAAATGTGGTTTCTTTTTTCCTTTTTAGCTTAGTCACTTATACTAGCATATTTTATAGTGAGTTGCCCTAGTTAGATGTTTTTCAAATTATTTTTGTATTTCTTTTATTGCTGTTTTTTCCCTCATGTGTCAGCCCATTCCCACACATTATAGTATCAACTGTGGTTAGTGTTCGAAATGGCCCAGTTCTGAAACCTGAAATTGAATATGAAAATTGCTTTTTGATGATTTACTGATGTCACCATCATCTGCTTTGAAATCCAGATATAATGTTCATATTGTGCTGTTGCTAATCTATGTAATTCTTTTACAGTGTTTAACAGTTTTAATTTTTAGTAGGTTGAATCTTTTCAGATGGTTTGGTAAGTCTATTGTTTTCATGTTTGAGTATAACTTAGTTTTGCGCACCTTTTCATGACATTGATTTCAGGATTGTAATAAAGCTTTGAAACTTTAATCATTTTGGTGTTTTGATTTAGTGTTGAATTGTTCATGGTATTTAATATTGTTAATGGTTTCATGTCAATAATTTGTGATTGTATGATTCTGACTACTACCTCTGTCACCAAGTCCAAATATTTAGTTGACCTCTAAGGATGAGATTTGGTGTTGTTGTCTCATCCAAGCGCTGGTGGTTGTTGAGACCGGAAATGGACGGTAGAAATCTCTTGGGGCCCCAGCGCTTGAACAATAGCATGCATGTAAATCTGAATGTTTCTGTCAAGTCCAGCTGGCCTCTTTTTCAGGGATCTATATTTCCTGTTTCACCACAATGAAACAGTAAATCAGGAATAGGAGTACAAGACTATAAAAAGTAGTTTCGGATCTAGAAAGCCCTGCCTTGTGAACACTCACATACGTGAAATACATAAAATGTTCGATAACTGTAAGTATGCAAGAGTGAAGATTTTTTTTCAAATGCTGTAATTGTTCTGCACAGTTGGGATGTGCAAATATGCAAAGACTACTATTGCCAAAAGACTACTGTTGCAAGGAAACTCTTCACAAAAAGTTGAAGATTCTTTGATGAGTTTACTCCAAGTAAATGGCTTCACGCAGTCCTTCCAAACCAGTCAGCCACATATGTGGAAGTCCTGCATGGAACCAACATCAACATTCTTACACTGACATAATTAATATTCTTGAACTAGAAGCTATGCTAGTTCAAGCTACAACACATCTCCCCCATCTCTGACTAAAATACAAGGCACATGATGCAAGCAAAATTCAAAAAGTAACTGTAAAAATGAAACACACAAAAAATGTAGAATGCACAAAAATAGGCTAACTGATAACTTATGAACAATACATAGAATTCCTGTTTAACAAAAGCTTTCAAATATCCTAGATCCTTGTGGAACCTCTGTGTTATTTTTAGTTCCAGTGTATCTCTTACAGATACATTCTCTGTTTGCTCCACATGACCTCCACCTCTAGATTCTGTTCACCACTCACATTCATAAACACTTGTCTGTTATTATTTTGCGAAAGTACCCATCTCCATTAACTTGAAACTGCTAAACCCTTTTTCCTCTTTCATATTACAAGATTTGAACTCCCATAGTGCACCACCTCCCTTCAGTTCCACCTTTCTCCATTTTACAATACTGCAAATAAGTGATGCACCTCTTTATCTCCGAACAGCCCTCAAAATGATTTCCAATCACTTGTTCTCCTGCCTGATCTCCCTCTCACATAATCTCCTGCCTGATTTTCATTTTTCATTTTTGTTTTTTACTTCGCTAGCATTTTCTTTTCAGTTCCACCATCATTTTCATTTCCCTTGTCCAACAACCACCTCATCCATGCTGGAAGTATGTTGGTACCTTCTTTCCTTCCCCTTATTAATTTGAAAGGAACTTTTTCCTTTTGTATCCCTCTTCATTCTACAGTTGGCCCATACCAAATCCATAACAAGCTGATATTTTTTCCAGCCAATTGAAAAGCTCCTTTCACCATGCTGTTAGCTCTCTCAACAAGGCCATTGGCCAGTGAGTTGAATAAGATGTGCGTCAATGTTTGATGTACATATTCCCAAATAATTCCTAATTTCCTCAGAAATTAGTTGTGTGACATCGTCAGTTATGATCTTACTAGGATATCAGTACCCTCTGAAGATTTCTCCATGGTTCTTATGGTTGTTGTGGTGGTATTTTAACATGAAGCTTCACCACCAACCATAAAGAGTGGACATACACCATAACCAAAGCAAACTTGAACTCTCCTGCCAAATTTCCAATTGGTCCTATAAAATCCATGCATACACTGTGCCACACCTTACCCAAATCCTCAATCACTTATCTGCAAGCTTGATTACCAACTTTCACTCTTTTCTTGCTTTCTTTAAAGTCACTGCATCGTTCTGCCCATACCTCAACGTCGCCATCCATTCCTGCTCACTAAAATTCTCATGTGATCTCCTTTTGGACAAATGCTGCCCTAAATGGCCTTCATGTGTCAATTTAAACAGCTTCAAATAAAGGCTAACTGGGGGTATACATTTGTCTCCTGTCATTAATACATCACTCCCCATCACCAACAATTCATCCAAAAAGTTTACATACTGTCACACTTGCATACTTTCTTTAAAATCACTGCATCGTTCTGCCCATACCTCAACGTCGCCATCTATTCCTGCTCACTAAAATTCTCATTTGATCTCCTTTTGGACAAATGCTGCCCTAAATGGCCTTCATGTGTCAATTTAAACAACTTCAAATAAAGGCTAACTGGGGGTATACATGTGTCTCCTGTCATTAATACATCACTCCCCATCACCAACAATTCATCCAAAAAGTTTACCTACAGTCACACTTGCATACTCACTGAACTCTCCTTCCTGCTTACATTCTTAATCAAGGAAACCACTTGTTTAAGATTAATATTTTCCTCCATTCCTTGCTGCCACTCTTCCTTTTATACTGCACTTTAAGTGCACTCAAACACATCCTCTATACTTGCCACTGCACCCTGTTTTTCTCATTTTTCCACACTGACTTTACCTTTTGACCACTCTAATGGTAGATGCAACAATCAGCTTGGATGTTGCGCCATCCTTGAATATGTTCAGTTGAGTAAAGATACTTCTAGAGATGGGAAGCCATGCTTGCCAACCTTGTCAGTCCTTTTCCTACTCCTCCTGACAAAAGTACATTGACCAATGGTTTATGATCTGTTTGAAGTGTTACTGGTATGCCCTGAATATATGTGTGGAAATACTCAATTCCCCAAGCTGCAGCCAAGGCCTCGCTCAATGACAGTCGTTTTTCTCACAGGGAGTGAGACCTTGAACCAAAAGCTACCACTCTTTCCCCAATCGCATGGGTTTGGGACAATTCCGCCCCTAGTCCCAATGCACTAGCACCTACAATAATGTTATTTTTCACCCCTTTGTCGATTGGAGCCAGAACTTCAGCCTTGCACAGGTCCTCCTTAATAACATTAAATGCTATTTGTTGGTTGTTCTCCAACATTAAACTACAACCTTTCCTCAAGAGTTTCCTCAGATCTTCTGTTTTCCCTGAAAAGTGTTTTATAAATTTAGAGTAATACTCTAATAGACCCAGAAAATCCCTAAGTTGGTCCTTATTGCATGGGACTTGAGCATCTTCAATAGCTGTCAAAAAACCTTTTTTTGACTTCACTACCACTTTAAAAAGTGTATAACCTCGGTATTCAATTACTTATACCTGAAATTTGCATTTTTGTTTTTTGGGTGTTTAATCAGCTTCAGTAAGTCTGTCTAATGCTTGTATCAGAGTGGAATTGTGGCCTTCTATGGTGTGTCCGAACAAAATATAACCTGGTTGGGAGCTTGTGGAGTGATGATTATATGGAGACCATATTGGTGCTGCCATCCCAAATTTGGAGGTCCAGATTCTGCCACATAGGATTTACCTTCTACAACTCTGTCCTGGAACTCAATTTTTGTAACCACATGTACCCCAAGGATTCATGTCCTTAGGTAACAGACATACATTGGACCACTCATGCGTAAACATGCTCCTAGGTATTATTGTTTTAATTGAAGGATTAGCGATTTGCATCTGCTGACACTTCTATTGCTTCATTCTTTTCCAAAAATATGATGTCTCCAGTTACACTCTCCCTTTTTTCCATTTCCTTCATACAGAACTCTGATTCTTCTACAACCTTAGCTATTTTGATGATGTCTTTTAGTTCTGGATTTTTGGCGGTATATAACCTTTCCTGGTTTTTTAGGGTTCTGCACTGTACATTTAACTTGTCACTTGTTAATTCATCAGTCATGACTTCAAACTGACATTTGATTGATAGCTTTATCAGTCTTGATATGTATTTGTTAAATAACTCCTCTGCCTTTTGTGGTTGCCAAATCTCTTCTCCAGTCTCAATTTTGCCTCCCTATAAACATCTGTGATTTGAGCCCCACCTTGACTTGTGGCTATAAGTAAGTATTTAAAGACATGCTGCCCTTCTTTGCCTAGTGTGCTAAGCAAAATTGCCACAAGTGTTTTTTTTTTCTCAAAGGCCGAAAATCCTCATCATCTAATGCTTCCAAGTACTTTTCAAAAATATCTATCCATTCCCCCTACTCAATTGGTGGAGATTCTGTGTGGATTAAAAACATTGGTAGAGGTATTGTGTCAGTAGATGTAATTGGATCCATTCTTGCTGGATGTGTAAAATTGAAGTCCTCTCTTTATTTTTATGTCTCCTTTCACAATATCTCATATAGTATTTCAACCCCCAAAAGGCAGTCGGTATCAAGAACATGAAGAGTGCAGGTGAGCGATGTTGGTTGCGGTGCATGGGCCAAGTTTGAGGCAAGCAAACCTCTGTATAAGTTGTGCTGTGTCCAATTGTAGGAACTGGGCTACGCAGACACTGATCCTGTATTTGTTTTAGTGAGTCACACTGGGCCCAATAATCTTTATCTCAGGCCGAGGCGCGTTCTTTGCTGGGCCTCGCTACAGTGCTTGTAAAAACCTTATTGTCTTTTCCTCATGCAGAAATGCATTCAGAGGCATTTCTGATCAAGCTCTCACACAACACACTTGCCTATGGATTCTGGTCTTGCGCTGATGTGTACGTTAAATTTATAAATGATAAACATGCACTGCACCATAAAATTTTGAAAAAAAAATTGAGGCAGTAAGTAATCTCAAAGAGTGTTTGTTGAGCACATGGGGTTTTACAAGTAGACAGTTTTACATGTAGATAGCAAAAATACCTTGAAATATAAAACATGAGGCAGTGTGATACTTCAAACATGCAAAACACTGGTTCCTCAAACTGCAGGCTGTTTTATGGGCTGAAATGGACCATTGGCACCAAAATGTTGTAATAGAACTCTTCACAAAATGATGATGATTCTTTGATTAGTTTATTCCAACAGCCTCATGCAGTTCTTCCCCACCAGTCAGCCACATCAACTGACTTAATGTGGAATTTCTAGGTTGAATCAACATCAACATTCTTATAGTGATATACCTAAAATTCTTGAACTAGAAGCTACCCTGGTTCAAGCTCTATCACATATCTGTCTCAATAGATAGGACGACTTGAGAAACATGCAAAGTTTCTAGATGTGCTCAGAGGCTTATCAAAAAATATGCATTTTCTACTGTTTGAATACTTGTTTAACATTACATCCTCTCTGTATGCATGCATACATGTGCAGTATTGTCCTACAAGGGAGCTAGGCGTGTCTGACTTTCAACACAAAAGCTGCATCACTTCTTGTTCAAGTATTTGGAATTTGGTTAATTAATAAGTCTCCACGCTGCTAGGGTATAAGGTGACCTGAGGTTGAAAAGTAACCCTTCAGTGGAACCTCTGAATACCTCTTTTTCTCTTGCTCTGCTCTTAATTGACTGTCCACTCTATAAAGGATTTGTTAAGTAAAGCAATTGCCAAATATTGCCATTAGCTATTCTTATGTTACATATTAAAAATACAACTTTTTTTTTTCACTGCTGAGACGTCAGCAAGAGAAGAGTATGCTATCCAGGTCTCTGCAGAGACCAGAACGTGAGAGAATGGTGGATGATAGTCTGCCATAACTCCAGACTGCCTCTCATGCGTTCTGTTGTACCAACAAAAGGGGAGGAATTGGGGGTCCCTGTGGAGTCAAAGTCAAAACATTCTTTGTTCGGCAGTTTATGCCATAAAAGCAGCAATTAATCCAAAACTTATAATAATCCACATTAGAGTAATACAATTGACAGTGAAAAGTCTCAATGTTAAAAATAAAGTGCAATATTGGTTAAAAAATTAATAAAGTTCATAGAAAGACAAGTGCAATACACATTCATAAAATTATTCCAAATTTATCACTTCTTGATTGCTGGAGCTATTTGGAAAAAGATTAAGACGGCATGACAAATTTCTAAAGTGGGGAGTCTTTACAACAAATCTGATCCCAATTCATGTTTTCTTAAGCAGCGCCATACTGCAACCAAAAAGGCTTGCCATGGACCTGCATATAGAGGACAATAAAGTGGTGCATGCTCTGTTTTGTAGTATTTTTGCACCTTGATGGGGGTAGTGTGTAGTGCCAAGCTTTTTATTTTGGGAAGGCTACCTTAAACTTTATTATGTTTAGCCTAAAAAGGGTTAAAATATAGCACTGAAATGGGTTTTCTACCCAACACAATTATGGCTAGAGGGACCGGGTTGTGGACACCGAGGCATATCTCACAACTGTTTCTAGATCAATTATGGTCTCCCTGCGCATCTCCAGAAACCTGTTTTTAATGATCTCTTTTAGTTTAAGTTACATGCTTGTGGATTTGTGAATACCTCAGCCATATCTAAGTTTCTATAGATGTTCCGCACATGTACAACCCACGGAATCCTGGTAACACCGCATAATACCAGACAATCAGTTAATTAGGACCTAACTATAGTTGCCTCAGGGTTTCCCCAGCACATAATCCAAACCAAAAGTGGTTCTAGGCCTATTTGGTCCTTACTATATGGAAGTCCCAATTCCTCATGGGCAATGAAGGTTGCTGTGCTTTTCGGTACCGCCAATATTCTGCGGAGAAATTAATTTTCTAGTCACTGAAGAGGCTTTGAGTTCCTGAGAACTCAATCCCCCCCAGCCATATAACTCAGCAGACATACACTTACTTCTGTATAGACAGAGGGGTATGTTGTGTGCAGCACCATTTTTCTTAAATATGCACCTAACAATCTCTTTAACAGGTTCGTTTTTCAATTTGTGGGTGAATTTGAATATTGCCTCTGTGTCGTTTTCTAATTGATGTGCTTTTTACAGAAATGAGCACTTACAGAGACGGAATGAACTGTAAGTGATGCCTAGATAATTAAAGGTATTCACCTTTTCCAAGTGTTTTGCCCCCATGGTGAAAAACGTAGGCCCAGATTCTCTGAGGTTAAGCATTGGTTTAGCATTGCTTTTCTAATACTAATCTGACTCTAAATTTTTCTTGGCATTCACATACCTATACAAATAGGTATTTGCTTTACTTGTCATCAAGAGGGTGTTGCATGGGTGGTACATGGGTGTACCTGTGCTATTACCCATGCATTTTGAAGCTAAATCATAGTCTGAAACATCAAAAGAAAGGGTTTGGTGCCAAAAAATAACACTTTTGAAAAGCAGGCGCAAAACTGAGAAATGTTTTCATTTCTCCCTGTTTTTCTGACTTAGCATGTGTGCTGCATTGTACAGCACACATACAAAGAGGGGAAACCGTTTGCACTTGTCTAGGCATAGTATTTTGTGCAGGAAGGATACCCTGCTAGACTCCCACGCACACACACCCAAGCACTATGGCGCTAAGGTGTGTGCGTGGCGCACTGCAGCTGAAAACAGCACCAGTGCAAGGGAAAGGGGAGGAGAGTGCCATTTCTATGAAACATGGCCCTCTCCTGCTATCTTCTTGTCATGCAACGCAGCACAGCAACTGTGGGTGATGCACTGCATTGCATGTCACCTACCAGAACCTAGGCCTTAGTTTTCATGGTTGGCCTCCACATGAGATAACATACGTCTTAGCAAGATTTACTTTTAGGTTCAAATAGATAAAAAGGAATCCAGCTATTTCTGCAGGCTAGTTGCAATAGGGGACATTATAACTGCTTCATCTGCCTATAACCTGATGGGTATAGGTTCATTCCCCACCTTTGGTATGTCCTTGCCTGTATCTATGAGATGTTAATTGAACCCATAAATATAAAGAAGAAACAGAAACGGAGTCCCCACGCACCCCTATCTCACGCCCAGTGAAGAACTGATCCGGGTAATATTTTATCCCTTTGGGCCACAGGGAACATATATTGTAAGACCATGGTGTCAACGCTTAATGAGGATCAACAAATCAGGATCCACTTTCCATTATGTGTCACAACTTTGCCATGTTTACCAGGTTGAATGCACTTGTTAAGTCTATAAGTACCATGTGGAGGGTACCCTTTTTAGCTGACACATACTTCCCTGCTTTGAGGTGTAGATTTAATGTTTGCTCCACTGCCCCATTCCCTGGCCTAAAAACAAACTGAGCTTCCAATAAGATTTTATTTTTGGTGGCCCAGTGTTACAAATGGGGTTTTTGGTTGGCAGTCAGGTTACCCCCTGTCCAAGCAAAAGCCCTCACTCTAGTCAGGGTAAGTCACACACAATCCAAGATTATCCTGTGCCCACCCTCTGGTAGCTTGGCACGAGCAGTCAGGCTTAACTTAGAAGGCAATGTGTAAAGTATTTGTGCAATAAATCATACAATACCACCATATAGCACCACAAAAATTAACCACACAGTGTTTAGAAAAATATATAATATTGATCAGGATAATTGTAGGTCAAAAAGAATAAAGTTGCAATGGAAAATTGTAGAAATATCACAGGACAGTGATATAAAGTGTCTTAAGTCTTTAGAATATAAACAAAGTCTCTTTCAAGCACAAGTACCTGGTTGGGAGTGGAAAAATCTCCTCAGAGGGCCACAAGAGAAGAGGTGCGTGTAAAAAGGGTGTGTGCGTCGATTTCTCCCCAGCACACACGGACTTGCGTCATTATTTTCCACGCGGGGAAGTCGGCGTCGTTTTCCGGCGCGTGGACAGTCTCTTTCTGTGGATCGCGGGGATTACCAGATGTCCCGGGTCTGTACGTGGATTTTCCTGCTTGTTCTCTGGCTGCGCGTCGGTTTGCGGAGCTGCGCGTCGAAATTACGATCTCATGGCAGGTGTCGCATTGATTTCTCCTCTAGACTTCGATCTGCGGGGCTGCGCGTTGAAATTACGATCTCACGGCAGGCGTCGCGTCGATTTCTCCTCTAGAGGTCGGGCGGCGTTGTACTTGCGAGGCCGTGCGTCGGATCTTCGATCGTCCCAAGAGCGTCGCGTCGATCAGCGTCGGAGTGCGGCGTTTTTCTCGCCGCGCAACAAGCTGTGCGTCGAAATTTTCGCCGCACGGAGCGTCCAAGTAAAAGAGAGAAGTCTTTTTGGTCCTGAGACTTCAAGGAACAGGAGGCAAGCTCTATCCAAGCCCTTGGAGAGCACTTTCACAGCCAGACAAGAGTTCAGCAAGGCAGCAGGGCAACAGCAAGGCAGCAGTCCTTTGTAGAAAGCAGACAGGTGAGTCCTTTGAGCAGCCAGGCAGTTCTTCTTGGCAGGATGTAGTTTCTGGTTCAGGTTTCTTCTCCAGCAAGTGTCTGATGAGGTAGGGCAGAGGCCCTGTTTTATACCCAAATGTGCTTTTGAAGTGGGGGAGACTTCAAAGAGTGGCTAAGAAGTGCAACAGGTCCCCTTTCAGTTCAATCCTGTCTGCCAGGGTCCCAGTAGGGGGTGTGGCAGTCCTTTGTGTGAGAGCAGGCCCTCCACCATCCCAGCCCAGGAAGACCCATTCAAAATGCAGATGTATGTAAGTGAGGCTGAGTACCCTGTGTTTGGGGTGTGTCTGAGTGAATGCACAAGGAGCTGTCAACCAAGCCCAGCCAGACGTGGATTGTAAGGCACAGAAGGATTTAAGTGCAAAGAAATGCTCACTTTCTAAAAGTGGCATTTCTAGAATAGTAATATTAAATCCGACTTCACCAGTCAGTAGGACTTTGTATTACCATTCTGGCCATACTAAATATGACCTTCCTGCTCCTTTCAGATCAGCAGCTGCCACTTCAACAGTGTATGAGGGCAGCCCCAATGTTAGCCTATGAAGGGAGCAGGCCTCACAGTAGTGTGAAAACGAATTTAGGAGTTTTACACTACCAGGACATATAATTACACAGGTACATGTCCTGCCTTTTACCTACACAGCACCCTGCCCTAGGGGTTACCTAGGGCACACATTAAGGGTGACTTATATGTAGAAAAAGGGGAGTTATAGGCTTGGCAAGAACTTTTAAATGCCAAGTCGATGTGGCAGTGAAACTGCACACACAGGCCTTGCAATGGCAGGCCTGAGACAAGGAGAAGGGGCTACTTAAGTGGGTGGCACAACCAGTGCTGCTGGCCCACTAGTAGCATTTAATTTACCAGCCCTATGCACATAGAGTGCACCTTACTAGGGACTTATAAGTAAATTAATAGTCCAATCAGGTATGATTCCAGGTTACCATGTTTTAGGGGAGAGAGCATATGCACTTTAGCCCTGGTTAGCAGAGGTAAAGTGCGCAGAGTCTATAAACCAGCAAATACAGTCTCCAAAAAGTGGAGGGAGGCAGGCAAAAAGTTAGGGGTGTCTACCCTAAGGCTGTCAGGTCTAACACCCAGAAATTAAGACACAACAAGATAACTCTCCCTACAATCTTTACTCTGGGATCTAATAGCAAGATTGGCCTGTAACAAGAGGGTTGGGCTCTATCTCCTTTTTTGGAGATGGGGATGATTATGGCTGTCCTCCATGAAAGTGAATAGGGACCCACTATGGCACTTCTCAAACATTAGTTAACAAAGGTGCCCACAGGAGTATGTTTGATTTATAAAAATCAGCTGGAACCCCATCCGGCCCTATTGCTTTCCCTGAAACTCAGTGTTTAATGGCCAGTGTAACTTTTCTTAGTTCAGTAAGGGGCATGTTGTTCCTAACTTTCCCATCCAGCATGGTCAGATTATTTTGACACTCCTTAGGTGTTTGATTAGAAATGTTTCTGCAAAATGGGACACCTATTGTTCTGCCGCAATCACACAATCAACCTTTGAGATCTCTGCAGGAGTAAAGAAACAATGGCTATCGACTACCCAGAATGTAAAACTGTCTCTGGTGTTTGCTGTGCATATGAGGTCTCCCAAGCTTTATTCTTGATTTCTTGTCTACTAACTTCTAAAGCCTTCCTGTTGGCTCACCAGGCTGTTCTCATGTGATCTGCTATGCAGGGTTTTGCTTTCAGGATTGCTTTCAAATATTTATGTGTTCTAAATCAGGCTTTAATAAGTCAACCATGTGGTGTGGGCTCTGGTCTAACCTGGGAGGTACAAAATTTATTTGACACAGATCCACAGAGATTATCAAATCCCACTAATATAAATTGATGATCTAAATCTTCTTATAGGCAGTTTAAAACTAGATGCAGGTTCTCTTCTACAAAATTCAGTCTCGAGCCCTAGTTTTTTGAAAGGGCAAAATCCTTTTCTTTCCCCCCTGACACTTTTCCTTAATGATAGTTTAAAGTGATTGTGAGTGGGTTGTGGTCACTATTACACTTTGGAATGATTTTAAACTCTGAGAGGAAAAGGGAGAATTCCGCTGGAATTAAAATGGAGTACATTTTTCTGTTGCTACTAATACCCACAAAAGTAGGAACATCATTTTCTGACCTATCAGCTATGTCACCCTCAAAGACAAGATCCTATTTCAAGATGCAGGTCTTTAAGTCTTCCCCAGATACTGTTCCCTGAAGTCTGACCAGTTTTCTTCATTTTCTAAGAGCATACCTGTTGCCACTAAGATGACATAATATAAGATGTTGCAATCAACCATAAACACTTTCAATACTTTGCAGGTTAGTTGTGAGCTGAATCCTCTCTGAAACTATCAAGCTCGTCTACCAAACCACTCATTCTTTGATTACAAATATTATAATAGAAGTTTATTGAGAGTATATAGGGTTCTGTGAAGAATGTTAACAAGACAAGCCAGAAAGAAGGGAGAAGAGACTTTACAGGGGAGGTTTTGGTGCCTGTAAGTTGGATGGACACAAAGTTAGTAAGACCACTTTCAGCTCTCCCTATGGCAGATGGAAGGGGAGGCTGTGACAATGCATTATAACCATCTATATGGAGTGCATCTATTTCACAAGTCATGAAGTAACAAAGCTTAACCAATCTGTATTTCCTATCTTAGTGTTGGTGCCTGCTATAGTCCTTGAAATCAAGCTTAAACATTTGGGCTTCAGTGGTAGTATAACTAGAATTGATGCCTTATAATACCCTAAGGGTTGTGCCCCCTGATTTATTTGATATGCATCAGTTGGAGGGGCCCAGCCCCTGGTTTGCGGACTTTCCATCCCTGACCTGTCGAGTCAGTATATCATATCCAGATTACATAGTGGATTGAAGCGTGAACTCACAGGAAAATTATTCTCGCACTGCAGATCTAAAGTAGGGATACAGGCATTATGCAGCAAATGGCAGATTTGGCTTGTAAAAGTGACAAAGTGGGTTCACGTGTATACCCCTCTGATTACCATACCATCAATCAATCAATCAGGAGGTTCTTGTAGAGTGCGGGCTTGTCACCCCGGCGGGTCTCCAAATGCTGGTTTGGTGCTATAAGGACAGTCCCTCTGGTGAGGGTGATCGTTGAAAAGCTAGGTCATGAGCTGCTTCTTGAAGTCCTTCATGGAAAGGGTGATCCAGAGGTGGGGGGAAGGTTGTTCAAGGATCTTGCAGAAAGGTGGGCCAAGGTGCACAATCTGAGGTGCTTGCGTCGGATGCATGGGATGTGAGTGAGGGGCATGGAGGCCGAGCGGAGATCTCCAGGGGGCTGTTGGAAATTGAGGTGCTAGTTGATGTAGGCAGGTCTGGTGTTGAGAGTTGCTGTAGTAGAGGGGGCTGGTGATGAGGGCAAGGCTGACCCTCTTCCTGGTGGAGAACGGTATCCAATGGAAAAACTTGCGCAGCATGCTGAGGGTGCTGAAACAGGCCGCGGAGACAGTGATGACATTCACACTGTAACAAAAAGCAGACCGCTTCTGGATCTTTGAAATCGACTACTATATAATCACTATTTGAGGCTTTTGGTAAGCCACCAATCCAATCCACCATAGGGGTGTAGATGATAATATTGTTCAAGTCTATATGCACCCCTGATTTGTTTTGTAGCCAGTGAGCAACCTTCTATATGAGGGATTCATCCTTTTTGCTGAACCTATGCCCTAATATGTGAACGTTCTATAAAACAATTACATATGGGGAACAAGTGGGTGGGAGTTGTAAGGACATAACAAGGCCATTCTAATACTCTAATGGAATCATGCCCTGGGCCAAATGCAGCTGCCTTTTGCTTAACACAGGTATTTCCTTCCACATAGGCAGCTCTACCATCCTGGCTAGAAGCAACTAGTTGGGGATCACTCGCAGGGGTGCTTTTCTCCTGAGGTGGATGTTTTTTTTTTTTTTGCAGCAAGCTGTTCCATGGACTGATCTGACTGGGACCGCTGTGTGCAATCTCCAGTTTTCGCAGAGGTAATAGTTAGAGGAGAGGAAGGGTAAGTCAAAAGTTCTAGCTCCTTCATAATTAAAGTTACTACGTTAAGTTCAAGTTTTCCACAAAAATCATTTAAAATACCCTCTATTTTGGAAAATAAATGCTTAAATACATAGTTCATAAGAATATTACTGTTTGTGGTATGTTCTGGCGTTGAGTCTGTTTCCCTGGAGACTATATTTGGGGCCCGAGATTTGAGGATCTACAGCGGCCTTGATCTGATTTTACAGGGGCTCTGTGTCTTACATCCCTTCTTTTTTTAGTTGAAGGGTTCCCTAAGATAGAGGAGTCCTCCCTAACAGACTCCTCCCCAATAGGTCTCAAGAAAGTGGCTAAGCAAGGCATTTTACTGGGTGGAGGAGCCTCCCCTGTCATATGGTGTGCAATTTCCATTCTGTCCACGATAGGTGCGGGGGTAATGGGTCCTTGTTAGAAATAATCACTTCTGGTTCTGAGGGGGGTTGTTGGGCCTGCTTCTGCACTGCATCAATCCCTTCCTTTACCTGCCCCAGCCTTGATGTGATTATCCCTTTGCAGTAGATAACTAGGTTTGAGAAGGCTGTTACCTCTGCTACTGGGGTTTGCCACTTTCCTTTTCCCCATATTTTAGGGACAGATTTTGTCTTACGTCCCGCTATTTCTAAAGGGGTGTCATGCAGACCTCTAATGTAGTTTACACCAGAACTGACCAGCCAAGAGGGGTGGTCCAGCCCGGCCTCTTCTTTCCAATGACGTGCAAAGACGAGCCTGCTTTTGGCCCGGTCTTCATCTGGGCCCGAGCCAGGGTGCATCCCACACATTTCCCATTCTGTGGGAGCGTGAAAGTGCCTTTTGTAGCATGTCTGGTGAATCTTAAGCAGGGCCTGCCCTCCTGAAAGAACAGTAGACTAGGGGACCAAGGTCTTCAGGTACGAAAACTGTTCATAGCACATCCCTGCTTCAGATCCATTTGTCAGAGGTAGGCCTGCAAAGAGTATAGGTGACAGGGGAATTTATTCCATGTCCATAGGCGGCCTTTACAGAGCACTTTGAGTTAGGTGCCAGCTTAGTTTCTCCACTTCAGAAATGACCAGGGAGAGAAAGGCCCAAGGAGTTATGGGGTTGGTGCAGAATGCCAGGCATTCCTGTTGTTAAGCGTAAGGTGCTGCAGATAGGAGGGCATGGATAGCAGAATGGCTAGCATTTTCTTTTACTTTGGTCAGGGAAGAGGACAGTAATGCTCAGATGGGTAGGAAAGAGAGCCAAGTATGTTTTTGCATTTGGCTTGGGGACACTCCTTATGATATTGAGAAAATGTGGCTGAAAGTCTTTTCATATATCTTATTTGGGAAATATTACAAACAAGTGAATGTGGTGGGTGGCAGGGCATCAAGCAACTTTGTTACACAGCATAGCTTTGGGAGGAGAGTGAAGTGTCATGCATGCTCCTCATTACTCTTTGACCAACATATTGGTAACCTGAGCAGAGACAGAGGTTATGTGTGGCAAACATAACAACACATTTTATGTTAGGTTCTGACAATGCCATGACCCTTTCCAACTTAGGTTTCCGTAGACTTTCTGAATGCATGAGCTGGGGTTGCTGCTTTTTGTTTCAAGATATGCTGCCTTCAGCTTATACAGTGACCTGGAGAATTTCTAAGTTTAGTGAATATGTTTAGCCAATGCAATGTGATCTATTCAGGTGCACAGCTTTGCTCTGCACTATCACACACATTAAGGATACTGCTCATAATGATCTAAAGTAACTTTGTAGTGTATGCTGGGTTTGCTCAAGTATTTAGGGACCAGATAATTCACAGATTTGGAAATATGTGTCAATAGCTTGTTTATGGCCATTTTCTTCGCAGTGCACCAACTGACTTTGAAGCAGTATGCATAACTGGGGGTGTGTCTTGGTAAATAAGTAAAACCAAAAAGTGTTAAACTAAGAATAAAGAACAAAGGCATACTCACTGATTCTATTCAATTTGGCAATGCACCACCTACTTTTCATATTTGACAATTGAACCCAATAAAGCATTCTCATTCTCCACACATTTGTCCAAGTGGATAATATGTGTCTTTTACTGTCCACAAGAGCTCTAAAAGCCTTTGTTTTCCTGCCCGGATGTAGATCAGTAATGAAATTTGCCAATTCGAATCCAAAAAGTTTTGATCCAACATGTTTCCTCACCAGCTACATTATTACATATAATAAGTTACATGCTTTATGATACCAAACTCACATTTGTTAATCAAATACTTTCCAATAATTGAAGTCTCAATAACACTAGAGTTCTATATACAATCAACTGAGGCTTTCTGACAGAGTTGTGGGTAATGCAATGCTAACCTGATGTAGAATAAAGGTCTAGCAAATATTGTTCCAGGCAGAGGAATTCAAACCCTTTCATAGAGATTAGATTTTGTAATTTTCTCAGTGAATTTTATTTTTCATATTTTGACCCCCAACTAAAGGAAAACATAGATTTTCATTGTGCTTTTACTTGGACATTCTGTGATGAAGTTACTGAAGGCATAGTGGCTTTAATTAGAGTTCTCATCTGTAAGTATAACATATTTTCTGGAATCAATACATTTGTTGGCAAGCAGCATAACCCCAATGTACCCAGAGCTTTACATTCAAGAGAATCCTGTAAACCCCATAACATGTGACAAAATTATGACTTGTTCCATGCTTGACAAGAAAAAATTATGAAATTTGGAGCTTGATAATGAACAAATAATATGAATGATTGACAAATTCATTTGCAAGTGGCATTGTGAAACACATTAACGAATAAAAGAAATGATCATAAAAGCTGGTATGCTTTACAATTGACCTATACGTCTTGTGCGTCATTTCCTACTAAAGATCTACTACAGTGTTTGAACTGATTTCACTTGTATGTTAGACCTTTAATTAGAGTAATATGAATATGGAGAGTAATGGGCAGAAGTTATTTAAAGATTGACTTGCTCAAAGAGGGTTGAGGGCTTTCAGACATCAATTGTTTGGAACTATGTAACAGTCAGCACCACTTGTTTCTGCTCAATCCTCTTATCCTTCCTCCACTGCTGTGGACACTAAGGGGATCATTATGACCCCAGCGGTGAGTGGTAATGTGGCGGCAGTACCGCCAACAGGCTGGCGGTACATACTGCCACATTCTGAGAATGGTGGGTTGCCTGCAGCCAACCCGCAACTACCACCTCAGACTGCCATGGCACTAGCAGTCGCCGGGCCGGAGATGTCAATCTCCAGCCCGGCTGCCGCTATAGTACCTCTGGCAGCATTTTGAGCCAGCCTACCACCCTGGTTTTCGTGGTGTTAGCAACACCATGAAAATCATGGGGGTAGGCCCTACCGGCGACCGGGAATTCCATCTCTGTTACTGGTAGGCGGCTCACCTCCCCAATACTCCCCAGATGACCCTCCCTCCCTCCACCCACACTGCCCCCTCTCAATCCTCTCACCCACATACACGCACACACCCGCAGACACGCACCACACATACGCACACTCACTCACACTGGCATACACGCATTCATACATGCTTGCACACATTCGCACACACATTCTCACTGACATGCAAACATGCTCTCACATTACCATTCTTCCACGCATTCACACACATGCATACATCCACACAAACAACACTACACACACAGATGCATTCACACACACACTCACACATTCATGGACATAACCCCATACACTCAGACACAACACCCCCACCCCACTCCCCTGTTGGGAGCCCAACTTACCTTCTTCAAGGTGGTCTTCTGGCAGGGAACGGGTAGGGTCACTGCTACTGCCAGCAAAGCCCACCAGCAGAACACCTCCAGCCACAGGTCATGATATGGCTGGCGTCAGTCTACTGGTGTGGCGGTGCTGGTGGTAGCAGCGCCAACTTACCACCATCCGCCACTATGATCACTGCCGGATTTCCGCCCTTCTTGTGGTTGAAGTCCGGCAGTGCTCATAATATGTCAAACAAATGGTAGCCGCGGTGATGGTCTTTTGCTGGCCGTAAGTACGGCGGTAAGCGGTCTTTACAGCCAAGGACATAATTAGGGCCTAAATCATTAGAATTGAAGTCCAAGTAATGCTTCAAATGTTTTGGAGTATATTCTGATTGTGAGACAGATTTAGAGTAGTGGAGAAGGAGGGGTAGGAGCAAGTGAAAAGGGGGCATATTTTGGATTTTCCCAGATTGGTTGATGAGCTGAGTGTGTTATTGTCTTATTAAAGAATAAGAGGGGAAAAGTGGTTATAAAGTTAATCAAAAGGGAAAAGCATTATTCTCCTTATTTAATAACTAAATGACAGTAGTGAGTGTATTATTTTATTATAGTGAAGCTGGTTGTCCCAGTGCCTTCTTTTAATATATTTGAATAAAAAATTTGCATGTAACTTTTTTTATTTGCAAATGATGCCTTCTGATGCCCTTGAAATTGAAGTTCATGAATCCATATGACTTTATATCGAAGATATTCAATATGTATCCTCGTCTGTGGATTTGGTAAAGCAAAAGTGAAAAGGCTTAATTTATAATATTGTGTAGAAAGGGCTGTAAATATTTATTTAATAGACAAAAAGTTAGTACATTTACAGAATTCCCTTAGTCCTTACACACTCTGCTAATATTTGATAGGTAACTAATACAGAATTATGTTTCTGCAGTATTCCTTTTAATATTGATATGTACAGTTGGTCAGTGAAAGTGGCTTTGAAACTTATTTCATTCAACATCAAGAGAAAAAGACACCCCAAATAAAAGTAAGAAACAATCCTTCATTTTTAGGAACAAAGAGAGCAGATATTGTTCTGTTTCAAATAACCCATTTGGAGATAGAGAACCTAGAAAAAGGCATTGTTTGTCATGATATACATATCTCTGCTGGTAATACAACTAGAGAAATATGGATAGTAATTCTAAAAGCACTGTATTTTAAAAGAGATACCAGAGGCAAAGGGCTTATTTTCAGGTTGTTTTCTGAATGAAAATTGATGCTTTTGGCAACAAATATCTCTCTAACAATAACAACTCATTTATTTTTCCATAATATAGAACAAGAACTAATGGGGCCTCAAAACATTATGGTGTGGATTGCAGGAGACTTTAATATTTCTCTTTGCCCTCTTTTCAATGAAAGTGAAAGGAAGTTAAACAATGGAAGGGACAGAGCAGATATGTAAAACTTGAAATACATATTTATAAACGAGTTAGCCCATCAGTACTATAATGCTGCTTTAATTCACCTCTCCTTGATGAACAAACACTCAAGCTCCCTTACACTGTACTTGAGTTTCTGGCCAGGCACCCCCAGAGCTCACAATACATCTTGATGTAAAATCTAAAGGAGAAAAACAATTAAGCCATCTATTAATAAACAATGCTAACGTGGAACTCAAGAAATACTAATTATGGTGATGTTTGAAAGG
The DNA here is from genome assembly GCF_031143425.1 of Pleurodeles waltl. Lineage (NCBI taxonomy): Eukaryota > Metazoa > Chordata > Amphibia > Caudata > Salamandridae > Pleurodeles > Pleurodeles waltl. The sequence goes on along the minus strand of NC_090437.1, from coordinate 372,794,372 downwards.
CAAAGATTTCTTAAGCTGAAGGTATAAGCATACTTTGGGAAGTGGTAAAAGCATTTATAAGGGTTAAACAATTGAATGTTGCAGCATGCAACAAAAATGAAAAGAAAAGAAAGGTTCAGAACTATAATGCATTCTTAAGCTATGGGAGGGCAAATTTAAAGCAACACTAAAAGACTTATAATGAAAGTTGTTACAAGCTAAATGCCCTGCTTGAAAAGAAGAGTAGTACAAACATTTAGCCACAACTTCACTGAAAATGGCACAACATTGGTTCTATATGTATCATCAAATTTGCTCCATAAAATGGTAAATTGTACACAGTTGTTGGGCCTGACATCCTTGACATGGTTTTCCTTCAATGCGTGCCTTCAGTTCTCCTGTTTTTGCTGACTTCATTTTTACCGGCCTTAAGACTCTCCATTCTTTACCACTGCTAACCCGTGCTAAAGTGTTTATGTGCTCGCCCTAAAACCTTGTAGCAATGGCTTTCTCTCAATTAACACCTCTAATTTACTTTAAGCCCCTAGTAAAGAGGTGCTGTCTGTATCCAGGGCTTGTAAATTAGATGGTACTTGTTTGCCTGAAGATCTTATTGGACCACCCACTTAAGTAGCCATCTAAATATGTCCCGGGCCTGCCATTGTAGCCTGCATGGGCAGTCTTGAACTGCCGTTTCAACCTGGAAAAATAAGAGGCTTGAACGTCTCTTTTTATAATACATATAAGTCACCTGGGTAGACCCTTAACAACCCACAGGGCAGGGCGCAGTGTGTTTACAAAGTTGGACACATAGTTTCAACTTTTAAATGTCCTCTTAAAGAAAACCTCTTAAATTTGTGTTTCACTCCTTCAAGGCCTGCCTCTCCCATAGGATAACATTGGGTTACCTTGTTACATTTAATAAGTGATAATTTCTCAATGGGAGCAGGTAAGAAAGTCTAGTTTTGGCTCAAAAGAATTGTAATTCAAAACACTATTTAACATTAAGGTTGGATTTTAAACCACAATTCCGAAAATGCCACTTTTATAATGTTGGATGAGGGGGAGGAAGCTATCACCTATGATGTCTGCACATCACTAAGGCTCTGCCTCAGCTGGTTTCACATAAGTCTTTTGTGCACCCAGACAAGCTGGGACCAGGACAGGGAGGCAGGAAATTCCAGACACTATTGCAGAAGGAGGATTCTAAAAGCTTCTCTCACTTCAAAGTTACCATGAGGGATAACTAGTGGACCCTTAGACACATCTCCACAGATCACTTCTGGACCTCTGAACTCCAGGAAGAAAGACCACCTAGCTGCAAAGTCTGTCCTAGTGCTCAAACTCTGCTTTGCAGATCAAGAACTCGTTACCTGCCAAAGACCTGCTGTTGCTGTACCAGGACTCTTCTGCTGGGAGATGCCCTGCTGAATCCAGCCTGCTTGTGTGGATCCAGGACTCCAGGAAATCTCCAAGTGTCAGTCAGCTAGGCTACTGTTCAGAGCCACAGTGACATAACAGACTTTTTTAATGTTGACACAACTTCTGGCATCTCAATGCAGCATGACGCAGCTCACAACCGCCACTAGCCAAGCATGATGCATCTTGTCCTCAGCATGGACACATCACCGCACAATACCCCACAAACCCAGGTATCTTCTTTGCCAATGTTACAACTCGATGCCAGTATCAGCCCAGCCCAGTGCAACACCTCACCCTCACCACTGATGCACTGAACATACCCATGTTTTGGTTATTAATTTTTGATCCACATTACTCAAAGGTATGGGTCTATATTTCTCACAATTTAATTAGTATTTTGTCTTGTTTCATAATAACAAACATAGCCACTGTTTCAGATTTTGTCCTTCAACATTTGAACTGTGCAATTTACATAATACTATTGTGAGACATTGGGTTAGTTTTTGAGGGAGGTGACACTCTACTCAAGCAGCAACCACAATTCGTGTCACAGTGGCTTCATGATGTGGCTTCATGATGCTTCAGGGGATATTTATTACCAAAATGTGCTCCCCTTCAAGCAATGCCTTGCAATTAGCAGATAATCCCTATGTATCTTTAGTTCTGAGAGGGTTTTCAGTGATAATATGGTCTAAATTTGCACACCTAGGTTTAGTTCAAAAATATTATCTCATTTATTGTAAAACATTTCACAAATTTTACTTCGTTTAGGGGTGAGTAAGGGCGTTCGGTGGTAAGCGTGTTTGTAGGATTGAGCGTTTAGGGGTGAATAACGGTATTGTGTGGTAAGGGTGTTTTTAGGATTTAATGGAAGGAAGGGGATTGGGTGGTAATGGTGTTTTTAGGTTATGGGGTGGGTATTGGTTTTTGGTAGTAAGGGTGTATTTAGGGTTTAGCAGTGGGTAGGAGTATATGGTGGAAAGGGTGTTTTAGGGTTTAGGGGTCTCATCTCAAATACAAAATTTTAAAATTTATATTTGAGTAATGATGTACAAAGAATAACTAGATAAAAAAATACTTTTGTAAGAAAAAAGGAAAAAACAAGAGACTCTTTACTGCTCACTAATATCTGTGTTTTCTGTAATTGTAATCATTGTATATGTCCTGAAGAAGGTGGGGTGAACGTTCAAACCCGCCCAAACATTGTGCTGTCATTACTCTTAAATGTATTACAGATTTTTTTTTTTTTTTATCATTAGTTGTTTTCAATATTGTGTATTATTCTTGTGATGTTTTAAGAACTATGATCTGGGGGTCTCCCAAAATACGAATTGTTAAGGGAAATCCCATGCTAAAACCTCAATGTAAGATCATATTAAATATGGAGATTCATGTCAGAAAGAGGTAAAATGTTTGAAAATGTTTTTAAGAAATGGGATGATATTTTTTAACTAAATTCAGGTGTGCAACTGCAGTATGTGCTATCGCTGAAAGTCCTCTCAGAACCAAACTTACACAGGGAATACCTGCTAATTGCAGGGTATTACTTGAAGGGGAGCATTTTTTGGTAACAGGTTTAATAAACCCTGTTCCCTTCAGCTGGGGGGTACTCTTTCAATATGTGAATATTTAAGCACACAGGCGAAAGAGAGAGGCTGACTGAGGTCCAGAGAAGAGTTAGAGGGTAGGGGCAATATTGCAAGGCCCACAGACATCAAGACTGGTGAAAGCTGAGAAACATACAGCAGTAGCAGCAGACACTCCTTCAAGGAGGATAGCATAGAAACGAAAGAGCAGCTCTGCAGACAGTCTATTGGTGGGCATTACTGACACATTCTCCTCTGACAATTGCTACTCACAGTTGTGTTTTTCCATATGCATGGCATTTGTATTTGTAATATATAGTAGCGTGAAGTACGATCATTTTTCTCATCTTTCAATCTTCTTGTTACTTATGAATTTTTAACTTGATTTGATGTAAACAATACATTTTCACTGATCTTCATACATGTACGATCTTGGCTGCCATTTTGAATGTTTCTATAGTTAGCACCCTTCTTGTGGCTGAGGGGTGTTTGCTTTTAGTATGTCTCCACCGTAAGTAAGTGGCCACTAATTATGTGTTCGTATTCTCTTGCACTGCCACATCCATTAAGGAACTGCCCTGACGAACTTCTGCCACAGTTTTTGCTCGTTTTTTCATTAATTTTTTTAAACGACTTAGTTGACAGTTCTTCTTAGAAGCTTAGAATATCATTCATATACTTGTGCCGTGAATCCTACTATATGTATTTTGGCACTTCCCAATCGGTTTCATTCTCACCCTGCATATTGATGTTCTGCTAGGGTTAAGCATCTGTGTTAACTCTACATAGTACTACTACTATTTGTACTCTGCCAAAGTTGAACACCCCTCCCCCACTGCTCGCATAACCTAACGTGCATATATATAATAATAAATGACCACGATGGCATATATTTTCTACCTTTACATCAAATGGGGTCTCACTGTTGATTTTCTCGTTTTTTAACTCCTCGGTTCTATTCCTCGTTCAGACTCCTCTAAGACTGCCATTGAAATGCATACTGATTATTGTTATTGGGATACGCAATAAACTCACCTTATCATGATGCCATACCTATAGCTTAACACGTAAAAAGACACCAATTGTTCTTATTATATGTTTGTGTCCTGGTTTGGACTCAGACTGGTGGCTCAAAAGTGATTCTAGCTTCGGTTTTGAAGATTACTCTATCCACTTATTCATACATGCAGTTGAAATGACAACTACTAAATACTAACGAATTTGCAAATGCCCTATCAAAGCATAATGCATTACAGTTGTTATGTCTCAACTTTTAACAAATTATGCGCACTGATTACCTGTAGTTAGAATTTCGGCCCATATTTATACATTTTGATGAAAAACTGTGCCATTGCAGTTTTGCGTCAAAAATGTTAGCACCGGCTAAGGCTCAGGCGTCAAATTTATACTGGTGAGAGTCATTTTTTTTGCTCAAACCAATGTGTCACGTCGTAAAGAAAAACAACGTTAACACAGTGAAAATAACTTTGATCCGGTTTATGATGTCGCAAACTGAATAGGTGGCATTTTCTGAAGCAATTGCGTCAACAAGCGTCGCAAACACTGCAAAATGTGCAAAGGAGAGCCAAAATGGATCTCAGAAGCTTTGAGAGAACCCAGGAAGATGACAACCGACCAGGAACCAGCCAGGAGGGCCCACACAAGACCCAGGAGAGGGAGAAGAAGAAAAGGAAGTGTAGGTTCAGTGCAGAGGAGCAGGAAATACTAGTGAAAGAGATGACAGAACACCAGCACCAACTTTTTGTCACCTCTAAATTGTCAATTAGTAGGAGAGAGGCAATTTGACAACAAATTGTTGACTAGATAAACAGTGTGGCAGAAGTACGGAGAACAGTCATCGAGTGCAAGAAACGATGGCATGACTGCAAGTGCAGGACCAAGGAAAAGATGGCCAGGAACAGGAAGGCAGCACTGCAGACTGGAGGTGGGAGTCCAGCACCGCAGGAGGCCCTGGTCCACATGGAGGAGATGGTGGCAGCCTTCATCCCAGAGGAGATCCTCACAGGGATTCAAGGACATGACAGCGCAGACTACCAGGACACAACACAGATGCAGGGAAAGTGGCACGGGAAACTAAAATTTCTATTTGTAAACTGTAAGCGGGGGGCCATATACACAATGCATGGAAGTCATGATATTCAGGGAGTGGAATGGGCAGAGGGGCACGGCAAGGGGGCATGGGCTGTTCAGAGGAAACCTGGGGCACAGTACTACACTACACCAACAACATTTGCATTGGGGTATGCTGCCATGTCAAGGATGATGGAAAAGTAAAGCCAGTCAAGGAAGGTAGGGTACAACGTAAAAACTGGCCTGCTGTCACATGACACCTGGTATTCTCCCTACATGAACTCAATTAACAGTCTCAGGCCATATCCGTAAGTGGAATTCAACATTAACAACAGTTGCCACTACCACCTCTGCTGTGTGTGCAGGTCAAGTAACAAATGGCAGTTACGTGCCCAAGGATCAAACACACCCAAAATAGAGGGTTCAGGATGACAACGTTATCAATCCCCTGTAATCAATAAAAATGTGCTAAACATGTCAAATGTGAATGTCCATAGTCGCTACAAACATCAGCCATTGTCATAAGCATTATGAGGTACACAGCAGTAATGTCATATCCATGCTGCATATGTCAGGGTCCACCCTGTGCCTGGGTCACAATAGCTGCAATGACACAATGCAACATCCCAACTGTTATACTGCTCAGACAACAGCATTGAGCGGGAGGGCACTGGCTAGTGAAATTCACTCGCACAGTCAGACGAGGAAATGGAACACTGCTGGGACCATCAGTGCAATCCAATGTAGCACACATTCCCCAACATCAACATTACACACTACCAATGCTGACATCTGTAGTGTGCCATGCCAATGCTATACATAGTATATGCTAGGTCTCAGCAACATATACCTGGATGTGAAATATCAGAGACTGTGGCAGTTCCACATTGTTAAGTGCGGTGCAAGTGCCATCAGAACACCCACAGCCAGTGCAAGGTCACAACATGAGAATGGAAGTAGATGGAGGGTTGAGTAGGACAAGAAGGTGGCAACATACAATTTGGGCAGAACCTACACCTAGAGGATGTGACGCATCACAAGTCCCCAAACTGCCCACACTACATGTGACATGCAGGTGGGACATAGACCTGGAAGAATGCTAATAATAAAGACAGGAACAATGAACAGGAACTAATATCACAATAAACAACAAATAGGAAATCAGGCATGTTACTTTACAAATGCCTAAAGTGCCACAACACAGACACACTAATTGTACTATATCTCATTGCAGAGGACGATGGCTCTCCTGGGGATATGCCTGTCATGGACTTCCCTGATGACATGGATGACGAGCTGACAAACATCGGCCAGCAGATCCTCCAAGATGTCCTTGGAACCCTCCAGACCCCACCTTCAGTTGCAAGGAGGAGCACAGATACAGCAGCCATCACAGAGGACCCACCCACCACCCCAATTGTGTGACCTGTCGGCTCCAACCCATCTGAAGACTCTGACGACACTGGAATCAGCTTTGAGAGGACTTTAGTTGGAGTACAGTGGGAGCTGGCCAAGAAAGTGCGGGTGGGGATGCAAAATATGTCTGGCAGCCTAGAGGGGGTGCGTTCATGCATGATATCAACTGCAGAGCAGGCAGCAGCCATGCAAGGGTGAACATCTATCTTGCAAGAACTTCAACAAAGTGTGAAGGAAATCAGCACAGCAGTAAGAGAGTTGACACATCACCTCCAACAACAAACCTTTCAACGTGTGCACAAATGCAATATTGACCCCCTCAAGGCTGACCTGGCTGCCTACCATTGATGTAGCTGCTATCCTTAAGAACCAGCAGCTCCTCCTTGCTGCAGTACTGCCCTTAATAGCCCCACAGTTGGCAGCTACCGGGATTTCTGACTCCACCTCTTCAAACACTGAAGTGTGTGTGGTCCCTTCAAACCCACCACCACCAAGGGCAGAGGAGACAACACACACATCAGAAGATAAAGATGTGGAACAGATCACCCTCACACGTAAGGTTACCCAGAAGCACTAGTCCCTGCCACATGGACACCTATAAGCAAGGTCCTGTGCTTTGTAACATGCCAGTCTTGCAACAGCTGCTCACAAACACTGTTCTCCAGCCCAGTTTACCTTGTCACTATGCCCTGTGATTGTCTCTCACTACCTCATTGGCAATTCATGTCCCTCTGCACTGTATGACACTTCACCCCAGCATGTCCGATGACATGTCCTTTTGCACTTGTGTAGGATTATAATGGAAGGCGTCTCACTAATGGACTCACAATCCTGGACTATGTAAATATAGCACTACAGCATTTTAAAATAAATAGCACTTAAACAACCACTTTGTCTCTGTGTAATGTGACACATCAAACGTGAGGGAGATTAGTGATGTTTGCCTCATGTCAATGCCCATAGAATGTCAATACAACTGCCCTTAAAGATTGTGGGCTGACAACTATGAACTGTGGTCTGGATTGTACCATCATCTGCCCTTCCTGAGGGTTAATTCTGAGGTAATTAGAAACTATACAGTATAATGCTGTGTTGGACAGAATAAGTCTTCTTCAAGGGATGTCTAAGCAGAAAATGATTGTCTTCAAAAAAATTTTCCAGACAATCTTTACGTATGTGACATTTGACTCACATTTTTCATCACACACACCATACAGCAGGAATGGATGGGTATGAGTGTACGTACAAATAAGTAACCTGGATGTACAATGTAACAAATGATAGGTGTGAGTTATGTATGCTATACTACATGAGATTATACCACCACTCACCCTATCAGGGTTCACATGAACATCAGGCTGCAGGCAGACGTAACACAGTGCCCTCAATACCAAACCTGGTCTCAAAGTATGTCAGATTGAAAACATACATCCAAACTTAACAACGCATTGGGAGCCATAGTAACCTTGAGTGGTAGGTGCAATGGATGTCAGATGCATAGAGAAGTAGCTTTGGTGTAGCTGCCAATGTGAAAGCTCAATTTTGATTTGGATGCAAAATGGAACACAAATGCAAATACCATCCATGCCAAGGCCCTGATCCCCAAACATATGACACATACTGTAAAGGAGTACCTACATATTTATTTAACAGTAAAAAAAAGGATAGCAAAACTAGGGGAAACACCTTAACTAACCTAATCTATCCTAACTACACATCATCCACAACTGGCCCTGACTACCCTAAGCTAAACTTACTTATCACATTTAACGAAACACTTAAACATCAACCCCCACACCCCTTTATATGACGGGACACATGGAGAACAACATATACTAACCTAAACACATACTATCTTATACTAAACAAATATATATAGATATATATATATATATTTTTTTTTTTAATATGTATATATATTTGTTTTATTTAACACACAAAAACCCTAATGTCATCCCCCAACCACCCACACAAACAAAAACATGTAAAAATATCATAACCTCCACCCCCCAACCCACTACTACCAACTAAACTAACAGTCTATTCTAACCTAACACTAAGCCCCCTAAACCCATTAATTAAGAGAACTAGGAAAGAGGAGGGAGGGGAGGGAATCATGGGTGAGGGTATAAAATTCACAAGTTCGCCCTCCGCAGGGTCTTCTTAATAGCATGCACTCTCTTATTTATTTGCAACACCTCCTGCTGCAGCCTGTCCAGTCTGCGCATCCTCCGTTGCATGTCCCGTTGCATAGCACGAAAATCACCAGTGTCAATGACTGCAGCAGGGGTGGTCTGAGTGCCAGTTGTCGAGGGTCGTCCAGTTGGTGGTGCCATGCTTGGAGGGGGAGGTGCAGGTGCTGCTGTCAGTGGTCCAGGAGCTATGGAAGGTGATCGTCCTCCAGTGGTGGCTGTCATCCTTGGTGCCACCTGGGTCGTAGTGGTGGTGCTAGTGGTGGCGGCTGTTGTGGACACAGAACGGCCCCCTTATCCAAATGCCCTCCACACCACTGAGGCTCTTTCATGGTGATAACGCCGTGCCATGTGGCAGAACCCAGACTCCACATCCAGAATATGGCGGTAACGCATCGCCCTCTGCTGAAATTCACGGATCTGGCTGGCATCCATATTGGCTGCTGTTAAAAAAGATCAAGCCAAACATTAGGTACATCATTGTGTGATACAGCTACTGATGAGAATCACACAATACATCTAATGTAGCTGAAACAGGCCATAGCTCCATACAGATCACAGATTCTCCCTGAGGAAGTACATGCCTACGCAGCCTACACATGTCCTATCTAACAGCACAGCAATGCTCTAAAAGATGTGTACCAACTTAAATGATCTAAGCATCATTGTTCAACCATTAGTCACGTAACAAGTGCTCCAAGTCCTCCACATGTGACAGGCCAACTAATGACTATCTTCTGGATGACAATCAAGGGCCACAAGATGTGTGATTTCTAAATGGAATTGTCAGGATGGTATGCAGTTACTAATCAAGAGTGGGTATTCTACGTTGGGAGAAATGATTTACAGATTTACATGTCTGTGTACTACACTTGGATCATCACACCTAGGTACACATATTTCATAACCCTAAGCCTGTGCCTCGGGGGGGGTGGACAAGCAACACATACTTTCAGACATCAAGGACTCCCAGGAAGCTTTGGACAGCTGTACATGTGATTAGTCAGTTCACCACAGGTAAGCAGGGTGTCCAACTAGGATGGACCAAAACCTTAGACAATCCCATCCACATTTATGTTTGTAATTGCAGACAATTGCCAACATCATTTGATACCACCAATACCGGTCCTACAACAAGCAGATAGATGCAAGCACACATCTGGGCATGAGCTGCATGCACACCTGTGACATTGTACTCAAGTGCCACATACACGTGGCACAACGTGTGTAGCTAGATGCTGCTAGGAAGTCAAAAATACAGTGGATCATGTTAATTAGTGAACAGGGAGGCTCAAATCTATGGGTAATACTTTGGTATCCCTATTCTGTGAGATTCAGGGTATGACTTGATGACTAAATCATGAAAATGGCCCTCTGCTAAATTTTCTTTACAAGAAATTTAACAACAATTGTCACCCTATTCACATGGCCATGCCTACAGGGCTGCATCACAATCCCAAAATATGACTATACGCTACTGATGGTCCAACTCAAATATAGAAAAAAAAGTGAAACTCCAGTCAAGTTACATATCAGATCATGTGCCAGCACATCATACCTTGCTATGTGTCCAACACACAGGAGTCAATCACACAACAGCTGCAAACACAACACAGAACAGAAATATCAACACTTACTGGATATGTCTGGGTCCGAAAATCAAGCCACTTCGCCAATTGTGTAAGGGGCAGGTCCACCTGTAAAGCATGGAAGGATGAAATGTGCTCAATGGCTGTGCACTGTACAACACTTTCAAATAGAATTACTGTGTGTGACATTATATCTGAAAGTCCAGCCTCTCAGACATAATGATACTCCAACATACATAGCACTGCAAACATGTATAGACCCTGTCACTCCAGTGAGTGATACACACACATCTGCACACATGCAGTGGCCCTAACTATCATGTGGTGACAAACATCATCCATCAATTGGTTGCAGACTCATTTATGGAGTGTACTCCTTTCATAATTTATTGTAATGAGAGACATGCAAAGCCACATTCCTGGAGCACTGCAATACCAGTCACTCGGGCATTGTGGCTTGTGCATCAAGGGCCAATCTTTTACTGTGTGATACTCATGTTGGTTGATTGAAGGTCATGATTTATTATACTTTCTATGGTCCCTTACATGTAGGGCCTGTGTTGTGTGTAGGTTACATATGCCACATTTACATTGTACCCTGAGCCACATATGCACCCTATGAAACCATAATGGCAGGGATTCTGTGCATTACTTGGTGACAATCTGAGGCAAAACATGGATTGGCCATTTTTCAAATTTTAATACAACAAAGAAATATATGTTGAGAGTGTATATTGTGGTCATCCATGACAGAATGCACGAGCACAGGTGTAGTCATTGCACCTGAAATGTGTCACTCATTGCCCTGTGTACTCATATTCTGTTTTGGAAATCGCAGTTAGCCACATTCATCATTTTACATTTGCCAAGTTGGGAGATCGGCGGGTATACAGCAAACTGACACTGTCACATTATTGAAACATGGTTTAGCAAATGTACTACTGTGTCAATCATGATGAGGTAGGTTTCAATTTGTATGTACCTTCGGAATGGCAGCAGTCACAGGAATGCTGGTCTTCTGATCTTATCATACACCCATGTCTGTGATAGCCTCCATACTGGGAAGTTAGCTATTGTACATATGCTGCACTAGATCAGCAGGGTTGTACCAAATGTAAACTAGCAAAGTATTAGGGAACTTTATATGTATGATGGAATTGGTCAGGGGTCCCTTGCACAACATCATGCACGTAATACATTGTAACCATGCATTCCCCAATGTCAGGTATCCCATGATGACCCCATAACTTATGAGAAGTGCATGGCTATAGAGTAACACAGATGGGAAATGCTTCAGCTCTGTTCCAGCTATTGTGCCCAAGACCAATTTAAAACACACAGGTACAATGAACAGAGGGCCAGGGATAATTGTTATCCCTCTATTTGTATCATTTGCTTCATGTTATACGCTACAGCTATGGAAAGTAGCACCAAACATTTAGATATGAACCCGTGTGCATTACTTTGGAATCCATTCCTAATTTAATTGCGGCACAAACAAGTCAAACTATCAGCCTAAGATATTACCAGAGGTTAGAAAGAAATTGGTACATATGGGCCAGAATACAGTTCAGACATGTATTCAAAATAATTGGGAAACACATTAATTCTTTGCTTTAGCTTGTGAAAAACATCTCTTTCCTGGTACACTCACAGACCATGGATAAAACATATGTTTGAGCCACATTAGCATCATCTATTGATGTGAAGGCAGCGCTAATTTACAAGATCCAGTTGTGTTTTGTAAGTTACTGCAGCTATTGTGTCAACAAATGATGGTAATGTGTAGCAATTATTGTATAACTCAGGGCCACTGTGTGTTTAACTTGCATTCCACATGTCCAAAAAACATTGCCTGCAGCATATCAACAAATCTGCTACTGTCACTACAGAGTATTTAAATGTGCACATTACTCTGAATTGTACTCACCACAGTGCCACCAATCACAATACCCAGGTGGTCCATCAGGTCTTGCTCTCTGGCAACAAGGTCAGCCCAGCGGTGCTTCAGTAGGTGGTTGTTGCGCGGTGTGTTGAAGATGCAACACAGATGGTACAACATCTTTGACCACCGGAGCCTCCTCGCCTCTGTGTGATATCCCTGTATTTCCCTGCCACCTGCTTCGATCATCAAGGGGAGGAAGTGGCACACCAGCCAAATGAACTCCCCCAGCTCCTCCTCATCCATTCTCCCCAGATGTGGCCTACCTAACATGACAGAATTAATAGGAAAAATAAAGGGTACAGAGGAAAATAAAGGGAAAGGCGGGAGGAAAATGAAAGAAAAGTAACCTTCAAACAGCCCAACTATCCCCAAATTAACAATACCCGCAACAGACTCCCAACAGTACAAAGACAAAATTAGACACCAATTAAGACAAATAAACACTTACAATGAACAATTGAGACAATTACAAATAAAACAGATGACAAATAGGGTGGCACGCAGGAGACAAAAGCACAATTGGGACTGACAAAACTCTAGGCACAGCCACACAGTCTAGAAAAATCACAGACTGCAAAGTGAAACTGAAAGTACACCCACTGTACCAGTTCTGTAAACAGGATCTCCTATTACATCACTTCCTGCCTCAAATGCGGTGAGTTTTTATTATGATGTTTCAAAATTTTATGACGCTTACAGTATGTGCATCCATTTTTTTTTAGGCAAATGCTTAAAAATTACCCTGCGTCCGTGGTTCAAAATATTTAGCATTGGTAACCAATTTCATGGGGTACAGTGTAGGAATTACCGCTCGGGGCCAATGGATGTATCATGGCTGTGAGTGTCATTTTTCTACGCATATGCAGCGATTGTTGACACATATGTGTCTTTATCGACACGTTTGATCAAAATGTATGTCTTTTACTGGGTTTATGTAATTTCTCACATTTTAATAGTAAATGACAGCTGTAACTGTACAGAGATAGGCTGCTTGCACCTGCATTGTGTATTCTAGTGTTTGGGCACATGTGGCAGATCACACTATTGTCGACCATGATACTCCAGTTGTTGTACCAGATGAGCACTCTTCACTGACGCAATAGATACCCAAACTTTTGGAATACAAATTAGAATTACCCAGTTTGAGCTGGATGTGCGTCAATAGAGGATAGCAAGACTACGCAACTTAATACATTAACTCATTGCCTGTGTGTCAATGTCTGTGAATTGGCTTTTTCAATTCTAGTTGGGCCTCTGTGTGAACGTCACAAGATGTGCTTTCATTAATGTGCTTGTATTCATGTGTTGTAAATGTGGATAACCATAAGATGCTATTCAGTGTGGAAATGGGTCAAGATATGTGTTTGTCATACACGTAGCAACTAATGCTGTGTGAACGTCCCTGACTTTTGGGACAAAACATCTCCCACAACAAACTATGCACAGGATAGATAGGGACAGTTGATAATGGCAATGTTACAAGAGTAAGCCACCACATTGTCACTTGTTTGTATACTACCCATGAGTCAGGTATTTGAAAATGCTATGTGGGTACAGTGTTTGTGACGCAGAGTCAAAAAATGTAATGTCACTCCACAGTTTGAGTCATATAAATGACCTATGTTTCTCTTGTGGCAGTGGAGGACCAGCAGACCAAGCTGCATGTGTTCACATATTTCCAGTGTTTAATTGCACAAAGGTGTCCATTTCAACTGTGTGGCCATGTGTACCCTGTGTCATTATTGGCCTCCATGTTGTCACAATTACGTGCACGTCTTGAGTCTGTGGAGCCATTCCCTGCATTAAAAGAGTATCCTTCAAAGCAGAATTGACCGAAAGCCAAAGAGGAATCAACAACACACATGGGGATAGTCCAGCTATGGCACTGCAGACGTTTTATGAGACTGACAACAGGGCAACCTTGGTATGCTCACAAAGTTAATGGATCAGTAATTGAAAACTGGCAGGTTTCGTCACAACATTTGTACACAGGGTGGCCTCTAAAATTCCCACTGCAAAAGGGAACATCAGTGCCTCTGTGCTGATTAATCTCACAGCTAGTCACCACGCAAGCACCATCATTGGGTTGCAGCCAATGTGAATCTGTGTGTGGACCGTCAGGGCACAAACATGTTTTGTCCTTTCATGCACATTAGCAAACGTTGTTTGTTGTGCTGTAGGCACCATACCCAATCCATGCATACAACCATGGTACACTGTCACTGTTTGTCACTCATGCATACATGAATGCCAGACAAGGGATAGGGATTTTAATACATGTCCCAGACCATGATAGGATAAGTTAACTGATTACACTATACAATCCATTTGAGGATTCATCATGTACCTACCAGACACAATACCTCAGGAGGAAACTGAGGGCATGGAAAGCAACTATGAGACAAATGTTGCCACAGGGAACCTTTATGGTAAAACAAAGACAGGAACCAATCAGGCTAACAGGATGGAAGCTCTGTCAGGAACTAACATGAAAAATGCAAATAAACAGTGATCAGACTGACTGGGAAAAGCTGGAACAACACTGTGGAAAATGAAAACTGTATTTGTGTTGTGGGCTGCAATGTTACACAATCACCCAAGGCCTGTGTTACACAAGTGATTTATACCACAATGCACAACAAGGATATACATAAAATGGCAGCTTCTAAGCCATGCCAGGCAGCAGCAAGGGCAGTGCAGGTTCAAATGGTTGGTCTGCATGGAAGTGCTCACAGGTGTGTGCAGCTTCAGTCTCTCACATGTCCTCTAGGTGAGAATCAAGTGCAAAGGGCCAGCAGTACCTTTCACCTGGGAAGCAATGGACAGGTGATTACAGGTCCTACAGACTACCAGGCAGTGCATTATCGGACCTGAAGTCCATGCAGACAGATGAAATATGAAATATGACTAGGGCATGCCATACTAAAGAGGGAAGCACACTGGATTGAGAATGTGAGTCTGGGTGTGTGTAGATGAAGGATTATCAGGGTACATATAGTCTAGTTACAGGGCCCTCTAGAGAACAGTGGGGTGAGACTGAAAACATGCCTGTGGCAGGATTTATAACCTGGGATGGCATGCACAGGGCATGTCTTGTGAGCAATGCTTGTTATACCTGGGGCACTCGTGCTATCCATTTGCAGCTTACATGGACTTCTTGCCACACATACACCTTGCAGCGATAGCTGATGTCACACATACCGCTGTCAAGTGTCTGATCATACAATACTGTTACCAATGTAATAGCACATCCACTGCCTCATGTATGAAGCAGTTTTTTACCTTATGATTGATGGTGTCTTAGTTGTGTGCCATATGCTGCAATGAACCATATTGCCAACATGGATGTGTGCCATAACTGTGCTACTCTGATATTGCCCTTCAAATGTGAAATGGACAAGATATATGTCATTTACACTGTGTGTGAAGTTGGGTGTACATTCATAACGCTCAAATGTGATGTGGCTTTTTCAGTATCCTAATCTGTATATCTGCAATGCTCCATGAGGCTAAACTCTGATTATGATTCCTAGGGATCTTGTGATGCATAAATAATTACCCAGACCATGATTTAGTGATGAAGTGAGGTGTTTAATGACATATGGTAAGACAGTGGTGATGGTGACTAGAGTTAAAAAATGTGTTGTACAATGTGTTGTCTCCGATGCAATCCTGCTGCAGTGTTTGGATCGTCCCCGTCATGTTGATGGACAACATCCTCCTCTTCCTCCTCATCAGGCATTTGTGGGTCTAGTTCATAGAGGGGAATGTTCCTCCTTACTCAAATGTTGTGCAGGATGGCACAGGTCAAAGTGATCTTGCACACCATTTCAGGTGAGTATAGGAGGCAGCCCCCGGTGATGTCGAGGCACCTGAATCTTGACTTCAAGATGCCAAAGCTCCTCTCTACTATGGTGCGTGTCCTACAACGTTCCCTCATTATAGGCACGCTCTGCTGCAGTGCTTGGGCTTGCAAATGGGGTCATGATCCATGTCTGGATCCTATACCCCTGATGAGCTGAAAGAGAAAATGAGTGAAAAATGTTGATGGAGTTTGTACCACGATTATCACTTTGCATGGCAGTTGTTATCTTGTGTTGTCCGTGACTCATCTGTGTTTGTGTTATTATGTGGAATCCTAGGCTTCTAGGATATACCATCAGCATTGGGATGTTTCATTTTCTGAACTGGTGTTTGGCTGATTAACTGGATGTCAACGGTATTTTTGTAGACTTGCAGTACATTGTGTGCTCCCATGCATTATGTCATGTGAAAGAGGTATCCGTGTGCCTTAACTGGGGGTGACAGGATACTTCCATACACAGACTCAATTCCACGGTGGTGGTAACACGGTTGCATATATATGGCCTGGACATCCCAACAAATTTAAATTATGCAATAGAACTTTTTAAACATCAGTTAGGCCGTTTGATTTGGCTAGGTGACAATATACAACACATCTCCATAAGTTGGCAGCACTGACGTGTTGACAATTGGCAATGCATAAATATCCCATGTGTGACAAGTTCTATGCAAACCTATTTATCTGTCCTCATAGAGTTGGCTCATGTTCAAACATGTACCTACACTACTGAACCTGGTCAAGGTAAGCTGGCTAACTTGGTTGTGGGGTTGAAGGTTTAAGTGACAGAAGATCCATATGCCTGTACATCTGTTGTGCATATGTGTAATTGGCTCAGTCCGTATGTGTAGCAATGTGCACTTTGCAAGATTGTCACATCAATGTGGCGGTCATTATGAACACGGCGGAAAACACCACCGACCGCCGTGGCGGTGGTGAACAGAAGTCCGACATTGGCGGTGAATGGAAACCGCCATATAATGAACGAAAATCCCAACCCCGCCAAAAATCACCAGACCACCACTTCCCGCCAGGACCCTGTCGGCAGGAATCCCGGACCTCCCCACCCCGCCACCGGCGAGCACGCCCACATCCCGCCCTCCAAATAATGATGCACAAATCACCTTGGCGGACAGTGGAGGCCGGACGACCATTGGACTTAACAGCAAGAAGTGCACACATTGGATAGGCGTGCAACCCACACACCTGACACACATCCATAACCCCATATAACACCCCCGGACATACCCCACAATCATTTGCAACGAAATCAGGCCAAGGAAACGGAGATCACCAGAGGCAGACATCGAACGCCAGCATACAGGAGACGCACACGACCCACAGAAGAGCACCCTCGCCGCGTTCCCAGCCCGACACCATTCACCACACTCACCATGTCACCTCCCAGACATCCACGCTTCATAGAAAGGGAGTTGAGGACCATGGTGGTCGAGATCCTGAAGGTGGAGCCACAAATATTCAGGGCCGAGGTGCACCACACACCCATCGCAAGGAAGATGGAGCTATGGCAGACCATTGTGAACAGGGTCAATGCAGTAGGACACCATCCACGCACCAGGGATGACATCCGAAAGAGATGGAATGACCTGCGGGGGAAGGTCAGGGGTATGGCATCAAGGCACCACATTGCAGTCCAGAAGACTGGGGGAGGACCACCACCAACACCAACACCACCCGGATACACAGACTGGGATGAAAAGGTACTGGCCATCCTGCACCCTGAAGGACTCACTGGACTCACTGGAGTAATGGACTCTGGTAAGTCATCATCATATACCACATATACACCATACTTGTAATGCATGCCCCACCCCACCCACAACCATCAGGACCAACACCCCACCCAGGCATCAGCCACTAAATCCACACCCCCCTGCATGACCACAAACCCACTAACAGGCCCACATCCCTTCCCCTGTGCACAGTCACCTACCCCTGCAACTACCCACAATGGAATGACACCCCCCACCACAATGCAACCCCACAGTCGATGCTAAATGCAGTGTCAACTTCACAAAGGCACTCTGTAAGGCCACTGAAAGTAACCCCAGCACAAAATATCCCAGTCCTGTTCACCTCAAACGTTCATGCAGCTGTGACAGACATGTCTATGTCCCCCAACAGACACCACCGTCCATGCAACCTTAACGGATGGGACAAGGAGTGGCAGTGCCCCCCAGGGAGACAGAGGAACCTCACAGGACACTGGTGAAGAATCCCTGGACACTGATGAGCATGTAGGCCCCTCACACAGTCCTGGACTGTCACCATGCAGCAGCCCCACCCAGGAAACCACTGTCACCCCAACCACCCAGTCAAGACCAGCAGCCCAGGGCAAACGTCCCTACACCAGTGAGACCAGGCCACAGACTGGTGGAACACAGGTACAGAGGCCACAGTCTCCCACTCCCAACATGCAGGAAGGCGAGGGCCCCAGTACAAGTGGTACTGCCAGACCTGTGCAGGGGACACAGGCACAGGGGGCTATGGCAAGTGCAAGGGTGGCAGTGGGCCGGGGGGGGAATGCCACAGGCTGGATGCAGCAGCCCAGGACCTGATATCAGAGGTATTGGGGGCTTACCAGCATACCCATGACAAGTTTGCACAGATTGTGTCCACCCTGGAGCACAGTCAGAGGATGCAGCAGGAACACCACCAACAGGCCATGGAGCAGTGGAAACAGCACACCGCCACAATGGCCACCATAGCAGGAGCACTGCTGCAGCTGGTCCAAACCCAGTCTGACACCCACACAGGACAAGAGGCCCCCACTACAGCACCGGACACCCACCATGAGATTACACCATCAGCAGAAACATCCCAGGAACTATCCTCACAGGAAACCCAAGGGCCTACCATGTCATCCCCTGAAGATCAACAGCAGGCACCCAAACGGACTATCAGGCCAAGATAGGGCACTGGAACCCCAGCAAAGAACAAAGCCCCCTTCAAGTAGTAACTCAGCAACAATCTGCACAGCAACCATCCCACTCAATCAGCCACCACAAATTGCTAAGAGGCAATATGAACAAATGTAAGAAAAGATGGACCCATCATTACTACCAACAAGGCTGCCACCATGTTGGTCTTGAGGACACCCACCCCTTATGACTTGTCATCACTGTAAATAGCCCTATTCACTCCCTTCAAGCAATAAAACACATTTCACACCTGTAACACTGTCCCCTGTGTTAAATTGTAAACAAAAAGAAGTATGGATGCAACTGGCTGATAACTACTTTATTGTAAAATTTGTGCATGAAGGGAGTCCTGTGTGCCTACATTTTGGCAATAAGTAAATGCAGAAAGTTTCAATATGTACCATGCAGAAGTGGACCATGTTTCTCCTATCATTATCACCCCCCCATGTGACTGAGCACACTGCCAATATGTGTCACAAACCCCAATGTCAGGCCAAAGTCCCACACAGTTACTGGAAGTACAGTTGTATCAGTTGGGCCCTGAAATTGACATCTTCCCCTTCCTCATCATCACCATCACTCTCATCACCTCTCTGAGGTAGCTGGTCAGGACATACAGCACCCTCCACCTCCAAGAGGGGGATAGGATGTCTCACTGCCACGTTGTGCAACATGCAGCAGGCCACCGCTATTCTACACACCTTTTCAGGCCCATAGGCCAGGTAACCCCCAGAGATATGTAGACAATTAAATCTAGCCTTCAGGAGACCTATAGTTCACTCTATCACCCTCCTAGTAAGTCCATGGGCCTCATTGTAATTCCTCTCTGCATCCGTCCTGGGATTCCTAACTGTTGTCAGGAGCCAACGCAAGTTTGGATAGCCATAATCACCTAGAAAATGGTGCAATACAGAGTCATCATTGTTAAACTCCTTAGTCAGGCAGCCTGGCTGTCTGCTATGTGTCCATTAGTGACAGACACACTTACCTATGATCCACCCTCTGTCCTCTTGGAGCTGTTCCATCCTGTGTGGCACTCTACTGTTCCTCAACACAAAGGAATCATGGACTGAACCTGAGAACATGGCATTCACATGTGAGATATACTGGTCTGCAGTACATACCAATTGGATGTTCATGGAATGAAAGTTCTTTCTGTTTCTGTACACCTGTTCACTCACTCTTTGGGGGGATGATCGGTATGTGGGTGCCCTCGATGGCACCTAGAACATGCGGTATGTTGGCAAAGGCATTGAATTCAGACTTGATGGCAGGGAGATCAGTACTTTGAGGAAACCTCACAAAGGGACTGCAGATGTCGTACAAATGCATTCAGAAATCTTGTCAGTACCATGCTGAACATTGGCTGTGAAAATCCAGCACCCATTCCCACTGTCACTTGAAATGAGCCTGTGGCCAGGAAATGGAGTGCGGAGAGCACAGTCACTTCAGTAGGGATGGCATGTTGAGTAAGATTTCCTGGAGTTAGTGCAGGATCCAGTAAAGCACAAAGTTCCTCAATTGTTGCACGTGTGAGTCTGTAATTGATTATGATCTGATGCTCCACCATGGTCCTCATATCCGCAAGTGGTCTGTACACCGATGGTGCCCTTCCTCGCCACAAGGGTCGGTACCTACAAGGGGTATCAAAAAGGTGTGATGAAGACACATACATATGCGCACATTTCCATCATTTGTGCAATGCATAGTTCATTGTAGTGACTCAACATTAACTGCTCCTGACAGAACTACATCTATGACACAATGAGGGAACAGAGTTTTTCATGTGTGGTATATTACGGAATGGACACATGCTTAGGTGCTTCATGTGGCTAGTAGGGCCTGCATTGTGCAAAGTTTTATTGATAGATGCGTAGTTACTGCCAAAATGTCTGCCCACTGCAATCCAGGCCTTTCGTTGTGGAAGTGGCCTCATACCGCTAGCGGGTGATGTCACAGCATAAGGCGGTGTTTACCGCCGTTTGCACCGTCATTGGTTAACATGGGTGCCAATGGGGAATCCTGGCGTACCATGATCGCCGCGGGCGGTGACGGTGCACACCGCTGCGGTACGTACACGATTTCATCATCGATTATTCACTTGACTCCCTGATCTCGTGCGGACAGGTACTCCACTGTGTGTACTGCTGTGGCCTGACTCTGGCAATGGATGTGGCTTGTGTTGCAGAGGAAAGGGCCCCGGCCTTCACCCAGGAGGAACTGGAGAGGCTGGTGGACGGGGTCCTGCCCCTGTACACAAAACTGTACGAATGGCCAGAGGTACAAGTGAGTCTGGGTTTGGGGGGCACTGTTTGGGTGTAATGGATGGTGTTGAATGGACATATGTGTGCACCTCTGAGCCTGCATGGGCCGTGGTGCATGGCATGCTGCGTGTGTATGTCCTGTAAGTCTGAGAGTACTATCTGTCCCATAGCGGACAAGTAGCCAGATGTACCTATCTTGCAAGTGCCTGACCTCTGTGTTCCTTATTTGTGTCACCCTTTTAAGTCAGCGCCCACCAGAAGAGGGCACTTTGGCATGCCCTTGCCAAGGAGGTGCGGACCCTGGGGGTCTACAACCAGTGGAGCACCCACTGCAGAAAGAGGTGGGCCAACCTGTGGCGCTGGGCGCGTAAGATCTGTGAAGCCCAGCTGGGGAAGTCCTCCCATGGTGGAAGGGGTGCCCACCGGGCACTGACCCCCCCTCATGCGAGGTATCCTGGTGGTGGCGTACCCAGACCTGGATGGGTGCTTGAAGGCTGCACAGCAGTCACAAGCGGGTGAGTACTCATTTCACAAACTTCAGTCTGGAAGGATGTCTGTGTGTGCATTAGGGTTCATGCTGCTTAGAGGCAGTGACTCCGACTGGTGTCCATCAACATTATGGTCCCCAAAGGGTATAGGGGTGTCTTTGTCAGGTCTCCCACACGTCACCTCCTTAGGTAGTCCGGGGGATGGGTGTAGAACAGTATTCTGGTCAGTAGTCAGGGGCATGGCCATGGGCATAGTGAACGGTGCTGCCTGTTGGGTGTGTCTTCTGGGTGGGTGTATGTCTGGCCATTATGTACCTCCATTCAGCTATTTGCAATTGTCTCTTCTGTTTTGTCTTCCCATCCCTGTTCTCTTGTGTTGGTTTGGTACAGCAGCAACATCTGGGGAAGGAGCTGAGGCACAAGCAAGTGGGTAAGCAGCAACCCACCGATCCTCGGTGGCAGAGACATCCGACGCCCAGGGGACCAGTGGGTGGGAGGGCGAGGGGAGATCCATGGGGGAGGCAACTACCACAAGAGGTAGTGACTCCGAGACCTCCTCTGATGGGGGTTCCCCGGCAGTGGCAGACCCCAGTAGCCACACCACAGTGACATCTTCCGCCACCCCCCATTCATCACCGCCCTCCCTTCTGCTCCCCACCGAGTTGCCCGTGCCTGCTCACCCAGAAAGGTGGGCGTCTCCTTCACCCCAGGCACCTCCTCTCTTGCCCCAGTCAGCCATGCTGCCCTCACAGAGGAGGCTATTGACCTCCTGAGAACCATCTCTGTAGGGCAGACAACCATTGTCAATGCCATCCAGGGGCTAGCATCAGAGGTGCAGCAGACAAATGCCTATCTGAATAGCATTCACATTGCCGTGTCTGCCCTACAGAGATTTTTTAATGCTCTGGCCTCCTCTTGGACGGCAGCCAGTTTTGCAGGCCATTTTGTCCCCCTCCAACCTCCTGTATATCTTCCAGCACCCCACTCCCTTCACCCGTCCAAAGCACTCATTCAGACACGCAGTCAAACACATCAACACACACAAAGCACACTTCTAAACACAAGCACCACACCTCCCACCACAAGCATTCACACAGCCAACAGACACCTGCACACACAACAACATCCACTTCCCCCAGTGTGCCCACCTCTTCCGCCTCCCTGTCTGTGCCCTCTACATCCATACCCTCATGCACTGCACTTTCAGTCTCTGTTGCTGCTCCTCTTACTGCACTGACTACAATAGCAGACATCCATACATGCACCCTTATGCACCACACCTGTACTCACCACAACTACTGTAGTTGACACATGCAGCACACTCACCAGACGTGCAGACACCCACACAACATACATCCACACTAGGTGCCTATCTTCTCCCACTGTGTCCACCCCTCCTCCTCCAACAACACACAAATGCACTGACACCCACCCATCATACATCCACCACACCACAGCATACTGTCTAGTCACCTGCACCCACTACACGGACCCCTACAACACATACATCCACTGGTAACTGGTCTCCTGCTGCTTCTGCTGTGTGGTAGGGAAGCTGATGTGGCGGGGTGTGAGGGAGATGATGCCATCCAATACCTTGGGTAGGAAGGCAGAGAATGAGGGCTGTGAGATCCCGGCAACCAGGGCACCAGTAGTTTGAAACAAGCCACTTGCCAACATGTGGAGGACAGCTAGCAGCTTGGTCCCTGGTGGAATGATGTGTGGTGGCTGCAAGCTGGGTACCAACTGTGGTTCAATGTGGCACAGCAGCTGCTGAATGGCTTTCCAGTTGAGTCTGTACCTCTGGATCATGTCATGTTCCCTGAGGCCCAGGAGGGTTGTCCTGGTCCTGAATATCCTCTCCTGTCTTCTGCGTTGCCTTTGGGGTCCCTGCTGGCGTGGTGGAAGCTGCTGCTGTTTTTCCTGTGCTCTGCGTCTTCGTGCATGCTGGATGTATAGCACCTCCATGTCTTCCTTTTTTAGCTCTGATGTAGCTTCTGTGTGTTTTCCTTAAGTACTGGTGTGTTTTACCCATTTTAATGCCTGCCCTGACCCAGGCGTTATTTTTTTACATAAATCGGGCTGTGTGTAGGATAAATATGGGGCACAGGTGTTTAAGTACTTTTTTGGATGGGAACGCCTACCTTGCATGTGATTAACGCAAGGCAGTTTCAACCATCCAGAAAATGATGCACACGGCGGAATTTTGGCATTCGTGGGGTCGGGTGTCAAAGTATAAGTATGGTGTTAGGTTTGCACCGAATTTGGTCAAACATTTTGACGTAAAATCGGCGCAAACAGAGTATAAATATGCCCCTTCATCTTTTTCGGTTTTACACTTTATTGCTGATCACTGTGCTGCCTGCATTCATTTTTTACCTTGCATTATCAATTAATTTGCAGAATTGTTTGACCCATGTTAAATTGTGCTTTTGAGAAATGCAACATAATAGAATAAAATAATGCAAGACTTAATCAAGGCAATATTGTTTATAAACTCCAAGTGAGGGAAAGTTAACTCATTAATTCTGATAGGCGTTTGTGTCCAATTATAAACCTAGTCACACTCACACTTGTGTTAAATTTATTTTGAATGTGGAATACTATTCTTATGTTGTACAGACAGTGAAGAGTCTACAGTTGGGAATATATGGAAGACCATTTATTTAGTTGAGTAGGCCCCATACTTCACCAATGAGTGTAAAAAACACTTAGGGCATATTTTTGAGAGCTTTGCGTGTGTGATGCAAACCTCTAAGTCAGACATCTGAAGGGATGCAAAGCCACTCTGTGTGGCTTTGAATGGCTTCACAAATCTGGAGTAATGCAACCCAGTGCAAATCACATTGGTGGTCATTCTGACCCTGGCGGTCTTTGACCGCCAGGGCGGAGGACCGCGGGAGCACCGCCGACAGGCCGGCGGTGCTCCAATGGGGATTCCGACCGCGGCGGTAAAGCCGCGGTCGGACCGGCACCACTGGCGGGCTCCCGCCAGTGTACCGCCGCCCCATTGAATCCTCCACGGCGGCGCAGCTTGCTGCACCGCCGCGGGGATTCCGACCCCCCCTACCGCCATCCAGATCCCGGCGGTCGGACCGCCGGGATCCGGATGGCGGTAGGGGGGATCGCGGGGCCCCTGGGGGCCCCTGCAGTGCCCATGCCACTGGCATGGGCATTGCAGGGGCCCCCGTAAGAGGGCCCCTACATGTATTTCACTGTCTGCTGCGCAGACAGTGAAATACGCGACGGGTGCAACTGCACCCGTCGCACAGCTTCCACTCCGCCGGCTCGATTCCGAGCCGGCTTCATCGTGGAAGCCTCTTTCCCGCTGGGCTGGCGGGCGGTCTGAAGGCGACCGCCCGCCAGCCCAGCGGGAAAGTCAGAATGACCGCCGCGGTCTTTCGACCGCGGAACGGTAATCTGACGGCGGGACTTTGGCGGGCGGCCTCCGCCGCCCGCCAAGGTCAGAATGAGGGCCATTATTCCTTGCAAGGGAGGTATTCCATGGGCGTTGCCGGGTTTCCCACGTAACTCCCATGTCTTTTGACCCATTCCCAGATTTATCAAACCTGGTAAACCTGGTAATGCCCAAAAGGATACCCCTCCCCAGAAAAGGCTTAACAAGCAAAAATATCATTATTTCTCCTCATCACTTCCACTTTCTATGTGTGCTGCATTCTTCAGCACACATTGATAGAGGAATATGGCTCTAAGGATTGTTTTTGTGCAGGAAGGTGCCCCATTCTGCAAAAAAACAACCCTAGATCCAATGCAGGCACCCTTCCACTGTGGTGCAAGGGTGCCTGTGTTGGCAGCCCATTGTGCACCAGCGCAGGGGGAAAGGACAGGAATGCGCCATACACCTTAAATATGGCACAATCCTGCCCTTTCTCAGTGATTCAGTGCAAAGCTGCAAGGTGACTTTATGTGCTACCATGTGCCACTTTGCCATAAATATGACCAATTGTATGAGGTGAGTAACCGGATGGTCTGGGTGTGAATGGAGTCACCATTTTTGTTCAAGCTGTTATGTATTATCATCAAGAAGTGCCAATTCTGGGTTTTGAAGCATTGTTTTCGGGCTGGGGACAGAATATGGTGGATAGTCTTGATAGTCCTACATTATGGGGGGCAAGCAGGGAGTGAGTGTCACAATCCTACCTACTTATTATCAAACTTTGTTATATTATATGAACTTTGAGAGCACAGTATTGGGCACATGGCACCTTTGCTAAGGCATAGCTAGTTGGGGATAGATTAAGGTTACACGTCACCCAGTGTTTTTTTTGTTTAGTTCTACATATTCAATATAACTTTACATTTGCCTCAGTAGTTGAATGTTATATTTTTGTAACCCAGAAAGTTTTTGAAATCTGTTGTGCAGAGGGCCATGTTATTGTTCAACATTAGGACTAAGTACTAAAAAGTCTAGAAATGGGGAGTGAGCTGGGTTTCTTGACTACCCTATGATTATGATAACGTCCCTAGTTCATCTGGTGGGGAAGGAGTTTCCTGGAAATGCATGAGGGGGATGGACAAAGCATTAATGATTCAGGTATGTGTTACAGGGAAGCCAAGGTAGATAAGTGAAGTGACAGTGAAGTTCCATACCGAGTTCACACGTTAGACCCCCAAAATGGATTTCCATAGATAGTTGGCAGGAGTGACAAAATGGCATGAAATAGTAGTGTGGTTGTAGAAAAGAAGCAGATGCACTGCATTCATACATGACACACGTCTAATGGAGTGAGCGAGGACAAATTGAGAAGGGAATGAAGGGGCAAACAGACTTGCCAAATTGTGCAGGAAATATTGAATACCTATACACAAACGTGCCTTACCATAATCCTCTATTTACATTGCAAGTTTGGGTCATATTACTTACGAGAACTCCTTTCAAAAGGCTGTACACAGAGACTTTACATGATGTTACCGTATCAATTGAATTATAAGAGAGCAAAGGTCCAGTAGTTATATATGATGTTGGGATGCCATGGGAGACCTTTAAAGTTGTGGTGGAGGGTATTTTTTAAAGTCAAATAAAAGGGTCAGGGAGACCAACAGGAAAAACATTCTGAAAATGGAAATGGAAATAAAGAGGCAGGATATGGAAAATAGTCATGACAAGATTCTGGGAGATTATCTTGGCTAGGCCACAAAGTTGTATGTGGAAACTAAAAAACACAAACAATGCCTGATCAGAGGTCCTACAGAACTGAATAGCAATCTTGAGCAGACAAAGCCAGGAAACACTTAGCATATTTTATTAGTGCTTAAGAATATTTGCTAGAATTGACAGCACTGAGAGTTCTGATAGGGAAAAATGCACTCACTAAATAAGAGATAAGTGACATATTTTGAGATTATTTGCTGTGGTATACACAAACTTCACCCACCCAAACTGACCAAATAATGAAGTTCTTAAAAAGGATGGCAATGGTGCCACAGCAGATATTTCTTTATTCCTCACACCAAGATACAAGAAACAAAACAAGCCATTTTGATGATGAGTAGGAATATGTCCCTAGGGTGTGATGAAGCTCATCTGGAGTTTGGCCATGTTTTTTTTATTTCTACTGAGCCCCCAGGATATTGACCCTCCAGGGAGGAAAGCCATGATAAGTTTTTGCCCTATCGTGGAAAAAGAAACTAAACTGAGGGCCCATTTGATTTGTTTCACAGCTTAATTTTGAATATAACATTTTAGAAGAAGTCATAGTGAATTGGATAATAATTGTGATGTTGACCCAATTACACCCTGATCAGAATGGCTTTGAGGCTGGAGTACATTGCCTAACTAGCATAGGCTTTCTCATCTTTTGTCACTGAGTGTAGTGAGTGGATCACCATCTGTAGTAGTTGATTTGGATAATAAGAAGGTGTTTAATTACTTGGGATTGCTCATCTGCTCAATGCATTAGAGAAGTTGGACTTTGATAATGGAACATATTTTCCTGTTATATGCCAGCCCTATCCCCATATTTTCTTCTCCATTCTATGTATAGCATTCAAGGGACAAGGCAGTAGTGTCCTCTGTTTCTAATTTTCATAACGTTTGCCATGGGGCTTTTGGCTTGTAACTTCAGACAACTTTGATTGGATAGGGAAATGTTTAGATTGGGCCACCAACATTAATACCTCTCTACCCAGGAAATTTATTATTATAGTTCTGTGCATTGGCTGCAGGTATTTGGTGCGATGAATTTGGAAGATTACCTTAGAAGAATGTAGTGGCTGCAAGTGAACTGGGACACATTCAGGATGTTACACTTACATCAAGTGTCAGAGAGGGAATGTGGAATGATCAACACTATTAAAGTGGACCACAAACATACCCCTACTGATATGAATATAAAGAAGCAGGTTAAACAGAAAGTAATATTAATGGGTTTTTGGGGGCCATCAAGAATTTGTTTAGGATCTGGAAGGGCATACCACCGTCTATCATGAGTAGAGTTGCTTTTTCGAAAATGGTGCTTCTCAGTAGAGTAGGGAACCCATTTTGAAACTTTTGTGTGATTCTACCGCCATTATTTTTTAGGGAGCTTGGCTATCACCTGGGCTGGTGTGGAATGATGGGAAGCTATGTGCAGCTCTCAGTAAGATCCATCTTCCTCTGACTTAGGCCATACTTTCAAAGGTATTAGAACTCTTTACATGAGCATCAGCTACATTACACAAGGACACATGCATTTTTTTGTTAGGCACAGGGAGACTAAGGCCCTCATTACAACCCATACACACAAACACATGCAACAACATTACAGTTACACCCCGTAATCCCCTAGAAGAATGCAAGGACAAAAGGAATTGAGTTAAACAGTGATACATTAGAAACAGGCAGATATGCGTAACAAATAGAAAAACTGTATTTACAAAAATATACAATATGTGCATAAGGCTGTACATTATCCTTTCCAAATGTCTGTGGGCCACTGGGCCAAAAGTAATGGGCCAATCCCACACTTGACTCCTGGCGTCAATATGGAGAGAACACTGCAGGGGCATCAGGTCGAAAACACACAGGCACCTCAGGGAAACGGGGAAGGGGGGCACCTCAGCCGGAAGATGGGACAACACCACTGCTCCTGGAGGGGGCTCCATACCCATAGTGATGTCCTGGGGAGTGCAAGGCCAAAGTCTCTCAAGTGGGTGGTTTGCCCACTGGATCTGGAGGGGCCTAGGTGCCCAGTGTGCTTCATCCTGCCAAGGACAGGGGTCAGTGGATGCACATCTCCACTGGTTCTGGAGGGGGCTTGATGCCCAGTGTGCTTCATCCTGCCAAGGATAGGGGTGAGTGGATGCATATCTCCACTGGTTCTGGAGGGGGCTTGGTGCCCAGTATGCTTTGTCCTGCCAAGCATGTGGGTGAGTGGATGAATATCTCCACTGGTTCTGGAGGGAGCTTGGTGCCCAGTGTGCTTCATCCTGCCAAGGATAGGGTGAGTGGATGCATATCTCTTCTGGTTCTGGAAGGGGCTTGTGCCAAGTGATGCAGCACTTGGGGTGTGGCAGTTCACATTCCCTCACCTGGGTGTCTGAGGCATGAGATTTGGAGGGACCAGGTTGCATGATAGTCCATGGAGGCAGAGCTAGACTCCATCATGCGGCGGCTAAGGCTGCAAACTGGTGGTAGTGCCGGGGCAGGTGGGGGTGCTTCCAGTGGTGGTGGGAGGCTCCAGCCCATCTCCAGCAGCCTTGGACGGCTGCCCACTGGGGCGGTGCTTGTGGCGGTGCTTGTTGCTGTGCTGCTGGCGGTGCTGGCTGTGGTGCAGGTGCCGGTGCTGCCAGTGGTGGAGGGAGGCTCCAGCTCTTCTCATGCAGCCTCGGATGGCTGCTCACTGGAGATGCTGCTGTTGACACTAGTGGTGCTAGCGGCGGAGCAGGTGGCAGTGCTTGCGGCAGTGCTTGCAGTGAGGCTGCTGCCGGTCCTGGCCACGGTGCAGGTGGTGGGGCTGGCGGTTGTGCTGGTGGGCACCAGGCCTTCACCTGCAGCCTCCGATGGCTGAAGTGGCTTGCCTTGGGTTTTCTCCCCCTTCCTCACCTTGGCAGATGCTGTTGTGACCTTGGCCCTGGCAGCTGGTGTTTTGGAGGAGGCTTTGCTGGGTGGGTCGTGCTCCTTGCCCTTGCTGCATACTGTCCCCTTCTTCACCTTGGCAGGTGGCGGAATGGTTTTGTCCTTTGCAGGGGTTGGTGGCACACTGGCTGGGCTGACGGGTGCCCCCTTTGAGCCTCTGTGAGTTGCAGGTACAACAGTGGACGTCGACTTGGTGGCTGAGGGGTTGGCCTGGGTTCTGGACACCCTGGCTTGAGGGTAGGGACGGGGGGTAGGGGTAGGGAACAGATCAATGTTTGCCAGGAAAAGCTTTTTAGACACTCTGGGGCGGGAAGTGGGAGAGGGCTTGGGAGTGGAGGTAGAGGAAGTGGTTGCAGTAGGTGTCTGTCTGCTGAGTTTGGGTGAAGGTGCTGGACGCTGTTGTGAGGTGGATGTCTGTTGGGTGGGTGGGTGCTTGTGTATGTGTACTTTGGGAGGAGGGGTCGACACAGTGGGAGAGGATACGGGGGACGTGTGCATGGATGTGAGGGTGGTGACTGCGAGGGGTGAGTAGTGATGGGCGTGCTGGTGATGGAGGTAGTGGATGAGGATTTAGTGCATGCAGGTGTGAGTGGAGATGATACTGGGAGGGAGGTGGACGAGGAGGAGGAGGGGGACCCAGTGAAGACAGTAGATGTTGGTGTGTCTGCTTGGGGATGATGCTTGTGTGAGTGCCTGTGAGATGAAGTGTGGTGCTTGTGTTTGCCTGAGACACTTCTGTGTATTGATTTGGGTGAACGTTGGTCTCACCGTGTGCTTGGGATAGTCTGGGTTGAGGGGATTGGGACTGGGCAGAGGAAGTTGGAGGGGGGAGGCTAGAGACAGGGACAATGGCTGCCATCAGTGCTGAGGCCAGAGCCTGAAATGTTCTCTGTTGGGCTGCCACCCCAGAGTGAATGCCCTCCAGGTATGCATTTTATTTGCTGCAAATGCCTCTCGACACCCTGGATGGCATTCAGAATGGTTGACTGCCAAACAGTGAGGGATCTCAGCAGGTCAATAGCCTCCTCACTGAGGGCAGCAGAGATGACTGGAGCAGGGCCTGAGGTGCCCGGGGCAAAGGAGATGCCCACCCTCCTGGGTGAGCGGGCACGGGAAACAAGCTGAGTGGCTGATGGGAGGGCGGTGCTGGTAGGGGTGGTGGGAGCTGTACCTGTTGTTGGGGTGGGCACAGAGGTGTCCACCAGATATCTTCCATCGGAGGAGGAGTCACTGTCTGTGGTCTCCCTCCTGTCCCCGTCATGGTGCTCCACTCGCCCTCTGTCCCACTGGTGCCCTCAACCTCAGTGGATCTGGCCTCCAGGCCCTTGTGGGATGCAGCTCCCTCCGTTGCCGGTGCCTCTGCTCCTCTGCCAGATGATGCTAATGCACACAAGGACAGGGTGACAAAACAAAAGGGGGGAGACAGAGGATACACTTGGTCAATGCCAGCAACATCACTACCATTGGCGTACACAACACACATGGAGCAGACCTATGCACCAGGCCATGCCCATCCATTTACTAAATTAGTCACCAGCCCATGGGGTAAAATGCCTAACGCCATTAGCTGCACACCTGAAACCCACAGGACCCTGCCCAGTAGTAGATGGCCACCAACACTATTGGGATAGAAGTACTTCTGAGCCTGCCCAACAAGGGACCAACCCTGCCATCTTTTCCCTGGCCTAGGGTCACCCATAGCCCACATCCCCCTCTCAGGTACCTCTTAACGCGCGCAAAGTCAGGATTCAGGATCTGTACTCGGGCACCCCTTCCTCGTCAGGAGGCCAGCCCCAGCTGGGCCTCCGCCGTCTTCTTTGCCCAGCGGTGCAGGTACTCCCACCTCTTGTGGCAGTGGGTGCTCCGCCTGTCAAAGACCCCCAGGGTCCGCACCTCCTTGGTGATCAACGCCAAATACCCTTTTTCTGGTGGGCGCTGATCTGCATGGAAAAGACAGCAGAAAAGGGAATTATTCAACCGTCTGGACCATCACAGTAATGGCCCACCATATCCCTCCCATCCCCTGACGCACATACATTGACCACCTTACATGCAGCACACTGACCAGCACGCCTCTGTCCCCCCCTAAATGTGGCTTACATACACAGCACTCCATACATTCATGGCCCACTCCTCATGCTCACAGTGTACCCACCTGTTTGTCTGGAGGACCGTAGAGTAACGTGTACTGGGTTAGGACTCCATCCACCAGTTTCTCCAACTCCTCTGCAGTGAAAGCAGGGACCCTTTCCCCAGACACATGAGCCATTGTCGCTTCCAGACACAGGTCACAGCAGCACTTGCAGTGTAGGTCCTCTCCTGTTGAAAGTCAGGTAGCAAGTGAGTGAACAGATAGAAAATGGCGGTGAGGTCCACGGCTCTGCGCACCGTCACCACCGGCGTATATCGACATTGGCTCCTGGAACCCATGGGGCCCAGAGATAACCAATACGAAATTGCGAGGCAGTCTTCGACTGCCTACCTCGACGGCGCACAATACCAGCACAATTACCTCATTTCTACTTGTCCATCTTCACAGGTCAGGCAGCTGCCGTTTCAGGGGGGCACAGGGCATGGCACCTATCTGCTTCACAGCAGACATTGGCACAGCAACTGATTGTCGGATTCACATCTTGTTTCTGTAAAGTAAACAAATCATCATTACTGCAATAGTCGTGTGAATATGACCCTCTGCTCACCGTTTTCTTCCATAGGCTTCAACCGCTGAGGCTGAATATGGGATGGCGGCATCCTCCGGTGTACAGACCCCTGGTGGAACTGGTGACAATGGAGGACATACACATTATCAAAACATACACACTTGATCGGGCCACAATCCAAGAACTGTGTGCCCAATTGGAGCCAGACCTGATGTCAGCTATCCCTCAGCCCACAGGAACCCCCCCTCTAGTGCAGGTCTTGTCAGTGCTCCATTTCCTGGCAAGTGGTTCCTTTCAAACAACAGTGGTTATGTCATCAGGGATGTCCCAGACAATGTTCTCCAACGTGTTGACCAAGGTGTAGTCAGCTGTGCTGAAACACATGCGAAGCTCCAGGTGGAGGATTTGGCTATAGTGAAAGGTGACTGTTATGCTCTGGGACATATCCTCAACATTGGTGCCATTGATGGTACACATGTGGCATTTGTCCCCCCCGGAGAAATGAACAAGTTTTCAGGAATAGAAAAAGCTATCACTCTCTGAATGTGCAGATAGTGTGTTTGGTGGACCAGTACATCTCCCATATGAATGCCAAATACCCTGGCTCTGTGCATGATGCCTTTATCTTGAGGAATAGCAGCATCCCATATGTGATGGACCAACTGCAGAGGCACCGGGTGTGGCTAATAGGTGAGCCCAAGGTCCTTACACAGTATGAGGGAGGTGTCTGGGTATGGGTTTTTCCCTAAGGGTTAGTGTGTGTCTAACAGTTATCCCTCGATATTTGCAGGTGACTCTGGTTACCCCAACATCTCATGGCTACTGACCCCAGTGAGGAATGCCAGCACAAGGGTAGAGGAACGCTACAATGAGGCATATGGGCGTACAAGGAGGATTATTGAAAGGACCTTCGACCTCCTGAAGGCCAGGTTCCGGTGCCTCCATCTGACTAGTGGATCCCTGTACTACTCACCCAAGAAGGTGTGCCAGATCATCGTTGCATGTTGCATGTTGCACAACCTGGCCTTGAGATGCCAGGTACCTTTTCTTCAGGAGGATGTGCCTGGAGATGGTCTTGTGACAGTGGTGGAGCCTGTGGACAGTGAGGAAGAGGAGGCAGAGGAAGAAGATGTTGACAACAGAAGCAATATAATTCAGCAGTACTTCCAGTGACACACAGGTAAGAGACTGTAACTTCACTTTACATTTCAGTTTTCTGTTGGACATTGTACATGGCAGTCTGTTTCCCTATGTCTATGACCACTGACTGTACCCTTTGGCATCTCTAATTTCTGATCTCTGTGCCCCACTCTGGCTCCTGCTATGTGTACTGCTGCCCACCAAAGGTCATTCCGAAGTATATTTCATTGTACATTTGAGTTGCAATGTTTTCGTTATGTTGCACTAATACACATGTGATTCATTTGACAGACTCCAGATTAGTATCTGTTCAAAGGATGTTTATTTCAGTTCTGAGAAGTATATAGGGATGTGCAATGGGCTGGGCTGATGGTGGAGGAAAGTCCTGGGTAGAGTCCAGTCTTTGGTATCACAGGTGCATTGTCCAATGGGGCATAGGAAGGGGAGTAATGGCAGTTCAAGGTAGACAGGGTGACTGAGTGGGACAGAAGGGTGACAATCAGGAGAGTTATATTTCCTGGCGGGGGTCTTGGCAATGTTGTCTGGCTTCGGCCTGGATCACAGGGTTCTCCTTCTGCAGGGGGTGGGGTGCTGGTGGCATGTTGTTCCTGTGGCGGGGCCTCCAGTCCACTAGCGCCTGTGGAGGTGGAGGGCTGTTCTTTGGTGTGGCTAGTGTCAGGGACCCGTTCTTGTGCCACTGCCTCTCTCATGGTGTTGCCCATGTCAGCCAGCACCCCTGCAATGGTAACCAGGATGGGGTAGATGTTTTTGAGGTCATCCCTGATCCCCAGGTACTGTCCCTCCTACAGCCGCTGGGATGAGAGGGGAGGTTGAGGGAGTTGTTGTTGGAGGAGTACATCTGCTGGACTTGGGTGCAAGTGATGGGGAGTGTGCTGATGTGAGGTGGGAGGCTGTTGGGTTTCTGAGTGCTTGTGTTTGTGACCTTTAGTAGGAGGAGGCTGGACAGACAGGGTTGGAGAGGACACAGGGGACGCATGGATGGATGTTGTGGAGGTGTCTGCTAGTGAGATGTGTGTGCTGCGTGGTGTGGTGACGCTGGTGGTGGATGTTGAAGCAGTGCATACAGGTGTGAGTGTGGACGTGACTGTGAGGGAGGTGGAGGAGGAGGAAGAGAGTCAGTGGAGGCAGTGGATGTGGTTGTGTTTTGCAACTGTCTGGTGTTTGCGTGAGTGCTTGTGTGTTGATGTGTGGTGCCTGTGTTTGACTGTGCTACTCTTGTGTGTTGTCTTGTGTGCATGCTCGTCTGTATGTGTACATGGGATGGGTTGGGGTTGAGGAGACTGGGACTGGGAAGTGGTAGTTGGAGTGGGGACAGTAGGGACAGGGACAATGGCTTCCATCAGAGAGGAGGCCAGAGCCTGAATCAATCTCTGTTGGACCGCCTATCAACCGTAGATGCCTTCCAGGAATGCATTGCGTTCCTGCATCTGGGATGCCAGCCCCTGGATGGCATTCACAATGGCTGACTGCCCTACAGAGATGGATCTCAGGAGGTCATTAGCCTCCTCACTCAGCAGGGCTCACTGGGGCAGGGCCTGAGGTGCCTGGGGTGAAGGAAATGCCCACCCTCCTGGATGAGTGGGCATGGGCAACCCGCTGAGGGGCTACTGGGAGGGTGGTGCTGGTACAAGGGTGGTGGCAGTACCTGCTGCTGGGGTAGTCACAGAGGTGTCTGCCGCTACCAGGGAGCTCCCATCGGAGGAGGTATCTGAGTCTGTGATGTCACCTCCTGCCTTCACCATGGTGCTCCCCTCCCACTGGTTCCCTCATGTCAGTAGACTCTGCTAATGCACACATGGATAGGATGACAAAAGATAAAGGGGGAGAGAGAGAAAGGGAACACTGGGTCAATTACTGCACCAGCACCACTGTTGGCATACACAGCACCTTCTGACACAGGGATCAGGATTGAGCACTATGCATTGCACTGCCATTGATCTGGCTAGATGCCACACCAAGATGAGGGCCAAAGACTGCCAACTGCACTCATCTTGGGACCCACTAAGCCATGTCTGACATGGAATGCAACCTAGCCAGGTTACATTGTTTTCCCTTTCAACCATTATGCTAGAGCTGGATCATGCTGCAATGCCTGGCCTGGCATTAAGGGGCATCCACTAACTGACACCCACCACCCCGATTCCATGACACCTTGTAGTAATGCCCACTGTACTCACTCCCTTGTGGCTGCTGTGATGCCCTCAAGCACCCATCCAGCTCTGGGTAGGCCATCAGGGGGTCAGGCTCCGATGGGAACCCCTTCCTAATCGGGAGGCCATCCCCAGCTGGGCCTCCCCGGTCTTCCGTGCCCATCGTCTCAGGTCCTCCCACCATTTCCGACAGTGGGTGCTCAGCCTGCAATAGACCCCCAGGGTCCACACATCCTTGGCAATGGCACCCCATAATCCCTTCTTTTGATGGGTGCTGACCTGCAGAGCAGATACAGACTGGAGGACACCATTACACATACAATCCAGCCTGTCATAGATATGGCCCACCAATCCCATTTCCTTCACCATTAACACACACATTGGCCAGCGCACACCATGTACACCACTGCATGACATCACCCCCCCATTTGCACATACCTGTCATTCCTACTGTCCCATCACAAAAATGCAGCATGTACACTGAGGTTGTGGTTCCATTGTTCAACTTGTGACAGCCTACTCCCTCTTGTGTCCCTTAGATGCCTACTACTGAGGATGAATAGGAGTAGTAGACGAACCCCCATGTACAGACCCTTTGTGGACTTGGCTACACTGGAGGACAGGCACATAATACTCACCTATAGACTGGACAGGGCCACAATCACAGAGCTGTGTGCCCAATATGAGCCTGACCTGATATCAGCTATCAATCAATCAATCAATCGATCAATCAGATATTTGTAGAGTGTGCTACTCACCCGATAGGGTATCAAGGCACTGAGGGGGGGTAGTGTGCTACTGGTCGAATAGCCAGGTCTTGAGGCAATTCCTGAAGGTCAGCAGGTCCTGAGTCTGTCGCAGGTGGAAAGGGAGGGAGTTCCAGGTCTTGGCGGCGAGGTAAGAGAACGATCTGCCGCCGGAAGTAGTTCTGCAGATGTGAGGAACAGTGGCGAGGGTGAATTTGGTGGAGCGGAGTTGCCGGTTGGGAGCGTAGAAGGTGAGACACTCGTTGAGGTAAGCAGGGCTGGTGTTGTGGAGTGCTTTGTGAGCGTGGGTGGGGAGCTTGAAGTTGATCCTCTTGTTGATGCGGAGCCCGTGTAGATCTCTCAGGTGGGCTGAGATGTGGTTACGGCGTGGGATGTTGAGGATGAGGCGTGCGGAAGCGTTGTAGTTGTTTCAGGACCTTGGCAATGGATCCCACATAGAGAGCGTTGCCGTAGTCCAGTCTGCTGTTCATGGGGGCCTGGGTGACCGTCCTTCTGGTTTCGGTGGGGATCCACCTGAAGATCTTGCAGAAGGTGTTGAAGCAGGAAGATGAGACGGCATTGACTTGTTGGGTCATGGTGAGCGATGAGTCTAGGATGTAACCTAGGTTGCGTGCATGGTTGGTCGGTGTCGGTGAGGTTCCTAGGGTGGCCAGCCACCAGGAGTCATCCCAGGCGGATGGGTTGGAGCCGAGGATGAGGATCTGTATCTTGTCTGAGTTCAGTTTCAGGCGGCTGTTCTCCATCCAGCTGCGATGGCCTTTATTCCTTCTTGGAAGTTGATTTTGGTGGTGGCAGGGTCTTTGGTGAGTGAGAGGATCAGCTGGGTGTCGTCAGCGTAGGAGATGATGTTGAGGTTATGTGATCGGACAATGTTGGTGAGCGGTACCATGTAGATGTTGAAAAGGGTTGGGCTGATTGAGGATCCTTGGAAAAATGCCGCAGATGGTCTTGGTGGCTCCAGTGAGGAAGGGAGGTAGGCAGACTCTCTGGGTTCTGCTGGAGAGGAAGGAGGTGATCCAGTCCAGGGTTTTGTGGGGGATCCCTGCATCGTGGAGGTGTGTGCGAAGGGTGTGGTGGAAGATGGTGTCGAAGGTAGCAGAGATGTCTAGGAGGATAAGGGCTGTGGTTTCGCCTCTGTCTAGCATGGTCCTGATGTCGTCGGTTGCGGCGATGAGGGCGGTCTCAGTGCTGTGTTTGCTACAGAAGACGGATTGAGAAGTGTCCGGCATGTTGTTGTCTTCAAGGAAGCGGGTCAGTTGTCTGCTGACGATCTTCTCAATGTCCTTTGCCGGGAAGGGGAGGAGGGAGATGGTCCGGTAGTTCTTGAGATCTCTAGGGTCTGCTTTGGGTTTCTTTAGCAGGTTGTTGACTTCAGCGTGCTTCCAGCATTCCGGGAACGTGGCAGTCTCGAAGGAGCTGTTGGCGATCATTGGGAGTTGGGGGCGATGATGGAGCTTGCTCTGTTGAAGACTTGGTGGGGGATGGGATCGGACGGTGAACTGGAGTGGATAGAGCTCGTGGTTTTGACGGTATCCTCACAATTGACGTGGGTCCAGGAGAGCAGTAGGTTGGTGTGGCTGGGGCCCGGTGAGTCAGGGTTTGTGGTAACAGTGGTTGTCGGTGGTGTTGGGGTGTTGAAGCTGTCTTGGATGTCCCTGATCTTGCGGGTAAAGAAGGAAGAGAGGGAGTCGCAGAGGTCTTGTGAAGGTGCGGTGTCGCTGGAACAGGACCTGGGGTTGGCGAGTTCCTTAACGATGTTGCAGAGCTCTTTGCTATTGTCAGCGTTGTTGTTGATGCGTTCCTTGTAGAATGATCTCTATGTGGTCCGGAAGAGCTGGTGGTGCTTGCGGGTGGCGTTCTTGAAGACGGTGTGGTTGCTCTCTGTTTGTTAGTGGCACCACTTCTTCTCGAGCTTTCGACACTTCCATTTGGAGGCCCGGAGGACCGTGGTGAACCAGATGGCCTTAGTGCTGGTGTGGTTGTTTGAGGGTTTAATGATCAGGGTGAAGGCGTTGACAGCTATCCATCATGCCACTGGGATCCCCCCTCTTGTGCAAGTGCTATCAGTGCTCCATTTCCTGGCAATTGGTTCTTTCCAAGTAAAAGTGGGCTTGGCAACTGGAATGTCACAGCCAATGTTTTCTATTGTGGTGGCAAGGGTCTTGTCTGCCCTGGTGAATCACATGTGCAGCTACATTGCTTTCCCCCAGGTGGAAGATTTGGCCACTGTAAAGGTAGGATTCTATGCAATGAGCCATATCCCCAATATAATTGGTGCGATTGACGGTACACCCCCGCCAGAATGAACAGGTGTTCAGGAATCGTAAGAGTTTCCACTAACTCAGGGGCATATTTATACTCTGTTTCCACCGAATGTGTGTCAAAAAATTTTGACACACCTTTGGCGCAAACCTTGCACCATATTTATACTATGACACCCGACCCCGCGAACGTCAAAATTCCTCAGTGTGTGTCATTTTCTGGATTCAGGAAACCGCCTTGCGTAAATGACATGCGAGGTGGGCATTCCTGTCCCAAAAATGACTTTAAGGCCTGTGTGCCTTATTTATACTCCTGCGTCATTTTGACGCACAGAAGGGGGAGGCCTTAAAAAATGGCGCCAGCCTGATGTGTGCTGTTTTTTAAAGCCTGGGTGAGTACAGGAACGTTGAGGTAAGTATTTTTTTTTTTTTGTGGTATGGGGGGCCTAACTTGGGCCCCCCTACATGCCACTGTACTCAATGGCCATGCCCAGGGGACATAATTGTGCATGGTGATGTATTGTGGGATTGTTAGTTCCCCCATGCTGTGCATGCTTTGGTGATGAATGTCCATGCAGGGCTGGGAGGGCTGTCCATGCATTGGTATGGCATGCAGAGCTGGGCATTGTAGTTAGCCATATGTGTATGTGCAGTGTGTGGGATGGAGTGGAGTGATGGGAGTGAGGGTGAGGGGGTGTGATGGCATGCAGGTATGAGGGGTGATAAGTAGTAAATGTTGACATAAAAGTGTCCAGTCCACCGGCTATTCCAGCGAGTCCCTCAGGATGCAGTAATGCCAAGACTTGATCCTCCCATGCTGTGAGCTGTGGGGGAGGAGGTGGGGGTCCACCGCCAGTCCTCTGTATGGAAAGCTGGTGCCTTGCTGCCACGGAATGCACCTTCCCTGTAGGTCTTTCCACCTCTTCCTGATGTTGTCCCTTGTTCTTGGATGCTGTTGCACGGCGTTCACCCTGTCCAGGATTCTCCACCATAGCTCCATCTTCCTTGGAATGGATATCTGCTGTACATGTGCTCCAAACAGCCGTGGCTCTACCCTGACTATATCCTCCACCATGACTTGAAACTCCTCACCTGTGAAACAGGGATGCCTTTGTGGGGCCATGGGTGTTGTGTGATGTGGGAATGTGTGTTGGTGTTGGTGGTGTGAGTGGGTATGCATAGTGGAGTGCGTGAGGGATGTATGGGTGTGTTTGTATTTGTCGCAGTAGTCTTGATTTCTGTCTGGTGGCAATGATTTATATTCATAAAGGGTTGTGGGTAATGTGGGTGTTTATTTACAGTGGTGTCAGTGGGTGGGTGGTGTGTGTATGGGTGTCAGGTGTGTGTTGTTTGAATTGGCCAATGATGTGTAGTTTAGTATTTGGGTGTCCATTTTGAGCGCGGTGGTGTGTACTGCCAATGGTTTACCGCCATTGAATGTCCGCCATGGAGATTCGTGGGTCATGATGTGATGGGTGTGGTTCTGTTGGCGTAATGGTATAGGTGCTGGGACCAACAGTTTACCAATGACCTTTGGGCTGGCGGATATGTGTATGTGGCTGTATTCTGTCGGTTTGGTGTGTGTGAGTCGTAATATGCCGAATGGATATTCGCCACTGCAGCGATATGTTGCACCCGTCAGCGTGGTGGTAAGCGGTTTTATGTTACTATGTTTTGAAAGTCGTAGCACTCCGGACACTTTACCTTGTGGGTGTTCTGAACTTTATTTGACTCTGAACTTAAGGTCTTCATGTTTGTGTTCTTGACAAGTTTTTGTATTAAGAATTCAGAAAGCCTTTGAGCACACAATCTTGATTTTTGAATTTTGAACTGAACCTTTTTGTGTTAAAAATTACGTGGAGTGCTACCAAACTCTTGTATATTACTGTGAATCGTATCTGTTCTCAAGATTTATTTGTGATTAAGCCTTGCGCTGCACCCTCATCTACACACAAAGGTCAAGCAAAGGCAGCAGGGTAGACCCAATGCCACAGGGCTTTCTTTTTCTTGTTTTATCCCAACCCCATTCCCTTGGCGGCAGCTAGTGAATTAGGGTTGTTGTACTTGATTTAGTTCTCTGCCTTGGGTGGGATTAGAAGTCCAGCATCATTTCTGCTGTTGGAACCAGGTGAATGTGTGACAAAAGACAAAGCTGTGCACTTTCCACCACTCAGGTGATATAGACAATTAATTACATGTTCAAGACTTAGTTTAGGCCGTGTCAGAAGACACTTCAATTGCATTAAAGTTAGCAAGGGCACTGTGTGATGTGCAAAGTGAATCTCAATCCTTGCAAAAGAAGAAACTATCTTAGGGTTGAGAAAATACGATATCACCCGCCGTTCACGCTGGTTATTTGATGTAGGGGCAAGGGTGATTCCTAAAAGTACAAGCCCTGTTCTACAAACAGCACATTTTGGCAATCTGGGAAATCCTGCTGGTACGTCCGCCACTGGATCTGTTAATCTGGTTCATGTCACTGTACCCTCTCCAGTCCCTGTACCCCTGGCTTCGCAGGAAAGGTTTCTGGGGGATAGTAATAACTTTGATGCTTTCTGGAGTAAGTGCCACCGCAGTTTTTTGTAAAACAAGGAGCTTTTCCATCAGACACAGCTAGGATTGCCTTTAT
This sequence comes from Pleurodeles waltl, assembly GCF_031143425.1. Lineage (NCBI taxonomy): Eukaryota > Metazoa > Chordata > Amphibia > Caudata > Salamandridae > Pleurodeles > Pleurodeles waltl. The sequence goes on along the minus strand of NC_090437.1, from coordinate 372,752,891 downwards.
CAGAACCTATCTCTGGGGCAAAGCTGCTAACTAGGCAATCCCACTCATTGAAAATATTGACCTAGTATTATATGGTTTTAGAAGGTTTAAAGAGACAATGCGCTGTCTCTTCGCTAAACACACCTTTGTTCAGGCCAGTTTTAATGAGTTGCTAAACATAAGACAGGATCTTCTGACTTTATTACAACCTGTTGTAGATTAGTTGCAGAAACCCATTGACAAGAAGAAAAAAGAACTGCCCTCTTTTATAGAGGATTGAAATATGACTTAAAAGATTCTTTGCTTGCATTGTGGATTTCCTATCTGATTGTTCCGACTTCATTGATTTAGTTGTCCGGTTAGATCAGAGATTAATGGAACGCAAGGGATAACAACCTTAGGGGAAACTTAAACTGTTAGGATTATGTTCTGACTGAAAAGAGACAGAATCCAAGAATAGAGGATAATGCAGAACCTATGCAGATTCAGGGCTTGTGAGGTCCTCTGACTGGAGAACAAAAATACCAAAGGAAAAGGTTAAACCCCTGTTTATATTGTAGTAACGCAGTGCACTTTGTTTGTGAGTGCACTGTCAAACCAAAAGGGATTTGAAAGAACAGTGTTTTAATGTCTGATTCAATGCAGGAAAACTAGAGAGCCTGGCTGACACAGGGATCAACCAGTCAGTATAGTCCTAGAACAAACCTCCACATTACTTGGCAAACACTTCAAATAAAGTTCCCCAACATTGTACAATTCTAGTCACCCTAATACTTTCACTCCAACAGTGAAAGGTATTACCTGTACTCTTAGATTCTGGGGCTACTGGAAACTTCTTAGACCTACACATACCCGGCATCAAGAAATGCAAACCTGACCCAGTTAGAGCTGTGGATAGTTCTGAGCTCTCTTCTATGATGTTAATGTATGACAGCCCCTACAAATCTAGTGTGTGAAAATGTGCATACAGACACCTTGTCCTTTGCTCTTATTGGTACACTCACCGTTGGCACAATATTAGGGGTTGCTTGGCCTCAACTTCACAGTCCCTTCATTGATTAGTCCCTTCACCTTGTCACCCTGGGTTCCCAATATTGTCACACTCATTGTTATAGAGAACTACAGGAGGTTTATCTCCTTTGACATGTGTGGCCATAAAACCAGAAGTTATGATGCAACTTCCTGTAGAGTTTTAGGCTTTTCAAGATGTTTTGGATAAACCAAAAGCTATGCAGTTACCTCCATTGGGAATGTGATTACCCCACTGATTTAATTCTGGTTGCAGTACTCCTTTGCAGTCTTGTCTGCGTTGTCTCTGAAACTAAGACAGAACAACAAAAAAAATACCTAGATGAGTTGCTAGCCATGGGATTAACCCGCCTTTCTACTTTCCACTGCACCTTCGTCGCTCTTCTTTGTTCTGAAGAAGAATGGCAAGATACAGGCCTGTATTAACTACAGGGTATTAATATGATCACAGTCAAAAACAGATATCCATTGCTTTTAACCCCTTCGCTGCTAGTCCTTTTCCCCTCCTGTGCCGAGCCTTTTTTTGGCTGTTTGGGGCAGTTTGTGCTTAGGCCCTCATAACTTTTTGTCCACATAAGCTTTCCACTCCAAATTTGCGTCCTTTTTTTCCAACATCCTAGGAATTCTAGAGGTATCCAGAGTTTGAGGGTTTCCCTGGAAGAGACCAAGAAATTAGCCAAAATACAGATACATTTTCATTTTTTTCAAAAAAAATTGAAAAAGGGGCTGCAGAAGAAGGCTTGTGGTTTTTCCCTGAAAATTGCATCAACAAAGGGTTTACGGTGTTAAAGTCACCATCTTCCCAGCTTTCAAGAATAGGCAGACTTGAATCAGAAAACCACATTTTCCAACACAATTTCGGCATTTTACTGGGACATACTGCTTTTTTACTACTTTTAGTGCTTTGAGCCTCCTTCCAGTTAGTGCACAGACATGGGAGTGAAACCAATGCTGGATGCCAGAAAGCTAAACATTTCTAAAAAGTAGACAAAATTCTGAATTTAGCAAGGGGTAATTTGTGTAGATCCTACAAATGTTTCCGACAGAAAATAACAGCTGAATTAAAAAATATTGAAATTGAGGTAAAAAAAACAGCAATTGTTCTCCACGTTTTACTCTGTAACTTTTTCCTGCAATGTCATATTTTCAAAAGCAATATACCTTTACGTCTGCTGGACTCTTCTGGTTGCAGGGATATATAGGGCTTGTAGGTTCATCAAGAACTCTAGGTACCCAGAGCCAATAAAGGAGATGCCCCTTTGCAACAGGCTTTTATTGTATACCGGGTATACAGAAATTAATTTGGTGAAATATAAAAAGTGAGAAATAGGTATCAAGAAAACCTGTGTATTTCCAAAATGGGAACAAGATAAGGTGTTGAGAAGCAGTGGTTATATACACATCTCTGAATTCTGGAGTGCCCATACTAGCATGTGAATTACAGGACACTTCTCAAATAGACGTCTTTTTTACACACTGTCTTACATTTGGAAGGAAAACATTTACAGAAAGACAAGGGGCAATGACTCTTGTTTAGCTATTCTGTGTCCCCCCAAGTCTCCCGAAGGAAATGGTACCTCAACTTGCGTGGGTAGGCCTAATGCTCGCAACAGGAAACACAACATGGACACATCACATTTTTACATTGAAATCTGACATGTTTTTTGCAAAGTGCCTAGCTGTAGATTTTGGCCTCTAACCCAGCTGGCAACTAGGAAAACCTACCAAACCTGTGCATTTTTTAAAACTAGACAGCTAGGGGAATCCAATATGCGGTGACGTGTGGGTGTCTCACCAGGTTTTGTTACCCAGAATCCTTTGAAAACCTCAAAATGTGGCTAAAAAACACTTTTTTCTCACATTTTGGTGACAGAAAGTTCTGGAATCTGAGAGGAGCCACAAATTTCCTTTCACCCAGCATTCCCGATAAAAATAGTACCTCACTTTTGCATGTACGCCTACTGCCCATGAAAGGAAATGCCCCAAAACACTATCTGGACCATAAAAAATATCAAATACAAAACTACCTGTTTTTGCGGGGGCGAGCACCTGCGTTTTTGGTGCTGGGCTCAGCAGCCATCTAGGGAAACCTACCAAACCCAGACATTTCTGAAAATTAGACACCCGAGGGAGTCCAGGGAGATGTGACTTGCATGGATCCCCCAAAGTTTTCCTACCCAGAATCCTCAGCAAACCTCAAATTTAGCTAAAAAATACAATTTTCCCACATTCCTTTGTGGGGTCACCACACCGGGACAAATTTCATACCATCCAATGTTCCCCTCAGGCTCCGGGTAAAAATGATACCTCACTTGTGTAGATGGGCCAAGTGCTTGTGACAGAGACGAACCAAAAACATGTCAAAATTGAGGGAGAACCAAAGCGGGTCCAAAAGGGCAGTTTGAAAAAAAAGAACATTTTTAGGTGTAGCAGAATTTTTATCAGTATAGATGAGAAAATGTTGGGTGGTAGGAATTTGTGGATTCCTGCAGATTCCGGAATGTTCCATCTCCAAAATGTGGGAAAAATGTGTGATTTCCTGAAAAGTTGGAGGTCTGCAGGGCATTGTAGGTAAGAAAATGATGCGGGTGCATGTGGAGCACACCACCTTGGAATCATCCAGATGTTTAGTTTTCAGCTGTGTCTAGGTCTTGTGGATTTTTCTACATGGCAGCATCCCAGAGTCCATAAAGTGCAGCCCTCACCATTCAAGTGGGACGATTTTGAGAGTTAACCAAGCTCTCATGGCGCAAATGTGAAACCAAAACCCAAAATAATCAAATGTCCTCTTGTTTGCTGTGTGATAAGATGTTTTAGTGTGCGGGTGGAGAGCTGAAAGACTGTTACCCACTTCAGTTTGGGTGGGGGCATAACCAGGCCCATTCTGGTTGGTAGCCACCACCACACTATTTTTTTTTTATTCCCTGGCCTTTAGTAGACTTTATGCCCCCCTGTGATGTGGATCAGGGGTAATTGCCCCATCTCCCCACTGGTGTGCAGAACAACTTTGGCCCCATTTATTTGGGGTGGGGGTATGTTGAAATAAAATTCTTCCCTGGTCTCTGGTGGTCTTTCTGCCCCCCTCAGGTGGCAAATGGGCCTTCCAAAAATAGACAGATATGGCCAACGGTAATGTGCCTTCATGCGGAGCGACCCTTACCCAATGGGCTGCCCCCCAAACAAAACACACACATGCACACTCACCAATCCTTGGTGCCAAAGTGGTCCCCCCCCTTTTGCGTGAAATTGGCGCAAAAAAAAATCCTCAGTGCCTAGTGGTTTCTACCCCATTGGCGGCAGATCGGCCTAAGGGGGGCAGAAATTGTCTAAATACAGTTTGCCCCCCAGGGGAGTGACCATTGCCTAAGGGGTCGCTCCCCATATATAAAAAAACAAAGGTAAACATAAACAAAAATATATCCCAGGTGTCTAGTGGGTTTCTGCACCCCCTGTGGGCAGTTTGGCCTAATTATAAGAGGCCGATATGCCCCCGGGGGGGCAGAAAAAGCCTAAAATTATTTTGATCCCCTTATGGGCAAGTATAAAAAAGAAATCCCTGGTGTCTAGTGGTTTCTGCCTCCCTTGGTGGCAGATTGGCTTTAATGAAAATAGGCCAATCTGCCCCCAAGTGGGGCAGAAATGGCCTAAATACAATTTGTCCCCCAGGGGAACGACCCTTGCCTAAGGGGTCGCTCCCCACCTCTGAAAAAAAAAGAAAAAAAAAAAAAGATCCCTTGCGCCTAGAGGTTTCTGGCCCTCCTGGGGGCAGATCGGCCTGATAACACTAGGCCGATCTTCCCACGGGGGGGGCAAAAATGGGCTAAAATAAATCCCCCCCAGAACCGACCCTTGACTAAGGGGTCACTCCCCTTGCGTGTATTCACCTTAAAAAAAAACTCCCTTGTGTCTAGTGTTTTCTGCCCCCCTTGTGGGCAGATTGGCCTCATCAAAAATAGGCCGATCTGCCCCCGAGGGAGTCAGAAATGGCCTAAATATATATTTTACCCCCTAGGAGAATGACCCTTGACTAAAGTGGTGCTCCCCACCTCTAACCAAACAAAAAACAAACAAATGATCCCTGGCGCGTAGAGGTTTCTGCCCCCCCGGGGGCAGATCGACCTAATATTAGTAGGGCGATCTACCCCTGGGAAAAGGGCTTGAAAACAATTCTCCCCCTGGGGAGCGACCCTTGCCCAAGGAGTCACTCCCCTTATGCCAATTTCCTTTTACAAAAAATCCCTGGTGTCTAGTGGGCATTTCAGCAGCCAGATTGCATCATGATCTGGCTGCTAAAATGCTCTTTCCTTCCCTTTGAAGCCTCTCAGGCCTCCATCAAATGATCGGAAGAGAAATGCTTTGCATTTCTCTTCTGACCGCGCTGGAAGCTGAGCTTCCAGTGCGATGGGGAGGTAGCCTCAGATGAGGTCAGCGCACGATCGCGCTCTGATGTCATCAGACGTCACTGGAGGAGGGTCGGGGGGGTTCCGGGTGGAAGAGGAAAGGCTGCCCCTTCCATCCCTGCCCTGAGGGGGTGGGAGGGAAGCCCACAGAGGGAGCACTGTGCTAGTGGACGTACCGATTACATCCCTCGGCACAGAAGGGGTTAATTCCAATCTTGTAAAAGAAGGCAATGAGTGGAAAATAGCCTTACAAACTAAGGGCCAGATTTTGATCCTGGCACATGGGTTACTCCATCAGAACGGTGATGGGTAACCCGTCCGACAAAATATAAATCCCATTGAAAATAATGTGATTTATATTTTGACAGACAGGTTATCCATCACCGTAGTGAAGGAGTAACCCATCTGCCAGGATAAATCAGGCCCTAAGTTTCGATTATTTGACTACACCGTTATATCATTTGGGTTGTGTGTTCTATGAAATCTACTGGACATAACACAGAACACTTATTTACAGAAAATGACAGAACCTGTAGAACTTTTTGATTTCCTGCTTAAGGAAGGTCATACAAAGACCCAGAGAAAAAGCTTTTTTCATTAAACTTGAAAAATGTACTTTCCATACTCTGTTGAATTCCTGAAATAGATCTTTTCCCCAAAAAGCATAACTATGGATTTAAAAAAAAAGTTCAGGCAATATTGGAATGGCCAGTACCAACCACTTGTAAAGAGATACAAAGTTTTATAGGCTTTTCACTTTTTTAAAGATGATTTATCACCCATTTGTTTGCTATTGTAAGCCCTAGCACAAGACTTTTGTGTAAAAAGGTGCCTTATGTGTCATCCCAAGAAGCCAATGATGTGTTTAATTTACTTACAAAGACATTTATCACAAACCTGGTATTTACACATCCTGACCCCACAGTGCCTTACTTTTTAGAGGTACATCAGTAGGTATTCTGTCACTATGCAATAGCACAACAGGATGCATGCACCCAGTTGCCTTCTTCTCCCAAAGATTATTGACAGCTGAACGGAACTACACAGTTGCTAAACAAGAATTATTGGCCATTAAATTATGCTTCCAGGAGTGGTGCAATTATCTGCCAGGGGCTCAACACGCCATCATTATTTACAATGATCATAAAAATCTTCAGTTCCTATGGTCATTAAAGAAGCTGACTCGAAGTAAAGTACAGTGGGTATTATTCTTCAGTGAATTCAATTTAATCATCACCTGTAGTCCAGGCACACAACAGACTAAGGCCGATATGTTATTTAGGTGGAGTTACTCAGGTCAGAACGCTTGGAACAAACACCACAAAAAATCATAGCTCCTGAACACATCATAGGTCTTTGCAAACAAGAATCATTCCTGAACAGGGTTAAGCAGAGCATAAGCCAAGAAGATGTATCTTCTATGGTAACTTGCAAGAATAACCATATCCATAGTGAGCTTCCTTACCATGAAACCACCTTATATATCCCCACAAACGAATTAAGACAAAAAACATTGAATTGGTGTCATGATACCCCCCTAGCTGGACTCCCTGTAATTCACAAGACTTTAGTTAATTGGCTGCTAGGGTTGTGGTGGTCGACTGTGGTCTAAGGATGTGTTTGATTATGTCTAGACCTGCCACATTTGTTCACAGTACAAGGCATCTAATTCTGCCTCTGTGGGTTTCTTACGAACCCTGTCTGTACCCCCACATGTTTGTCATTCAATCAGTATGGACTTTATCACAGATATACCTCACTCCAATGACTATAATACCGTTTGGGTAGTAGTGGACTTTTTCTAAAATGGTACATTTTGTTTTCTTAAGACCTATACCCAAAGCCAAGGATCTCTTCACATTATTTGTTTAGAAAATCATGCTACTGCATGGTCTTACTTTCAACATTATTTCTGACTATGGCTTATCATCCATAAACCAAAGGGAAGACAGAATGAGTAAATAGAGTACTGGAACTCACACTGTATTGCCTTTTAATATCCATTCCCAAATGATGGGAATCCTTATTGCCATTTGTTGAATTTGCATACTACAACTCTCAGAATTCTGCCTCTGGGGTATCCTCTTGTGCAACAGGCACTCATCCATGCATGTTGCCTGAGAATGTTATCATACCTTCTGAGAATGTACCCGCCATACAGGACTGTGTACAACATTTATCTAACTCACAACAGGCGGTCTTTACATGCTCACAGCAGGCCAAATCGAATATTAACAGACACCACCAACAACAACCAGTTTTCAAGAAGGGAAATTAAAAGGGTCATTTTGACCCTGGCCAAAAAATCCCGTCGCCGCAGCTACCAGCCGTCTGCCGGATTAGGACCACAGCCAGATTTCTCCAAGAAGGATGTCGGAAATTCGGCTGTGGCCATGCCGGCGGATGGCGGTAAGGTGGCGCTGCTGCCAGCAGCAGCGCCATGCCAGTAGACTGCATCAGACCGTATCATGAACCAAGATACGGCCTGGCAGTGTTCTGCTGGCTGACGCTGCTGTTAGCAACAGCGCCCTATCCTGTCTCCTACCGGAGGACCCCTTACAACAGGGGAGGGGGGTGGGTGGTGTTGCATGTGTGTGGGTGTGCGTGTGAACGTGTGTGCATGCGCATGCAGGTGTGTGATGTGTATTATATGTGTGTGCATGTATGGATGTGTGAGTGCGTGTATGTTGTGTTGTGTGAATGCGTGTGTGCTTGCATGTATGTAAGTGTTTGCGGATGTGTGTGTGAATGGATGTATGCATGCCTGGATGAATTTGGGTATGCGTGTGTGTATGCATGTTTTCATGTTTGAATAAAAGTAAGTGTAGGAAGGGGGGGTCTGGAGGGGAAGGAGGGGTAGGAAGGAACTTGGGTGGGAAGACCCATATCAGTGACAGGGAAGGGATTCCCTGTCACTGATAGTGCCTACCACCATGGTTTTCGTGGTGGTAAGGTTGCCACAAAAACCATGGTGCTAGGTGGGGTCATAATCCCGCAGGCAGGCAAGTGACGGCACCTGGCTGGAGAGTGAAGTCTCCAGCCCGGCGGTCAGTGTGGTACATTGGCGGTTTGGCTAATGTCTTAATATGGAGAAAGTACCTCCAGCCTGTTGGCAGTACTTTTCTCTATTTTAACGCCGCTGCCGGGAACATAATGACCCCCTAAGTTTGACTGACCACAAACAACCTGCAATTACAGGGTCCCCGTAATAGCTACCTAGAAATGTGGGTCTCTTCCCTCTTGAGAAAATCATTAGCCCAGTAGCAATTAGGCTTAAACTACAAGACAATTTACCCATTCACCATGTGTTTCATGTATTTCTCCTGAAACCCTACAATACCCAAACCTGTTCTGTTCCTCCTCCATCACCTATAACCCTGGATGGTCATCCTGAATGTGTGATACAGAGAATCCTTGACTCTAAATGTATTCATGGCCATTTGTTTCATTCTATTGATTAGAAAGGATATGGTCCTGAAGAGCAGTCTTGGGAACCCACCAGGAATGTCCATGTTCCTTGCCTGGTTTGTTCCTTTCATGCTTGACACCCAGACAACCCATGTCCCATTGGACATTCCTTGCGGGAACTGTTACAAACCCCCCCTGTGCCCTATATACTCTGGGCTTTGCGCACAGGGCTCATTTTGCTTTTCCCCTGTGGCACCTCACAGCCTCCTGTAAACCATTGTTACCCTCCCAGAGCTCTTTACGCATATGAACTTCCTTTATCATTGCCCCCTGGTTGCACTCTTGTAAGAGTATCACGTTTTCAGTTTTTTTAGCTCCATCTACCATTACCTGTTGCAAATAATGATTTGTATGAATTTTTCCACCTGCCTTGGGTATTGGCTCCAACTGGCATGACCAATGGCTAATGCCCTTAGTTCTGAATGTTGGGTTAATAGATTCTAACCATTACTTGCACCTACCATCAGCAAAGGTCACATCTGTTAGGTATATGTTTTCTCCCAGGATTCCATAGGAACTTTCCAGCCTTTCCATATAAGCCATGGAACAGTCTTCCCTTTGGGTATAAATATCCAGTCCAAACCTAAGTCGGGACTTGGCCTTGTTCCAGTCCTGTGCAAGCATCTTCCCTGCACTCACCTTCTGAGTCACCCAGAACCTCCAGCGTTGTGGTCATTCAAGACCTTCTGCGATTCTGACTCTGTCGACAACTCCAGTGTCTTCATGTCCATAGCTATAACTTTACCCCCTCCTGTGGCTTCTTGCTCCATTGCCTTCAGCCTTCCTCTGGTTCCCAGTTAAAAAATCAAAGACTAGGCTAAGTACTTAATACTCAGGTTAGTGTGTGGCGGTCTCACCTCCGCAGGACCTGGTGTGCAGACCGTCATGTTACAACTGCAGCGGTTTGGCCACTGCCAAACTACCATGTCCCTGCCTGTGCTGCTAGTTTACTGCAGCCCGCCGGGCTGGAGGTTTCAACCTGCAGCCTGGCGGGAGTCAGATAACTGCCAAGGTTATTGCACTAGGGACACCGCCAGAATTTTCCTGGCGGTGTCATCGCCACAAAATGCTGGGGGAAAGTTATCCAGATGACAGGAACTCAAACACCTCTGCACACACGCACGCATGGACCCACACACACACAATCACACACAGACACACCCGACTCACACATGCACTCACAACATTCACCCCATAGACATCTAAACATCCCCATACACATCACATACGCACGCATACACTCACTATCCCCCACCCCTTCCTTCAACTAGATATATAAATACACGACCCCCACACCTCACTCATCTTTACACAACCACACCCCCACCTCTGTCCACATTCATACACACACACACATCACCACATTTACACACAGACACACACGCATGCAAGCACAATCAATCCCCCTTACTGCCCCCCACATTCATGACATGCATACACACACTCACACACACCCATTCACACCCCTTACCTCCTCCCCTTGCGGATGACACTTATCTCATCCGATGAGGTGCTCCTCCGTGAGGGGACGGGACCCAGCGCTCCCAGCGCTGGCACCACCACACCAAAAGAAGACAGCCACACAGAATTACTGTTTCTATTTCTGGCGGTGGTCTTTTTCTGGTATGGCGGTGGCAGCAGTGAAACCACCTAAGCGCCCCGACTTTCATAGTGACTGCCACTGGATATCCAATGGCCAGCTGTGCTGATATCCGGTGGCAGTCATAATACAGCAGTCTTCCGGCGGCTGCAGCAGTCTTGGGAAAAGACCGTTCCAGTCATAATGAGTGCCTGCGGCAGTCCTGGGAAAAGACCGTTGCACTCATAATGAGGGCCTAAGTTCCTTCAAAGATAAAAATCCATTCTTGGAAAACGAGCATTATGTGTTTCTGCATTTTGAAAGTCCTAGTACACTGGGAACTTTACCTTGTGAGTGCTCTAAACTTTATTTGACTCTGACCTGAAAGTCATCATGTTTAAATTCTTGACAAGTTTTTAAAGTAAGAATTCCAAACGACTTTGAGCGCACAATCTTAATCTTGGAGTTCTGATTTGAATCTTGTTGTGTTAGACATTCTGTTGAGTGCCTGCACAAGCTAGTATTCCTTTGAATGGTATCTGTCCTCAAGCTTTATTTGTGATGAAGCCTTGCACTGCACCCACATTCACACATAAAGGTCCAGGAAGTACATGCCCCACTGTGCAGTGTTGCAAGTCTATATTTCTTTTGTTTTATACCAACCCCCCTTTCCCTCAAAGGCAGTTAGTGAATTAAGATTGTTGTTACTGTTTTCATTCTCTGCCTCTGGAGGGAGTAGAGGTCCAGCATCTTCTCTGTGGTTGGAACCAGGTGAGTGTGTGACACGCCACATCCTCTCCCCCCAAAATATAAAAACAAACCCCAAACGTTATGCGACTTGCTACTAGAGAATAGATTACATCACTGTGGTAGGCTTAAATTGAAAGCGTTGGCAATACACAGTTCTACATGTTATTTGTAGATAATAAACAGGTTCGTACTGTAGTTGTCAGATCTCCATCTTTGGTTTTATTGAGGTTTGTTATAGCAGAATAGCTTTGGATACTTGGGTTTGGGTAGCTAGATCCCTCATGAATGTTGTTGACTTACACACGTCAGGCCAGCTCTTCGTTTACCATAGGTTTGTATGGCTAATGGCTCTGTTATGGCACTCTGGCCAAACTACTGGCCTGAATCAAAAAGGTATACAATGAATGTCAGTAAGAGATAGCAAATATATGAAACCGCAAATTACTTGATAATTACTTGTCAGTTACAGCTGCATGAATTACTGAGGAAGAATCTTGAAGCGCTGTGAAATCCCAAAGGGCGTTGATTAATTGCACTTTGTAGAAAATGTGATGGAAATTTGAGTGCTTGTGACACCCCCTTGGTCGTCCACATTGAGGTATCAGATGTTGACTCAGAATGACAACTTTACATACTCTTTTAGTTTGCAATGTGAGGTATATTTGACAACATGCAAGAATCCCAAAGACAACAAAGGAAAAGGTATTTGCTTACAACACAAACATTTAAATTCCTATGTTCCTAAGCTGTGCCTTTCACCTTACAACACACTGTAATGGATGAAAGGCAAGCATACAGTTAATGAGTGCAATGAGCGGTAGCTGGTTTGTGCACTGGTAATGTATTGTGATGTAGTGCTCCTTAAAGAGGTACACTTTCAACTCTTTCCAAAATTGGAACACTATTGGGGCAATGCTGATGGATACAGGGATTTTGCTCCAAATTCTTAGTTGGGAGATAAAAAGGGTCTGCTGCCTGTTATTTTTACTTTTTTTTCAATTCAAATATTAGTCTTAAGTCTAATGTTGTCCTGACTGTGGGTGCGTTAAGTGCTATCATGGATGGAGAGTTTGTCTGCAAAATAAGCTGAGATTTAGTCATGACAGCTCTGTAAATGATACACTTGGTATTGATGATGGTGCAAGCTGATAGGAGGAGCCAATGGAAGTCCATCAGGATGATGGTGATGTGATGATATCACTTCAGGCCCTGGATGAGAGGTGCTTTGGTATGTAGGTTGTTCCTAACAGGTGCCAGTGTTGAGTGTAGGAGGCCAAGAAGCAGGGCATTACCAGCATCCAAATGCAAGAGTAGACAGGCTTGAAGAGCAGCAGTGTATTTGCTTTCTGGAAATAGTGTTTCACCTTCATTAGAAGAGGGACTTGGTACCAGATTGTCCTTGGTTTTTGATAATGTGTTTCTTGAGGTTAAGGTTGGTGTCTAGGATGAATGCAAGTGACTTGGCATTTGATGAAAGTTGGGGTTTGAAGCCATCAAACCTCATGTCATTGAGCTAGTTTTATACTGTTTCTTGTGTGTTATTCTTGACAAATATCAGTGATGGCTGGGCTGAGCATCAAAAAGGGGCTGGACATCCAGGTCTGGATTAGGTGCAAGCAGTGTTTCAGGCATTTGATTTCTGAAGCAGAGGAAACTTTCAAGTAGAGTTGTTGATTGTTAGGATTTGGATCTCTAGTTGGCAGAGCTATACACCCTGTCCATTAGGGACCACAATCCTAGTCAGGGCAAGCCACAACACAACTCCAATTATCCTGTTCTCACCCACTGGTAACTTGGCACAGAGCAGGCAGGCATAACTTAGAAGGCAATGTGTATTTGTGCAATAACTCATACAGTAACACAATGAAAACGTTACATAAAATACACCACACAGGTTTGGGATAATATCAGAACTACATAAAACCAACATGAACAAGTTGAGATATCACTTTTTGAAGGTTTAAACAAGTCTCAGTCCTTAGGAACCAGTGGTTATATCCTTGGAACACACAGTAACACACAGTACCTGGGATGCATAAAAAATAACAACGCACAGGGGCTGCAGAGGAGGGGAAGCATTGAAAAATAAGGTGCTGCATTGGATTTTCCGACGCAGCACAGATAATGTGTCATTTCTCTCCACGCTGCAAGGTGATTCATCGATCTCCAGGAGCGCAACCTTGGTTCCTCACTGTGAGGCCGAGATATTTTGAGGCCGGGACGATGCATTTAAAATCCTTGATACGCTGGTAGAAAGGAGTAGATCCTGTAGATGCTACAGTGATTTTTCAGCCAGGAGGCAGGTGCTGCCTTGATTTAAGAAGCACAAGGATTTCATGAAGGGGTGATGTCTTTGTTGACCATGAGACTCCGGACACAGGAGGCAAGCTCAATCCAAGCTATTGGAGAGCACTTTAGGAGGAAATTAGTCATTCCAGCAGAGTAAGGAGCACTAGGCAGCAGGGCAACAAGCAGGAAAGCAGTCCTTCAGCAAAGCAGTCCAGATGAGTCATTTGGGCAGCCAGACTGTCTGTCTGACAGAGTCCAGGTGTAGGTCCAGAAGTGTCTGATCTGGTGGGCTCGGAGACCCAGTTTATATACCCAAATATGTATTTGAATGGGGGAAACATCAAAGAGTGGTTTTGAAGTGCACAAGTTCCCCTTTCAATTCAGTCCTATCTGCCAGGATCCCTGTGGGAATTATCAGTCCTTTGTGTGAGGACAGGCCACTGGCCTTTGAAGTATAAGAGAGAGCCCCTCCACCCTTCCTGTCCAGGGAGACCCATTTAGTATGCAGATGATTGCAGATGTGACTGAGTGTCCTTTATTTATGGTTGTCTGGGTGACATGCACAAGGGGAGCTGTCAACCATCACAGACCAGATGTGGATTCGAGACAGGGCTGTAATGAACAGTTAGCACTACGAGCAGAGAAATGCCCACTTTCTAAAAGTGTCATTTCTGAAATAGTAATATTAAATCCAACTTCACCGGTAAACAGAATTTTCTTTTACCATTCTGGCAATACTAAACATGACATGGCTACTCCTTTCAGATTAGAATCTACCACTTAGAAGTATACGAGGGCAATTCTAATACTAGTGGATGAGAGGAGCAGGCCTCACAGTAGTGGAAAATGAATTGGTAAGTTTTTCGCTACCAGGACATGTAAAATACATAAGTACATGTCCTGCCCTTTACTTACAAGGCACACTGCTGTATGGGTTATATAGGGCCTACCTTAGGGATGACTTATATGTAGAAAAAGAGGAGTTTCAGGTTTGGCAACTAGTTTTAAATGTAAAGTTGAAGTGGCAGTGAAACTGCAAACACAGGCCTTGCAAAGGCAGGCCTGAGACACGGTTAAGGGGCCACTTATGGGATATGGCACAATCAGTTCTGCAGACCCACGAGTAGCATTTAATTTGCAGGCCTTTGGCACAGGTAGTGCACTTTACTAGGGACCTACAGGTAAATTAAATATGCCCATTGGGTAGGATCCAATGTTACCAGGTTTAGGGGAGAGAGCACATGCACTTTAGCACTGGTCAGCAGTGGTAAAGTGCGCAGAACTCTAAAAACAGCCAAAACATGGTCAGAAAAATGGAACGTGGCAGGCATAAAGGTGGAGGATGACCCCCCTAAGGCTATCAGGTCTGACATTTATCATCGGCCTATTGGTGAATCGTGCTAATGTTACCTGTTAGTAGAGCACCCAAGGGCTTCAAGTGTATGTTGAAGACTACAGGGCACAGTATGGAACCCTGAGGAACTCCAGCAGTGATAGGGTTCTTTAGGGACTTGGAGGTGTCCATATGCACAAACTGGTGTCGGTTGGAGAGGTAAGAGGAGAACCAATGGAGCACATTGCCAGTGAATCCCATTTGAAAGAGGTCATACCATTGCATATCCTCAAAACCATACCACAAAACCACAAAAAGCAATAACGCATGAGGTTATTCAAAGAGCCAACAACAACCTGGTAACCTGCGTTATGCATTATATACTGGATGTGGAAGCCTCACCCATGTTTTTGTAGCATACTTCATCAGGAGTACCACAAGGAATTTTTATACAAATATTCCGGATCCTGAAATTATCCAGTATTTCTTATTAAGAACTCCCTTTTGCTGAGGTTGAGTTCACCCTGATTAAAAAACCGTATGCACCATTGCATTGGATCTTCAGCAATATCATATTTAACTGTGGTCAGGAGGGTATTATCTACACATTGTAAGATAGTGATCTCATACTACAGTGTAATTAGAAGCCGGGTTGCTAGTCATTAAGAAGGTGGTTAGTATTAATGTCATCTTGGAAATGAGGGGCTCATTTACAAGCCCCTTGCGCAACCGTAACGTCATTTTTTTAACACTATGGTGGTGCAGAACAGTTCCACAATCCATGCTATATTTCCAAACTGGTGCAATGATATCATTGCACCACTTGTAAACCCTTGCGTCACATTATACCTGTGGGAGGTATAATGGATGCAAGGGAGGCATTCCCCTGCTATGAAGCCCACAGGAATGGTGCAGTGAAGATTTCACTGCATCATTCTAGCATAATTTGTTCACGCCTGCTCTTGGGCTGGCTTTGAAGTGATGCTAGGCTGTTTTAAATGGGCCTCCATGATCTTTGCTGAACTAGCATCAAACTATTGCTGCTAGTTCAGTAAAGCGTCACAACTGCATTAGAAATTCAGATGCAGGTCTGCTAGCGAGCACCATGGTGTATTGTAAATACAGCACTACCATGGTGTTATTGTGTAGAAATATTAGTTATAGCTCCATGCACATTATTTTAACACCCTAGGCCTGCTGCTGTGCACTTTAACCTAGATGTATTTTATTCAGCTTTGCTTTATTATTGTTACAGTAGCCACTTTTACGGTCTTGTTTTATTTTCTCTGTATCTGACTGTTTTTGCCTAGGCCAGCACTCTGTTCTCAAACAAGACATTTTTGCTCACTCTGTGCTTCTTTCAAGGCTACAGCAAGATAGGTTGCTGGTGAATGTGGTATATGTTTAGTCTTTGACATTCATAGAAAATACACATCCTTAGTTTTATTACTAAATTTCTAGCCAGAAACTAAGGCAGTATGCTGATTGCCAAATTCTTCGCTACAGCTGTTTTGCAGACTTCAGGCCTTTGCTCATGTATGTGGGATGATGTCTTCTCATGGGAGCCTGAAGGGCGGAATTAGAGCTTAACATGCTGTGCTCTATCATAGCCTAGGTAGGAATTAGTCTGTTGACTCTAGTGACAATATGGTAGCATTAATTTGATGTTTTACTCTCCTTGTCACAATTCTAATCTTGTCATGATGTATCATCCTGGTTATTGCAGTCCACGCTGTGCTAAGATGCAGTTGCTTTATTAAAGCATTATTGAAATATATACTGCCTCTGTTTGTCATTGTGTATGTGAGACTAATGTAACTGAGAGAAACGGATGAGACCTGAGTGACCACGGCTTCCCTTAGAAACTAGTTATGTCATGTGCTCGACTGCCCAATCGTCCCTTCCCTTGGGTAGAGATGAGGCACTGCTAGTTAGCCGGAACAGAACCAGGATTGGAGCAACAGGTGTCACCTGTAGTGGGTTAGACTCAGTCTCCCACACTGCAGGCGATTCTGCCACTCAAAATCCAGTAGTCTCATTAGAATAATGAGAGCCTATGCGACAGTGTCACTAGGGGGGCGCAGGGAGGCGCAATCAAACTGACACATCATGATTGATGAGGCCCTGAGTGTGCACAGAACTTTCAATGATTTTGCAGATGAATGACAAGTAAGAGACGAGCTGTGAGTGGACAAGTTCTTCTTGTCTATTTTAGGATTCTTTTGGAGTGGGAAGATTTGGTTTGTCTTGAAACATTCTGGGAAGATGCCTTGAGTGAAACACTGACAATGATGAGTAGGGGTGAGAGAGATTCTCCAGAGAAAGGTTTGATGTAGGATGTCAGTGGCTTTGAGGGAACTGAGTATCCGAGCAAGATTTGCCAGACATAGGTCTTTGAAGGATGACCATTGTGGGATTCTTCCAGCAAGAGTGGGCATAATAGGAGAAGCAGATTTGGTATTGTAGATACGTTGTTAGATCTTTTGTATTTTTTCCCTGAAGAAGAGGTTGAGGGCTTTGCACTTGTCTGTGGAGAGTAGAACAGGTGGGTCTGCAAAGTGGTTGATACAGTGCTTGACTAGCTTGAAAATCGATGAATTTGCAGTCAGAAAAAAAGTTGATAACACAGGCATGTGAAGCACTCTTTGTATTGATTTTAACATTGAAAACAACAGCTTATGGTAGAGTCAACATTAAATAGAAATGCCATACATGATTCAGCTGCATTCAGCTGCAAATATGCATATTATTCATAGGATTTATTGATTTTAGTAGGAGAATGGACAATGACCTGATATAAAGTCAACATATTAAAACACTAGTGCTCTGAAGAGCGAAGATTAATAATGTTGTACAATGAAAATAAATTGGGGTTACTCGTTAAGGGCAAAATAATGGAATTTGAATGGATGGGTACCAACATTATGAAAGTTCTATCACCAAATTCAGCTTTTCAGACATGAGGCACATTTAACAAGGAAGAGCTAAACAAATGTGTTCTATTGGGAGTATTTCTGGTGAGCCATTTTGGACGTAGAATTGATATTTGCCAAACATGCTCTATGGACAAGCCATGAAACACCAAATATAATTCTACTTTTAATAGGGCACATGTGTAGTTTCCATCTAATAGGGGAAGTACGAGAACCTCTTTGTGTCCCCTCCACCAGTTTTGCAACAAGATTTTGCACACTTTTAGGTCAGGTATAACAAAGTTACTGATGCCTGCGTGTAGATGATAGGATTAGTCTGGTTGTGTCCTCACTATTGCGGCAGTAATACTGTAGCACATATCTTTACATTGTTGAGGCGTGACTGTAAAAAGACTTTTAAGTTGGATTGGGCAGCTGGACACCTTTGCCTATATATTGTCTGTTCTTTTAGAGAGTCATATAGGGGCAGACTAAAGAGCCCCTTGTGCCTCCTTGCACCACATTAGTGTCATTTTTTTACGCTAATGTGGCACAACGAGGCCAAAGTCTAAGAGATTTCTTTGCTTCATTTTTTGGCACTTTTAACCTCTGCTCAGAGCAGGCATTAAAAGGAGGTGCACTATTGTCTACAATAGGCCTCAATGGGCTTTGCAGGATTAGCATTAAAAATGCTGATGCTAATCCTGCAAAGCTCCAAACTAGAGTAAAAAATGTTGCAGTTAGTTCCCTAACTACTGCCATGGCACGCTGTATCTTAGATACGAAGCACACATGGTGGCCTTTAGGGGGGCGCTAAAGGACACCACTTTTCTTAAATCTGTCCCATAGTTCTTTTCAATCTTGACTCCCAGACACGGCAGACCCAGACAAAAATGACAGCAGTAAAGTGACTTAGGAGTTGCCGCCCTAAAACAAGTCCTCTAAATGAGACCCATATTTTCAAGTAACAGAGGCTTTAATGGATGTTATTAATGAATCGTTTTCAAAATATGGGCACCCTTTTTGTTTGATTTTTGCTTTATTGTGTCTTTCGCAAGGATTAGTGAGTTGCTGGAGGTTTAATTTAATAAAAACATGGCTTGGCACTTTATGAACTACACGCATTACATACATATAATTATAGTAATAATTCAAGTGAGTATGATCCAATACACAAAATAAGTCTTTCGATAAGTTTAAAATGAGACATGGAGCACATTTTAAACAAAAAGTCCCATTTGTAATATCCATGGATATCTCAACTAATTGTATCAAGTTTTATATGTTTCAAAACTTAAATCGTAAATATTAATACTTTAGCATTGAATTAATCGTATGCCAACTATTTTAGAAAGCGACCACAGTAATCGTTCCAGATGTTTATGCTGCAAAATATTTTATTTCCTAAACACATTTTGAATATTTTTCTGTTCTCCTTGTCCCAATATGAGTATGGTAAAAGCATTTACCCGAGCATCCTTACTGATGCAGTGTCTCGTGACTGACATGAAAAAGAACAACAAGCGATTTTAGAATTAATATCTCACACATGCAACAAAAACACATCTGTTTCAGCATCCCTTGTGCAGGTGCTGTTTATTGCATATTGTCTTGAGGAGCGCATTGTCTCTGTGTGGTAAGGCAATTTATTTTAGAAGCCTGCTGCCTGCAACTGGCATCTTTCTGTAGAATGTATTATCAACTTTTGAGGAGAAAGTAAAATTTAGAAAAAGAAAAGACAGAAAACTAAAAAATAAGTTCCTCGCATGTTTTTGAATTGTCTGGAATGCTGAACACTACCAGCACATTAAGCTCAATCAAAATATCATTTTTCTCTATATCAGTACCACGTCCTCACTCTAAGGCATGTGTACTAATATTTCATTTAATGCGGTATGAAAGAGAACTTGCTGCGCTGTGTTTTGTTAAATGGAGAGAGCAGAAATGGTACATGTTTCCAAAATATAAAGCATTTCTGCTCTCTCCTTCTTCTGGTGAACTGTGTGCTGCCTAGCGTCAGTGCGCTGCGGGCTGGATCATTTTTGTGCAGCGAGGGCTACCTTCCTGCAAAAGCCATCGAAAGAGCCATTTTCCTCTTGATATGTATGAAGCAGAATGCTTCAAAGCTAGTCTTGTTGTCTGGGGTTCTCACCATCTGTAGTCTGCATTTCAGATCTTGTGGTAAACCTGTGGAGTGTGCTTTGTGATGCAACGATCTCAAAGAGGAATGAATAGAGATCCTGTCAGCTCTACAATGTGGCTTTTTTGTAAAAGTGATACGGTTTTGCAAATCATAGGTAACTGGAAATTAGTGCCTATGACCATTTCGTTTTCTTGAGCTTTGTAGGTGGGTCCAACATTATGACCAGGTTTCCGACTTTCTGTTTTTCTCCAACTACAAAATGCAATTCACAAACCTACATGCCAAAAAATCGGCCTTCCTATATTTTCCTTTTCTATCTTTTCCTTTTATTGTCATGTAAACCTAAATTTTTAGTAAAAGTTTGAGGGACTAAGAGGAGTGGCAGAAAAATACTTAAGAGAGGTGGGATTAAGGGGTGGTAGACAGGCTACTAAACCCACCCATCTACAACTACACATCTAAAGTTTCTTCAGCTAAAACGGTCCCAAAACAGTAGCATGTTGAAACTCAACACAGGCTTTAAGTAAGGTAAGCTCCACAGACTGACACTCATAACTACTTCAGCACATACCCACTGACCACTAGACACTCTCTTTGCTTCATTGTTTTATTTATAAATGATCGACTGTCCCCAAAAAAGCAGGTCATCCAAAATGATGATAAGGCCATCCCTGAACCTAGCTACTGTAGGTTATGATTTTCAGCACAGGCCACTGCAGCACACATCCAATGAGTCAAAATCCATGGATTCCCCCTTGTTTGTACCTACTTCCACCACATGTTAGTTTTTGACCAATACCTGGTAAGATTATCTTAGTAGGTCAAGCTTTGTATCACAACCACAGGGTATTTGTGTTGGTACATCCTCAGTAATGCCCACTTAACACATAGCAACACAAAGTGTACTTGGTGCTGTTAAAATGTGTACTTTCAAAGGCAAAAAACACCTCGTGCTGAAAAGGAAAGCCCTGCTACATATAATAATATATAGTGTATGTGTACAGCCCTAGGATGGGGCCCTCATGCACCCACATCCTTATTTTAATAACTGACCATGGGTGCAAAATTAAAAGCAAGTGTGGAAGACCACACTTTCTTTAAAATTAAGGTTGAAATTTGCAATTAATTGTGAATTTCACCATGAATTTTGAAAAAAACATGCTTTTTTGCCCTGATGGGTTCCCTAGTCAGACCCAGGACCAAGGCTTGCGGGTTAGGGAACTCCTAAATTTCCCCCTTTTCTTTTTTTTTGTCCTTTTCTTTGGAATATGACTGAGCCGAGTCTCAAAATGGCCACCAACATTTACTGGTTGAAGAGTTGGCAGCCAATCAATTCTCTGCATGAGATTAGGACTATTTACGAAGAATTATCACTACATTTGGATTTCCTTTAAAATCTCAAAAACTGCTCAACAGATTTATATCAAATAGCAGAAAGAATGCTTTGTGCACCAAAAGCTACCTTTCTGCCATATTTGATGTACTTCTGTCCATCAGTTCTGGCTGTAGACATGTTAAAATCCCTCAGGCTCTTAACATGGGAAACACACTTTTTTTGATCCCTCTTTTTCTCTGCCCCCGCTGGATGGATCACCCAAGAACATTCTATGAACAACAAGACCCATCATGACACTTTTTTGGAAATTTTCATGAAGATTCGTCAAAAGATGCCAAAGATCTAGCCAAAGCAAAAAACGCTTTTTCTATTTTCTATGGAAACTAGGTCCTAACTATAACTACCTACTGCTGATCGGCAGTAGGTTTTATATATATATATATATATATATATATATATATATATATATATATATATATATATATGTATATATATATATATATATATACATATATATGTTACCTAGGGGCGGTCACCACTAGGTAGTTATAGTTAGGACCATGTTTCCACAGAAAAAACATTTTTTGTCTTGCCAAAAAAAGTGTGGGCGCAGTTCTTGGTATGCACGGAAAGTTTTGAGATGATCCATCAAGTGAGGACTGAGAAAAACTTGGCATGAAAAAATTGTGTTTCCCATCCTAATTCCCATAGGACCTTTAAACACGTTTACAGTCCGAACTGCTGGGCAGAAATACACAAAATTTGGCAGAGAGCTAGCTTTTTGGTCTGCAGATCACACTTTCACTTATTGGTGTGAATCCGTTCAGTATTTTTCAAGAAATAAATATGTATATCTCAAGCTGTAATGACTGTGAATATTTTGTGAATAATTCACAAAATGTGCAATTTTTCAACGAATATACGTGCGAAAGGAAACATTGCAATTGGCGGACCTCAACCTGACTAGAAAGTTGCGGCTGCCATTTTATTTTAACGAACATGGTACCAGGGGTCAAACTCCAAATTGAATGTGACAGAAGGGGTCAGGGTGAAGGTACCCTGACGCCAGGGGTGTGATATAGGTATGTTTTAGGTGTAAATTATGGAATTAAAATAATTTTGCATCACCATGCATGATATTTGCGAAAATTCACAGATTTTCACCAATTATTTGCGAATATGAAAAAAATTGTATGAAAAGCCACAGACTCATTCATACACTAATGCATTCACTCATACATGCGCCCACTCACATACCCACTTAGACAGCCATGCACCAACTCACACCCACTCAAACTCATACACCCACTTTCAGACCCACTCAAACACTTCCGCACCCAATCAAAGATCTAGTGACAGAGACAGGCCCTCTAGCCAACCTGTGCTGCCCATTGCCAAAGAACGTGTGTGACACGGGGGTTGGGTGGTTATAAGGGCTTGGTTGCAAGGCCTGGCTGCAGGCCAGGCCCTGCGACTAACCCCGTCTGTGCACGGGCAAAGGCCGTGCATGGTGAGGTTTTGAATAACGTATAGTAGTAGTAGGAGGGGATACCTTCCATCGAGCTTTTGACAGGTACCACGCCCTGTGATGACATAGGCAATGACGCAGGCAGTGACGTGGGTGCCCCTGCCCCATGCTGACGTAGGCCCTGATGTAGGTGAAGGTGTGTCACATGGTTTGTGACATCATGGTGTCATGTGTTGGCCAAGTGCCAGGGTCCTAGCCCCTTGTGTCTAGTTCTATGGGCTGTATAAAATGAGGGCCTTGGTTGTGTGCAACCTGTTCCAGAGCCTAAGAGGACAGCTCTGGTAATGTCAGACATTCAGGATCAAGTGGCTGCTTGGGGACCTCCTCACAGGGTGGAGCATTTGCAAGTGCAGGCCAAACCTTCTCACTGCCGGCTAATCCAAAAAGAGGGGTGGGGTAATGCTGCAAAAGCCGTGACATGTGATTAGCACCATGTGTAACCCCAGCAGCATATTAGAGCCATAAAGAAGAGCATGTGACCGCTATGTGTTGTAGAGGCGTACGCCCTTTTTGAACCATAGAATACATATAAGGATTTGGTTGGAGCAGCATGCCAAACCGGGAACCACTGCTGAAATTGGTTGTCTAGGCAATATGGAGAGATACAATCTGCTCACCAGAAAAGCTTCCACCTCAGGAGCCCAGAACCCTATCAATAAATACTATCGGTCCCTAACACCTCTTGTACTGGATGAGAATGCACAGCAGACTGCCCCTAAAGGTGGGGGTTCCGATGTTACTGGATTGCAAGAGGAACTTTGCCAGCGGCTTGAAAATCTCAGCCTCAAGGATTTGCCGCAATGGGTATTCCCGATCAAGGTTGATAGCAGAGACAGCGAAGCCTTGAAAGACGAATTAAGTGATGAAATCAACTTCAACAACACTGAAGGTGATGAAGACAGTGTAGCACCACCAAATTCGCCAGTCTTTAAAGACATGGGCTTTCAGGAAGGCCCTGATCCAGAGGCAGTTGTGGTACAGCTGACAAATGTAAAATCCGAAGTCGCTTATACACCAATGGACATGTGCGACTCGCAAGATTTCAGAGCCGCTGCTGAGTGTAGCGAAAATGCTGAGGTTAGTAAAAACAATATAGACAATTATCATGTATACACCGATATCATAGTTTTAACTGATAGTACGTCTTTTGCTTTCTGTTTGAACTGTAGAAAACAACTGCAGAAAGAGATGTTCTAGAAGGGTCTATACCAAAGGTTAACAATGTAAATTTGTACTGCTTATGCTGTTTCAGACAGTCTGAAAGTATTACAAGCCAGAACAAAGAGAAGCGTGAAAAATGTGTCAGCACTTACAATAGCACCGATTTTGAAAAGGAAACGCCAGGCTTACCCTACGACAACATATGACCTGTTAAAGGTTTTGTGGCGAAAGTTGTGAACACATGTGTTAAACGTGACTATTATAACCTGTGTTACGGGCATAAAACTAATGAGCCACAGCAGGAGGCTCACAACTGTCTTTACAAGTGGTACACTTCACAAATCGGCACATATGTAGCCGGTTAGACCCACACAATGTATATAAGTTGTTAAGGGTCATGTACGGGTTGTCAGCTGCGAGGAAAGGTGTCCATGTCGATATGATTAAGGTCTTGGCAGCCGCGGTCAATGAGATCCAATACGCTACTGAGCCCTGCTCAAACTCCAACGTATGCAGGGGCTGTGTACCTATTTTGACAAAAGCTTGATAGAAAGGGTCATAGAAAGACGAATGTGTGATATTTATTATAAAAATAGAAGAATGAGATCTTTAGCCCCCGGAAAGTTGTTTTTTAAAAAAACAGAGGTTGTGGATAGCAGACCATAACGGTGTTAATTAAGGCTACATACTTACTCACTTTTAGGACGAGAATCAGAATGTCGAGGGGCGAGATGTCTATGAGTGACACCCAGGCTACATCTGTATTTGGAAATTGATATATGTGCTGGTTAAGGAGAGAATAGCTAAAATACAACCTGTGACTCTGTCTTATCTAAACATTACTGAACCGCTGGCTATGTTGCAGTGTGACAGCCCTGTGTGTATCGCCAACTGGTGTTCCAACACGTGGCTACCTGCAGCGGATACATACTGGAGCTCAGACCAAGACCGTGCGCTTGAGTTAAGACTTTCACCACTGACAGGGCTACACCGTGCTTTGGAACTCCTGACTTAAGATTATTTCACACATAAAGGTCCTGTATTGTCCGAACTAGAACTGAATGAACTGTTGAATGCTGTCAGTATCCTGAGCATCCAGAGTTATAGGCGGGGGAGCCGGAAGTCATGTCTAGAGCTATTGAGTGTATAGCTATAAAAATATCAAAACTTGTGAGGCTGAGACCTAATAAAAGGAATTGCTCTGAGTGATATGTGTAACGTGTATCGTACTATGTGTATGTAGTCAAAAGGCCTTAAGGTGTCCAGCACTGCCGACAGCTATAAGCTATGTACTGCAAAATGTCAAGTACACGGTGTTTATGTAGTGCTGACCCACTTTAAAAAAAATATTTTTTATGTTTAATAAAATTACCTTACACAAAACAAATGTCTTTCATTTCTTGGTTGCAGTGTGTGGCAGTATGACAGGGGCTGCTTTAAGGAAGCTTTATGAAGATACACAAGGGGTTTCAAGCTTCAGAGGCTCCAAAGATATATTTAGAAGGGCTTGAGTTGAAAATGAATCTGTAAACCAATCAAGGGTGAAGACTTGGTTAGTGGGGGAAGAGGGGTATTCACTCCACAAACCAGCCAGGAGATGTTTTAAGAGGAGGGCAACAATTGTTAGTGCGCAGCTAGATTATCAGTGACAGGCGGACATATTCAGTCTTCAAGATCTAGCAAAACATAACAACGGCATAATAAATATGTTAACAGTCATAGACGTATTGTCCAAGTACGCCTATGCAGAGTAGTTAAAGGATAAAAGTGGTACCAGCATCATCGCCGCCTTTAAAGACATCTTCGCAAGAGGTCGAGTGCCTCAAAAACTACAGACACTGGAAATGAATTTTTAAACTAACCTTTTCAGAAATTATTAAAGTAGCACGCTGTTCAGCATTTTTTAATGCACACTGGGGTAAAAGCAGCAGTTGTGGAGCGTTTTAACAAAACTTTAAAATCAAAGATGTGGCGATATTTCACAGCCAGCAGTACCTACAGATATGTGGATGTTCTACAGGCTTTTCTAGATGTTTATAACGCCAGTTACCACAGGACCATCAAAATGTCTTCCGGGGACGTAACAGCGGATAATTCGTTAATGGTGTGGAGAATTGTGTACAGGAGATGTCTCAAGGTGAAGGTCAAGAAACCTCCTTTAAAAGAAGGAGATCATGTCCGGGTTTCAGAGTTAACCGGCGTCTTTACTAAGGGCTACCAACAGACATTTAGCGTTGAGATATTCATAGTGGAAAGCATGGAGCTTAAAGAAGGGTATATATATTTACAAGTTGAAGGACTAGGGCGGGTAAAAGGGTAACAGGTGTCTTTTACAATGAAGAGTTACAAAAGGCGCCCTACGATCCGAACAGGGTGTGCAGGGTTGAAAAGGTACTGAAAAGGAAAGGCAATAGAGCTTTGAGACAGGCGCTGGTCCAATGGCAGGGGTGGCCTGAGAAATTTAACAGTTGGGTTTTGGCCAGCTCGCTGCTCGGTGTGTGAGGTCATAGTGTAAGCACAGAGATGGATACCTCACCTTTTCATATTACGCTACAGTCCAACGCCTTGAAGGACATGTTCCTGACAATCAGATTTCTAATTATATGGTGAAACTGGCTAAACCGGTGGACCTGAAAGTGTTCTGGGAGGTGGCCCTAACACAGATACAGTACCCCACATCATGGAATACATTTACAAAGCACAAGGCTACATTTCATAGAAAGCGCTCTCAGGACTTCTTGAGCTTCCCTGTCAGTTTCCCACACGGGTATTACACCACCGTAGTGGCGGTGGTCAACACCATCAACAGAGCCATAGCTGGCATTGAAGACTATGTGAATATACATCTGGTGTCGGCTAACGTTAGAAGAAAAATGTTTCTTAAAGCCCCCGAGCTCAATACCAGGTTTACCTGTACGGTAAATTACAAAGAATTTAGGGACCGTACAACCTGTGAAAAGACAGGTGGATCAGACCCTACGTGCCCCGATAATAATGGCGGATTTTATACACTCTACGTGTATAGAGATTGTAGAACCTCAGAGGATAGGGGATAGTTATTCGCAATTGTTGAGATGGGTCCCGGTGAAGGGTGAAAATAAAATAATGGTTAATATACAACATCACATACCCAACTACGTGGCGATTTCCTCCAAAACATTTTGACACTATAACCATCATGATCTACGACGATCAGTCAGAACCGGTGGCGGTTAAATATGGGAAAGTTATTGTTAAGCTTCATTTAAGGCTGCACCATGACGGTGACTATTAGGCAATTGCAATGGTCATTATGAAAACATACAGGGATCCCTCTATGTACAGGGACTATTATAGAGTTCAGGCCAGTTATGGAGGACTGCCGCCCTACTTTCAAAGGGCCCCGTTATGTACGGGCCAGATTGGGGGGGGCTTCTTTCGGAGTTTGTTTAGAAGAGCCATGCCATTCTTGAGAAGATGATACGAAATTGCAAAACCTCATGTTAAAGTGGCTGCCACAAACATGGCCCATGACGTCGTGGGCTCTGTAACGTTGGCTGTCGCCGAGCGCATGAACAAACAGCCCCAGGAAGGAGCGGGGTTGTTGACAAGGCCCGTGCGGGTGTTAAAAGGAAGCGGAGAGCCTCGAGACGTAGGGGCCCGCCCATGCCCTATAAAAAAATGGAGGACTTCTTCAAAAGGCCCACACAAAAGAAGAGTCGTAAGATGGAGGAGATCTTCCAAGAAGAAGTGACCACGCTCTATTGCAAATATTGTTTAAATCCGCTATCATGGCCTTCGTACACTGCACCTCGGGTGAGTGTGCCAATTCTGAGCTAGATTTGTTTTCTCTTAAACCCACACAGACCAGCATCGAGAGCAGTTTTTTCATGGAAGTATCGCCTCTAGCGCCTCTGACGCCTCTGGCGTCAATAGAGTTTCATGTGTCGGGGTCCACGGATATGTATTTGGACCCCAACAACATCTCTGCTACACCTCATCTGCAAAACAACCAAAGCGAATGGCACCAACATTGAGGCTGATGCTAAAGTGGCACCGATTGCCTACCCCATCGCAACCATGTTTAATCAGGTGGATATTAACTTGGGCGATTGACTCATCACGCAGAGTGATAACATGTACGCCTGCAGGGCCTCCATAGAGAGTATTCTAAATTACAGTTGTGAAGCTCTGGACACACAGCTTTCAGCAGGACTCTTCTACAAAGATACTGAAGTGCAATTTGAGGACACGCATTGGACGGGGGTAACAATGGTTTTAAAACAAGAGCCAGCTTCGCTACTGGCAGTAGGCAGTTTGACCTCCTGGGGCGCAAGCCCTATTCTTCCAAGATAAGCTTACAGTCAATGGTATAGATCTTAAGATCAAACTCAGTATAGACTGGTTATATTGTCCGTTAGCCTGTTTGTAAATAGAGTGAAAGTGTCACTGAGCGTTAGAATGGCCCTCGCTGAAGCTTTACAACTATTGAACGCCAAGTAGCCATTGAAAGAGTGGCTCTGAAGATATTCATCATCCGAGGATGTACTAGATTAAGGCAGCAGCAGCATCTATTTCTCGGGCAACTACCGAAACTCATCATCATAGGGTTTGTGGACAAAACAGCTTTCAGCAGGCTCTATACCTCTAACCCTTTCAACTTCAAACACTATGACATCAACTACGCCGCTTTGGTCCACGAGGGAGCTGTTAACCCCCAAAACCGTTCACTCCAAGTTTTGGAACATCCAATTTTGTCAGGGAATATCTTGTTCTGGTCTCAATAATGGGGAAACATCTGCAGGACTGAGCAGTTGTTGTTTCAAGAGAGGGGTATGGGGCCAGCTACGTGTTGTTTGCGTTCGACCTGACTCCTGACCTGGAAGATGGTGACCACTACAACTTGATCAAAAAAGGAAAACTAAAAGCTGAAATACACTTTACACAGGGGCTGGCTACCAACGTGATTATGACTGTATTCTCGGTATTCAACAGCGTTATCTAGGTCAAAAGATTGTAAAATGGACACGGCGGAGATACGTGACTTCTTAAGCTGGCATGAATACGCTAAGAATTACTTTTTAGGTGTATTTCCTAGCGATGGGCTACCTGAAAAGATAGACCCAGAAAGACACTGCACCCTAGTCTTTAACACCGACCCGCAGTACATTGATGGTACACAGTGGGCAGCCATGTTTCTGGATATAGACAAAGTTATAGTGTTTGACAGTTTAGCGGAGTTCCCCATGCATAACATTTATACAAAACCAATATACAAATATGTAAAAAAGGCATCTCCCCCAGTTGAGTATAACAAGCTGCATGTATAGTATTCTCTAGCCATCACATGTGGGGAAAGTTGTATATATTTCAATAGTAAATGAGGGTATGACGTTTAGAATTTTTTTTTATCTGTATTCTGCCGATCTAGTAAGCAACAATGGTATTGTTATCGAATATGTGAATGCCAACACTAGGCCCATGTCGAGCGTTGTTAAAACACAATAAAGTGTTTGTCAAAAGTACAACGCCTCGTAAAGCCTTTATTTGTACTGATGGCTATCGGCAATTAAAAAAAAAAAAATATTAAACGCAAATTCAGACAATGCATTTTTATTCACCCACCACACATTTTTTAAAACCATTTTCAGAAAGATGACTGAAGACTGTTGAAAAGCTAAAAGTGTTTATTACAAACAGTTTTCAGCTCAAACGTACACGGGAAAAGAAATAAATGAAGTATAAATCTTTTGAGATGTGAACTTTTTAACAAAACTGTACAATGGTTCAAATTTCGTGGTTACATTAGAGCAGTAACCATGTGTTCATTTTGAAGAGTCTCTTTTTAGGCTCCATATGTAGAGCGTTGCTGCTCCTAGACAGTGTTAGCTGAGGGACATTGCCTTTCTTCTGTCCATTTCAAAACGTTAATTGCCTGGTCACTTTAGACTCTGCTATATGCTGAGCACCTTTGAACCATGGCCTGAGAACACTTAGGGCTACATCTGTTTTAGGCTTGCAGTGTCTGTCTCCTGTTTATTTAAAAAAAAATTACTGCACGGTCACTTTAGATTCTGACATATGCTGAGCACCTTTGAACCATGGCCTGGGAACACTTAGAGCTACACCTGTTTTAGGCTTACAGCGTCTGTCTCTTGTTTATTTCAAAACTATACTTGCACTGTCACTTTAGACTTTGACATATGCTGAGCACCTTTGAACAATGGCCTGGGAACACTTAGGGCTACATCTGTTTCAGTCTTGCAGTGTCTGCCTCCTGTTTATTTCAAAACTTTAATTGCACGGTCACTTTAGATTCAGACATATGCTGAGCATCTTTGAACAATGGCCTGGGAACACTTAGGACTACATCTATTTTAGGCCTGCAGTGTCTATATCCTGTTTATGTAAAAACTTTTTTAATTGCATGGTCACTTTAGACTCTGACATACGCTGAGCACCTTTGAACCATGGCATGGGAACACTTAGAGCTACATCTGTTTTAGGCTTGCAGTGTCTGTCTCCTGTTTATTTCAAAACTTTAATTGCATTGTCACTTTAGTCTCTGACATATGCTGAGCACCTTTGAACAATGGCATGGCTACATCTGTTTTAGGCTTGCAGTGTCTGTCTCCTGTTTATTTCAAAACTTTAATTGCACGGTCACTTTAGATTCAGACATATGCTGAGCACCTTTGAACAATGGCCTGGGAACACTTAGGGTTACATCTGTTTTACGCTTGCAGCATCTGTCTCCTGTTTATTTGAGAACTTTTTTAATTGCATGGTCACTTTGGACTCTGACATATGCTGAACACCTTTGAACCATGGTCTGGGAACACTTAGGACTACATCTATTTTAGGCCTGCAGTGTCTGTATCCTGTTTATGTAAAAACTTTTTTAATTGCATGGTCACTTTAGACTCTGACATACGCTGAGCACCTTTGAACCATGGCATGGGAACACTTAGAGCTACATCTGTTTTAGGCTTGCAGTGTCTGTCTCCTGTTTATTTCAAAACTTTAATTGCATTGTCACTTTAGTCTCTGACATATGCTGAGCACCTTTGAACAATGGCATGGCTACATCTGTTTTAGGCTTGCAGTGTCTGTCTCCTGTTTATTTCAAAACTTTAATTGCACGGTCACTTTAGATTCAGACATATGCTGAGCACCTTTGAACAATGGCCTGGGAACACTTAGGGTTACATCTGTTTTACGCTTGCAGCATCTGTCTCCTGTTTATTTCAAAACTTTTTTAATTGCATGGTCACTTTAGACTCTGACATATGCTGAGCACCTTTGAACCATGGCCTGAGAACACTTAGGGCTACATCTATGTTAGGCTTGCAGTGTCTGTATCCTGTTTATTTAAAAACCTTTTTAATTGCACGGTCACTTTAGACTCTGACATATATGCTGAGCACCTTTGAACCATGGCCTGGGAACCCTTGGGGCTACATGTTTTAGGCTTGCATTTCTAAATTGAACTGGCTGGCTCTAACACAATCAATATTTGCCCACCCCTCTTTTTGAATTAGTCAGCAGTGAGGAGGTTTGGCCTGCACTCCCAATGCTCCACCCTGTGAGGAGGCCCCCAAGCAGCTACTTGGTCCTGAATGTCTGACATGTTCAGACCTGTAATCAGGCTCTGAAACAGGTTGCACACCACCAAGGCCCTCATTTTACACACCCAATAGACCTAGACACAAGGGGCTAGGACCCTGGCACATAGCTAACACATGACACCATGATGTCACAAACCATGTGACACACCTACACATACGTCAGGGTCTCTGTCAGCACAGGGCGGGCCCCCACACCACTGCCTACATCATTACCTACCTCATCACGGGGCGTGGTACCTGTCAAAAGCTTGATGGAAGGTATCCTCTCCTACTACTTATAGTAATTAAAATTGCTTTGTGCTAAAAATGCATAGAAATTCACTGAAAAAAACAAAGGTTACAGGGACGATATAATTAGTTTCTGAATTTACTCGTACAAAACCATCAAAATTCAACAGTTATAGTTAGAGTTTTTCTGAGTAACTATAACTCGCACCCTAACATAGCCTTAACTCGTGCCTTCGGCATGCACAGATAATTATTCCACATACTACATCATTGATGAGATCTTGTATGGTATCTTTGATATTATCACTGCAACATTTGCAATACACTTATTGATAAGAAAACTGTGCATGGCAAGGGCGAGAGTTATACTTACCTTAGGGCTATAATATCCTTACCTAAACATAACTTAACTATACTTACCTTGTAGTTACTTAAAAGAACTCTATATATAACTGCTGAATTTCTATGGTTTTGTACAAGTAAATTCACAACCTAATTATAACGTCCCTGTAACCTGTTTTTGTCAGTGAATATATATATATATATCATAACAAGGAAACTACAATGCATGTTCTACGCCTTTCTGAATCAGTCTTAGTAACGGTGAATGAGTACAAGAGTTTGATATGCTTTAGTTGTAGTGTTCTTCATTAGCTACTATGAGGTAAATGTACTGTGAAAATTAAAGTTAGCCATATATGAATATTTCTCTGCCCCATAATATCTCTATCAAGTCAGGCAAAAAAATCTTGACCACCTTAGCACTTTTGTATAACGGTCTCAAAATATTAATTTGTGTCTTACTCTGGAACAAGGTTCTGTTCGTTAAGTAGCATTTTTTTTTAACCTTCAGAGTTGTATAAAGTAGCACAAATTGGAATAAAAATTTTAATCTCACGATAAATTTCATGTTGGGATGAAGGCTGGAAAATATATTTGGCATGATAATCTCAGATTAATTTAGATTCCGATTTTTCAGTCGGTTGCTTGAAAGCAATGATGGATGAGGAATGCTGCTCCAATGCTAATTGCTATGTGTAGCTCGCTCCTGCTAATTAGAAGGTGCTCTCACATTCCTAATTACATTTTTTTCGTAATTGATCCTTCACGTTTGTTTTTATGGTCGCACTAAGAAACCTCAGCTTTTATAAATACATCAAGATTTGAATGTTAACGATGGGAGGAAAGGCATAGGAGGGCCGCAACCAGACACGTATTTGCTTCTTAATTACGCATATTGAAGCTGGGCAGCACAGTCTCAAATGAAGGCCTGGAGAAGTTAACACTTTAACGAAGCAGACTGTAGCTAAAAACAAGGGTAGTCATCAAAACATGCCTTATTTGCAAGAAACTATGGTCCAAATTTCAGATGGCATAGCGCCATATATCACCACATTAGTGTCATTTTTTATGCTAATGTGGCAATATTATGGCAAAAACAACAAGGCATATTCACAAAGTGTCACAATGCATGCATTGCGCCACTTTCTAACCCCTTGCGCCACGTTATGCTTGTGCCAGGCATAATGCATGCAAGGGATGGGGGGCAAAAATGTGCGCAATTAAATCTAAAAGATTTCTTTGCACCATTTTAAAGCAGCATTTATAACGCCTGCACAGAGCAGGTGTTAAAAGGAGGCATTGTTTTCAATGGGCCTCAATGTGCTTTGCAAGATTAGCGTTAAAACTTTTGGCGCTAATCCTGTAAAGCACCAAGCTAGCATCAAAAAGTTTGGCTTATTTTTGTAAAGCAAACCTGACGTAAAGTGTTGTGTTGGGATTTACTATCCAATGCAGATCAGGATATACATTGGATAGTTTCCTAACACAACACAAATTATGCTATGCACTATTTTACATTGGAGGGGGTTACTCCATAGGTGGTGCATGAGCGTTCCCATTCAACCATCCATGAGTTTTGATGAAAATTCCTATCTGCAAACAATCATAGGCATGGAGTTGCACCTGCTTCCTTCAGACAGCCACACGAAGGAGAAATGTTTTCTTGTATCTTTGTTTTTCCAATTTTGCAAACATGGTGTATTGTACACACACAAACAAAGCAGGTAAAGTGTTAAAAGATAGTCTTTTGTACAGGAAGGTTCCTGTTCCAGTACAAAAACTAAATCTTACTCAACATGCACACTCTTGCACTATGACGCCAGTCAGAAGTGCACCGGATCAAGGAGAGAGAAAAACAGCACCACATTTTAGTACATATGGCACTGTTCTACTCTCTCAATCTCACTCAACACAACGCTTTTTTTCTGTGCTACGTTGCTGTACTTTTTAGTAAATCTATATATTATTAACTTAATAAATAGTAGCTATATCTCGTACCCTAAGGTAACCTACACTTCCAGATCCACACCGATCCAAACACCACCCTCAGAGGGACCCTCGTCTACAGTCCCCCCGGACCTTTACAGCAGTTCAGCGACTCCATCACCGATGTCGTCAGCACGCACGCCCTCGCATCCCCAGAGTACATACTCCTTGGGGACCTGAACTTTCACCTCGAGAATACCAGTGACAACAACTCCACCACCCTGCTCGACAACCTTGCCAAACTCGGACTCAAGCAGCTTGTCATGACACCCACCCACTCCGCAGGACACACGCTCGACCCCATCTTCTCTGCCAGCAAACACGTCTCCTTCAACCACACCACCGAACTCCACTGGCCCAACCACCTCTGCATCAACTTCACCTTCGAGAAACCCACAACGCACCACTGTAGGAGGTTGGCCTGGTCTGTAGTGGGTACCTTGGGTACTTACACCTTATACCAGGTCCAGTTCTCCCTTATTAGTGAAGTAAGAGTGTTCTAGCAGCTTAGGCTGATAGAGGTAGCTATAGAAGAGCAGCTTAGGCTGAACTAGGAGACATGCAAAGCTCAGGCAATACCCCTTATAGTTACACAGTACTTATACACAAGTAAAGACAATACTCAGTGTTACCAAAAATAAAGGTATTTATTTGGGTGATACAGTACCAAAAATATCTTAAACACAATACTCCTTGTGTAGGTAAGTATTATACACAATATATACACTGGACACCAAAATTAAACAAGTTAATAGTCATAGAACAATGCAAACAGTATTAAATCCTATAGAATTCAATGGGAGAAAATAGGTCTAGGGGCAACACAAACCATATACTGAAAAAGTGGAATGGGAATCACAAATTCCCCCCTAGACAAGTGTAGTGTGTGCAGGATCGCTGGGAGAGTAAGAATACAGTAAATGTAAGTAAATTCCCCCACCCCAGAGCCCAGAAAAGCAGGAGTAAAGTAGTGCAATTTTCCTTATGATGCACTACACCTCGTTTTTTTGATTTTCCAGCAACCAACCAAGTCTGCAAAGAACAACTGCTGAATTATTGGACCTGAAGACCTGCAAAGAAAGGGAACCAAGTCCAGAAGTCGAAAGAAGTTCCAGTAAGGGCAGGAGTCCCTGCCAACCCAGAAGAGGGTGCAAAAGAAGAGTCCCCCGTTAGACGAAGACTGCAGGAATGCACCCTAGGAAGATGCCAGCGGGTTCTTGCATGATGCAAAAGATGTCCAAAGGCATGAAGATCGTTGCAGATGAAATTTTGTGTCAGAAGTCACCAACAAGCCTTGGCTACGACAAAAGTGTGTTTTGCATCAAAATGGCGCTGGATGGACCAGGAGGGACCTGGGGGCCTCTACTCTATGTGAAGAGGAAGAAGGGGCTCTCAGCACTTTTGAGAGCCCTCAGGATGCCAGCCAGCACCCCCAGGAGTTGCAGAATCTGGGTTCAAAGGTGGGGCAAAATAAGGTTGATGCAGCACAACAAAAGAAGGTCCCACACCGCCGGAGAAGAACTCAGCGAGTTGAGCATTGCAGGATGGAGTGCTGGTGACCTGGGCCAGGCTGTGTACAAAGCAATTTTGCAAAGAGTGCAGAGAGGCCTCTGGAGGTGAAGAAGACACAGCACACAGGGGTACCATTGTTCTCGAGGAAGGCAAGGTCTTACCTCCTCCAAATTGTGTCAGCAGGACCTCAGGACAGTTTATGTTGATGATGTACACCCTCTGTGTCCTTAGGATCACGCTTGTCATTGTGAGAGGAGTCCCAGGGTACTGGTCGTCGTCTTGGAAGGTGGCTGCTTAGAGCAGGGGAGTGACTCTGTCATTCCACAGGAGATTACTTCGGTTCTTCTGGTGCAGGAAGAAGTCAGGGAGTCCCCAGAGCATTCACAACAAGGAAACTGTTGCAGTTGCTGACTTGGAGCTGAGGTTGCTGATGGAAAGTGTCTTTTGCAGACACTTTGTTGCAGTTACAGAGTTTCTTGGAGCAGGCTGCAGTTGATCCGAGGTCAGAAGAGTCTGAAGTTGTTGCAGAGGATTCCTGAAGGAAACTTGCAAGCAGAATCTGAAGAGGACCCACAGGAGAGACCCTGAGAGGGGGATTG
Organism: Pleurodeles waltl; assembly: GCF_031143425.1. NCBI lineage: Eukaryota > Metazoa > Chordata > Amphibia > Caudata > Salamandridae > Pleurodeles > Pleurodeles waltl. The sequence goes on along the minus strand of NC_090437.1, from coordinate 372,716,710 downwards.
GCTACCTTATTAGGTATGGACCTATCAGGAGGTGTCCCTGACGTCACCTGCTGGCACTGGCCAATCAGAGCCCTCCAGAGTGCCCCCACGCCTTGCAAAGCAAGATGGCTGAAGTCTGGGACACACTGGAGGAGCTCTGGGCACCACCCCTGGGATGGTGATGGACAGGGGAGTGGTCACTCCCCTTTCCTTTGTCCAGTTTCCCACCAGAGCAGGGGGGAAGGGTTCCCTGAACTAGTGTAGACTGGTTAATTCAAGGAGGGCCCCATCTGTGCCCTTCAAAGCATTTCCAGAGGCTTGGGGAGGCTACCCCTCCCCAACCTATAAAAACAATTTCCAAAGGAAGAGGGTGTAACACCATGCTCTCAGAGAAAATGCTTTGTTCTGCCTTCCTGGGACTGGGCTGCCCAGACCCCAGGAGGGCAGAACCCTGTCTGTGAGGGGCAGCAGCTGTAGCTGCAGTGCAAGCCTCAGAGAGCTGGTTTGGCAGTACAGGGGGTCCATGATGGAGCCCCCAGGGTGCATGGCATTGGCTCCCCAATAACAGATTTGGAATGGGGGGACAATTCCATAATCTTAAACATGTTACATGACCTTATTCAGAGTTACCATTGTGAAGCTACATATAGGTATTGACCTATATGTAGTGCATGCATGTAATGGTGTCCCCACACTCACAAAGTCCAGGGAAATGGCCCTGAACTATGTGGGGGCACCTTTGCTAGTGCAAGGTTGCCCTCACACTTAGTAACTTTGCACCTAACCTTCAGCAAGTGAAGGTTAGACATATAGGCGACTTATAAGTTACTTAAGTGCAGTACAAAATGACTGTGAAATAACATGTACGTTATTTAACGCAGGCTGCAATGATAGACCTGTGCAATGGTTTGTCTGAGCTCCTTATGGGTGGGAAAAGAAATGTTGCAACCCATATGGCTCTCCTGGAACCCCAAAGCCCTGGGTATCAAGGTACCATATACTATGGACTTATAAGGGGGTCCAGTATGCCAATTGAAATTGGTAAATGTAGTCACTGGCCTATAGTGACAATTTTAAAACAGAGAGAGCATAAGCACTGAGGTTCTGATTAGCAGAGCCTCAGTGACAGTTAAGCACTACACAGGCATACACATTAGGCCACATACTATGAGCACTGGGGTCCTGGCTAGCAGGATCCCAGTGAGACAAGCAAAACAGACTGACATATAGGTTTTTATCTATGAGCACTGGGGTCCTGGATAGCAGGATCCCAGTGACACAGTAAAAACACACTGACACATACTCACAAACAGACCAAAAGTGGGGGTAACCATGCTAGAAAGAGGCTACTTTCTTACAACCACTACCAGCAGCAAATTCCCCGCCGCAGCTGGAACAAGGTCACCGAAGACCAGCTGGTCACCACCCTCTTCCAGAAACCACCAATCAACACTACCGACACAGATCGCCAGCAACCTCAGGCAATGGATCAACGACTGTGCCAACACTCTTGCCCGATCTGGTTCACCACTGACCTCCAAGAATCCAAGCAAACATGTTGAAGACTCGAGAAAAAGTGGCACCAAGAACAGACACCACACAGCATTCAAGAACGCCATCCACAGACACCACCAACTCATCTGAACTGCCAAAAGAACTTCCTTCAAGGAATGCATCATCAACAACGCATACAGCTGTAAGGAGCTCTTCAACATCGTGAAGGAACCCTGCGACCCCGATTCCAACCCCAATGACATCCAGCCATTGTAAGACCTCTGCTACTCCTTAGCCACCCACTTCTACCTCAAGATTGCAGACATCCATGACATCTAAAATACCCAGACCCCCGTCAACCACCAACACAACAGACTCACCGCCCCCCAGCCACATCAACCTCCTGCCCTCCTGTACCCACATCAATGAAGACAACACCATCACATTCATGAACACCATCTACTCCGGCTCACCATCCGACCCCTGCCTCCACCACATCTTCAACAAAGGGAGCTCTGTCATCGCAACCCAACTCCGGAAGATTATCAACAGCTCCTTCGAGACCGCCACCTTCCCGAAGACCTGGAAACACACCAAGATCAAAGACCTTCTCAATAAACCCCAGGCGGACCCAAAGGACCTCAAGAACTTCTGGCCCATCTCCCTGATCCCCTTTCCGGCAAAAGTCATCAAGAAGATTGTCAACTGACCCGCTTCCTCGAGGAGAACAACACTCTGGACTCGTCCCAATCCAGATTCCACAGCAACCACTGCACCGAAACTGCCCTCATAACCGCCACTAATAACATCAGGGCCCTCCTTGACAACATCAAAACCGCAGCCCTCATCCTCCTGGACTTCTCTGCCACCTTCGACACCTTCTACAACCACACCCTACGCACACGCCTCAATGACAAAAGAATACGCGACAGAGCCCTGGATTGGATCACCTCCTTCCTCACCGGCAGAACCCAGAGAGTCTGCCTCCCTCCTTCCACTCTGAAGCCACCAAGATCATCTGTAGTGTACCCCAAGGGACATCCCTCAGCCCGACCCTATATTTCACTACTTGCAAACATTGTCTGATCACAGAACTTCAACATTGTCTCATACACTGATGACACTCAGCTGATTCTCTCCCTCACCAAGGACCCTGCCACCGCCAAAGCCAACCTCCACAAAGAAATGAAGGCCATCGCCGAATGGATGAAGAACAGCTGCCTGAAACTGAACTCTGAATAGACTGAGGTAGTCATCCTCGGCTCCACCCCCTCCGCCTGGGACGACTCCTGGTGGCCTGACAAACAGGTAACCGCACCAACACCCACCGACTACACATGCAACCTGGGGTTCATCCTGGACTCATCGCTATCAATGACCCAGCAAGTCAATGCCATCTCTTCCTCCTGCTTCAACACCCTCTGCATGCTTCAGAGCATCTAAAGATGAATCCCCACCCAAACCAGAAGGATGGTCACCCAAGCCCTCGTAAGCAGCAGACTGGAATACAACAATGCCCTCTACGCAGGAACCACGGCCAAGCTCCAGAAAACACTGCAATGCATATAGAACGCCTGTGCACGGCTCATCCTGGACATCCTCTGCCACAGCCACATCACAGCCCAAATGAGAGACCTGCACTGGCTTCCCGTTAACAAGAGAATCATGTTCAAGCTCTTCACTCATGCTCACAAAGCACTGCACAACACCAGACCAGTATACCTCAACAGACGACTCACCTTCTACACCCGACCCGCCAGCTTCGCTCTGCTGACCTTGCCCTCACCACTGTTCCATGCATCCATAGAACAACCACTGGTGGCAGATCATTCTCGAACCTCACCTCCAAGATGTGGAACACCCTCCCTATCCACCTGCAACAGACACAGGACCTGCTACCCTTCAGGAGACACCTCAAGACCTGGCTGTTCGAGTAGTAGCAGCACCCGCCTACCTCAGTGCCTTGAGACCCTCCAGGGAGAGTAGTGCAGTTTACAAATGCTATGATTGATTGATTGATTGATTTATACAACAAACTACTCTATGACATGCAAATCCAAACCATAACAAGCCGCTCCACCCTATGACAGTCTACATCTCTCTGCTCAATGACAAGCCACTCTACTGTACAATAGAGCACTTCACTGTTAGACACTCTACCACATGTCACTTTAAGACTAGCCACTTGACTCTACTCTAGAATATGCTACTCCACCCTATGCCACTCAACTCTACAACAATGTACTCCACTCTATTCCCTCCAGTCTATGCCACTCTACTTTACTGGACAATATTCTTCGACTTGCCACTCTAGTGTACGAAATGTCACTCTATTGTATGACACACTACATCACTCTAAGATACCCCACTCCACTCTACAACGCTTCACTCCACTCAAACACACACCACTCCACTCTGCTCTAATACACACCACTCCACTTTATTACAGGCCACTCCATGTTTGAACATGCCACTCAACTGTACGACATGCCACTCCACTCAATGCCATTCCAGTCTATGCCCCTTCACTCTATGACACTCTATAGCATACCATAGTATGGCACACCACTCCATTCTACTCGACAACATGCCACCACTCCACTCCATGGCACTCCACTCCATGGCACTCCACTCTATTACACTTTACACCATTCCAATCTACAATACTCCACTCTATGACACCCTTCTCCACTCTAATCTATGCCACTCCACTGTATATTACTCCACTCTATGACATGACACTCTACTCCATGAAACGCCACTCAACTCTACGACACTCCATTCTATTATATGACACCCCATGCCACTCGTCTGTACGACACATCACTCCAGTATATAATTGCCATTCCACTCTATGGCACACCACTCCACTGTATGACATGCCACTACACACTACACCACTCCATTCTATGCCCCTCCACTGTAAGACACTATGACACACCACTCTACACTGCTGTATGACACACCATTCACTGTATGCCACTCCACTCTAAAATACTTTTCTTCACTCAATGCCTCCACTCTATGCCACTCTACCTTAGTCTATGACATGCTTTGCCACTCCTCTCTATGACATGCCACTCCACTCCATGGCACACCAATCTACTGTATGACACACCACGCCATTGTACAACACTTCACTTCACTCTTCAACACTCCATGCCACTCTGCATGCCACTACACTGACAGTACACTGGTCGGCATCCCCACTCCACTCTACCAAATGCCACTCCACTCTAACATACTCCACTCCACTGAACGCCACTCCACTCAATACCCTTTCAATGTAAGACAATTGACTACACACCACTCTATGCCATTCCAGTCTATGCCATTCTACTTTGCTCTGCACAATGCCACTTAGCTCCACTCTAAGATACTCTACTCCCCTTTATGCCAATCTACAGCACTCTACTCTTCCCTATGCCACTCTTCAACATGCTGCTCCACTGTACAACACTCAAAGCAACTCCTTCTATACCATTCCACGCCACTTTACCCCACTCTACAACACACTATTCCACTGTACTCCACTGTACTTCACTACTCCATTCTACATGATTCCACTGTATGCCACTCTATGTCACTCCACTGTAAAAACACTCTATGCCACTTCACTTTACCAAACTCAACGACACTCTGGTGCACTGCGCACCACTCCACTATACAACACTGTTCTCCAATCTATGACACTGCACTCAACTCCACTCTACCACACTCTTGACACTCCACTCTTCAATACTCCACTCAATGACACTCACATCTACGACACTCTACTCCATGGCCCTCGCCTCCTTTCTACTCTACACCACTTCACTCTATACAACTCCACGGTCAGCCACTCCACTCTACGCCATGGCACTCTACCACACTCTACTCCACAAAATGCCACGCCCCTCTACAAAGCTCATTTCCACTCTATGCCACTCTACAACGGTACACTGAATGACAATCCACTCAACAAAACACTCCACTCTATGGCACTCCATTGTACAACATGCCACTCCACTCTACGACAGTATGCTCCATTCTAAATACAATCAGATATAATTACACTAGTCTGATATAATATTACCAACTAGTATGAAGCCACATGTAAGGCATTTGAATTATACTTAGCTTTTATTTCTACATTCATTCCAATGTTGTATTTCTGATATCTGCAAAATTATGATTAATAGCGGTACACACTCTTTATCTTTTGAGATATTTGTTTAGTTCTGAAAATAATGTATTTTTTCTTCTTTTTTTGAACATTTTTTTCGGGAAGTGTTTTTTTTTCAAAGATTAGCCCGAACAAACAACAAAAAGAGCATAAAAGTCAACATGATCAACTAACACAAAAAGTCTTAACAGAAAAGAGGAGGACAACGACGGCACGACAACTAAGAATATTTGGCAGGTCACTAGTGAGTCATGACAAGTTCCTAGTGTATACAGTTCTCTCTCTTCCACAACAATCACAGTATGGCACAGAAGACAACATGTGGCAGTGTTGCCCTACTACTCTACAATTTCTCTACTGTGTCTCAAGTGATCTGCTAGCACCAAGGTACCAGGAGCAAGGGTTGATGCAGGGACAGATGCACTGGGTGGCATAGGTGGTGATGAAGCTGAAGACGTCAAAGGTGGTGCTGGAGGGACAGATGCAGTAGGTGGTGGAGGAGGTCCTGATGATGCAGAAGAAGTTGAAGGTGTGCAGTAGCCACTATAATATTCCTACTTCGGCCTCTTCCAACTACTTCTGATGCCTTCTTTTGGTCCATACCAATCTAGTTGAATGGTTTGCCCACAGGTGTTTCCTCATTCTTCTCTCTTGCACCTGGCCCTTTTTGCAGGGCCATCCCCAGTCTTTTTACCTCCTTCCTCCTAATTTTTCTGACCAGTTATTGTTGGCTTTAGGACTTTGGGCACTTTACCACTGCTAAAACAGTGCTAAAGTACACATGTTCTCTGTGTAAATTGTACTGTTGATTGGTTTATCTATGACTGGCATATTTGATTTACTGGTAAGTCACTAGTAAAGTCATCTAGAGGTGCCCAGGGCCTGTAAAGCAAATGCTACTAGTGGGCCTTCAGCACTGGTTGTGCCACCCACATTAGTAGCCCTGTAAACATGGCTCAGACCTGCCACTGTGTGTGTGCAGTTTTAAACTGCCGATTCAACTTGGCAAGTGTACTCACTTGTCAGACCTAAATCTTCCCTCTACTACATGTCAGGTACTCCTAAGGTAGGCCCTAGGTAGCTGCAGAGGCAGGGTGCAGTATATGTTTAAGGTAGGCCATATATTAGTGGGTTTTATATGTCCTAACAGTGAAATACTGCCAAATTCGTTTTTCACTGTGCAAGGCCTGTCTCTCTCTTAGGTTAACGTGGGGGCTGCCTTTAAATATCCTCAAAGCACAGATTCATTTTGAGAGCAGATAACAATGTTGAGTTTAGGGTCGCTGAACTCAAAATTTTAAAATACATCTTTTAGTGAAGTTGGTTTTTGAATTGTCTGTTTGAAAATGCCACTTTTAGACTTTAGGAATTTTCTTGCTTAAATCATTCTGTGGCTCTGCCTGTCTGTGGATTGTCTGTCTTGGTAAGTTTGACAGTTGGGCCGTTTTGCACCTCTCTAGACAGTACACAAAGGGGATGGGGGTGTAGCCTGCATATCCTGATGTGCCATCTGAGCTAGAGGGGAGGGATGACTGGTCATTGACACCATGAAATGACTGTGTCTGCCCTCACACAATGCAGTCTCCAACCCACTGGTGTGTGTCTGGGGCCTGGCCTGGACAAGGAAGGATCTCTCAAACAATTGAGACTTTGCTTTGATGTTACCAACTGCAAAGGCAAAACGGGATATAAAAAGAAGACCCAAAACCCCAGACTTCTAGAATCTTTCTGGAATCAAAAGGAACCTCTGCCCAGGAGAAAAGCTGGAGAGCTGAAGGAGAAGTTCTTTCCCTTTGCTGTGTTGCTTTGCTGGATTGGCCTGCAGTTGCTGCTTCTGCCTGAAAATAGTGCAAAGGGTGAACGTTGCTGTGTGTCCTGCTTGAGAAAGTTGACAAAGGGTTTGGACTAGAGCTTGCCTCCTGTTTGAAGTCTCAGGGACACCAAAGACTTCAGTTTCCTCGACCTGCAGCACTGGGAACTGTGTGTTTTGTGCTGTTCAAGAGGAGAAACCACTGAGACGCTGCCAACACTGCCACTGGCCTGCACTGTGACCTGCCAATGCCACACTGAGCCGCACTGCCCCACTATGCACCGCAACCCTGGTCTCACCAATGCCGTCATCCAACGACTCCACCGATCTGCTGCTTGCATCACGACCTGTAGGATCCACACTCCAGCATTGCCCTCTCACACTGCAGCCTGGACATCCCCAACGACGCCATTCCTGCTGACAGCGGTGGCGCTCCCTGCACCGTGGCCTGTGGACACCGCTTGTGAGGTTCACAAAGCACCATCCTGCTCCGCACCACAGCCTCGGTCCACCAACGCCAGCATCATCGACTTCAGTGTCGTCACCAGGCTCCCCTGCCTGCACTGTGGCCTATGGACACTGCTCATGAGGGTCACTAAAGGACAGTCCTGCACCGCTGGCTTGGAACTACTGATGACAGCGCTTCAGCAATGACGACTCAGCTGCCGGCACTGTGACCGGGTGACACCGCATGTCGCACTACCCCGCTTCACATCGCAGCCCTGGTCTCACCCGCACTGCTGAACGCCATCACCGAGCTGCTGCCTGCACCGTGACCTGTGGGCACCACACGTTGCATTATCCCGCTTCGCACCACACCCCGACGGCATCCACACCATGTGGCAATGAAAAAAAGTTCCACTCAATTGAATCCTTCAGTTTGGTCCTGTGCTCTAACCTCTGGTCCTCCTCCTGGAACATCATCCAATCCACCTCTTCTTCCTGCACTTACAGGAGCACAGGATCTTCTTGTTGAGCCATTGGAGTTCTGCAAAACCTCCAAGGTGGTTTCTGGAGTGAAGACTTTGCCTTTTGGCAACAGCACAACCTTCATCTTTGAAGATTTCAATCCAATCTATTGTGACACCAGTGTTGTTCACAAACACAGACTTTGGGGGTCATTACGACCTTGGCGGTATAAGGTGCTTACCGCCGTGCAGAAGACCGCCAATACACCGCCGCGGCCGCGGTAGACCGCCACAGCTATTATGACACACATCTCGGAATCCGCCGAAATTCAGACACCCACACAACACCGCCACACCAAAGGTCAGCGATAAACAGGCGAAAACAAATCCTCCACCTCCACGCCAACAGAAACGCCCATGCTATTACGACCCACGAATCCACGCGGCGGTCTTTCAACCGCGGTATTCCATTGGCGGTACACACCGCTGCGCTCAAAATACACACACATCTCAAAACACCGCCACATTGGACATTTCGAAATACACACACCTGATACACATACACACACCACTCCCACACACCCAATACAATATAAAACACACACCCACATCACACACAAACCCCTACGACCACAATTTCTGAGAGAAGGCCAGAGAGAGACAGCACAGAATAGAGAACCCCATCACACAGAGGCACACTACACCATCACCCACACAACACCCATGCACAAAACACCACAGACCACTACACTCACCACACTCATCAGCACATACACCACCCCACACATCACACACACCACCCCATGGCACGCCAAAGACACCCCGCTTCTCCGAGGAGGAGCTCAGGGTCATGGTCGAGGAAATCATCTGGGTAGAGCCACAGCTATTTGGATCACAGGTACAGCACACATCAATAGCCAGGAAGATGGAGCTATGGCAAAGAATAGTCGACAGGGTCAACGCTGTGGGACAGCACCCAAGAAATAGGGAGGACATCAGGAAGAGGTGGAACGACCTATGGGGGAAGGTGCGTTCCACGGTATGCAGGCACCACATCGCGGTACAGCGGACTGGCGGTGGACCCCCACCTCCTCCCCCACAACTAACAACATGGGAGGAGCAAGTCTTGTCCATCTTGCATCCTGAGGGCCTCGCAGGAGTCGTTGGAGGAACGGACACTGGTAAGTCAAATTTCAACTATCATATCCCCCACCCTACCTGCATGCTATCACACCCCCCCACCCTCACACCCTCCCCTATCACTCCAAATCCTCACCTATCTACCCATGACACCAACCACCCATCCCAACCCCAAAACCTGCATGACCTAACTAAGCATGGATACCCATCACTAAAGCATGCCCACTGCACAGACCCACAACACCCCCCAACTATCACCACACAAGCCCCCACACAGGAATGCCTGCACTGGGGTACACGCACACCCAAACATTGCACATCATGAAACACACACCTGCAATAATCATGTACTCATACCCCCGCAGGAACCCGAAGGAACGTCACCACACCAGAGGGTCCAGACAACACCACTCCACCCCCAGAAGAGGCCCACAGTGACGACAGCAGCTCTGCCCCACTGGATCTTGATGACCAGCCCGGACAATCGTGGGCCTCAGGACAGTCGGTTTCCCTTGCCCACCCACAGCCCAACACCGAACTGCCACCCTCTGGGAACACCAGCACAGCACCCACCCAGCAGGCCCAAACCTCCCTACCCAGGACAGGTTAATCAGTGGTGTGTCCACCATTACAGGGCACCCAGGCGAACCCACCACCCCAACAACAACAGGGACCTGGGGGCAGTGGTAGTGGGCCCACGGTCCAGGGGACGGAGGCACAGGAACACAGGGGAACTGGGAGGGCTGCTGTGCGACAGAGGGAGGACAGGCCAAGGGAACCTACTCTCAACGAGGCCCTCTCCTCCATCATGGGAGCATACCACCACTCCCAGGAGACAATGGCAATGGTGCTGGCCAAGTTGCAGGAGACCCTGCGTCTGCAGGAGGAACAGTATTTGGGGTTCAGGGAGGAGCTCAGGACCATCGGCTCCGCCGTGGGCACCATTGTAGGGGTGCTGACGGACATTCAAAAGACCTTGAGGGACACCGTGGCACTCCAAGGGGCCCCTGACACTAGCCAGGACGATGAAATGCCCACCACCTCCGCCAGCGCTAGTGGACAGGAGGCACCGCCACAGGACCAACACACCAGCACCCCATCCCCTGCAGACGGACAACCACCACGCAAGCGGGCCCTGAGATCCAGGAACAGGACAGAGCAAGATGGAAAGACCCCCGCCAGGAAATAAGACCACCCTGATTGTCCTCCCACTGTCCCACTTTGTTACCCTGTCCAAATAGGAACTGCCCCAGCTCCACTTCCAATGGCCAGATGTGCAATGTACCTGTGAGACTAATAGACTGGACTCTGCCATTAACATTCCTCCACCATCACCCATCCCCATTTCACAACCCCCCTTCATTGTTATGCACTTAAATAAACACCCTTGAAACACTAATAAAACTGGAGTCAGTCAATGATTGTTAACTTTGTATTGTCAACTACAGTGTTAAAAAAGATTACCCATTGGAAGGCCAACATACCAATGTCACACATCACAAGCCTTTCAAGGGTGCAAGCTGTTGACACGTAGGTTACCACAATAGTGAAACTGCAATGGAAGGGGACAACTCAGTTAACAAATAGGGAGTGAAATGTAGGTACAGGATAGAGGTAGACGTGTGAAAGTTAATAATATGTGAAACATGAAAATGTACTCACCTGTGTCTCACTGAAAATGTTGCTGTATGACTGATTCGCCCTGTTGTTGTTTTCATCTTCATCAGCTTCATCCTCATCACTGTCCACAGGCTCCCCAGGCTCCCCCGCTGCAACAACACCGTCATCTGGATCATCCTCCTGCAGAAAAGGCACCTGCCATCGCAATGCCAAGTTATGGAGCATGGAGCAGGCGATGATGATGTCGCACACCTTCTTCGGTGAGTAGAATAGGGCTCCACCAATCATATGGAGGCACCTGAACCTGGCCTTCAGGAGGCCGAAGGTCCGCTCGATCACCCTCCTAGTCCGTCCATGGGCCTCATTGTACCGTTTCTCTGCCCTGGTCCTGGGATTCCTCACTGGGGTCAATAGCCATGACAGGTTGGGGTAACCAGAGTCCCCCAATAGCCATACACAGTGCCTCTGGAGTTCACCCATCATATCAGGGATGCTGCTATTCCGCAGGATGTAGGCGTCATGCACAGAGCCAGGGAACATAGCATTTACCTGAGAGATGTACTGGTCTGCCAAACAGACCATCTGGACATTCATCGAATGATAACTCTTCCTGTTCCTATACACCTGTTCATTCCTGCGGGGGGGACCAGAGCTACATGGGTCCCATCAATGGCACCTATGACGTTGGAGATATGTCCAAGGGCATAGAAATCACCTTTCACTGTAGGCAAATCCTCCACCTCAGGGAAAATGATATACCTCCTTACGTGTTTCAGTAGTGCAGACAACACTCTGGACAAGACGTTGGAAAACATAGGCTGGGACATCCCTGATGCCATGGCCACTGTTATCTGAAAAGACCCACTTGCAAGGAAATGCAGCACTGACAGCACCTGCACGTCAGGGGGGATTCCAGTCGGATGGCGGATTGGTGACATCAGGTCTGGCTCCAACTGGGTACATAGTTCCTGTATTGTGGCACGGTCAAACCAGTAGGTCACAATGACATGTCGCTCTTCCAATGTCAACAGGTCCACCAGCGTTCGGTACACCGGCGGATTCCGCCATCTTCCAATATGTCCCAACTGACGGTGCCTAAGAAGGACAACAGCGAAGAAACTGTCAGCATTCCTCCAGGTATGTACCCACAGTCACACACAAGACTACAACAGACAATGAACCCATCCGTGAAAGGTTTTGAGTGTAGGCCTCGGTATGTGTGACGCAGTAGTAATTGAAGCCATGTGGGCCCCTGAAATGGCGGCTGCCTGACCTCTAAACTGGGACAATGGGATTGTGGGGTAACTGCGCTGGCGTTGGACACCGTCGCGGTAGGCGGTCGTAGAGCGCGGCGCAATGCTGCATTGGTTAACATTGGACCCTATGGGTCCCAGGAGCCAATGAACAGGTGCGCTGGTGGTGATGATGCGCCCCGCCGCAGACGTCACCGCCGCGGACGTCACCACCATTTTCTATCTCTTCAATCACTAGATACCTGACCTTCGACAGGAGAGGACCTACACTGCTAGTGCTGCTGTGACCTCGGTCTGGAAGCGACGATGGCTGCTGCATCTGGGAAAAGGGCCCCTGCCTTCACTGCACAGGAGTTGGAGAAAGTTGTGGATGGGGTCCTCCCTCAGTACACGCTACTCTTCGGTCCTCCAGACCAACAGGTTAGTACAGAGGGAGCAAGTTGTTTGGCCTAGGCCTGGGTGGAGAGGGCTGTTGTGGATGAGGGAAGGGGGCAGAGTACATAGAACAGTTATGCATGGGGATGAATGGGCCACAGGGATAGAGTTGGGAGGGGGCCAATCACAACAACGGTGCAGTAGGTAATGACTGTCCTCTTTCCTTGTGCATGTCATGTAGGTCAGCACCCACCAGAAGAGGGACATTTGGCGTGCCATCGCCAAGGAAGTCCGGACTCTGGGGGCCCACCAGAGATGGGGCACCCACTGCCGTAAGAGATGGGAGGACATTCGCCGCTGCAGCAAGAAGACGGCGGAGGCTCAGCTGGGGATGGCCTCCCAATGTGGGAGGGGTGCCCGTCGCACCATGACCCCCCTGATGTTCCGGATCCTGGAGGTGGCCGACCCGGAATTGGATGGGCGCTTAAGGACATCACAGCAGACACAAGGGGGTGAGTACTACCTCATCATATGGACTTTGCGTGCAGTGGAGGTGTCTGGGTGGGGGTGGTGGGTTGTGGGTGTCCCTAGGCCAGGGCTAGTTAGGTAGGCAAGGCCCCTCTGTTATGTAGGCCATGTGGCACTCTACCCCAGCTCAAAACAGAGGGATGTTGATGTATAGTTGCCCCTTTGCCATCCATGTGGGCAGATTACTACCATTGCCATGTAGGCCATCTCCCAGAAATAGCATGTGCAGAGGTCAGGAGCACGGCGTAATGCAGGGGCTGCTGCGTCTGTCTTGTCCGCCAATGGTAGCGGTATGCCATGCACTAAAACTCTCTTTATTCTGTCTCCCCCCTTTTCCTGCTCTCCCTGTTCTTTTGTACATCAGCATCAACAGGCGGAGGTACAGTGGCACCGGAGCACGAGGAAGCTGCATCCCACATGGCCATGGAGGGTCACACCACAGACTCTGAATTCACCAGTAGAACGGAGGGCGAGGGGAGCTTCACGTCGGCCACCAGATCACCAACCAGCGACACGGACTCGTCCGTCGATGGGAGCTCCCCTGTGGTGGCGGCACCATCTGTGCGCCCCACTTCTACAGGTACAGCTGCCACATCCCCTACCAGCACCGCCCTCCCAGCAGCCCCTCAGGGTGTGTCCCGTGCCCGCTCACCCAGGAGGGTGGGCATCACCTTCGCCCCAGGCACCTCAGGCCCTGCCCCAGTCACCCCTGCTGCCTTCAGTGAGGAGGCCATTGACCTCCTCAGGTCACTCACTGTTGGGCAGTCTACCATTGTGAATGCCATCCAGAGTGTAGAACAAGAGTTGAAACACGGTAATGCATTCCTGAAAGGCATTCATTCTGGTCAGGCTGTCCTTCAGCGAACCCTGCAATGTCTGGCTTCAGCACTGATGGCAGCCATTGTCCCTGTGTCCAGCCTCCCCCCTCCAACCTCCTCCACCCAGACCCAATCCCCTGTACCCCAGCCCATCCCAAGCACACCTACAGACCAGCCTGCACACAAGTCAACACCCAAAAGTAGCTCAAGCAAACATAGGCACCACACACACCACAGGCACTCACACAAGCATAACACCTATACAGACACAGCAACATCCACTGTCTCCACTGTGTCCCCCTCCTCCTCTTCTCCCTCCTCCCTCCCAGTCTCGTCTACACACACACCTGCATGCAGCACATCTACAGGCACTAGGACTCGCACCAGAACACCCAGCTCCACAAGCCGCTCACCTGCACTCACCACCTCCACTGCCATTTACACGTCCCCTGCGTCCTCTCCCAGTGTGTCTGTGACGCCCCCTCCCAAAGTACACAAACGCCTGCAATCACTCACCCAACATCCATCCACCTCACGACAGCCTCCAGTACCTGCACCTGCACCTGCACCCAAAACACCTAAAGTGACACCTCCTACAACCACCTCTTCTACCTCCACTCCCAGACCCCCTCCAACTACCCATCCCAGTGTCTGTCAGAAACTGTCCCTCTGTCAAATTGACCTGTTTGCCCCCACCCCCACCCCTCCAGTTCATCAGTCTCGTCGTAGCGCCTCAGCCAAAAAGCCTCCAGTACCACTGGTGCGTGTTCCAGGTTTTTGGAGTGCACCGTCCACCAGGGCAGGCAGTAGGACCCGGAGCCAAGGCACTGTCAGCCCACCCCCTGTAAAGGCACCGAAATTGGACAGGACAACAGGACCATGTCAAGACTCCTGGTGGGACAACAAGTGAAATGGGATTGAAGGCGATTGGTGAGTCAGCTGTAACTCCAAAGAAGGTGGGGAAGGTTCCGAGGAAGTCTGCCCAGCCTGTTGTGAGTGTCATGGCGGAGAAGTGCGCCATCATTTCTGGCGGTCCAGACACAACCGCCAGCACCGTCGTTACTGGTCCAGAGACCACCGCCAGAGTCATTGCCCAGGAGGGCCCGAGTATCGTCACTGGTCAGGAGACCACCAGCAGAGTCATTGCCCAGGAGGGCCCAAGTATCGTTACTGGTCAGGAGACCACCGCCGGAGTCAGTGACCAGGAGGGCCCGAGTATCGTCACTGGTCAGGAGACCACTGCCGGAGTCAGTGCCCAGGAGGGACCAGGATCCCACAGTCCCGCTGGGCAATGATGGAACGTCATGCCACACCCCAATGTCCAGTGTGGAGTTCATCATGCCACACACCAATGTCCAGTGTGGAGTTCGTCATGCCACACACCAATGTCCAATGTGGAGTTCGTCATGCCACACCCCAATGTCCAGTGTGGAGTTTGTCATGCCACACCCCAATGTCCAGTGTGGAGTTCGTCATGCCACACCCCAATGTCCAGTGTGGAGTTCGTCATGCCACATACCAATGTCACTATCTGAACCGCCATCTCAGGCTACCGCTGAACAGTCCATAGCCAGCCATGGCAAAGCACTGCTGAACAAGGCCAAGACCGCCATGGCAAAGCACCGCTAAATAAGGCCAAGACCGCCACGGTGAAGACCGCTGAACAGTCCATAGCCAGCCATGGCAAAGCACCGCTGAACAAGGCCAAGACCGCCATGGCAATGCACCGCTGGACAAGGCCAAGACCACCATGGTGAAGACCGCTGAACAAGGCCAAGACCGCCATGGTGAAGACCGCTCAACAAGGCCAAGACCGCCATGGTGAAGACCGCTGAACAGTCCATAGCCAGCCATGGCAAAGCACCGCTGAACAGTCCATAGCCAGCCATGGCAAAGCACCGATGAACAAGGCCAAGACCACCATGGCAAAGCACTGCTGAACAAGGCCAAGACTGCCATGGTGAAGACCGCTGAACAAGGCCAAGACCGCCATGGTGAAGACCGCTGAACAGTCCATAGCCAGCCATGGCAAAGCACTGCTGAACAAGGCCAAGACTGCCATGGCAAAGCACCGCTGAACAAGGCCAAGACCACCATGGCAAAGCAACGCTGAACAAGGCCAAGACCGCCATGGTGAAGACCGCTGAACAGTCCATAGCCAGCCATGGCAAAGCACCGCTGAACAAGGCCAAGACCGCCATGGTGAAGACCGCTGATCAGGGCAAACACCGTGTGGGTATGAATAGGCCACCACATCAGGCATCCTTCTCTCATGTGCAGCTGGGACAGTGACAGGACAGGAATTTTCACGGGGAGACTCATCCAGTCTGGCCACCAGTCCCACCCAGTACCAGTTGAGAACTGCATCCACTTGCGTCTATGTGGCTTTGCACTCCCCAGGATGGTCCAGTGGGCAACCCACCCACTGTTGTGACTTGAGAGACTGTGGCTTTGTACTCCCCAGGATGGCACAGTGGGCAACCCACCCACTGTAAAGAATTGAGAGACTGTGGATTTGCACTCCCCAGGATGGCACAGTGGGCAACCCACCCACTGTAAAGAATTGAGAGACTGTAGCTTTGCACTCCCCAGGATACATCAATGGGCATGGAGCCCCGTTGTGTATCTGGCTTTGCAGTCATGTGGCTGAGGTGCCCCCCTTTCCCTTCCCCCTAAGGTGCCTGTAGTGTTTCAATCTGATGCCCCGGCAGTGTTCTCTCGGATTTTGGTCAGGTATCTATTGTGGGCCTCACCCATGCATTTTTGGACTGTTGGTGCACAGACATTGTTGTGGAATATCTGCACTACTTCTTGTATTGTATATATAAATATGACAGATTTTGAGATATGATTCAGTATATTTTTATATGACATGTATATTGGCACATATACAATATTTGAACAGATCTCGCTTTGTCTTTGCATTCTTCCGGGGTGATTGTGGGTTGTTAATGTGATATTTTTGACTGCATTGGTATGTATGTTGTACTATGCGAGGGTGGGGGTGTTTGGTGGGTGTCCCCCTAACTTTTGCCTCCCTCCTCCCCTGTGTCGTAGATGCAGTACTCACCGGTATGTTCTGCGCCTACGTCGCTGTTGTTTGTACAGGAGCAGAAAGACAAGGGCAGGGAGTATTGGGAGTTCCAGGTCCATGGAGTCGTCGTTCCTCGTGGAGTGTGTTGAGGTGAGCGTTTTCCCATAGCAAAGGCT
This sequence comes from Pleurodeles waltl, assembly GCF_031143425.1. Lineage (NCBI taxonomy): Eukaryota > Metazoa > Chordata > Amphibia > Caudata > Salamandridae > Pleurodeles > Pleurodeles waltl. The sequence goes on along the minus strand of NC_090437.1, from coordinate 372,699,410 downwards.
GTTTCCGCCGTGTTTTTATCCACGGTGAATCCGCCCCGGAAAAGGTGGCGGATTGGTGTGTTGTAATAGTGTGGGCGGTATTTTGTCTCCCGCCTGTCTGTTGGCGGTGACCGCCACGCTGTTTGTCTGTACCGCAGTGGCGGGCGAAGTGTTAAAGTGGCTGTCTTTGTTGGCGGTTACCGCCAGGGTCCTAATTCCTTTTTTTTTTCCGCCAGCCTGTTTGCGATATTACCCCACCTTTTACACCGTCTGCCAGGGTTGTAATGACCACCTATATTTCCAGTATTAGCAGACATACAATTATAAAAGATACCTGGCAATGAAACCCTAAATCCATATTTTGAAAATATTTTGTTTATTTAATGTAAATATAATTGTAAAACTTTGCAAAGGTATTTTAACTATAAAGTTACACCTATGATGGAGTAATTTGTAAGATTTTTATAGTTTAAGTTGTTTCTTCTCTATACATATACATATGCGTGCATATACATATACCTATACATAACCTAGTGGCAGTCACCACTAGATAGTTATAGTTAGAACCTAGCTCCTATACAAAAAATAATTGTTTGGCTTGCCTATATCTTTGCCACCCATTGATGAATCTTCAAGAAATGTTTCAATAAAATTTGACGCTCACTTCAGCTGTCGTCTGGAAAGTTTTGGGGTGATCTACAAATGGGACTGGGAAAAAGGAAGGGTCCCAAAACGTGCTTTTCCCCTGTCCCCATGTTCATTCCAATAGGGTTATTGAACATGACTACATCCTGAACCGCTGGATAGAATTACACCAAATTTAATAGAATGGTAGCTGCTAGTCCTGAAAGCACCCTTTTTGTTATTTGGTGTAAATTTGTTCAGTAGGTTTTGGGATTATAAAAAAAAAAACAGTGCATATATATGTTGCAAAGGCTGAGCGAACCATCCCAAACTGATGCTGAGATCTGATTGGCTGCCAACTGTTCAACCAAGAAATGTTGGAAACTATCTTGGGGCTCAGCGTCAGCTCAGTCCCTGAAAAAAAGATAAGAAAAAAGAAAAGGGGCCAGGGTAGGGACAACTTGACCCCTCAGCTCTGGTGCTGGGTCCCCAGAGGAGACACCTGTGCATTCCCTAGATACTTAGGGCGCACATACAAACACCACAAAATAAAATGATGACTGGATTGTTATAACTTTTCAAACACTCCCATCCAAACACAGATCTGCGTTTAATCCATTGTTATTTTGCTTAGAACGTCAACCCAGTATGGGCCACATCATATGCAAATCAGTCTTGAACCTGCCCCCCTGGGGAACAGTCCAGCCCGAACTGCCAAGCCAGATCCTCCCTGGACAGGAAACAAGCATCCCGGGACCCGTTTCAGAATATCACCACTCATCAGCCAGGCTAGCTTGAATCCAGTGGTGCAGTAAATGGGTATATGAGTCTTGTGTAAGGGTGTAAGTGGGTGTGTGAGAGGGATCTATGGGCATGTGAGTTGGGTGTGAGAGTCTTTAGATGGTTGATGGCATCTGTGATGTCCTCAGTGATGTCATTTGAAATGTGAGGTCATAAACAGTGCATAACTGGTGATTTTCTATGGTTTTGTGCAAGTAAATTCAGTTCCTAACTTTAATGTCCCCGTAACCTTTGCTTTGTTCTGTGAATTTCGAAGGTTTCTTAATCTATTTCCTAACTATAAAGTCCCTGTAACTTACATTTTTTTCAGTGAATTGCTGAAGGTTTTTTAATTCTAAGTCCTAACTATAAAGGTTTTGTAACCTAGTTTTTCAGTGAATTTCTAAGGTTTGTTTTACTCTATCTTCTAACTATAACATTCCTGTGACCTATGTTTCTTTCAGTGAATCTCTGTTTTTTTGTTTAGTCTATTTGTAAACTATAATGCCCCTGTAACCTTTGTTTTTTTCAAGTGAATTTCCAATATTTAAAAAAATTAAACTGTAACTGTTAGCTTTTTCAGTGAATCAGAGCATCTGTTAGTGGGTTGTGAGTGTCCGAATCGCTATGTAATTTAGTGTGTGAGTGAATATGTGAGTGGATACATAAGTGGAGTAGTTATGAGTACCATCCGTCATATAGAGTGTGTTTGTTATGATAAAGTGAGAGGGATAGTGTCAAATACCTGTATTATTTTTTTTTATTTTTTTTGGGGGGGTTTGCGAATCCGTTGCAACCCTTCCTATCACGGATTTGCAGGTTTGCAGGAGCTTCGCTAATCTGGTGTTCTTTTTAGCAGTATTTAAGAACAGATAAAATTATTGTTTGACTTCAGTGGTTCACTAGATAGTAGTGAAACATATGAAAAATAAGTAAAAAAAGAGTTGGGAATGTTTGAAATAGTTTTCCAGGATTCACAATGATATCACAAAGACATTCAAACATAATCAGAAATCTCATGTGACTCAAAAATAATTGAACTTTACTGGCTAACATACTTTTCAAACATGGTAATAGGCCATCTCCTCCCTTTTCCCAATGATGTAGGTGTGGCTGTTTATTTTCAAACTTCTCTACTTGCAGCAGCATTTTTTATCTATTCCTTAGTGTTCTTTATTTTTGCTCTGTAATAATGGCATCGGCTCCTAAACCACTTCATGATGAGGGAGATTCTTCATCTTCAGAGGAGGAAAGGCCAATCAAAAATGAGAGAATCATCTGGAAATTTTTATCCATTTGATCTGGAGAAAAACAAGTGGTGGCACAGAAGATTGAGGTCATGCTCTGCAAGAAAATGTTATCATGAGAAATTGCCAAAAAGTACTTGTGCGAAACAATGAGCATGCTAAAACATATCCTCACAATCCACCCAAGATACCTGGCATGTGATGAAAGGGAGTGGCAGCAAACCCAAGCAACATCCTCTGCAGCAGGTGAAGAACAATCAGGAACACCTGCAACACCACGAGTTCTAATTGTCCCAGAATTTACTATGCTGTGACACTTTCGCATCAAATTCAACATATGTTTGCGCGTGTATTCCTGCCCTTGTTGCCTTATGGAAACAGCATAAATACAGTTTTTTTTAGTTCTAATCAATGTATTTATTGCCCACTTTTTGTACATTTTGCGAAGAACTGTTTGTTTTATAGTTTTTGGTGCAAAAAATAAAAAATAACAAAATTGTTAAAAAAATCATAAAAACTATGGCCCTCATTATGACATTGGCTGTAAGTACCGCTTACCGCCATACTGACTACCGCCAACATACCGCCGCCACGGCGGATCACCGCTACCCATATTATGACACACACATACCATTCCGTCACTATACAGCCACACACACAAGTCTGCCAGCCCAAAGGCCGGTGATAAACTGACGGTAGCAAAACCCACACCGTTATGCCAACAGAGCTACGCTCACAACATTATGACCCACGAATCACCGCGGCTGACATTCAGTGGCGGTAAACCATTGGTGCTACATACCGCCACATTCAAAATACAAACACACATACAAAACTACACCACATTGGACAATTAAAACTACACACACCTGACACACATACACACCCACACACCCACACCACTATAAAACACACACCTACACTACCCACAATCCTTTAAGAATACAAGCGTCACAAGAGAGATAGCAAGACCACAGACACGACCACAGCCACACACCACCATCACCTATATACCATCCACGCACCTTACATCACACACCCCAACACATCACCCCACACACCCTCACCCACACCACTCCATTACACCCATGGCACCACAACAACACCCTGAGGAGGAGCTGAGGGTCATGGTGGAGGAAATCATCCGGGTAGAGCCACAGCTATTCGGATCACAGGTGCAGCAGACATCCATTGCTAGGAAGATGGAGCTGTGGCGGAGAATGGTGGACAGGGTCAATGCCGTGGGCAGCACCCCAGACCAAGGGATGACACCATGAAGAGGTGGACAATGTTCTGGGGAAGATGCGTTCTGTGGCAGCAAGACACCAAATACCTGTACAGAGGGCTGGCGGTAGACCCCCATCTTCTCCCCCACAACTAACAACATGGGAGGAGCAAGTCTAGACAATCATGCATCGTGAGGGCCTGGCAGGAGTAGGAGGAGGACTGGACTCTGGTAAGTCAAATCTCTATTACTATTACCCCCCCTACCTGCATGCCATCACAAAACCCCGCCCTTACCCACACTCCCATCACTCCACCACCTCCTACATACCCCACCATCACAAGGCACAGTCGCATACCACCACAGAGCCTCCCCTCTCAGGAAACACCACCACAGTCACCACAGTTTCCAACCGGCGGGCCACTACCTCTGTCCGCAGGACGTCAATCAGCAGTGTGTCCGCCACTACAGGGGCCCCAGGGCACCCCACAAACACAGGGCAATCAGGGACCTGGGGTTAGTGGCAGTGGGCACACGGGTCAGGGGACAGAGGCACAGGACAACAGGAAAGCTGGGAGGACTGGTGTGCGACAGGGGGGACAGGCCAAGGGAACTGACTCTCCAGGAGGCACTCACCATGATCCTGGGAGCATACCAACATTCCCAGGAGACGATGGGCCAGGTACTGGACAAGTTACAGGAGAACCAGCGGCTGCAGAAGGGACAGTACCTGGGGATCAGAAGTCCATTAACACCACCCTGGTCTCTATTGCAGGGGTGCTGGCAGACATAGCCAACACTATGCGGGAGGCAGTGGCACACCACCGGGCCTCTACCACTAGCCAAACCGATGAACAGCCCTCCACCTCTGCTGCCGCTAGTGGACAGGAGGCCCCACCACTGAACCAACAGGCTACCAGCACCCCTCCCCCTGCAGATGGAGAACCACCCTGTAAACAGTACCTGCAATCCAGGCAGAAGCCAGAGACTATTGCTGAGACCCCTGCCAGGAAATAAGGCTCTACTGATTGTCACCCTGTCCACCTTGAACTGCCATTGCTCCACTTCTTCTGCCCTCTTGGACAATGCACCTGTGATCCGCAAAGCCTGGACTCTATTGTGAACTTTCCTGCACCATCAACCCAGCCCATTGCACATCCCCCTCTACTTACTAGCACTTAAATAAACGCCATTTGAAAAATAATACATGTATGGAGTTTGTCAAATTATTGAACTATGTATTCATTTAACAAGGTATAAAGACTGCAATACAACTGTACAGTAATGTATACATAGGAATGACCTGTAGTTGGCTGCAGTCAACACACCAGGAGTGATAGTGGGGCACAAATATCTGCAAATAGAGATGCTAAAGGGTACAGTGTAGGGCCACAGAAGTGGGAAAATCAGCCTGCCAGTGACAACGTCAAACACAAAACTGTCAATGAAAAGTGAAGTTACAGTGTCTTACCTGTGTGTTGTAATAAAGAAGTAAATCCTGATGGTACTGGAAGCAGGTTCTTTTAATAGGAGTATCTCAGCCACAGCCAGGAGAGGACACAACACAGTCAGCTTATCAACAGCTCCCTCGGAACCTCTGACTCCAACACTCTACTCTGATGTCGATCATGACATCAGTGCCAGTGATGAGGTACCTCACATTCTATTGTTAACTGTTGGAAAATGGGTTATTGGTAAGGGCAGGTAGGTACCTACACTTAGCAATAGGCCACTAATCTCCACTAAGGTCCAGTTAGGTCTCAGTAAATTAAACCCAGCTCAGCCCTTGGTAGCTTGGCAGCGAGCATCAAGGCTTAACTTAGGAGACAGAGTGTAAAGCATTCAAATATCACAAAACAGTAATTAAATAAAACACAGGAAACAGTTTAAAAATCCAAAACCAATTTATAAAAATAGATTATATTTGTATCTTTAAAATGACACAAAAACGAATAAAATCGGATAAGGGGAACCGGAGATATGAATTTTTAAAGAATTATTGTTTTTTAGCGCCTAGAAACAAAAAGCGCCAATCGGGACATCTGGTTGCACCTCGACCGGGGCAAAGTCAAAGTTTAAGGCCAACCGTGATAGAGCCCTGCTCGGCTACAGGCCGCGGGAGGCCTCGGTTAAAAGTTTACCTTCACACTTAGGGGGTCATTCTGACCCCGGCGGTCTGGTCAGCGGGAGCACCGCCGACAGGCCGGCGGTGCCCCGCAGGGCATTCTGACCGCAGCGGTTCGGCCGCGGTCAGATGCGGAAAACCGGCGGTCTCCCGCCGGTTTTCCGCTGCCCTTGTGAATCCTCCATGGCGGCGGAGCGCGCTCTGCCGCCATGGGGATTCTGACACCCCCTACCGCCATCCTGTGGCAGGAACAGGATGGCAGTAGGGGGTGCCGCGGGGCCCCTGGGGGCCCCTGCAGTGCCCATGCCAATGGCATGGGCACTGCAGGGGCCCCCGTAAGAGGGCCCCACTTTGTATTTCAGTGTCTGCTATGCAGACACTGAAATACGCGACGGGTGCCACTGCACCCGTCGCACCTTCCCACTCCGCCGGCTCAATTCTGAGCCGGCGTCCTCGTGGGAAGGATGATTTGCCCTGGGCTGGCGGGCGGCCTTTTGGCGGTCGCCCGCCAGCCCAGGGCAAATCCCAAAATACCCTCAGCGGTCTTTCGACCGCGGAGCGGTATTTTGGAGGGGGAAGTCTGGCGGGCGGCGGAATGACCCCTTTAGTCTCTTTTCTGAAGATTTTCTTCAGCGGGACGAACCTACCAGTCCAATCCGACTCCTGGAGCCCTTCTCCGGATACGCGTAGCGGGACTCCTCGGTGGAGATTTTTACCTTCAGACTTAGTTGTTTTTTCGAGGTGAAAATCCTTCGACCGGGGTAAACCGGGATCTTGATCTGACGTCCCTGGAGCCTTCCTCGGATACAGTGGCTGGGAGGTCCAGGTCAACTTTTAACCTTCGGACTTAGGGGGTCATTCCAACCTCGGCGGTAAAAGGCGCTTACCGCCGGTCAGAAGACCGCCACAACACCGCCGCGGTAAACCGCCACGGTCCCGCAACAGGCAAACAGCCAAAAACCCGACATCCACAAAAGTCCGCCACATCAAAGGTCAGCGAAAAACTGGCGATGACCAAACCTCCACCGTCACGCCAACAGAGAAACGCCCATGCCATTCCGACCCACGAATCCACGCGGAGGTCTTTCAACCACGGTATTCCATTGGCGGTACACACCGCTGCGGTCAAAATACACATACTTGTACAAAACACTACCACATTGGACAATTCGAAATACACACACCTGATACACATACACACACCACTCCCACACACCCAATACAATATAAAACACACACCCACATCACCCACAAACCCTTACGACCACAATTACCGAGAGAAGGCCAGAGAGAGACAGTACAGAATAGAGAACACCATCACACAGAGGCACAATACACCATCACCCACACAACATCCACGCACAAAACACCACACACCACCACACTCACCACACTCATCAACACATACTCCACCCCACACCACATCCACACCACCCCATGGCACCCCAAAGACACCCCAGGTTCTCAGACGCAGAACTCAGGGTCATGGTGGAGGAAATAGTTTGGGTAGAGCCCCAGCTCTTCTGGACACAGGTGCAGCTCACCAGCATTGCCAGGAAGATGGAGCTATGGCAAAGAATAGTGGACAGGGTCAACGCTGTGGGACAGCATCCACAAAATTGGGACGACATCAGGAAGCGGTGGAACGACCTACGGGGGAAGGTGCGTTCCATGGTATCCAGACATAACATCGCGGTGCAGAAGACTGGCGGCAGACCCCCACCTCAACCCCCAGAATTTACAGCATGGGAGGAGCAAGTCTTGAACATCCTGCATCCTGAGGGCCTCTCAGGAGTATCTGGAGGAATGGACTCTGGTAAGTCAAATCTTCACTACTTCATCCCCCCCACCCCATCCAGCATGCCAACCCATACCCCTACCCTCACCTCCCACCCCCATCACACATCCTCCTTGCTAATGTCTCACCATCACAACCCACCCATCCCAAAACCAAACCCTGCATGCCACCACAAACCGTGGACACCCATCACCTAAGCATGCCCACTGCACATACCCATCTCCCCCACAAACCACCGTCACAACAGCCCCACAAGGAAATGCCAGCACTGGGGTACACGGCCACCCACCCAATGAACGATATGGCACACACAGAAGCAATAACCATAATCGTATACCCCTGCAGGACCCGAACGCCACCACACCGCCCAGGAGGGTCCAGAAATGTCCATCCCACCACCAGAAGAGGCCCCCAGTGGTGACAGCAGCTCTGTCTCCCTGGACCCAGATGACCAGCCCGGCCCATCAGGGACCTCGGGACAGTCGGTTCCCCTCACACAGCCACAGGCCACAGCAGACCTACCCCCCTCTGGGAACACCAGCACAGCTCCCACCCAGCTGGCCCATGCCTCTGTCTCCAGGACACGTCAATCAGCGGTGTGTCCTCCACTACAGGGCACCCAGGTTAACCCACCACCCTAACAACAAAAGGGACCTGGGGGCAGTGGTAGTGGGCACACCGTCCAGGGGACAGAGGCCCAGGGAAACAGGGGAACTGGGAGGGCTGCTGTGTGACAGGGGGGGGACAGGCCCAGGGAACCCACTCTCCACGATGCCCTATCCTCCATCATGGGAGCATACCACCACTCCCAGGAGACGATGGCGACGGTACTGGCCAGGTTCCAGGAGATCCAGGTACTGCAGGAGGAACAGTTTATGGGGTTCAGGGAAGAACTCCAAAACATTACTTCCGCAATGGGCACCATCGTCGTGGCTCTCAACCAGATTGTCACCACATTACGGGACACTGTGGCACCACAAACGGCCCCTGTCACTAGCATGAACCAAGAACAGGCTACCACCTCCGCCGGCGTTCGTGGACAGGAGGCCCCCACACAAGAACAACAGGCCACCAGAACCCCACCCCCTGCAGAAGGAGAACCACCCCGCAAGCGGGCCTGAGATCTAGGAAGAAGACAGAGTAGGATGCCAAGACCCCTGCCAGGAGAGGATACCCCCTGATGTCATCCCACTGTCCCACATTGTCACCCTGTCCAACCTTAAACTGCCCCTGCTCCACCTTCCACAGGCATATGGACAATGCACCTGTGAGACTGAAAACCTCCCTAAATTGAGCACTTTAATAAAAACACTTATTGCACAAAAATAATCAGGAGTCTGCCTGTATTTTGAACAAATGTATTCAGACTTAACCGTTGCAAAATGTCAAGTTACATTCTGATGACAACATACCACTGTCACAAAGCTGTAGTCCATGGGCAAACATAGCAGAGGTCACGCAGTGGGGCCCACATCTCTGAAATTGGAAGGGAAAGTCACAACTCAGTTACCATACACTGGGGGAAAAGGACAGACAGTAGAGAGGCAGGAGACTGTAAGTAATTGTAAAATGCCAGGGTTGTTTCTTACCTGTGTGTTTTTGAAAATACTGCTCTATTACTGTGTCCCTGTTGTCTGTGTCGTCCTCATCGTCTTCCTCCTCTTCACTCTCCACAGGCTCCACAGCTGCCACAACACCACCATCTGGACCATCCTCCTGCAGGAAAGGCACCTGGCGTCGCAAAGCCAGGTTGTGAAGCATACAGCAGGCCACGATGATATGACACACCTTCTTTGGTGAGTACATTAGGATTCCACCTGTCATATGCAGGCACCTAAACCTGGCCTTCAGGAGGCCGAAGGTCCGCTCGATCACCCTCCTAGTATGCCCATGGGCCTCATTGTACCGTTCCTCTGCCCTTGACCTGGGATTCCTCACTGGGGTCAGTAGCCACGACAGGTTGGGGTAACCAGAGTCACCAATTAGCCACACACGGTGTCTCTGGAGTTGACCCATCACATAAGGGATGCTGCTATTTCGCATGATGTAGGCATCATGCACTGACCCAGGGAACTTGCCATTTACATGGGAGATGTACTGGTCAGCCAAACAGACCACCTGGACATTCATCGAATGATAACTTTTTCTGTTCCTGTACACCTGTTCACTCCGGCTGGGGGGGACCAAAGCCACATGTGTGCCATCAGTGGCACCAATGATGTTGGGAATATGTCCAAGGGCATAGAAATCACCCTTCACTGTAGCCAAATCGCCCACCTCAGGGAAAACAATGTAGCTCCGCATGTATTTCATCAGGGCAGACAACACTCTGGACAACACCTTTGAAAACATAGGCTGAGACATCCCTGATGAAATGGCCACTGTTGATTGAAATGACCCACTTGCCAAAAAATGGAGTACTGACAGAACCTGCACTAGAGGGGGGATCCCTCTGGGTTGGCGGATGGGTGACATCAGGTCTGGATCCAGCTGGGCACACAGTTCATGTATAGTGGCTCGGTCAAGTCTGTATGTTAGTATGACATGTCTTTCTTCCATTGTCGACAGGTCCACCAGCGGTCTGTACACGGGAAGATTCCTCCATCTCCTCGCAAGTCCCAGCGGACGGTGCCTAGGAAGGACAACATGGAGCACAGAGTCAATCAACCCACAGGTACGTTCCCACAGCTTGCACAGAACACGATTCTCAATACATTGAATGGCTTGTATGAGTGTTGATGCAAGGCCTAGGCATGTGTGACGCAGTAGGAATTTAGACATGTGGGCCCTTGAAATGGCGGCTGCCTGACCTGTGAAGTGTGACAATGGGATGTGAGGTCAAAGCGCTGGCGTGGCACACCGTGGCGGTAGGCGGTCGAAGACCGCGGTGCAAAGCCGCATTGGCTAACATTGAACCCTATGGGTTTCAGGAGCCAATGACGATGTGCGCCGGCGGTCGCGGTACGCACCACCGCGGTACGCACCGCCACGGGCGTGACCGCCATTTTCTATCTGCTTAATCACTCGAGACCTGATTTCCACAGGAGAGGACCTATACTGCAAGTGCTGCTGTGACCTCGGTCTGGAAGAGACAATGGCTGCTGCGACTGGGGAAAGGGCCCCTGCCTTCACTTCTGAAGAATTGGAAAAACTTGTGGATGGGGTCCTCCCCCAGTATGCGCTACTCTACGGTCCTCCAGACCAATAGGTAAGTACACTGGGGCCATGCTTTATGGCCAATGCCTGGGTTGAGTGGGGTGAATGAACGATGGTGGGGAGGGGAGCGAATGAGACATGCATCAAACAACAGATGAGAGCATGTGCCATATGGCAAGGGTGAGGAGGGGGGGCCACTCACATCGAGCATGCAGAAAATGATGATATTTTCTTTTCTACCCTGTACATGTCACATAGGTCAGCGCCCATCATTAAATCGACATTTGGCGTGCCATCGCCAAGGACGTCTGGACCCTGGGGGTCCACAACAGACAGGGCACCCACTGCCGCAAGAGGTGGGAGGACATCCGCCGCGGGAGCAGGAAGACCGCGGAGGCTCTGCTGGGGATGGCCTCCCAACGTAGGAGGGGTGCCACTCGTCAATTGACCCCCTGATGTCCCGGATCCTGGCGGTGGCCTACCCAGATTTGGATGGGCGCGTGAGGACATCACAGCAGACACAAGGGGGTGAGTACAAGCACATTCTGCTATCTTAGCGCGCAGTGGAGGTGTCTGGGTGGGGAAGGAGGGCTGTGGGTATCCCTAGGCCAGGGCGATTTCTGTAGGCTAGGACCCTCCGTAAGGCATGGCCCTGTGCCCCCGCCCCCCACCTCTGTAGGGTGTCTAGTACAGCTATCCATGGCCGTGTGTCACCTATGTGTGCAGTTGTCGTCCATAGGCTTGTAGGCCAAGTCCCAATGATTGAGTAGTGTACCCCAAGTGCGCGGCGTAGTGCAGTGGGCTTCTGTGCCTGTCCTCTCCGCCAACTGTGTTGCCAATGCATGCACTCAACATGTCTTTATTCCCCCCCCCCTTTTTTGGTGGTCTTTCTGTTCATGTGTGCATTAGCATCATCAGGCGGAGGAGAAGTGGCATTGGAGCACGAGGGAGCTGCATCTCACATGGGCCCGGAGGGTCATGCAACCGACTCGGAGTTCACCAGTGAGACGGAGGGCGAGGGGAGCTCCACAACGGGGACACGTGGAGACATCAGTGACACAGACACGTCCTCGGAAGGGAGCTCCCTTGTGGTGGCGGCAACATCCGTGCCCCCCGCAATAACAGGTACAGCCGCCACCCAGAGCACCAGCTCCGCCCTCCAAGCAGCCCCTCAGTGTTCCCCCCGTGCCCGCTCGCACAAGAAGGTTTGCATCTCCTTCGCCCCAGGCACCTCAGGCCCTGCCCCAGTTACCCCTGCTGCCCTCAGTGAGGAGGTCATTGACCTCCTCAGGACGCTCATTGTTGGGCAGTCTACCCTTTTGAATGCCATCCAGGGTGTAGAAAGGGAGGTGCACCGGAGCAATGCATACCTGGAGGGCATTCATTCGGGTCAGGCTGCCCATCAGCGATCGTTCAACGCTCTGGCCTCAGCACTGACGACAGCCATTGTCCCTGTCTCCTGCCTCCCTAGTCCGACTTCCTCAACCCAGTCCCACTCCCCTATTCCTCTGCCTATCCCAGACACACCTACAGACCAGCCTGCACACACCTCAACACCCAAGGGCAGCTCATCCAGACATAAGCACCACACATCACACAAGCATTCACACAAGCAACAGCCACATGCAGACATGCCAACAGCCACTGCCTCCTCTGTGTCCCCCTCCTCCTCTTCTCCCCCCCTCCCTGTGACGTCTCCACTCACACTTGCAAGCACAACATCATCAGCCACTACGTCCATGACCAGCACACCCACCAGAACACTCCGCACACGTGCAGTCACCACCCCCACTGCCATTTACACGTCCCCTCTGTCCTCTCCCAGTGTGTCTGTCACCCCCTCTTCCAAACCACACAAACGCAGGCAGCCACCCACCCAACAGCCATCTACCTCACGACAGCCTCCTTCACAAGCACCTGCACCCAAAGACAGCACACTTGACTCTCCTACAACCACATCCTCTTCCTCCACTCCCATACCCACTGCACCTACCCTTCCCACTGCTCCTAAAAAGTTTTTCCTGTCCAAAATTAACCTCTTCCCATCACCTGACCCACCCCCTCCATCTCGTAAGAGTCCAATCAGCACCTCAGCCACCACAACCCCTGGACCTACAAGGACCATAGTCCAGGGATATTGGAGTCCACCGCCTTCAAGGGCAGCTACATCGGCCAGCAGCAAAGGGACAGCCAGCCCACCCCCTGGGAAAAAAACAAAAAAAGTCAAGGGCCGGCGCGAGAGGCCAGAGACGGCAGCCTCCAAAGGCACTACCCTGGCACCGTCAGGAAGTGGGGTGCCACCTGGCACATCGCCAAAGGGAGGCAAGGGCCACAGAGTGTCACGGAAGGATGGCAGGGGCAGCACAGCAGACAAATCCGGCAGCAGGCGAGCTGCCCAGGAGGGCCCCACCAGCCCCATTCCGGGTGTGAAGGAGGACACCCATGGGCCCGGGACTCCAGCACAGGAGGGCCCCGCAAGCGAGAAGTCGGATGGCGAGTGAACTCCAAATATTGGCCGGATCTGGTGCCTTGGAGACACATGCCAAGAACCGCTGAACAGGGCCCTTCAAGACAAGCACCGCTGAACAGGGCCCTTCAAGACAAGCACCGCTGAACAGGGCCCTTCAAGACAAGAACCGCTGAACAGGGCCCTTCAAGATAAGAACCGCTGAACAGGGCCCTTCAAGACAAGAACCGCTGAACAGGGCCCTTCAAGACAAGAACCGCTCCGCTGGGCCCTTCATCTCAAGCAACGCTGAACAGGGCCCTTCAAGACAAGCACCGCTGAACAGGGCCCTTCAAGATAAGCACCGCTGAACAGGGCCCTTCAAGACAAGAACCGCTGAACAGGGCCCTTCAAGACAAGAACCGCTGATCAGGGCCCTTCAAGACAAGCACCGCTGAACAGGGCACCGCCGTCTCAAGAACCGCTGAACACGGCCCTTCAAGACAAGCACCGCTGAACAGGGCCCTTCAAGACAAGAACCGCTGAACAGGGCCCTTCAAGACAAGCACCGCTGAACAGGGCACCGCCGTCTCAAGCACCGCTGAACAGGGCCCTTCAAGACAAGCACCGCTGAACAGGGCCCTTCAAGACAAGAACCGCTCCGCTGGGCCCTTCATCTCAAGCACTGCTGAACAGGGCCCTTCAAGACAAGAACCGCTCCGCTGGGCCCTTCATGTCAAGCACCGCTCCGCTGGGCACCGCCGTGTCAAGCACCGCTCCGCTGGGCCCTTCATCTCAAGCACCGCTCCGCTGGGCCCTTCATCTCAAGCACCGCTCCGCTGGGCCCTTCATCTAAAGCACCGCTCCGCTGGTCCCTTCATCTAAAGCACCGCCCCGCTGGGCACCGCCGTCTCTGCACCGCTCCGCTGGGCCCTTCCTCTCAAGCACCGATCCGCTGGGCCCCGCCGTCTCTGCACCGCTCCACTGGGCCCTTCATCTCAAGCACCGCTCCGCTGGGCCCTTCATCTCAAGCACCGCTCCGCTGGGCCCTTCATCTAAAGCACCGCTCCGCTGGGCACCACCGTCTCTGCACCGCTCCGCTGGGCCCTTCATCTCAAGCACCGCTCCGCTGGGCCCCGCCGTCTCTGCACCGCTCCGCTGGTCCCTTCATCTCAAGCACCGCTCCGCTGGGCCCTTCATCTCAAGCACCGCTCCGCTGGGCCCTTCATCTAAAGCACCGCTCCGCTGGGCACCGCCGTCTCTGCACCGCTCCGCTGTGCCCTTCATCTCAAGCACCGCTCCGCTGGGCCCTTCATCTAAAGCACCGCTCCGCTGGGCCCTTCATCTCAAGCACCGCTCCGCTGGGCACCGCTGTCTCTGCACCGCTCCGCTGTGCCCTTCATCTCAAGCACCGCTCCGCTGGGCCCTTCATCTCAAGCACCGCTCCGCTGGGCCCTTCACCTAAAGCACCACTCCGCTGGGCACCGCCGTCTCTGCACCGCTCCGCTGGGCCCTTCATCTCAAGCACCGCTGGCCCATTGGCAAAAGGGGCAGGCCCGGATCTGTGTCGGGCAGGGCTGCACGATGCACTCTGGCCACCATGCCTCCTCCAGTACCAGTGGAGTCTGTAATCCACTTGAGAGACTGTGGCTTTGCACTCCCCAGGATGGTACAGTGGGCAATCCACCCACTTGTAAAACTTGAGAGACTGTGGCTTTGCACTCCCCAGGATGGTACAGTGGGCAATCCACCCACTGTAGAGACTTGAGAGACTGTGGCTTTGCACTCCCCAGGATGGTACAGTGGGCAATCCACCCACTGTAGAGACTTGAGAGACTGTGGCTTTGCACTCCCCAGGATGGTACAGTGGGCAATCAACCCACTGTAGAGACTTGAGAGACTGTGGCTTTGCACTCCCCAGGATGGAACAGTGGCCATGGAGGCCCCTCGTGGATCTGGCGTCGTGGACTCATGTGGCTGAGGTGCCCCCCTTTCCTTCCCCCTGATGTGCCTGTAGTTTTGCTATCTGATGCCCCTGCAGTGTTCTCTCCAATGGAATCGGGTCTCCTGTGTGGGCTTTGCCCATGTGTTGAGGCTCATTGGCCCACGTACAATGACTGAAACCAAATTTGGACTGGACATTTTACATATGTGTATATAGTTATAGATGTTCGAATTAATTTTTAACTTAGCCGTACAATATATTTAAATTTCATGATCATTTTATTTTGTCTTTGCATTCTTCCGGGGTGTTTGGGGGGTGTCACTCTGAGTTGTTGCTCTGCATTGATGTGTAGGTAGTAGTGGGTGAGGGTGGGTGTGTCGCGTAATGTGTGTGCCCGTAATATTTTCCCCTCCCCCCTCCCCTGTGTCGTAGGTGCAGTACTCACCGTTGTCTTCTGCACCGGCGTTCGTGCTCCTGGTAGAGGAGCAGGTAGACAATAGCTGGTAGGATGTGTGGTTCTGGTTCCATGCTGTCCAGATTCCTTGTGGAGTGTGTAGAGGTGAGCGTTTTCCCGTTCGTAGTCTGTTTCCGCCGTGTTTTTATTGGCGGGGCTCCCACCCCGGAAAAGGTGGCGGATTGGTGAGTTGTTATAGGGTGGGCGGTACATTGTCTCCGCCTGTCTGTTGGCGGTGACCGCCGCGCTGTTTGTTTGTTTCGCTGTGGCGGTCGGAGTGTTAAAGTGGCGGTCTCTGTTGGCGGTTTCCGCCAGGGTCAGAATTCAATTTTTTTGACCGCCTGCCTGTTGGTGGGTTGGCCGCCGCTTTAACACCGACCGCCAGGGTTGGAATGACCACCTTAGTCTCTTTTTCAGAGATTTTCTTTACCGGGACAAACCAGCAAATCAGGCCGCATCGCAGTTGAGGCAAGCCGGTTAGAGTTGCCGCGGCGGGTCGGTCCCTCTATGGAACTTTTTTCAAAAGTTCTCCAAACTTCTCCAAACTTCTGGGGCTTCTCCCAGTTGTCCTTTTAAGGTTCTTTTGAGGTCCACAGCTCACCCCAAGGGTCCAGACGTTCTGACATGGTCCTTGGGGGTACGGACTACAACTCCCTCCCAGAATGCACCTGCCGCAAACTCCTTTTTGGCCACTGGGCAGTGGCCAGCTGGTTGATTTCTTCAGGAGCTGGTGCAGGGGACTCTGGTTAGCAATTTTTCACCTGTAGCAAATAGGGAGTCCCTCCTTGAACCAATTCAAGCCAGGCAAAGTCCTTCTTGTTGTTAAGCCCAAGTGTGCAGCTAGTGCAGTCCTTCTGAGTGCAGGTTCCAGGTGCAGGCCAGGGGTCCAGCAGGGCAGTCCTTCTTCTCCTTTGGTTCTTTCCTTGTTGGAATCTGATGGGGATCTGAGGTGTGGGTGCAGGTCTGCCAGTTTTATCCTTGCTCCTGGGTGAAAAGCAGGGGGGTCTGGTTCTCCAATCAGGTGCAGGGTCCTTCCCCCTTTGATGACCACTTCCTGGGAAGTGTGGCAAAAGTCAATCCCAGGAGGCAACATTCTCCAAAAATCCATCATGGCTGAATCTGATTTTTGGAGGTTACCTCTGGCTGAGCCCACCGACTGGTGTGGCTAAAAATCATAAACACACCCCTCTCCTGCCCTCTCCTAATCTAATCAAGGGGGCACCTAGTTGCCAGGGGTTGCAGGATATTGGGGTGTTGCTGGTTGCTCCAAATGTTCTTCTCTGCCTTTGAGGATCAGTTTGGCAGCCCTTCCTGCCTCACCATCTGCTGAGGGGAGATTCCCTCCCACAGGCACATTCCTTTGTGTGAAGCCAGGCCACTTCACACCTCATCAATGCAGCCTGGCCAGGCTGCTAGATGCTGGCCAATCAGAGCACAGCAGAAAAAACAATGCAGGGCTGAAATTGGCAACTTTTCAGGTAAAGTTTAAAACTCTTTACCTGAACAAGTTATATTAAATCCCACAACTGGAAGTTGTGGGATTTATTATAACAATTAATTTAATACCAAACTCTTGGTATCCATCATTTAAGGGGACTTTAAATTTTTTAAATAAAGTCGCCCCATTCTAGCCTATGAAGGCCATTTACTACAATGAGGGAAAAACAAATTTGGCAGTTTTTACCTCACCAGGGCTTATAAAGCTATTTTTATAAGGTCCCTGCTTATAGTTATATGGCACCCAGCCCTACAGGCACATAGGGCACACCTTAGGGGTGACTTATATGTAAAAATAAGGAGGTTTAAGACTTTGTAACTACTTATAATTCCAAAGTCGAATTTGCATATAACTTTAATTTAAAAGCAGCCAGCAAGGCAGGCCTGCCTTTAAAATGACACTGGGCACCTCAGCAGTGCACCTATGGGTGCACTACCTATGCTGTGGTCCCTAAACCTACATGCCATACCATATACTAGGGACTTATAGGCAGGTTAACTTAGCCAATTTTAATTAGCCTAATTTGCATATCCATTTTACACAGAGCACTGGCCCTGGGACTGGTAAGAAGTACCCAGGGCACAGCCAAGAGTCAGTAACCACCAGTACCTGTCCTAAAAGTGTGGGGGTGACCAGGGCAAAAAGGAGGACTTTCCTACAAACATTCTACCACACACCTTTCCCCTTTAAAACAATTACCAACTCTTGTAGTAAAAACACTATGGATAAAAAAAAATAACCCAAGGAACAAGTTCGTAAACAAAAAAAAAATAACAAACTATGTACAGAAGAAAATTCCATAAAGGAAATTCAAACAGCACTAAGCTGGAAACACAATAAAGATTATATAAAACAAAACAAAATAAAATCACAATTTCTTTGAGATAACAACACGGTTGAGATTCCAGACTCTTCCATCCTTAATTTTCACTGCATTCCTGAAAGGTTTGACAACTTCAAATGGACCTATAAACTTACTTCCAGACTTACTTTACCTAGGGTTTGTAATCAGAATCTTATCTCCCACTTTTACCTCAACTTTGCACATATTCTTCCTCCTATCACAGTTTTCCTTCCTTTTCTCCAAACATTTTTCCTCTTTCTCCCTTTCCTCCTTATTCCTGTCACACCATGTTACACACTCATTCTTACCCCAACACACCCAACCTGGTGCCAAACGTGTGTTAGCCTTCCGTCCCCTGAAAACTTCAAACAGTACTCTCCCGGTAGTGAAGTGAGGTGAAAATCTATGTGCATGAAGGAAATTCTTAAGACCATCCCTCCAATTCCTGCCAGCTGCAACTTCCAGTTGTATGCACTCCTTTATGCACTTATTATCCCTTTCTACTGTTCCATTTCCTTCAGGATGATACAAGGAACATTTTCTATGCATAATACCTCCGGACTTAAATTACTCTTCCATCTCAATTGATACAAACTGGGGCCCATTGTCCGTGAGAATAGTGTTCGGCAAACCCTCACGACTAAAAATCTCATTAAAGAAATCAATCACCTTTTTGGTCTCCCTACTACCACTAATAGCTATTTCTGCCCACCTCGAAAATTGGTCCACTAAAACTAAAATATAGTTACAACCACCTTTTCCAAACATAGGTCCCACCACATCCACTGTCACTACATTCCATGGCTTTGTGGAACATTCATGAGTACACATCGGCGGCACTCTTGTTTTGTAAACCTTATCGCTATTACAGCAATCACAACAATCTCTTACTTTCCTTATCATAAGATCCATTCCTTGCCACCAATAATTAAGGCGAATTCTTGCTTTGGTTTTACTCATACCTTGATGACCTTCATGTCCTAGTTCTATGATCTTCTCCCTCAAAGAAAGAGGGACAAATAATCTGGTCCCCGGCAACAAAATCACATTCTCCACAGACAACTCCTCGCTCACCTTCCAAAACTCTTTATCCCCCTTGACGTCTGAATTCCATCCATTACTGTGTTCCTTACACACACTTTGTAGCACAGCATCCTCCAAAATCGCTGTCAGTCACTCATCCTGTTCAACAATACCTCTAGTCACATTACACACACTAATAACGTCCTCTTGATTTTTCTCCGAATTACTTTCTACTTCTGTGCTTAGTCTTGACAAACAGTCAGTAATCTTATTACTCGGACCTGGGACATAAAACACCTTGAAAGCAAAGTCTTTTAACCTGACTATCCACCTACTGATTCTTCCAGAGATCATATCCAGCCCTCTTTTCATAAAGACTTCCACCAGAGGTTTGTGGTCAGTAAAAATTTGAAACTCCCTTCCCCACAGGAAGTTCTTCAATTTATTAACTGCCCAAAACACACTCAAGGCTTCCTTCTCAATCATCGAAATATTCACTTCCGCTCCTCGCAAAGTCCTAGAACAGTACACCACAGGCTTTAAGTCTTGCTCCCCCACATCTTGTAAAAGTACCGCTTCTAAGCCCTTCACACTCGCATCAGTCATGATCACACACACCCTTTTAGGATCAAACGAACTTAAACTTCCAACTGTTGTCAATTCTTTTTTTATACTCTCAAACTACCTTCTGCACTCATCATCCCAAACAAATTCTCTTCCTTTCTTCAAAAGTCTTCTCATGTTTGTCGTCTTAGATGCTAAATTTGGCAAAAACTTAGCATGAAACTCAACCATTCCCAAGAAAGATAACACTTCCTCTTTTTTCTCTGGTTCCCGTAAGCCTAAAATATTCATAATAAGATCCTCCTTAGGACACACCCCATTAGGAGTTATTCTATGACCTAAAAATTCCACCTCTGGTCTACAGAAAGAACATTTCTTAATCTTGAGAGTCAAACCATGCCCTCTTAAGATTCCCAACACCTTCCTAATTACCCTCTCATGTTCCTCCTCAGTCTGTGCATGTATCAAGATATCATCTTGAAAGCATTTAACACCTGGTTCTGAGCCAAACATATTGTACATTAGGCACTGGAACACAGCTGCTGCCAATACTAAACCAAAAGGCATCCTTTTGAACCTAAAAGTCCCAAAAGGTATGACAACGATGGTGTAGTCTCTTGAGTCTTCATGTAGTATGACTTGATGGTAAGCTGAGGTTAGATCCAATTTGCTGAAATACTTGGACCCGTGTAGCAGCGTCGCCATCTCCGTTATATTAGGCAGTGGAAATTGGTCACTGACCACACATTTATTCAGATTCCTCAATTCCACATACAGTCCAATGTTAACAGACTGTTTGCGTGCGACTACTATAGGTGACACCCATTCCGATGATTCCACTGGCTCAATAATTCCATCCTTTCACAGTCTCTGTATTTCTCTTTCTACATCATCCTTCATAGCAATGGGAATAGGATGTACTTTGGAAACAACAAGAACTGATCCTTCTTTTACTCTAATGTGGTAGACATACTTCTTAAGACAACCCAACTTGTCACTGAACACATCCTCAGAGTCCTCAACAAACTTCGGCCAAACATCTCCTTTGATTCCTTGCACAGGAAATTCACTAACTTCCTGTACCTGTTCGATAAATTAATCTCTTATCATCACAGGAGTAGTAGAGTTGGGATATAGGATGACGTTCAAATCTCGTTGATGCGGCCAACTTAAAACACTGTCTCCTTTGACCGGCACATACATTTTTCCAAAAATAGTATTTTTCTTAAATAAAATTTCTGATTCAAAATAGCCCCTCATCTGGATGGTTTGACCACCATACGCTCCTGGGACACATCTGGATCTTTTAGATGAATCTTATGACTTACTTTTTTATCAGAAAACCAATTTGATATTAAAGTCAACCATGCAACCGAGTCAAATAATACTTCTGCATCTTCATTTAAAATCGGAACAGTGTCCCTCGGATGACCATTCTTCTGAGTATTTGCAGAAATTGACAAAATACAATCTTCCACTACTTTCACAGATGCTTGGCTTTTGCTCGACTTACAGCACTTAGCAAAGTGCCCCTTTTTATTACACAACTTACAGATGCTATTGATAGCAGAACATTTTCTATAGGAAGCAAAGTGACCTGTATTCCCACAGCGGAAACATTTCAAATCCTTACCTCTTGACCATTATCCATGAGTCACTTTATCCTCTCCCTTCTCACAAGATGCTTCCTTACTTCAGTCTTCTTTTTTTGTGAAGACCTTGTTTACTGAATTATTCCTCCCTCTTTCTAACTCTACCACACAAGCCAAGGTGTGTTCCACACTTTTAGCTAATACTATGACTTCTTGTAAAGATGGATCATCCTTGCGCTATAGTTCCTGATGAACCTCATCACTTGAGCATCTCAGCATTAATTGGTCTCTAATACGTTCCTCGATGGTTGCTCCAAATTTACAAGTAGATGCAAGTTTTCTCAAGGCTGTGATATACTCCATCCCATCCTAGTCGCCACGTGTAATAAAGAAGTAAATCCTGATGGTACAGGAAGCAGGTTCTTTTAATAGGTGGTTCTTAGCCACAGCCAGGAGAGGGCACAACACAGTCAGCTCATCAATAGCTCCCTCGGAACCTCTGACTCCAACACTCTATTCTGATGTAGAACATGATATCAATGCCAGAGATGAGGTCCCTCACATTCTATTGTTAACATTTTACCACATGTGTCATTGGAAGTATTGTCATATTATTGCACTTCTGTTGTCCTCATCCTCATCCTCTGCCTCCTCATCTTCACTGTCCACGGGGTCTACTGCTGACACATGCCCATCTCCAGCCTCTTCCTCCTGCAGAAAAGTCACCCAGCGAAGTAAGGCAAGGTTGTGCAACATACAGCATGCCACCATGATCTGGCAGACCTTCTTGGGTGAGAAGTAAAGGGATCCACCTGTTAGATGGAGGCAACTAAACCTGGCCCTCAGGAGGCCGAATGTCCTCTCTATGATTCTTCTTGTTCAACCATGTGCCCCATTGTAACGTTCCTCTGCCCTTGTCCTGGGATTCCTCACAAGGGTCAGTAGCCATGAGAGGTTGGAGTAACCAGAGTCACCTGCAAATATCGAGGGACAACTGTTCACCACATGCTATCCCTGAGGGCCCACACCATACCCATACACCAACATCCACTGGGTGGGAACCAGAGCTCACCTATTAGCCACACCCGGTGCCTCTGGAGTTGAGCCATCACATACGGGATGCTGCTATTCCTCAGGAAAAAGACATCATGCACAGACCCAGGATAATTTGCATTGACATGGGAGATGTACTGGTCCGCCAGGCACACTATCTGCACATTCATGGAGTGAAATCCTCCACCTGGGGGACAACGATGTAGCTGCACAACTGTTTAATCAGGGCAGACAACACTCTGGTCAGCACTATTGAGAACATTGGCTGAGACATTCTTGCTACCAAGCCCACTGTGACTTGGAAGGAGCCAATTGCCTGGAAATGGAGCACAGATTGGACTTGCACAAGAGGAGGGATCCCGGGGGGGGGGTGACGAACAGCAGATATGAGGTCAGGCTCCAATTGGGAACACAGCTCTGTGATTGTGGCCCTGTCCAGTCTATAGGTGAGGATAATGTGCCTGTCCTCCATTGTTGCCAAGTTCACCAAGGGCCTGTACACGGGGGATGTCTCCATCTCCTTTTAATCCGCAGCAGTTACAATCTAGGGGGCAAAACGGTGAGCTGCTGGTCAGTATTCCACATTTCCAAACACTACACTGCATTGCATGTTTTGACTGTAATAGTATATTGTTGGATAGGCCCAAATGGTGCCTATATGTACTGTGACACAGTTAGGTGCCATGGCCTGTCCCCCCCCCAAAAAAAATTGTGTCTGCCTGTCCTGTATGGAGGGACAGGTGGAAATGAGGTGATTACGCTGATGTTGTGCGCTGTTGCGGGAGGCGGTCGAGAACCTCCGTGCAACTCCTCATTGGATACCATTGTGCTTTATGGGTTACAGTGGCCAATAGTGAAGTACGCCAGCAGTGACGGTACGCTCCGCCGCAGATGTGACCGCCATTTTCTGTCTGTTCACTCACTTGCTACCTGACCTTCAACAGGAGAGGAACTACACTGCAAGTGCTGCTGTGACCTGTGGCTGGAACTGATCATGGCTCATGTTACTGGCAAAAGGGCCCCTGCCTTCACCGCTGTGGAGTTGGAGAGACTGGTGGATGGGGTCCTACCCCAGTACCAAATGCTGTATGGGCCTCCAGAGGTGAGTACACTGTGAGGACGATGCATGGGGCATGAATGCATGGAGTGCGGTGTGTGAGGACCTCGTGTGGGGGGGTTTTGGTGGAAGGTCCCTGGGCAGCGTGCTGCATGTATGGTGGGCAATGTCTGTGCGTAAGAGGATGTGAGGGCTATGGTGGCCCATGAGTGTAACAGGCAGGAGGGTCTGACTGATATCTTTTCCTATGCGTATTTCTCTGCAGGTCAGCACCCATAAAAGAAAGGGTTTATGGCGTGCTATCACCAAGGACGTGCAGACCCTGGGGGTCTACGGCAGGTGTAGAACCCACTGTCGGAAATGGTGGGAGGACCTGAGGCGCTGGGCACAGAAGACCGCGGAGGGCCAGCTGGGTGTGGCCTCCCAACGAGGAAGGGGTGATTGTCGAACCCTGACCCCACTGATGACCCGCATACTGGCGGTGGCCTATCTGAAGCTGGATGGGCGCTTGGGGGCATCATAGCAGCCACAAGGGGGTGAGTACTGTGCCCCAATTTACTTGTCTGTTGGAGTGGCATCCGGGTGGGGGCTGTGAGCCTGTGGGTGCCCCAAGGCCAGGCCGGACATTGCAGGGTAGGTCCCATGTTGGGCAGGGTCTGATGTAAACCTCCTCTAACCAAGGTAGTAGGCATCCACTACAGGGCAGGGGTCTGTGGGTCTCAGGTATGCAGCAATTGGCATTAGGTATGCCTGTCGGTGGGCGGGTGACTAGCACTGTGACTAGTAGTGCATTGCCTAGTGCGTAAGGCTGTTCCCTGTGTGTGTGTGTGTGTGTGTGTCGTGTATGCCATTGGTGGAGTTGTATCCACTGTCACTCTCCCCTTTTTCTTTTGTCACCCTGTCCTTATGTGCATTAGCATCATCTGACAGAGGAGCAGTGGCATCGGCGACAGGGAGAGCTGCATCCCACGGGGCCCAAGAGGCCAAATCCACTGACGGTGAGGGCACCAGTGGGACAGAGGAAGAGGGGAGCGCCACTGCGGAGACTGGGGGGGCAGTTATGACAGTGATACCTCCTCTGATGGAAGCTCCCTGGTGGTGCTGGACACCTCTGTGCCCACCCCAACTACAGGTAAAGCCGCCTCCCCCGTACCAGCACTGCTCTCCCAGGAGCCCCTCGGTGTGTTTCCTGTGCCCGCCCACCCAGGAGGGTGGGCATCTCCTTCAGCCCAGGCACCTCAGGCCCTGCCCCAGCTAGCCGTGCTGCCCTGAATGGGGAGGCTTTTGATCTCCTGTGATCCATCTCTGTTGGGCAGTCAAACACTGTGAATGCCATCTAGGGGCTGGCAACCCATTTGAAACAAACAAATGCATTCCTGGAGAGCATTCACTCTGGCATAGCGGCCCAGAAGAGATCAATCCAGGATCTGGCCTCCTCCCTGATGGCAGCAATTGTCCCTGTTTCTAACCTCCCCCCTCCAACTTCCTCTACCCAGTCCCATTCACCTCAACCACAACCTATCCCAAGCACACAGGCAGACCAGCATGCACACAGGACAAGACACAGGAGTGGTTCAGGCGAACACAAGCACCACACATCATCCCACAGGCACTCGCACAAATACCATCCAGATGCAGACATACCAACATCCACTGCCTCCACTGTGTCCCCCTCTTCCTCATCATCCACCTCCCTCCCAGAAGTGTCTACACTCACACCTCCATGTACTACATTCTCATCCACTACCTCCATCACCAGTACACCTATAAGTACACACCCCTCTCTGGCAGTCACCACCCTCACATCCAGGCACACGTCCCCTGTGTCTTCTCCCACTTTGTCTGTGCCCCCTCCTCCCAAAGTACACAAACGCAAGCACTCAGACACCCAACAGCCATCCACCTCACAACAGCACCCAGCTCATGCACCTGCACCCAAAATCAGCAGACAGACACCTCCTACAACCACTTCCTCTTCCTCTACTCCCAAAACTTCACCCTCTTCTCACCCCAATGTCCCTAAGAAGCTTTTCCTTTCCACCCTTGACCTCTTCCCTACCACTCCCCAATCCTTCACGTCGGGCCAGGATGGTCAGAACCCAGGCGAACACCTCAGACACCCAGTCCACGGCCACAGTAGTGTCGACAGCTACTGCAGGTGTGAGAGGATTCCAGGCACCAGGCAGCCACACTGAAAGGGTGCCTACACCAGAAGCATCTAGGAAGGCCAAGGAGGCACCCCCAGATGAGACAGGGAAGGGCAAGGAGGCAACACCATCACTGTCTAGGAATGGCAAGAAGGCACCCCCAGCTGGTACAAGGAATGACAAGGTGCAATCCCGGCTGCTGACAGGAAGGGCAAGGGGCCTGCACCCACAGGCAGGAAGGACAGGAGGCCTGGTACTGGGACTCATTCAGAGCCCCCACCACCAACCATGGTGGTTCAGCCGTTCGAGGCTGCAAGGGAAGGGCTGGAGCCACCCCCCACCACTGCCAGCACCACCACCAGCACTGCCCTCAGCACCACCACCAACACCGCCACCCGCACCACTGCCAGCAGGAACAGCCCCAGTGGGCAGCCATTCGAGGCTGCAGGGGATGGGCTGGATCCTCCCCCCACCACTACCAGCACCACTGCCAGCAGCAGCAGCCCCAGTAGGCAGCTCTCCGAGGCTACAGGGGATGGGCTGGAGACGCCCCCACCACTGCCAGCACCGACACCAGAACCATCACTGCCACCACTGAGCAGCCGTCACCGCCTGCAGACAGTGTGTAGTCCTGTATCCATGGGCTGTTGTGCGGCCTGGCTCCTGCAAATGCTGTGGCTCTGACACCTAGGTGAGAGACTGTGACCTTGCACTCCCCAAGATCTGCATCACACGGCACAAAGCCCCCTCCAGAACCAGTGGAAAAAGCCATCCACTCACCCCATCCTTCCCAGGATGAAGCACACTGAGCACAATGCCCCCTCCAAAACCAGTATAAGAAGCCATTCACTCACTCCATACTTCCCAGGATGAAGCATACTGGGCACAATGCCCCCTCCAGAACCAGTGAAAGAAGCCATCCACTCACCCCATCCTTCCCAGGATGAAGCACACTGGACACAATGCCCCCTCCAGAACCAGTGGAAGAAGCCATCCACTAGAGAGACTGTGGCCTTACACTCTCCAGGACCAAGCAGTGGGCAAACCAACCACTTGAGAGACTGTGGCCTTGCACTCCCCAGGACCAAGCAGTGGGCAAACCACCCACTTGAGAGACTGTGGCCTTGCACTTCCCAGAACATTGCATAGGGCATGTAGCCCCCACCAGGAGCAGTGGTGTTGTACCATCTTCCCCAGGAGCAAGCAGTGGGCAAACCACCCACCTGAGAGACTGTGGCCTTGCAATCCCCAGGACCAATCAGTGGGCAAACCACCCTCTTGAGATACTGTGGCCTTGCACTCCCCAGGACCAAGCAGTGGGCAAACCACCCACTTGAGAGACTGTGGCCTTGCACTTCCCAGAACATCACATAGGGCATGTAGACCCCACCAGGACCAGTGGTGTTCTACCATCTTCCGGCTGAGGTGCCCCTGCCCATTCGCCATCCCCCTGATGGGCCTGTGTATTTTCGACCTGATGCCCCTGCAGTGTTCTCTCCGTGTTGTTGCTGGAGTGAGCTTGGGGCTTGGTCTGTGTATTGTGGCCCTGTGGCCCACGGACATTGAGGAATGGGCAGCGTCCCAAAAGTTGTAAATATGTATATACCTTTGTATTTTGATGCACTTATTCCTAATATTTTTACGTACTACACTCACTTACTCCAAATCATTCTGGTCTTGCATTATTCCTGATAGAGGTACGGGGTGAATATGGCCCTCATTACAACACTGGCGGTCGGTGTTAAAGCTGCGGTAAGACCTCAAACAGGCCGGCGGACAAAAAAAGGGAATTATGACCGTGGCGGAAACCGGCAACATAGACAGACACTTTAAGACTCCGACCGCCACGACGGTAGAGACAAGCAGCGCGGCAGTCACCACCAACAAACAGGCGGGAGACAATGTACCGCCCACAGTATTACAACAGGCCAATCCGCCACCTTTTCCGGGGCGGATTCACCGTGGATAAAAACACCTCAGAAACAGCTTTTTCAATGGGAAAACGCTCACCTGAACAAACGGGGAAGGAGGGCATCATGGAGCCGGAATTACAAATCCTACCTGCCCTTGTCTTCCTGCTCATTTACGAACACCATCAACGGCGGCGGCGACGACAACGGGGAGTACTGCACCTACGACATAGGGGAAGGGGGAGGCAAAAGTCAGGGGGGGACACACGCAACACCCCCACCCCCACCCTCATCCTCGCACATTACAACACACACACCACTGCATGTCAAAACATCACAGTAACAACCCACAACCCCCCCGGAAGAATGCAAAGACCAAAGGAAATTGGTTCAAAAAATGTAATGTATCAAAATACAGGTACCAAATATATACAGATATATATACACATTCAAAAGTATATACATTACGAGAAGCAGTGCAGGTATGCACATATCAATGTTCGTGCACCACTGGTCCAAAAATGCATGGGCGAGGCCCACAATAGATACCTGTCCACAAACGGAGAGAACACTGCTGGGGCATCAGATCGAAATACAACAGGCACCTCAGGGGGAAGGGAAGGGGGGGCACCTCAGCCGGATTACAGCACCACGCCAGATCCACGACGGGGCTCCATGCCCATTGATGTATCCTGGGGAGTGCAAAGCCACAGTCTCTCAAGTC